>NC_091629.1:38925480-39550480 GCF_027580195.1 Bos mutus | reverse complement strand
TGGAGCTGCCTCCCAACCCCCAATGTGGACAAAAACAATGATCTCAAGTTGTGTTGGCTGACTTGGGGTTGGGGGAAGGTTGAGTAGCCCTTTCTTCATTGGAGGCCAGGGTGTGCTGGGCTTGAGCTGGGGAGGTGCCTGGTAAGATACTAACCAGGTGTCATGTCTTCTCGAAGGCTCTTGCTGAAGCGGCACGGGTGCCAGGCCGTGTCTACGAGGATGATGGAGAACGCTGCACTTACTGGGGGAGATGTGGTCACTTCGTTTACTGAGTTTGGAAAGTTCCACGCTACTTCTTAAGTTTTGGACTGAACTTGGATGTGGTCTGGGTTAGAACCTCTTGTTTGGGGAAGTGTACATGGGAAACCGCTTTGAGGTTTCCTAGCCTATTTTTCCTTTTTAGTTGTGCACAGCCTGATTCTAAGGTTTTGGTGTTCTGCAGAAAGGTTCTGGAGCGAAAGCGTGATCCTCATTTTGTGACCTTTCTTGGACAGCTTTGACTTTAAGGTGGAACCAAATTTCATTTGGCAAATGCAGCAGCCAAATGCATCTCTGTAACTGAACTGGCCACAGGTGCTGTTGGCCTGGCACCCTCACTGCCACAGGTGGGGCCCAGGAGCCGGGCACGGCCAGCACAGGGGCATGTGGGGGCGGGTGGGCCTAGGGCAGGGAAAGTGCGGTGTCCCACGGATCATGTTGTATAAGCAAAGCAGATGACCCTGACATCCCAAGGGGCAATGTCAAGGTAGGGGCTGGTGGGGTTGGGGTGGGGGGCTCCTGGTGGTGAGCTGTCACTTGGAACGTGGCTTCTGTAGGAATCGGGGTGGGGGTGAACACCCAGGACAAGCCCCTCGGTGGCGTGCCTGTCCTCGCCAGTCCGTGACCCAGGCCAGTCAGTGTTGGACTCAGGCCGAACGCTGTTCGGTGTCTCATCCACTTGGAAATGAGCCAGTCTTTGTTTTTTTGCGAGGTCGATTGACCGAGAGCATATTTCTTCTCAGTTGTAAATAGTTCCATGTTTTTGTTTTACTGGTAGGTGGAGGGGAGGGTGGGAATATAAATTCGTTGCATGAGACCTGTAGTAGAAGCATGTTCCCTCTGACAGGGCATTGTGGTGAACATAAGCACCTTGGTAACTAAATCCCTTTAAGTAGGTATAAAGGTTTTAGTTCTGTATTACGTTACTGTAAAAGCTTAGGTTTATTTTTGTAGGACTTCATGGCTAAGAATTAGAGAATAGCAATGGGGTTGCTCTGTTGGAGTAATGTAAACTTGTAATTATAAATAAACACGCAAACCTTTAAAACTCTTCTTGCTCTAGAAATAGTCCTGTTGACTCTGTTGCCTAAATTACATCAGGGTTAACATGCCTGTCCCACATGCATGCTGTGCATGTGCGTTCAGGCCTTGAGCTGGTCAGATCTCTGGGGACACCTGGTGCTGTGAGCAAGACCTGGTCAGTCTGGGTGTGGGCCGTCAGCCAGGCCCTTCTGGGGTGAGTGATCCTGCTCTCTGGACACTTGGGACACTGGTTTAAAGAACCAGCTTCAGAAAGCTTGCTACCTTAGTGCAGCTTCCACACCCCCAGAACTTCATGTTGATGCTTTATAACGTGTTACAGGGTGGACCCTTGGACCACAGAGAAAAGCAGAGACCTGGCCACTTCCAGATGGGAGCGCCTCTCGTCACTGTTAATGGGCATCCAGGTGGTTTCTCACAGGCAGCGTCAGGGCAGGGCCAGGCAGCAGGTGGACCCAGCCTTGTGTTCTGGCCAAAGTCCTCTTTTGGGCAGTCCACCACTCCTAGCAGGTCCTGAGCCCTGGTGGTAGTTGCAGAATTTGAACAAATTCTTGGCAACTTTCCATTCGGGCGACTGACATCTTTGACCAGTGAAAAATAAATACCTTCCACAGTTGACCTGCTGGATACAACCAGCCTAAACACTAATTCTAAACTAGGTAGGTGACTCCACACACAAGCTCAACAGGTATTTCTCTGCTAGAGATTCTAAATATAGTTAAGTCAGTTTACCACCTATGATTAACCTTGCTATCAAAAATTTAAACTGACAATCATTGTGACACTTCAGGCTGAGTTTACAATGTGTCTAGGCCTTTTCACTGTTTTGGCTGTGCTGTGTGGCTTATGGGGTCTTAGTTTCCTGACCAGGGAGTGAACGAATGGGGGAGGGGGGCTCTCAGCAGTGAAAGTGCGAAGTCCTGCCCCTGGATCACCAGCGAATTCCCTGTATTCTTTAGAAGTCTGATGGATGGACATAAACCACTGAACTGAGAGCTCAGTTCAAGAAAAGCCATAGACGAGACAAGTACTACGAGTGCAGTCAGAAGAGACCACCAGCCCAGAGACTCAAGAAAGCCCTCTGGGTTCTCCTGTGGTACAGGAAGCCAAAAGGCAATGCCATCGCTAAAGCTGGTGGCAGAGCCCACGAGAGGCAGAGAGCTATGCAGGCCAAGTGGGTGGTAGGGGTTTTTCTTCTGAGGCAAAGTTTAGGACCATCACTTATTCTGTAAGTGGGCTGGAAGCTAAAAGAAGGATAATCTTTCTGGTTAAAAAGGGAGAGGGGGTAGGGACCAGAAGTCTTAAGGGATCAAAACAGGAGGAATGCTGACCTCATTTACTAGAACCAGAAATTCAAGACCAGTTCCAGAGCTGCGCTGCAAAGTGAGCTCCAGGTTTAAACTGAGCGGTCTGTCCTTGTGATGTCATACATTCATCAAGGACTCCAACAAAGTGTGAGAAGAAACGGTCATCCTGTTTCTAAAACCCTTAAACTGGAGAAACCCCAAGTTTCTGCCTCCATGGCACCCCTTGTCTACTGCCCTGTACAGCCTTTCCACAAATCCCAAGGGAGGGATCCCACTCAACCATCACCTTGTCTTAGAGCCTGTGAAGAGGAGCAGAAACGAATGCTCCAGAGACCCAAAGTGAGCAAGTTCCCTAAAGAATACACCTAAAAGATGCATTCATCTCTGAAAGAAAGGTTAAAAAATAGGCAAATTTATTGTAGGACACTTGGACAGTATGGATAAGTGGAATGGAAACGCATATGTATCCTTTTGGAAATCAGCCATGATTTGAATTTAAAAATCGTTACAAGCAAAATTTCATTTCATCATGATGCTTTCTTTTGTTTCTTCTTTTCATTTTCTTCTTTTTCTTTTTCAATCTCAGCAACGTATTTCTCAATCTCTTCAGGATTTAAAATCTACCAAAGGAACAGTGTATGGTTAGCCACACAAGGTGCCCCCAAACCTAAGTCCCAGATGCCCCCTCTGGCTGCTTCTACAGGAGAGCGAAGCCACATGTGGCTGACCCAGGGGACAAGCTGGAACCGATGTGTAGATAGTCAATGTGGGAATGCTTGCTTTTCCACTCACGTGGGGACCCTTGTAAAGAACATTTCTTGGCGCTAGAACAGTTCTGAACGTGCACTGCCCCCGGCCCTGACCACTGGGAACGCACCCAAAGAGAAGGACAGCAAACCAACTTGGTGATTACCTTGAGGGGTTGATCTCGCCTCATGACAGCAAGCTCTATGTTTTTGCCACCTGACTGAACCACCTTCAAGGGGAGAAAAGAGCATCAGACACCTCACCCACCTTGACCAGACTTGGTGCCCTGTGAACCTGAACCCAGAACTGCTACACAAGGGGAGGGGTGGACACGGGGTGCCCCGGCTGCACACTGATGTGGTCCTGTGGGGTATCTGCACTCCTCGATCCTGGGACAGCTGGACTCAGGGCCCTGCCAACTGCTCGCAGCCTGCCCCATCACCGAGGCCTGACGCCTGGGCCCCAGCCTAGCCTTAAGCTGTAATCCCCCTCTGCCTCTTTGGCTTCACCCCCAGCACCTCCAAGGTCTTGACAGAGTCTAAGACCTCACAGCTCCCATCCATTATTCCCAGTTCTTCTAATTCTGACTCTAGCAATAGCTTAAGCCTCAAAAAGTCTGAACTCTAGGCCAACTTAGCCACTTTGGTACCCTGACTGCCCCAGATGTAGAAGGAGCTGACAAAGCACCAAAGTGGTGCCTGGTGGTACCATGAGTGCCTGCGCCTCTCCTTGTTGCCTATACATTAGGCTGTTCCTTTCCATGCTGTCCATTCCCCAGGCCAAGTACCACCACCACCATAGTATGGGTGTCTTCATCTTGCCCAGGTTTCAAACACAAACTTACTTCCAGAAGGGCCTTGATAACCAGCTTAATAGTCAGATCATCTGTTTCAATGGCTTCGTCAGTATAATTCTTCTCCAGGAATTCACGCACTGATTTGGCACCCCGGCCTATAGCATTGGCCTGAAACAGGGATGTGCGTTACATGGCACAGAATGCAACGATTCAGAGCCAGCCAGTGCCACCCTGCTCCTGCATGCTGTGGAGAGGCAGCTGGGCTGGGGGAGGCATTGCCCCATGGCTTCTTTTTGCAAAGGGCTATTTGGAGTTGGTGCTCATGCCCACTAAGAATGGGATTCTAAAGAAAGACACACGGGCATCTTGTATACGCCACGTGTCCTTAGAGCTCACTGTCCTTTGCTCCCAAACATCAACACTGAACAACTTCCTGGCTTCCACATTACAAGTGTCATGAGCACACGACGTGTGTATGCACACATCCCTCTACAGGATGAAGCCAGCTCAAAGTCCCAATAGCCTCCAAAACTGCTTCCAAAGGCAAAACAGCCCCAAGCCCCTTTTTTGCCAGGGACTCACCTTCCAGGCATGGTATGTGCCCGAGGGGTCAGTCTGATAGAGTCGGGGGGTGCCATCAAAGTCAAAACCCACAATGAGGGCAGAGATGCCAAATGGCCGGCGCCCGTTGCTCTGCGTGTAGCGCTAGCGGAGAAAGAGACACAGTGACACTGCAGCCTCCACATGGAGGCTGCCCAAAACCCACTGCCAATAAAACACACCATGTTCCAAACACAGATTACAACAAAAGGATGAAAATAAATTAAGCCCATGTTCAGGTTACTTGTAATTCAAGTGAAAAATGAAACGAGCCCATGGTTTTTCAGCATTCCTCCTTCCTGTGCTACATTTTCTTTCTTAGATCAGAACTGCATCACGGAACGTGGCTGGGGTTCCTTGGAGTTACTTTGACAGCAGACACAATCTGGCTACAGACCAGGTTCACAAGTGATTAAGATTTCACCAAGAGCAGGAGTGGCTTTTAGCCCCCTCACAACTGTCTGGTGACTGGTCATTCAGAACAAGAACAAAAACTACATCGTGTCCCTCCAGAAATGTGAATGTGGACTACTCCAGACCACTAAATAAGAACACGACAATGCCACTGAAAAGGATACACAATAGTAAAAGTGCAGATGAAGAAGTCAAGGTTAGGACTGTGCCTGTGGAACAAGTGCAGTTTCCCGATTTGCCCCCAGAGATGTCCTGTGGCAGGACGCCCCAGGACACAGCTCATCACCAGAGCCGAGCCACAGCAGGAACACCCACCTGCTTCAGACTGGCGATATAACGGGTGATGTACTCCACGGTGACCGGGTCCTCTACGGTCAGTCGGTGGCTCTGGCATTCCACCCGGGCCCTGTTGATGACTATTCTTGCATCAGCAGTGAGGCCTGCAAGGATCACAAAGACAATGCCCCCTAAGCCATGCCTCACCCCGGCAACTGTCAAGGATGGCGCAGACCACATGCATGGACAGCAGATAACCTTGGGCAGGTTCTAAAACCAGTCCTGAGAGGCAGCACCAAGGTTACTCTGAGAGCCCCACAGTGGAACCAGCAGCCTCTGTGAAATCCTCTGAGAAAGCTGAATGGTTAAGGAGCTATGGGTGCTAGGCTACACACTAAGTCTTTGACAAGTCAATCTCCAGGGGAACCGGGATCTTCCTGCTGAAGGAGGAAATGAGTGAAACCACAGAAGTCCAAAACACTGCACATCCCGAGAGCAGGGCACTGTCCAGCTCTCCCCCCTTCATAGGTACACGGTTAACTGTGGACAGCTGACCTTTCTCCTGACAGCAGCAATGAGGAGACAGCACAGCTCTTCTTTTAGGAACTGTTTATTCATTTAGACCCTCTGCTTCAGCCTCCTGGGGAGGATCGTACCCCTGAAACTGAGGCCAGCCCTTTTCTTAAAAGCCAAATCTTTAAATGATTTCGGTTTAACCAATCACATGCCCCCCAGAGCCCTTTCACTAGGTTAGCCTCCAGACAGCCATTCTTCCAAGACATACGGACACGGTGCTGGCCCCAGACTCACCGGCGAATGCCATGCAGACATTATCATCCAGCGCACAGATCTTCCGCACTGTCCTTTCATCCTGCAGTTTGGCCACTGACTTCTTCTCCACACCAAGAACAACAATGTCTTTTCCTCGAACACCGACCTTCAATAAATATCAATGGGGCACTTAAGAAACTGACCAGAGGTTTTGCCACCAGAGACACAGCACTAAAAGCAGATGTGTGAACACCCTTGGGGGGGGGTGGGGGGGGTGGGGGGGGCATGCACACCCTGCAAACTGTGGGTCTCAATCCACTTTTGGGAGAGCTAGCCCAGGCATCACCATCTAGGCACCTAGCCTTGTGCATTAAATTACTGACATGTAGTTTCAGTTACAAAACAACTAAGGAATAACTGCTATATAATCCATGTGTTTGTGAACATGTGTCATTTCAACCCAGTGAATCAGAGTCTCTGTAAAGCTTGAGCATGAGTCCCTAACAGTGAAGTCAGGTGTTCCAAAAGCAGTGTTGCTGTGATTATGAAACTGTACCCAAGTCCTTCCCTCTTTCTCCTGTGCACTTTTTTTTTTTTCCTTCTTTGATTATACCATCAGGCTCAAGGGATCCTAGTTCCCAGACTAAGGACTGAACCTGGGCCACAGCAGTGAAAGCACAGAGTCCTAACTACTGGACCGCCAAAGAACTCCCCCTTATGCACTTTTGAAACCAATGTGCACAGCAGTGGAGAAATGCCTGGTGTGGTATCAGGTGAACAACATATCAACTATTACTGGGATGCCCATGGCTCTGCTTATGGCTGACACTATAGCAGAAAAAAAGATGTTTTAAATACATGGGGGTAAAAAACCACACTGGCTGCCAGTTAACCCACTCAAAGCACAGCAGACACAAACGAGACAATCACTTGTAAAAGCAAACTTCTCTCAGTTTGGACAGGATATCTCAGCCTTGGCCCTACAGGCACCTGGGCCAGCTAATTCTTCAATGTGGGAGCCAGGTCTGAGCCCTGTTGGATGTTTAGAAATCTCCATGTCCCGTGCAAAGAAGCACCGGGTGGCAGCCTTTCAGATTTCAAGGAGCTTTCTCATAAACTGTCTGCAAAGGCCAGGCCCAGAGGCAGCAGAGTCAGGGCAAGCAGAGGCAGACACCTGCTGGCCCACGGTGGAGGGGTTATCAGGTGACATTCCCCCCCTCCGTAGTCTTCAAGCTGAGCTGAGGTAGGTCAGAAAGTGGATTTGGGGGCCTTAATTTCGAGATTCATGAAATAAAAAATACTTCAAAATTCACAGAACCGTGTTTTTTCTCTGCCTACTCAGGCCTCCGAAACACTAAATGATTAAGGAAAAAAAAAAAAACCCACAAAAACCCATCATCCAATTTGACCGATAAACTCACAGGTATCTTAAAGACAACAAGTATTCACACCTGAAACAGCGGCCTAAATGACAGACCGCTCAGGTGCGACGAGACCCGAGTCGGGGGCAGGGTCCAAAGGGCGAGGACTCAGCAGTAGGACCCAGGAGGGAGCCTGCCCGCCGCGCCGGCGGCCCGGGAACTGCAGGGCCGATGCGACACCGGCCGCCCTTTGTTCTCGACATCGCCCTGGGCCTGGAGGGCAACTACTTTCTGGGGGCGGGGGACGACAGGGAGGGGGGAGTCGGCTACCTGGGAGCTGTCCAGACTCCGTCCGCCCCAGCCACCTACTCCCTCAAGGAGCGCCCGGAAACTAGCTAGGGCCGAGCTCTGCCTC
Source organism: Bos mutus (assembly GCF_027580195.1). Lineage (NCBI taxonomy): Eukaryota > Metazoa > Chordata > Mammalia > Artiodactyla > Bovidae > Bos > Bos mutus. Next base: position 39,542,494 of record NC_091629.1, on the reverse strand, counting down.
TTAAGTTCTGCGCCCTCGCACCGCCCCAGGCCCCCCAGGCCTGCGCGGGGGCCCCGCCAAGATGGCGTCGGCGGCAGGCGCGCGCTCGGCTCCGGACACGGCGCGGGGAAGCGAAGCCCGCAGCCAGCAGAGCCCCTGTCGAGGCACCAGAAGCCCCGCTCGCCCGTACGCGGAAGCCGGCTCCCGGAGAGTCGCCCGGCCGGCCCTCGCGACCGCCGCCCTCGGCGCTCCTTTCTTGCAGCGGCGCCCCAATCCCAGCTTCCGTGTGCGCCCCAGGCCACCATGCCTCCTTGGGCCCCGAACCACCGCGCGCCAGTGAGCGTGGCCCCCGGGGAAGCGGGTCGGCGAGACGCACCCGGGCCCCACCCAGCCGCCGGGGCCTCTGCCGTCCCCCGCGCCCCGCCTCCTCGCTCACCGCGGTCGAGCCCTTCTTCACGGCCTCCTGCGCGTACTCCACTTGGAAAAGGTGGCCGTCGGGCGAGAAAACGGTGATGGCGCGGTCGTAGCTCATGCCTATGGGACGACGCGGCCGGGCCCGGGAAAAGCGCACACTCACGGCCGCGCAGCCGGCGATTCACGACGTTGCTGCGCCGGCGCCACGCGCGCCCGCCCGCCCCCGGCGCCCCCGATTACGCTACCGGCGTAAGGCGGCGTCCCGGGGCGTCAGGCGGCGCCGGGCTGACGTGCGCGCGCAACGGGGCGGGGCCCGGCCGAACCACCAGCAGCCGGGCGCGGGGGGTGGCGCGGCGGCGGCGGGCCGGGCGCGGGGCGCGGAGCGGTCTCCCGGGGGCGCCTTGCGGGGCTCCGCCTTGAGCTGAGGCGGCGCACGAGATAGGGGCGCGACGGGCTTCAGGGCAAAGCGGCAGCGGCGTGGCGGACGAGCCCACAAGGCGGCTCCCCCCCCGCGCCCCCCGCCCCCCAGCGACTGCGGAGAATGAGCGCCTCCGGCTGCCGATCGCAGCCGGAGAATAAACCCCAATGATCTAGGGCTGATCCCGCGCCCGCTACCATGTCGGTGGCTTTCGCGTCCGCCCGGCCGAGAGGCAAAGGCGAGGTCACGCAGCAAACCATCCAGAAGGTGGGCTGGGGGCCCCGGACTGCGGCACGGGAGCTGCGGGGTGCGGGCGGGCGCCGGGCCGGATCGAGGGTAGCCGGCGGGCGCGGGGCGCGAACAAAGCCGGGGCGCAGGCGACCGCAGCGACCCCGCCGGGGCCCCGCGCGCGCTTGGCCGCCGACGTGCGCCAGTTTGGGCGGGGGCGAGCGTGGGCCATGAGCAGGGCGCGGGGCGGCCCGCGGGGTGGTGTCGGCGGATCCAAGCCGGGAACGACCCTGGGCCACGCCGGGCACGGTGGGGACCCGCAGCTTTCTAGACCAGGGGCCGCGGGCAGGGGCGCAGGGTGGCAGAACAGACTGCCTAAGGGGTGGTGTCCGAAAGATGCTGCTCGCGGGATGGTATCCTCGGATCCAACCCGGGATCGACTGCGGGCTGCGCGGGCACAGTGGTGACTCACCATCTTTGGGGCCACAGTCCGTGGGTAGGGGTGCAGGGCGGTGGGACCAGGCGCCCACCGAGTGGTGTCCGCCGGCCATCCCGCGCGCACAGGGGATCCGCTTCGCTGGCGAAAGCGGTGGCGCTGCGTGATGGGCGGCCCTGGCCCCTACGCGCACCTTGACTGGTCGAGGGGCGCACGGGGCGACAGGAATAGGTCCCAGCGCCTGGCCCCTACCGCCCCCTTAAGTGCTGGCACTCCGAGGCACAAAGGGGCGCATCCAGAGGGTGGGACGCAGTTCCAGTAGCCCCGCAGCCCTTCAGGGAGCGCGCTACACCCTGGGGCCGACCTGCCGGCCAAACCTTGCTGCCCTTATTCGCGTGTCAAATTGTCTTTCAGCGTGACACCTAGCCAGCCTCTCACCTAACAGAAACTTTACACATTCGCTTTACAGCCTTGCCCACGTTCTTTAAGTTCGGCCTTGTGGTTTTCTAGAGATACCTTCCCGTTGGTTTGGGGGCACCTTTAACAAAGCCTTAAGTTGTGAAAATGAAGATTTCAGTTTTCCTATTGTTTTTCCTTAGAAGAAAAGCTCAGAAGAAAGAGAGTGTTAGTCATTCCGGCTTGAATTTTTTTGATGTTTTTGACAGCTATGTTACTTTCTTTTCTAACCTGCGGTCCTCTGCAGTATGCCTTGGTTTCTGTGAGCCTGTTTTTCCCCTGAGGGGATTCACTTTGATGGCCGCGGCCCTTCTTCCTTGATGACCTGCGGGGACCTGGTGGACTTGTTCTCAGCCTCTTGACTGTTTGAGACGACTTTTGCCGTGACTGGTTTTGACAAACGAGGAGCCTCATAAATGCTAAATGGGGAAGAGAAGACTTAAGAAGCAGGAGAAATACAGGTTTAAAAGTAGAGCATTCTTATTTGTTTGGTTAACCCTTATGGGGTGTTTACTGGCCTTATTCTAAGGGCTTTGCAGGTCTCAACTCGTTTAATGTCTTGAGTTACTATCGTCCCCATTTTACAGATCAGGAGACAGGTATAGGGAAGCTGAGTGCCTACTGGTACACGGTAGAGCCAGGAGTCACACCTGGACAGCGGCTCCAGGGTCTGCCCTGACAGTGACACTCCATGTCGGACTCTTGGTTGGGCAGAGAGTCAAGCATGTGACCCAAACGCACATGTTGGCAGCCCAAGGGGCTCTGAGGACCCAGGTTTTTGGAGCTAAGTGTGACGAGTATAGTCACTGTTCCTAAAGCTGCCTTGGCGTCAGCATTCATCCAGTTGTTTGCATTTTGCAAGTCTCTAGGCAGAAGTGTGTGTTTGAGCACTGCTCCCAAACATCAGATCAGAGAGACTGCATCGCAGGGCAGAAGGTCTGCATGCTGACCGTTGGAGATGGGTCTTCGGCTTAGGCTGTCATCTGGCTTGACCTTTTAGGGCTAGCAGTCTGTGTAGTCACCTTGGTGTTTTGTCAATGCATATACGCAGGGCTCTCTTACTGGTATTCTGAGAGGGCATCAGAGATACATGTTCTGCACTCATATGAACTGTGTCCACAGTATGTGCTCATGCTCAGAGCGTTGAGAAAAAGCCAGGGGTTCCTTGGAAGCCTACTTGGTAGTGAGACAGCAGGGAGTACACTCTTGTCCTTTGAGTATGTTTGGACGGGAGCTTGCCAGGCAAACTCCTACTCAACCTTCAAGGCCCCACTTGGCAGTTATGTGGTGAGTCCAGCATTTTGACATGTCACTTGGGCTCCCAAGTTTTGTGTTGCTGACCTGTTGTTGTGTCCCCAGGCTGGCACAGTGTCCAGCACAGTCAGTGCCTAGCATGTGCTGGAGCATCTGTGACCCTGGTCCCATCAGTCGAGCGTTTGGGACGGGCAGTTGTAGTCACTTCCTACAGCCGTCATAACAGATTACCACAAACAGGGTCATTTAAAACAGCTGCAATTGATTTTCTTACAGTTCCAAGGGTTGGAAATCCAAAGTCTTGGTGTTTACAGTGTTGCTTCTTTTCTGGGGTTCTGAGGTAGGATCTGTTCCAGGCTTTTCTTTGAGTTTCTGGCGATTGCTGGTGGTCCTTGGAGCTCCTTGGCCTGTAGACGCATAATCCTGACCTCTGCCTCCATCTTCACCTGGCCCCCTTCCTATGTGTCTATGTCCGATCTCCCTCTTCTCATGAGGACACCAGGTGTGGGATTTAAGGTCCGCCCTAATCCTTCTCTGTTGGCTCAGATGGTAAAGAATCCGCCAGCAATGCAGGAGACCTGAGTTCAATCCTGGGTCAGGAAGATCCCCTGGAGAAGGGGATGGCAACCCACTCTAGTATTTTTGCCTGGAGAATCCCATGGACAGAGGAGCCTGATGGACTACAGTCCATGGAGTCACAGAGTCAGACGCAACTGAGCAACTAACACATTAATCCATGTGACCTCAAATATAAGTTGATTACTTTCCCAAGAACCCTATTTCCAAATAAGGCCATGGTCCCAGATACTGGGAGTTAGGACTTGACCAGGTAATTTTGAGGGATGCATTTCAACTCCTAAAGGAGGACACATGGGGCAGGGGCGTATCAGATAGGGAGGACCAAAGAGTAGGGATAGTAAGGGTCTTAAAGGTTGAGAGTCACCAGTGGTCCCGCCTGTGGTCTGCAGGGAGCAGAGCAGGTGTTGTTCAGTGGCTCAGTCATGTCCGACTTTTTGTGACCCTGTGGACTGCAGCATGCCAGACTTCCCTGTCCTTCACCGTCTCCCGGAGTTTGCTCAAGCTCATGTCTGTTGAGTCAATGATGCCATCCAACCATCTTATTCTCTGTTGCTGCCTTCTCTTCCTGCCTTCAGTCTTCCCCAGCCTCGAGGTCTTTTCCAATGAGATGGCTCTTCGCATCAGGCACCAAAACTGGTGGGGCTAGAAGGGCCAGCCTGGTTAGGGGTGCCTCAGTCATGCACTCAGTAGTCTTGCTTGCAGTGACCAAGCATAGTGTGAGGGGAGGTGCAACCCAGGTGAGAACCATGGGGGACATGATTTGGCCAGAGGGTCTGAGCTGGAGGTGGGCAGTGTCCCCAAGAAAAGCCAGTGACTCTGTACCTGGCCAGCTGACCTCTAGGCCAGGACCCATCCTGAACTGCTCTTTCCGGCTGGGGACCAAGACCATGCTCTGGGTGTCACTGGTGGGGGTTGGGGTGCCGCTGTCTCCACAGCCTGTGTGGCTGTACCGTGGCCGACCTGTAGGTGCCTCCTTGCTGCTTGGCACATACTAGTTGCTTAAGAAATGTGAGTTTTATCATCACTGTTTATATTGGTTTCCTTAGCTTGTTTCCTCAGCTGAAGAGCAGGGGTAGCATCTTGTCCCTCTGCACCCGAGCACCTTGTGCGGGGGAGACAGGCTCTGTAGAGCTTATGGAGGGGTGGGCAGTTGGCGTGTTTGCTGATGCGGGTCAGGCATGGGAGAGAGATCAGCAGGGTGGCTGCCCAGCCCCAAGGACCTCAGTGCCCAGGGGCAGGGTGGGGGCACAGGGGTAAGGGGTGACCCATTGTCGGGGGAGTGCCCTGTGCTCTCTCAGACCTGAAACTTGCCTTAAAAATGTAGGCTAATTCATGGGGGAGGTAGATTGGCCATTTTAAAATTCACAACTGAGAGGGTCTTGGGGACTCGGAGCCTCCTGTGAACTTTGCTGTTGATCATCTCAGGTAGTAATTATTGAAAGCACTTTCACCCCAGTGAGCAGAGGCCTGAGAAGGGTCTCCCGGGGTGGGAGTGGTGGTGTCCCCTCACTGTGGTCTCTGGGACCAGCCCTGGGTGGGGAGGCAGGGTGCTGCCCCTGAGCACACCTGAACCTGTGCTATGGAGGCTCTGAGTGCAGCCCCTAGTAGGTGTTCTCAGGGAGGGAACAGCTACCACTTGGCCTCTGCCCTTCTGCCCAGGCATTGCCCCAACCCAGGTGTTGTCCTGGGAGCCCCCTGGTGGAGGATGGAAGCCTCTGGATAAAGTACAGGCCGCACCCCCTGCCCCTCCACAATCCCGCCTCCTCAGGGCTGTGTCTCTCTTGCAGAGCCTGGAGGGGGAGGGAGAGGGAGGCAGCCAGGGGCCCTCTGACACTCACTCGCAGGTGTCCCCACTGTGCCCTGCCCGTGGCCCCAGCCCTCTGCCCCAGCCTGCTCCCCAGGCCCTTGGGCCCTGTGCTGGGAGTTGGATGACAGCGTCTATGCGGTCCCCAGGCTTTGAGTAGAAGCCGCCCTCCCCTGCAGTGAGGGGACCTAGCACTGGTGTCCCCAAGTGGCAGGACCTGGGCAACATCGGGCCAGTCTGGACCGCCTGATCTGGGGCACCATGACTGTGTGCCCTGCTGCGTGAACATGACAGGAGTCAGAAGGCTCCAGGGCGAAGGTGCTGGATGTTTGTGCAGCTGAGGCTCCTGAAACGTGACCCCAACCCCTTGGCCAGCACGGCTCCTGAGCAGATGGGCGACTGCGCCGGGACTGCAGGGCTGGTGGATGGCAGTGGGCGGTGGGGTCAGCAGTGAGGGTGGAGCTATGGCAGCTCACAGCCCAGCGCCGCCACCCCCAGGCCTCGGGTTCCTTGTTTTAAGGAAGATGACATGGTTGGATCCTTTCAACTGCATTTGTGGTAACACGTGATTATCTGGTACAGGAAGGCAAGTCACCTTGTAAGTAAGTGATGGTCTCAGCCTTTTGATGGTATTCTTGACATTGAGCAAAAGCGATGAGTAGATTCTGAAGGGCAGGTGATCCCAAACTGTAGGAGTCCAGGGTCCTGTGAAGAGGGAAGGGAGCCAGGCTCACAGGGGCGGAGTGACAGTGACTGAATAATGTGGGGACCCCACATCCTTAAGGAGGATGGACATATGTTTGCAGCTGCGTGCACGTTAACATGGATCACAACAAACTGTGGAAAATTCTTAAAGAGATGGGAATACCAGATCACCTTACCTGCCTCCTGAGAAATCTGTATGCAGGACAAGAACCAACAGTTAGAACCAGACATGGAACAACAGACTGGTTCCAAATTTGGAAAGGAATACGTCAAGGCTGTATATTGTCACCTTGCTTATTTAACTTATATGCAGAGTACATCATGAGAAATGCTGAGCTGGATGAAGCACAAGCTGGAATCAAGACTTCTGGGAGAAATATCAATAACCTCAGAAATGCAGATGATACCAACCTTATAACAGAAAGTGAAGAGGAACTAAAGAGCCTCTTGATGAGGTGAAAGAGGAGAGTGAAAAAGCTGGCTTAAAACTCAGCACTCAAAAAACTGAGATCATGGCATTCATCCCATTACTTCATGGCAAATAGATGGGGAAACAATGGAAACAGTGACAGACTTTACTTACTTGGGCTCCACAATCACTGAGGACAGTGAAGTCACTGCAGCCATGAAATAAAAAGATGCTTGCTCCTTGGAAGAAAAGCTATGACAAACCTGGACAGTATATTAAAAAGCAGAGATAACACTTTGCTAATAAAGGTCAGTATAGTGAAAGCTACGGTTTTTCCAGTAGTCATGTACAGATGTGAGAGTTGGACCATAAAGAAGGCTGAGCACCGAAGAATTGATGCTTTTGAATTGTAGTCTGGAGAAGACTCTTTGGAGTCTCTTGGCCATCAAGGAAATCAATGCAGTCAATCCTAAAGGATATCAACCCTGAATGTTCATTGGAAGGACTGATGCTGAAGATGAAGCTCCAGTTCTTTAGCCACCTGATGTGAAGAGCCTACTCACTGGAAGAGACCCTAATGCTGGGAAAGATAGAAGGCAGGAGAAGAAGGGGATGACAGAGGACGAGATGGTTGGATGTCATCATCGACTCAGTGGACATGAGTTTGAGCAAACTCCAGGAGATGGTGAAGGACAAGAAAGCCTGGCATGCTACAGTCCATGGGGTTGCAAAGAATTTGACACAACTGAGCAACTGAACAACCACAACCATGTTAACGTGCCTTACCACGTCCTTAGGGTCTGAACACACGTGTCAGACACAGAGGGAGGACCACAGGGCGGGGCCAGCCCTCCCAAGGACACCATAGGAGTAAGGTTTGGGGTTTTTTGAAACCCACATATCCGATTCACCGATTCACCCATCAGGCAGATGTTTGTTGGAAGGGGTCCTGTCAGCATCCATCAGCAGGGTCTGTGGCCTGGGGGCTCCTAGTTATCCTCTGGGGTGGCTGGTGGCAGCTGCCTCTGTGCTGGCAGGAAGGAGCCCTGATGGATTAGCAAAATGTTTGCCCTGAGAACCATGGTGGGAGGAGGGTCAGCTACCTGGGGACACTTACCCAGCTCTCCAGTCGTGCCTCCCACAGCTCAGATGGCTCCCAGGAGTTATCTCACGTGGAGTTGGCCCCACATGTGGAGGCGTGCGCTGCGGTCTCTTGCAGCCACAGAAGCCCCTGAGTACCATGTGTTTGTTTTGTGGAATTCTCTGGTGCTTAGGAAACCACGAGCGGGGAATTTTGTGGCTGAGACAGGGACGGTGGGAGACCAGCGGGACGGAAATGTTCCCTGTGTGTGCACAGCGGGCACGGGGAGATGCTTCCAGAACCAGCTGAGGTTGGCTGGAGTGTCAGCCAAGGGTGGGGGTTTGGAGGCCCACCCTCCCCCTGGGCCTGCCTGGACTTCAGCACATCCGTGAATTTCTTCCCATTTCGAGGGCACAGCCTTTGTTAATTACAAGAACAGGCACAAGGACATTGTGAAGGGTCTTTCTGCCCATTGTGGGGTGACCTGATCCCCCCTCGGCAGCAAGTTTCAGGGCTTCCAGGTCCCTCTGTGCCCCTATTCCAGGGTTCCCTGATGGCTCCAGTCCCTGTACCCTACTCTTTTGTGGGCTCAAGGACCCCTAGTTCCTCCCCTTCCCAAATTTCTGATATCCTCAATCCCTCACCCACCCAGTCAGGACCCCACGTGTGGCATCAGTGGCGCCCTGAGCCCGACCCTGCCTCATCACCTGTGTCCTCACCTCCAGGCAGCCCCATGGGCAGCAGAGTGCCAGGTCAGTCATCACCTCCCTCGAAGCCAGGTCTAGTCCCTGGTAAAGCCTGTGGTGGATTGTCACAGAAACAACAGCTGAGTGGGGCCACCCCAGCTCTGAGCCTGTGTTCCCACCCCTACGGCAACCCCGGGCTTTCCTTCGTGGTGCTCTGACCGCTGAAACAGCGGCCAGCACAACAGAGGCTTGATGAGACCTGTGCTCTCTGGCTACCCACTGGGGCCTGAGACCACCAGGGTGACCACGTGCCAAGGAGGCCCCACTGATGCCAGAGCTGAGGCCAGGAGAGACCTGCGGCAGACCGCCCCGACAGCCCAGAATCATGAGATCTAAGAAGCCGCTGTTTTCACCATGGGGCATGGGGACATTTGTGACACGCGGCAGGTAACAGCTGTGCCCTGTGTCCCATGACCTTGGTCTCGTTGGCCTCTGCAGTCCATCCAGGCTGAGGTTCAGCAGGTCACCCTCTGCTGGGCATAGGCTTCCCCCTCCCCCAGCCGTTCCATGGTTCTCCGTCTCCACCACATCCTCTTCAGCACGTTCCTAAAACTTCTGTCTCTGCTTTCGGATGTGCCACACCTTTGCCTGGGCCGTCCATGCCACTCAGACTGCCCTACCTCCATCTCCACCTGTGTGTTCCTGGTCATCTTTCCAACCATGGCTCAGACATTGCTGAGTGCTCCTGGATCCCTGCTGTCAAGATCACAGATGACACAGCCGCCTTGTGGCACCAAGCAGATGTGTGCCCATGGCCAACTCGCCCTGACTCCGGCCGCCTACTGCCCACTCCCATCGCAAGCAAGGGTGGGGTCTGGCCACCTCCTTGTCACGCTTACCTGGGTCTAGGATAGGCCTTCAGAGATGGGATCCCACCATGACTTGGCAGTCGTGGCCCTCAGTGCTGAGCGCCAGCTTCTCCAAAGGGTGTTGCCACCTTCTCTACTGTCTACCCCAGGATTCTCGCCTCCAGAGGCCCTGGGCCATGCCTGGCACTTGAGTTTCAGCTCTTATATTTCATGAGTCTCCAACTCCTTTCTCTGTGACATCACCTGCCCTATCCCCCTGAACCTATGGAAAACCAGGCTTCCCAAGAGGGCAGAGAGCAAGGGGCATGCCCTCTGGTGCAGGAAGACACAGAATCTCCTGTGAGAAAGCTCAGAAGACAGCAATAAATATGTGAAATAGATTGTTAATCCCCGTCAGTGTAAGTGTTGTCTTTATTTTTCAACTTTGTATTAAGGATACACACTTTTTAGACACACACTAGGTAAAGAAAGGGGCTTCCCTGGTGGCACCGTGGTAAAGAATGCCCCTGCCAGCACAGGAGATGCCTGAGACAAGCGTTTGATCCCTGGGTCAGGAAGATCCCCCGAAAGAGGAGATGGCAACCCATTCCAGTATTCTTTCCTGGAGAATTCCATGGACTGAGAAGCCTGGGGGGCAACAGTCCATAGGGTCGCAAAGAGTCAGACACAACTGAAGCAACTTAGCATGGGCACGCTGGTAGGAAAAAGAACAAGTGAAGCCCTGGGCCCACCCAGCCCCAGCAGTCCCAGACTCTTCAAAATTACCTTTCACACAACATCGTAAATCATTTATACTCCAATATAAAATAAAAAATTTTTTAAAAGAAAAAGTTAAATAAAAATTTAAAAGATCCAAAAAAAGAAGCTTAAAGATAATAGAATCATCTTTTAAATGGTAACAGTAACAGATGCCTCTCTTAGAAATTTTAATAAACACATATAGGGAATAAGGAGGAACTGATTCACAGATAACCACCATGTAGTTGGCAGGATATGAACCTGCTCAGGGAGACCCCAATGGATTTCCAGTCCATCAGAAAATATCAGGGCTTCCCTGACAGCTCAGTTGGTAAAGAACCACCTGCAATGCAGGAGACCGCGGTTCGATTCCTGGGTTGGGAAGATCCGCTGGAGAAGGGATAGGCTACCCACTCCAGTATTCTTGGGCTTCCTTGGTAGCTCAGCTAGTAAAGAATCTGCCTGCAATTTGGGAGACCTGGGTTAGATCCCTGGATTGGAAAGATCCCCTGGAGAAGGGAAAGGCTACCCACTCCAGTATTCTGGCCTGGAGAATTACATGGACTGTATAGTCCATGGGGTCACAAAGAGTCGGACACGACTGAGGTGACTTTCACTTTCATAGGAAATAAAATCTGTAATCTCCAATCTGGAGTGAGCCAGGGTTGCCCTCTGGTCATTTACTTCTTGTTTTAAGGTTAGATTTTACACTCATCAAAACCACACCTGCACATAAAGAATCAAATCATGCTGTGGGGCTTGTATTAGAAATTTGGGGTCATTCTTCCACCCCCATGCTGGTTTCCACCTCCCAGCAGCACCACTTGCCCTCACCATTGCTAAACCAAGTGGCTGCTTCTTGAATGATCTTAGCTTTAAGCATTGTCTGTTGACTCAGTCCACTCACAGCCTGGAGGCTGAAAGTCTGAGACCAAGGTGGTGGCAGATTTGATTCCCAGCGAGGACCCGCCCCCTGGGTCGTGGACGGCCGGCTGGCCACCTTCTTGCTGTCTTCATCCCAGAGGAAGCTCTGGTGTTGTCTTTTTCTTCTCACTAGGGCAGTGATCTCATTATGGGGGCTCTGCCCCCATGACTTTATCCAAACCTGAACACCTCCCAAAGGCACTGCCTCCAGACGCCATCACATTGGGAGTTAGGGCTTCAACACAGGAGTTTTAGGGGGACAGCAGATACTCAGTCCCTAACATTTGCTTTCACATGAAGATGATGGCAAAGGGGGTCATGGCTCATTTTCATGCTCCCTCTTCCACCACACACAAGTGCCCCTATTACCCCAGGATGGTCCCCTGGTGGTTGATCCACCTCTGGTTGTGATAGTGTAAATATTGTTCCATGCACGATCTTGTGTGTGATCATTTTTCCTGTCCAGTCTTTTTTTTTCCCTTGGAGTTGGCAATCTCACTTTCTTTTAAATCATTTCTCACTGCTTTATCCTAGACTTTTTCCCAGTCGTGGAAACCTCAGCTCAGGTAATCTGTCAGGTTCATGGTCTCAGGGCTACTCTTCTTGGGCCTCTCTGGGTCTCCCTCCACCATGGTCCCCATTCTTTAGGCCTCTGTGTTGGTCTGAGATCTTCCCCTTTTGACATTTGCTCCCTTGTTTTATGGGACCACATCATTTTACAGATCCTGAAAAAAGGTCTGTGGGACAGGAACCTTTAAAAGAATTCCCATATTCTCTTCCCCCTGATTGCCCAAGTTAACATGTTGCCTCATTCGCTCTCTCCTCCTCTCTCTGCCCCCCTGCCCTGTGTATAAATATTATTTTTGCCAGAATCATTTGAGATTTGCAAACTGACTTTTACTCCCAAATGTCCAAGCATCACTTTCCTAAAGACAAAGATATAACCACAGAACAGAGATGGGAATGTGGGAGCTGACATGGACACAGGACTGTTATCTGGTCTGTAGACCTAATTCTAATTCCCCATTTATGCCAAAAATGTGCTTCATAGGAAAAGAAAATCCCAAGTCATGTATATTCAGTTTGCCAGTAAGGAATTCTTCCATCTTCGTCTTTAAAACTGACATTTTGAAGATTATGGGTCAGTTGCACTCAATAGGGCTTCTGTGGTGGCTCAGATGGTGAAGAATCCACCTGCAATGCAGGAGACCCAGATTAGATTCCTGGGTTGGGAAGATCCCCTGGAGAAGAGAATGTCAACTCACATTAGTATTCTTGCCTGGAGAATCCTGTGGACAGAGGAGCCTGGCGGGCTACAGTCCACGGGGTCGCAGAGAGTCGGATACAGGTAACACAGACACATTGTGCTCAATTAGGGTGGAAGATGCGTTTTCCTTTTTGTGTTAAGAAAGTGTATTAAGTCTCCCTTGGGATTGGGTTGTTGCTCCCCAGGATATTTTGGGATTGCCTCATTTCTTCTCAGAAGTGCCCCTTCAGGATCTTGTTATCTCTCCTGAGAAGACACCCCTCAGTCACTCCTCTGGCAGGCACTGTCAGGATTAGGTCATCACCTCTATAAGTCTCCCAGGCAATTGGTCATCTCTCTTCAGAAAGTCTCCCTAAGGATCAGGTAATCCGTCTCACAAAGTATACCTCAGGATCAGGTCATTCTAACTCTGATAGAGTCTCTTAGGACTCATAAACTCCCTCAGATAATATGCCTCAGGATGTCTTCAATCCTCAGGAAGTCTCCCTTCAGGTGGGCTAATCCCTCCTGATAGTGCTTCCCTCAGGATTGAGTCATCCCTCTTTTGAAAGATTCCCCATTGGCTCATTTCTCGTCCAAAAGTCTCCCTCAGGGCCAAATAATTCTCCTCAGAAGGTCTCCCTCTGGATCCAGTCATCCCTCCTCACAAAGTCTCCCACAGGATCGGATCATTCCTCTTGCAAGTCTCCCTAAGGATCAGATCATCTTTCCTCCAAAGGCTTACCCAGGATCAGTCGTTGCTCCACAGGAAGTGTTTCAAAGATCAGGTCTTTCCTCCTCAGAAGATCTCTGTCAGAACTGAGTCATCCCACCTCAGGAAGTCTCTCCCTGGGTCTGATTATCCTCATCAGAAGGTCTCCTTCTGGATCAGATCATTCCTGCTCTGAAAGTCTCTGTGAGATCTGGTCATCCCTCCTGAGACCGTATCCCTCAGGATCCCAAAACTCATCCTCAGATAGTCTCTCTCAGGGTTAGGTCATCCCTGCTCAGAGTCTCCCTGAGGATCAGGTCATTCCTCCCCCAAAATATCCCTCAGAGCAGGTCATTCCTCCCCCAAAATCTCCCTCAGAGCAGGTCATTCTCTTCAGAACGTCTCCCTGGGAGTTGGGTAATCCCTCCTCAGAAATCCTTTTCATAGATCAGGCTGTCCCTCTTTAGGGAATCTCTGATTTGGGGTGTTCCACTTAAGAAAGTCTCCCTAACGATTGGGCCATCTCCCCTCCGGAGTGTCAACCACCTCGGGATCAGGTCATCCCTCCTCAGAACGTCTCAGTCAGAACTGGGTCATCTACCTCGGGAAGTCTCTCCCAGGGTCTGATTATTCTCTTCAGAAAGTCTCCTTCAGCGATTTCCCAGGTGGGCCACTGGCTAAGAATCTACCTGCCAATGCAGGAGACATGGGTTTGATCCCTGGTCCAGGAAGATGGAGCTGCTAAGCCTGTGAGACGCAACAACAGAAGTTGGCCTCCGTTACGCCCATTTCTTTGCAACCCCATGGACTGCAATGCACCGGGTTCCTGTCCTTCACTATCGCAGAGTTTGCTCAAACTCATGTCCATTGAGTGGGTGATGCTATCTAACCATCTCATCCTCTGCCTCCCTCTTCTTTTGACTTAAATCTTTCCCAGTATCTGGGTCTTTTCTAATGTGTCAGCTCTTTGCATCAAGTGACCAAGGCATAGGAGCTTCAGCTTCAGCATCAGTCTTTCCAATGAATATTCAGGGTTGATTTCCTTTCAGATTGACTGGTTTGATCTCCCTGCTGTCACAGGGACTCTCATGAGTCTTTTCTAGCACCACAGTTAGAAAGCATCAGTTCTTTGGCGCTCAGCCTTCTTTATGGTCCAACTCTCACATCCATACACGACTACTGGAAAAACCATAGCTTTGACTATACGGACCTTTGTCAGCAAAGTGATGTCTCTGCTTTTTAATACACTGTCTAGGTTTGTCATAGTTTTCCTTCCAAGGAGCAAGTGTCTTTTCATTTCATGGCTGCAGTCACCATGCACAGTGATTTTAGAGCCCAAGAAAATAAAATCTGTTGTTGCTGCTACTTTTTCCCCTTCTGCTTTCCATGAAGTGAGATAGTACCTTGTTTTTAAAAAATCCTAACAGTGTAACATTTTCTCATAGTTATGAGAACTACAAAAATGTTCATAATAGCTGGTTAACATCTCATCCTATGGTTTTCCTGTCATTGCTTAAGTTATCCCAACATTGAGCACTTAGCGTCCCCCCTTTTCTGAGCAGGTAAGAAGGATGCTGAAATGGATTTATGCTTCATGTGAAGCGTGTGACCGTGGGAGAGGATTCTGCCCGGCAACAGGAGCCTAGGAGGTAGAGCCTGTGGTGCCTTTTAGGGGCAGCTCTGAGAGGGAGAGGACATGGCCTTCTGTGGTTGTTTTCCTTTCTTAATTAATCTGGGAAGGACTTCCTGGGCAAATGGCAGGGATGCCCAGTCCCCCTGGATCTAACAGCCTGCCTGCGCTGGGCTCCGCAGGCAGCCGCGCCCCACAGCGCCCCCTTGTGGCTCCCCATCTCGGGTCCGCTCCTCCGCCGGTGTGGCAATGGCAGAATTTGGCGCATCATCTCTAGGTTGGCAAAAACAGCCCAGCAAAGAGGAGGAGGTTGTAACAAAAAGCCAAGCAAGAGAAACCAAGCCCAAAGGCTCAGGGGCTGAGTGGGGAGGGCGAGGCCCTCAGTGCTTGGGTCCCCCATCTCCGCCCCACGTCCTGATGGGAAGTGTCTGCTCAGGGCCTCCTGGTCGGTCTCTGGGAGCCCCTCCCATACTCCCACGTGGTGACCTTTTTTGCAGCCTCTGTGGCCTCCTGGTCTCCAGGGCTACCCCAGGTGCTGTCCCCAAGTGGCCATTTTGGAGAATGCTCCCCCAGGCATCCCCACCACGCGGCCATTACTTGTGGGTCTCACGTTCTCCAGACTCCAGTCCACCCTCAAGGACCCTGGAAAACAGGTCCTGCAGGCTGTGGGTTTTCCTCTGCAGAGAGAGAACCTGGGACCTGTCTGGGTGGGGCTGGGTGTGATGGACCCTGGCCCTGCAGGGCTGCGGGCTTGGCCCAGGGATGTGGAAAGTGCTGGGCGCTGGCTCGGGCTGTGAAGGGGCAGCTCTGCTGATGGCACCACTGGGCCTCATGAGCTGTGGGATGGTGCCCTGGAGCCCCGCCAAAGACCACTCGAAAACACACCGTGTTCCCGTGCTCACGTCTGCTTCTCCTTCAGATGCTGGACGAGAACCACCACCTAATCCAGTGCATCCTGGACTATCAGAGCAAGGGCAAGACGGCTGAGTGCACCCAGTGAGTGGCCGCATCGCCTGCACCCCTCCCAGCTGCCTCGGGCTCAGTGGCCTGAGAGAGTGGGGCCTCGGGGTTAGCTAAGCTGCTGAGTCAGCTCCCCCTGGGTGGCTCCCCACGGAGAGGTGGGCGGGTTTGGAGGAAAATGCGAGTGTAGGGGAGAGTGGACCGCTGTGGGGCCCAGGGCTGGGTGCAGAGTGAGCTCACGAGCTGCTCTCTTGGATGCTGTTGCCTCTTCGAGGGCTGGGGTATCAAGTGAGCCCAGTGCCAGGGTCCACCAATGAGGCTCGCCCCCTGGCAGACCCTCCTATGTCTCCCTGGCCCCCACATCCCTCTGACCCACCTCCACCTCCATCCTCTGAACAGACTCAGTGGTACCAGGTCGGGTATCCCTCCCCACCCCCGGCCCTTTCTGGATTGCAGAGTGCTGTGCCACCTTCCCGTTCCCCCTGCCCCAGGGCTTGGCTGCAGGGCTGGGCAGGCTCCTCCCCTCACCTATGCCCCCGCCTGCAGGTACCAGCAGATCCTACACCGGAACCTGGTCTACCTGGCCACGATCGCAGACTCCAACCAGAACATGCAGTCTTTGCTGCCCGCCGTGAGTGCCCACCAAGGCTTGGCGGGGGGGCGGGTTGGTATAGACACCATTGGTCCAAAGCTGTGGGGCTGCTGTCTGGTTCAGATCTGGGAGATGAGGGTGCCTGGGTAGGTAGGGGGTCACTTGGAAGCTCCATCTTCAGTGATCAGAGGTGGGCCTAGGGGTGGAGGAGGAGCAGGGCGCCTGGCAGCCTGATACTGTAGCACAGGACAGGCTGTGCAAGGGCTCAAGGCTACCAGGGACAGAGACCCCGGCCAGCTGAGACCAAGGAGGGTGGTGGGGAAGGGTGTGGAGAAGGTGAGGTGGATGCAGCTGGGGCTGGTGAAGCAACTCCCTGAGTCCCAGGAATGGGGGGCCCAGCTTTGAACCTCAAAGTGTGTGTTGAAAAGCTTGGGAAATACTTGGAGTAGCATTTCTGTCTTGGCCTGAGCTGTCCAGCTGTATGAGAGTGGTGGTCTGTCTTAGAGGCTTTGCCAGGCAGCCAGCAAATGTGGCTGCAGGTCTTGGGGTGGCTGAGTCCCTGGATGAGATGGTCTAGAGGCTGTTCTTCGCGTTAACTCTCCTCCCGGTGACCTTCCTATTGCCACAGCCGCCAACGCAGAGCATGACGCTGGGCCCAGGAGGGCTGTCCCAGAGCGGCTCGGCCCAGGGCCTGCACTCGCAGGGTAGCCTCAGTGATGCCATCGGGGCCGGCCTGCCACCCTCCTCCCTCATGCAGGCCCAGATCGGCAATGGTGAGCAGCCCCGGCACGCTGGGCTCGGGTTGGTTCCGGGAAACAAGCGGGTCACCGACTGGGCTCCCGAGTGGCTGGTGCTGCAGTGGAGACCCCCTCTTCCCAGAGGCCCTGCTGCGGGCACACGTGCACAGATGACACGGGGGGGTGGGTAAGGCCCTTGTTGCAGCCCCAGATTGGCTGCGACCCTGAAGATCGACATGCGTCACCTGGTCACATGAGTGCACAGGTGTCCTGTCCTTGGGTTGAGAGTCGGTAGCAGCCATTGGGAAGGTTGATTAATGTGATGGGAAGCAGGCCGTTTCCTTCTCTGGTTGCGTCCTTGACCGTGGTCAGCCTCCCCCCTGCACAGGCACCTGAAGGAAGCTCGGGGTGGGGGGGTCTTTCAGAGCCGGTCTTCCGTGGGTTTCACGCCCCTTCACCCCCGACAGGTCCGAACCACGTGTCCCTGCAGCAGACGGCGCAGAGCACGCTGCCCACCACCTCCATGAGTATGTCAGGCAGTGGCCACGGCTCGGGGCCCGGCTACAGCCACTCAGGCCCTGCCTCGCAGAGTGTACCCCTGCAGAGCCAGGGCGCCATCAGCAACTACGTGTCCCGGGCCAACATCAACATGCAGTCCAACCCAGGTACTGCCCTGTTCGGCCCATGGCCCCCTCCTCTGGCAGCTCCCCGAGGGGCGGGGCTGGTGGGTACAGGCCTGGTGGGTCGGGGCCTTGGCTGTTCCCACGGCAGCTTCAGGGGAGGCTCTGAAGGGTGGTGGCATGCCCCACCCTACCCTGCACTGGGAGGACAGGGAAGGGCTCCCACAGGCAGGAGGCAAGCAGGGCATGCTGAGGAGTGGCGGGAGCCCCGCTGGGCAGCTTGGGGCCTTGAGCACTCAGGAAGCGTAGGGTCCAAACTGGGGTGCCCCATGAGTTTCAAAGCTTAGACAGAAACAGAGAGTGTGAAATTACTCCTTGCTTCTCGTTATGTTAATTACATACTGAGAACAACCTATTTGGGATATATTGAGTCAAATAAAATGTTGCTGAAATAGATTTCACCTGTTTCTTTTCAGTCTGTGATGTGGCTCGCATATCTTGTGCTGGACAGTGCTGCCTGGAGGGTCCCGAGCAGGGGGGCAGGAAAGGACAGGCAGGCGGGGCCCCCCAGGGCCCTTTGAGGCTACCGTCTGGGGAGGGCAGGGCAACAGGCTTCTCTGGGACCAGCAGGTGGGAGCCGCGTTTCACATTTTATAAGTTGCCCAAAGGCACTTTGGCAGGAAGGGTGACGTGGCCCCATCAGGGGGGCCTTGTGGAAGCCGCAGCCTGGGGTGAGGGTGCAGACTGGTCTGGGGGTGGGGGGGCACCACCGGGAACTGCTTGGCTTACGGGGTCTGTCGTGTTCCCCAGTGTCCATGATGCACCAGCAGGCAGCCTCGTCTCACTACAGTGCGGCGCAGGGCGGAAGCCAGCACTACCAGGGCCAGTCCATGGCCATGATGGGCCAGAGTGGGCAGGGGGGCGGCGTGATGGGGCAGCGGCCCATGGCGCCCTACCGGCCCTCCCAGCAAGGTGAGGCCGCCCTCGGTACCGGGAACCGGTGGGGGAGGGCCGCTGTGGGAAGCCCGGCTCCTGGGGGCTGGACATGCAGGGCCCCGTGTCCCCTGGGTGGGCCCGTCTGGGAGGTTCTGGGGCTCGGGGAGGTGACGTCAGCACTGTCCCCCCAGGCTCGTCCCAGCAGTACTTGGGTCAGGAGGAGTACTACGGCGGCGAGCAGTACGGCCACGGCCAGGCCGCCTCAGAGCCCATGAGCCAGCAGTACTACCCCGATGGTGAGGCCCACTTCCTCGGCATCTGTCCCCATCCCCAGTTGTTCCCAGTTCAGTCCCCGTGCCCCTGCCAGCAAAGCACCCAGAGTCCCCTTTGAGGGTGGGGGCTGGTCTCTGCTGAGAGAAGCTTCCTGCACTGGGCTCCCTGGGGCTGGGGGCACAGTCCTCTGAATGGATGGACATCAATGTCTGAAGGATGGCCACGAGCTCATGGTGAAGTGCCTTCAGGAAGGTGACGAACCTGAGCCAACTGTATGTCCCGTAACACCCACCTCCCAGCTGCTCAGTTACACCTTCTGCAGGTTATTTTCCTTTTCCATGTCACCGTTCCAGCATCTTTAAAATCAGGATTTGTGGAGATGGCTTAAAGTGACTGCAGAGGACAGGTGGGATTTGGGGAGGACCCCATGCAGGGATGTGTGACCAGGTCAGGCAGTGGGCGGTGGGGAGGTGGCCAAGACCAGAGGGGTCACGCACTCCAGTGGGAGCCGGCGGCGGGATGGTGACCACATAGTGACATTAAGAGCTAATGGACACATGTGTGTCAGACATGGGGCACCAAGTATGCCCTGTAAACCTTGGCTTGTTGGCCCCAGGAGCAGGTAGCCGTCTGCACTTTAAAGGAACCTCGGCTGCCAGACAGCAGGAAGAGCC
The DNA here is from genome assembly GCF_027580195.1 of Bos mutus. Lineage (NCBI taxonomy): Eukaryota > Metazoa > Chordata > Mammalia > Artiodactyla > Bovidae > Bos > Bos mutus. The sequence continues at coordinate 39,523,134 of NC_091629.1, read as the reverse complement.
CCCACAGGCTCCGTCTAGGACACAGGACCCACATCCAGTGGCAGGCCATCCTGACCTGATGGCTGAGTCCATGTGGTCTTTCCTGGGACTGGGAAGCCAGGACCTCTGCTGACTGCTAGGCGCCCCGTTTCCTTGCAGGACACGGCGACTATGCCTACCAGCCGGCATCCTACACAGACCAGAGCTACGACCGGTCGTTTGAGGACTCCACGCAGCACTACTACGAGGGCGGTAAGGCAGCTGGCTGTGAGCTCCAGGCCTAATGTGCACAGGGCCTGCAGAAATGGGGCAGGTGCTGATAGAGCTGCCAGGGTGATGTCACCCAACTGATTGGGTGCCAGCTGGCCCTGGAAAGGACTTCTGCTGCCCCAAGGAAACCCTGAGAGGAGAAGGGCCACTAATAAGCTCATGGGTGATGGGATCAGGGCCCCCAGTCTGCTGGTCAGGAGTGGGGACAACGTCAGGGCTGCCAGTGGCCCAGGAAAGAAAAGACGATGCGAATGGAACAAGTGACTAGAAAGTGTGACTTTTGGGGTGACCTTTTTTAATTGTAAAAACACGTAATGTTGCCATTTTAGCTGTTTTTAAGCACACACTCCAGGGGCACCAAGCACGTGCGCGTTGTGTGATCACAGCATCATCTCCAGAGCCTTCGTCTTCCTGAGCTGCCCATCTGTCCCCAGGAAACACTCCCTCCGTTTCCCCTCCCTCTCCGGGGAAGCTGGCTCAGCCTCCTCCTCAGGAAGAGCCCCACGCTGCTCACCAGGGCGGGCCTGTCGAAGTCTCAAGTACAGTTTGTACCCTCGCTTTGGGTTACAAGCATCCCCCTCCATGATTGATGAGGACTTTGCTAAGACGTCCAGTGACTTCTTTTAGGGCAGGTGTGGCAGACGGCACGGTTTCCTCCTGGATCTGGAAACGTTTTGTTCCACCTGGTTAGTGACCCCCGCACAGGACCACACACGGTACTGGCCACGCCTCAATGGGCGGCCTGCCTGGTCTTTTTTAGCTGGGAGGTGGGGGTGTTTCTTTCAGAGGAGTGGTCTGTGCCCTGAGAAAGGCAGGGGTGTTGGGTGGGGGTGATAAGAGGTGGCTTGAAGCTGACATGAAGGACTTTCCCATAATTAGCTTTGTCCCCCAAGGGAATGAGGAACCTCAAGAGACACAGGTGGCTGGTCCTGGTATTGTTCACAGGAGGCAGGCGCCCTGAAGGTTCCCTGGAGTGAAAGGTGCCAAGAAGTGGCCCGGGGCACAGCAAACCCAGATGGGTGGGACAGGGTTGCTGTCGGGGCCACTGCAGAGCCCTCCATGGAAACCTTGACGTCCCACTGGCATTTCCTCTCCAAGAGGTTTACAGGAGCAGAGGCTGGACACAGCCAGTGTCCACTGTGGCATGTCCAGGGCACTGCTGTGGCAGGTCCCCTGGGTCACACCAGGTGTGCAGCACCAGGGTGTCTGGATGCTGCCTTCTGTGTAAAACAGCGAGTGCTAAGAGCACACCCACCCACCATAAACAGACGAGAAATACTGGGGACAGCGATGGAAGTGACTCGGGGGTGATAAGGCCAGGCTGGGCGGGTGGTGCAGGCGGGCCCTGGGCCTCTCCAAGGTGGACTGGGTTTGTTTTTAGATTTCAAATTGCATCAATGTATCTGTCCATTTAGAAGTCAAACTTCGAAATAGTAAACATTATTGGCTCTCGTTGAAAATCAAAGCACTAATCCTGTGGCTGTGCAGATCTGTCCCCAACCCCCAGTCCCCGGGTCAGTCCTCAGTTTCTCCCAATGGTAGTGGTGACTATGGGTGGGCATTCGGGACAGCAGGGTGGCTCTGCCCCAAATGGCTGCCACTCAGGCCCCAAGGCTCATCTGTGCTTGACGACAAGGTTTTATAGACAAGTCACCATCATGGGTTTGTTTCTTTGGTTTGTGGCCACATGCCTGCCACATTTATTAACACCAGCCTCTTCTTTCACCAATGAGTGTTTCCTTTTTTCATGGCCACGTCATAGACTGTCGCAATATTCTTAAAGATAGAAACAAATGAAAAAGAGCAGAAAAACAAGGGAAGTTGTCGTCTCTGCCCCAGTGGAGGGAATGCCCTGGGTTGTTCCAGGAAGGGCAGAATCTGGGCTGCCTGGCTCTGCTGCTCCCACAAGACCCTCTTGAGAACCCCTCAGGCATGTTCAAAGAGTCCTGCCTCTTGTTTCAGAGTTGTCCAAACCAGCCCATCTTCCGCTGAAGTTTGGCCCTGGGTCAAGGGAAGGTTTTTCTGGGTACGTGAGAGCTGCGCTGCATTCTCACTCACTGCACACCTGCTGTGTCCAGGCCTCAGCGGCTGCTGCTGTGAATTAGCCCCTTTACCTGTTACCACAGAAGGAGAACAGGGACCTCCTGTTCCTGGAGAAACCTGCCGAGTCTCTGATGCACTTCTCAGGAGACACAAGGACAGTGAACCCACATCTCCACCAGTTGCTGACACCTCCTTGGCCATTGGCTGTCCCATTGGCCATTATTGCTGGGACTGGCCATGGTTGTGAGGAGGGAGCAGAGGTCAAGATGTTTCCTTAGACGGTGATCAATCAGAAAGACGGAGGAAAGACTTCCTGGTGGTCCAGTGGCTAAGACTCCACACTCCCAGTGCAGGAGACAGGGTTCGATCCCTGGTCAAGGGAATAGATCCCACCTGCCACAACTAAAGATCCCACATGCCACAGCACAGCTAAGAGCTGGCTCAGCCAAATAATAAATAATTTTTTAAAAAGACCTGGCAGGCTCCTCAGAGTCCACCTTAGAGAAGAGTTTGCCCATATTACAGAGCGTGTTCCTTTTCTTTGTGTGCAGCTGGAAATGGACTTCCTAGTGGGGTTTTAAGCCTTTCCACATGAATTTGCTCTCAAAGCTGTTATTTTTAAATGTACATTATCAGGATCCCAGTTTTTAAATACTTACAATTTATAATTCCTAGAAGAGGACAGTTATTTACAACTGGAAAAATAATGTAGAAAAATGGGTCATTTGGATTCCATTGTTCATAACCTGGCCTCTTGTCATGGTGCCTCTGTCTCTTACTTCCAGAATATGTTCTGATTAAAGAACAACAAAACAACGAACAGCTCTCCTTTCTGGGCAGGCTGTTCACTGGCTCTCGGATGCCACAGAGGAGTAAACTCCTGGGCCCCAGGCCTCTAGCTGCTCCTGCTAGAGGGTGGGGTCTTATGCAAAGTAGGACCCGACTTACTGTAAGTTAAAGGGCACGCACTGTGGTGTGAAGAGCAAAGCCCTATTTGAAAGAAAACAATGAAACCAGGCCTAAATTGGTCCTTGTATAAAGGCACTACGAAAACTGAATGGAATTTAATCTCTACACCAATCTAAAACTCTTGTGATCTGCGTCAGGAAGACTTTGTAGAAATATTTTTAATTTTTATTGATTTTTAAAATTTTATTTAAATATAGTTGATTGACTGTTGTGTTTCAGGTGTACAGCAAAGTGATTCAGTTATACATATATACATATATTGACATATGTACTTTTTTTAGGTTCTTTTCCATTGTAGGTGTAGGATTTTTAAATGGTTGTTAACACTCGCTCTTAACCCTTGATAACTATTTGTTAATATGCTTACCACTCTCAACTTTTACTATGAGCCTTCTTCCCAAAATGAGGCTTTTAGCATGGGTGCTGGCTGGCTAGTTAAGATTTTTGAAAATGAGAATTAAGGCATTTTCTTTGGAAAAAAAAGAAAAAATGAACCTAAAACATCTCTGGGACTATACCCACATATAGATGAAGAACACAGAGGCAAATTTCTGCATCTTTTCATCCATGAAGTACAGGTGTGAACTGGTATGCACATTTGCCTGTGAAACAAAGGTGCACTGAAACATGTGGGGTCCCTTTGAACTATGGGAGTCACACAGCCTTTCCCTGCGTGTGTGTCCAGATCTCCTTCTTATAAGGACACTGGATTAGGGCCCAGTCTAATCCAGTATGGCTTCCCCTTAACAATTACATCTGCAAAGACCCTCTTTCCAAATAAGGCCACAGGTCCCCGGGGTCAGTACCTCAAAGCCCTGGTATCAGGCTTTGTTTTAACTGCAATAGTCTTTTCATTTTGGCTGTATATTTGTATCTCTATCAGATAGTAAGAGAGAAGTATAATAAAACAATTTGTATTGTTGTGGAAAAGAAAAGGTACTGGAGCAATAGAGTCAAATCTATGGAACCCAAAGCAGCCCATACCTTGGGGGACAATGGAGCTGCCATTGTTCTCTGGAAACAAGCTCACGTCTACTTCCCTCTGCAGGAAACTCACAGTACAGCCAGCAGCAGACAGGATACCAGCAGGGCACGGCACAGCAGCAGACGTACTCCCAACAGCAGTACCCCAACCAGCAGAGCTATCCCGGACAACAGCAAGGCTACGGTAAGGCGGGGGCGGCGGGGGGCGGGGGATGTTGTTGCAGGAACGTGGTCATTCAGTGGGTACCTGCACACTTATTTTGAAACAGCTGTAGGTTTCCAGAAAAGCTGTGGGGAAAGCTGATGGTTCCCGTGGCTAACCTCTTCTATTCCCAGCGCCCCGTGGGCACAGCTAAGAAACCAGCACTGGTGCGTGGCCGTGAACTGAACCCAGTTTCTTCAGATCTCATGGACCTACCTGCGTGTCCTCTCCTGTCCTGGACTGTCTGGGGTCCCACAACTCCTTGGGTTGCAAGTTGCTCGCACTTTCTTTGTCTTTCCTGACCTTGGCACTTTGAAGAGGGCTAGGCAGGCACTTTGTAGACCCTCCATCAGGGTGGGTTTGTCTGGATTCTGAAAAAAAGACCATGGTGGGGAAGTGCCTTCGTATCCCCTCCCATGGGTGTGACTTGCCTCTACTGAGGCTGACAGTGGTCTTGTGGTCCATGGCGCCTGTCAGGCCTTCCCACTGCCCCATGCCCTCCATCCCCTACTCCAGACTGTGTTGTCACTGGGTCTATCCCCACCTGAGGGGGCATCATCCACATAGATTGTCCAGGAAGTCTTCTCCAGGGAAGATAGGTGTCTTCTCCCCTGTTCACTTAGTTATTGATCATATATTTCTATTGGTAGGTACTCACAGGTACTGATGTTACAGATCGGGTTATGATCCAAACTTCTTTATTTTATGGTTCAAGCTGTCTCAGCCCTGCCTCTCGGGAGCTTGGGTTGGTGCCTGTGCCCCTTGGATGTGCCCCCTGCTTTTGGCTTTGGGCATGTGCTGCTTTCTGGGAGCACAGCAGCCCTTGAAGCAGCTGGTTTTGGAAAAACCCCTCAGCCTTTGTCAATTCCGCCTATCCTGTCCACTTAGGCTTTGAGGCACCATCACTGTCTTGCGTGGTTTTCGCCATTTGCTGTGCATTTAACTCATGTTTACAGTGATAACTGTGACTGTGTAAACTGGTCCCAAGAAGCAGGTCTAGCGCTCTGACAGCAGCCCCCAGTCCCCGTCTGGATGTTGGGGGGGTGGTGCGCATAGCTGGAGCCATGGGGGCATAGCAGGGTTGGCCGCCAGCTGTGGTGCTTTCACTGCTCAGGTTTAATGTGGCGGAAAAACGGGTGCCGATGTCTCAGGGGCTTCCCCAGTAGCTCAGCTATAAAGAATCCACCTGTAATGTAGGAGCCGCAGTAGATGCAGGTTGGATCCCTGGGTTGGGGAGATTCCTTGGAAGAGGACATGGCAACCCACTCCAATATTCTTGCCTGGAGAATTCCATAAACAGAGGCGCCTGGCGGGCTACATTCCATGGGGTTCAGACACGACTGAATTAGCAGGAACGCACGTCTCAGGGGCTTGGGAGGACCTGTGGGAGAGGGTGTTGGGGGGTGATCTCACGATCCTGCTGTGTTCTAGGACCCGCCCAGGGTGCCCCCTCACAGTACTCCAGCTACCAGCAGGGACAAGGCCAGCAGTACGGAAGCTACCGAGCATCTCAGACGGGCCCGTCCACCCAGCAGCAGCGGCCTTATGGCTACGAGCAGGCAAGCCTTCTGCCCGTTTCCAGACCCACGCTTCACCTTGTACATCACATGTGACAAAGGTTTCCCCTATGGCCGTGAGGAATAATAAAATGGGACAGGCTGGCTCCCTAGGTTCCTCCAGAACATGAATTCTCTGAGCCTGTAAGGTTTTTAAAAATTTCCACTTCAGTCAGACACAGCTGGCTCTTTGTGTCCTAAACTCGCCTAGAGTCTCGTCTTTCACACCTTGGATGTCTCCCTCATGCCTGTTTCCCTCATGTCTGTTGCGTGCCTGCAGGTTACGGCACCTAGGCAGATTGTAGAGCTTGCATCTTGCCTGGCACAGTTGGATCTGTCTGGGGCAGGAGCAGGGTGGTAGGCGGGAGGAGATGGGTCCTGGGCACTCTGGAGTCTCCTTGGAGGACAGTCCCGGGCGAGAGGTGACTATCTATCAGTGACTATATGGTAGGTCCGAGGCACTAATGACAATTTACATGGCTAATAAAACCTTAAGGCACTGTGTGGATTAGGGGTGTTTTTCTCTTGGTACCTGAATAGGTAAGGTCCTGTATCTCATTTTTTAAATACTTCTCATCTTGCTCCCTAAAGAGAGATAAAGAATGAGCCAGTTGTACGTAGAGAATGAGTTTTCAACAGGAGGTACACAAGCCCAGGGCAGAGTTATTAGGGGAGCAAAGCTTTTTGGCTTTTGGAATGTTCCAGTGAGCATGTGGGAAGCGGTGCCAAGGGGAGTGTGCCTGGGGAGCCCGTCCCAAACCTGCTTACGGCAGGGTCGGGGGGGATGTGACGGGGTACCTAGCCCAGGCCCAGTGCGGTCAGCTGCTGTGTGACCACGTGAGCCAACCTCTTCCACCCACTGACCTAAGTCAGTCATCTCAGCCTGGATGGTGGCTTCCAGAACATCAGCTACCCACCTGCCTCAGGACACAGGTTGAGGCATTTGGTCGCTGGCCAACCATGCTCATCCACCTCTCATCCTGGGCGTGGGCTGGGGTGGGATCTGTCTCATCCTCAGGTGTGGACCCTCCTACTCAGGCCTGTTGGGGTATAATCTGTGTCTTGCTCTCTTGCAGGGCCAGTACGGAAATTACCAGCAGTGAAGGACCCGCGTCTATGAGGAATCCTGAGGCGGCATGTCCGCCCAGGATGGACAGGCCAGTGACAGCTCTGAGGGGCTGTGACCTGTAGGCTGCCCCTCGCCTCACGCAGCGTCTGCTTGTGAAGCACGCACATTTCATGCGGGGTAGGACAGCAAGCGTGCACGCTGGTGCCAGATGGCGCTTTGATGGTGTGACATATTTGGTGCTGTGTATAGTATTGTATGTCCATACAACGGAGAGGTTGTCCCTTTTTGTCCTCCCCTCCATGTTTCTAGCTAGCTTTAGGGGTCCCTTCATCATTGGAGTCTTCTCTGCCCAGTGATGGGACAAACCTACCAGAGGCCGCAGTCTGCGTGCTCTTATGCACAGACCTGAGGTCTGACTCTCCTCTCATGTTTGTACTGGGGGTGTAAACTTGTCTCTCACTGGCTGCACTGCCCCTGGATGGCAGCCGCTTTCTTCCTGGGCCTCAAGGCCGGGGAGTTGGGGAGGCATTTTCTGTAGTTTGCATCAGTCTCTGTTGTTACCCAATGGAAAGGATAAATAAGCTTCACTTGGAGAGGCTGTGAACCTTTATTTCCAGACCTTGCTCCTTACCTGTATCTCTGGTTCTGTTTATCCAAAAAGTTACACGTTTTTGTATTACAAAGTAAAGAGGGATCAATGACTTTGTTCCAAATAAGTAGGAATCCAACAAGGCAACTGTGATCAGCCTCACCCAGGGAGAGTGGTATTACTGAAGGAAGGAGAGGGTAGTCCTCTGGAATTACTTTGGGTTTGACCCTTGTTTATCGGATGGTCGTTTCTGGAATTTTAATATGTAATATGCTCAATTCTAAATTCATAATTTAAAATAGTGACATGGAATTCTCCAAAGAGTTGGCAAGTTATTTTATACTACTTCTTCCAGGACCTGCTTATTCAGATCTCCAAGCGAGCATTCCTTTTCATTTAGGAATATCTGAAATTCACATCTTATTTTTAAAGAGAACACCACGGATTTTACTGTGTTCTTCCTAAAAAGAAGGAAGGCTCTTACGTAGAGAAATTTGAGTCATTTTTACATTCGTAGGACATTAAATGCCATTTAAATTCTGCACAAACGTTAAAGATAGCTCATGTGGAAAAGTCAGGTCAAAGGAAAAATTCTACATTTCACTAGTAAGTCATACAGACATTTTATCAACCTTTACTTGGATAATAATACCCATATTTATTATGGCCCCTTTAAAAACATCTTTGGGTAAATGCTGACATATTTCCAAGAACCAAGAAAATACAAAAAAAAATCTAATTCTTGATATCTCAAGTCTACTGACGGTGATGTTTTAGTGAAGTCTTATGTTTTAAAATTTTAAAGTAGTACTTTATCCATAATTGGATGCTTTGCAGTCTATAAGATATTTTTAATGTGTTTCTATTAGAATGAATTCCGTCCCCACTGGGAACACGGCGGCAGTTACTGTTGCTGTTTTACAGATGAAGCACCAGGGCTCTTTGAAGGGACTGCTGGGGTCCAGGACAAGTCCTGTTCTAGGACCTTCTGCCCTCTTCTGTGGAGGCAGAATCACACGGACAGTGGGATAGAAATGTTTATTTTGTAGACTTTCGGGTTTTAGAAACCCTTAATACTAGTAAGGGCTTAAAAAATACATCTCTATATTAAATTACTTAAGTGAGAGCCCTTAATTGCTAAATGACACAGACATTAGCAATTTCAATTTAGGGAGTCATTTCCCTTCATTTTGTTCTGTTCTTTCCTGACAATTTTCATAGAAGTAATTTGCAAACTCAATCGGGGATTAAAATTTCCCGTTGAAAATGTTAAAACATTTCAGAGAACTGTGAAAATAGTTTATTTTTATTCTTTGCCAATATGGGAATATGCCTTTTGTGTATGTGTGTGTGTTTTTTTAAGTGCTGTATTAATACTTTTTGAAGGAAAAGGACACTTGAAAAAAACGTATCCCAAAACTTCAATCTGAAATGTCTTACATTAAGAATTTCTTGAATGTTGTGTATATATTTTAAAAAGCACTTTGTGAAATAGTTTGTACATTTATTTCCTAATTTATACATGATTGTTGGTGTTAATATATTTAATGATTAATAACAAAATGTTTATTTAACGTGCCGTCCATTTTTATGTAACGTGGGGAGTGATGCCAGCGGCTCGTCACTCTCTTGTGTCTCTTCTGTCTGCGGAAGCTCAGGCCGAAGCGAGTCGTCCGCGCGGCGTGGTCGGTGCCGCCTGGTCTCCCGGCTGAGGTGCGGGCGGCCGGGCGCTGACGCCGCGTCCGGACTCGGCACCTCCGGCCCGGCCCGGCCGACCGAGCATCTCTCCAGCGCCCAGCCGGAGCCTCGCCTCGGGGGTCGCTGAGCGCCGGCGGCAGCTCAACCTCAGAGCCAGAGGTGGGCGTCTGACCGTCCAGCCGTGACCGGGCAGGTCGCCCCGTCTCGTTCACGAGCACAGGCCGTCCTCGGACAACCGTCCTCGTCCGCCGTTTCTCTCTTCAGTCGGACTTTGGCGTCTTGTTTTATGCCTTTGGTGTGATTAATAAACTGGCTCTTCGAGAACCGACCTGAAGACTGAGTTTCCGTGAGGTGATGGGGAGCCGGAAGCCGCGGTGGGAGAGGGTTGCCCGACTCGCGGTGTCGGAGTCCCTGGGTTCAAAGGAAACACCCGCGCACTTGTTGGAAGCCCTCCTCGGCTCTCCCCGGACGCCCGTTGCCCCTCCCCCTCCCGCACATGCGCGCTGAGGAACCCTGCGCAGGCGGGGCCGGTCCCGGAAGTGATCCCTGGGGGCGGCACCGGAAGTGACGTGCCCCCAGGGTGGTGAGTGTGGGTAGCGTCCGGGCACCCGTGGGAGAGGGTAAGGGGACAGGCGTGGGACCAAGCTCGCCCTCGAGTCCCTGGCCCGAGCTTCCTGCTCCCCTTTAGCCCGCGTGGGCGCGCTCCGGCAGGCCGGAGACGCCCTCTGGCCGAGGTCCTCGCGGGTGTTCTGTACTTGCGGTGGCGCGGTCGCACAGAACAGTGTGAGCGTAAACACGCGTGTGAACAGTTCTGCAGAAGCAGCGTCCTGCTCTGAGGGCAGCTCGGGGCAGGCTGGACCTCTTACACTCGTCCTGGTCGGGCACCCCGGTCCGTCCTGCTCGCAGGCCTGTCCGGAGGGGCTTCCTTCTGTAGAGGACCCTTCTCGAGTGGAAAGGAGAACACGATTTTAAATGATAGTTCTCAGGCAGATAGATTTTAGCAGCGGAAACGTGTCCAGAGTTAAGGAACACGACATTGATTCTTTAAAAATGACCTCTGCCTTGGTGCCCTGGACGGTGGTCGTGTGTGTGTCCCGCATTTGAAGAACACTGCTGTGAATCACTGGTGCAGTGAGGATACTACGTGAAGTAGGCAAGTGACAGCCTCTCTTGACTCTCAGCCTCCACTGCTTTAAAATGGGCGTGCAAAATGTAGGGGTCCGAAATCCTGGCACTGTCTCTTGAGACAATTTAAGGAGGGTGTAAAGGCCCCCATTTGAAGGGGAGCATTCAGGGAAACAGCAGAGTTGGTGTTTTTATCTGGAGCTGGTGACAATGGCGTTGCTTCTGCTCCTGGACACCCGCAGGGTAAGGAGAAGGACCAGGACAGGGGAGCGTAGACATGGCCTCCTTGGCTGGTGGTGCAGCCTTCAGTTGATATCCAGCTCTTCTGCTACTCCATCCAGTCTCTGCCCAACAGCAAGGCAACTGAGGGTGGTCCTGCAGGGTATTCTCTTGAAACAGAGCAGGGTGGGAAAGGAGTCTCGAAAAGCAAATGGGAAAAATCCAGTATGAAGTGTTACCCCTCATAGGGTTGTAAGAAACAGATGGGTTTGTTTTGGGGGGTTTTTTTGGCCTCAAGACTTACGGGCTCTCAGTTCCCTGGCCACAGAGTGAACCTAGGCTTCTGGCAGTGAGAGCCCAGAATTCTAACCACCAGGGAACTCCTTCCAAGTGGCATATGGGCTAAGAGGGCCTGACTCATGTGGAAAGTGGTGAGTGAGATGAGAACTCCTTTCATGGGCTCATTTATTTCAGAAACCTACATCAGGATTTTTCTGGCCCAGGCACCTACACTTCTTTAGTTTTGATTTCATGTTCAGGTTTAAACCAGATGTCTTATTTTACCAGTTTGCCTTTTGTTAAGGAGTCATGATACCTTCAAGGCTTTTCTCAGCGAGACCCCAAGCGATGTTGGAAGGTGTGGGGTTCTGGATGCTAGCAGCCCGCGTGGTCCCTGGGCCCAGCTGCCTTCTTCTGCTGCGCGCTTCTCCCAGGCTGCTCTCAGTCAGCTGTGCGGACTGCACCAAGCACCAGGAACCCCCCAGGAAGCAGCCACTCTCAGAGAAAAAACTGGTGAGACTTCTAGAAACCCTGAAGGGATTTGCCTCCAGTTTCCTCATTGGAAGTCACAGGGTGTTGTTTTGAACTCCCATTACCTTGTCTTCATTTATCCTTGAAAATGAGGACATGAGATGAAGGCCTGTGGATACCAAATACCGTGCTGGCCAAAACTGTGGTGGCCCCAAGGTGGTGCCCAGTGTGCTAGAAGTGATGACCCTTCTGGGTATTCTCTCCCTTCACCAGGAGGGTGCCCAGGCTCCTGTATCACAGCTTATGTGTCTGAGATAAGTATTATATATATTCTTAAATGCATGGAGAAGGGAACGGCTACCCACTCCAGTATTCTTGCTGGAGAATTCCATGGACAGGAGAGCCTGGCGGGCTGCAATCCATCGGGTCACAAAGAGTCAGATACAACTGCGTGACTAACACTTTCACTTTTCACTTTCATATTCTTAAATATGTGTGAATAGTTCTTAATTTATGACATTGGAGAGGGGTGCATAGACGTTTAGTTTTATAGTTCTCAAAGTCTTACACTTCTTTTGTTCTTCTATTTACCAAAACCTATTTAAAATATGAATGATCTTTAATTAAACTGAAGAATGTACGTGTTTAAGACCACTTTGCGTTCTCCTAAGTAGCGGGTTCCACATGAGGCTTATTAGGGCAGAGAGTACTTCCTGTGGAAAAACTTTGGCAGTCAGCAGGTGTACTCAGATGTGTCAGCTTTCCAGGGGTTGTGTCTCCTGCCTAGAATGTAAACACTGACTCTGAGTTTTAATCTTCTGTACAGTGCTCATCAGTTGTGCTCTTTTCCCATCAGGTTGCTTCCCATCATGTTCAAAATTATGCACCGTGTTTTTGACTAGTAATTCATGGTTTTTCCATGTGGTGGTGCCAGAGCACCTTAAAATATGTGTGTGTTTTCCTTTTTTAAAAAAAGATCTGCTTATGGAAATGCAGGTGCCTTGGTCCCCACGGAGGGGCTGTGTGGGTGGCCACATCTGCCTGTGCGCTCCTGTGGGAAGCAGGCAGGCTTCTTGGGACAGGGCAACTGAGCTGGGGTGGTAGCCCCAACTTGCACCCTGGCACCTCGGGCAGCTGGACATCTTGTGTTAGTGAACATTTATTAAACATTAGCCCGGTCGGTTAGTTAGTTCTAATTCTTTAGGTCAGTTGTAGCTCCCTTAGGGACCTGGAGAAGAACTTACTCACAGATTAGAGCTCTGTTTACATCACCACATTTAAAAATGTGGACCTACTCAGTTGGCCAGAGAAGACTTCTGCTTTTAGCGGGAAGCCTGGCAATGGCCCAGGGTCTGTCGCTCTCAGTGTCTCGTGCTGAGGAACAGAAACTTCGTTAGTAAAGGTCTGTTATTTCAGTAGTGTGTTTCTGTTTGAAAAAAATCTAGGAAGACGCTGTATTTAAGGAGTGTCTCCTATGCTGTGCTGTATTTAGGTTGTTAGTGTTATGTTTGTCTCTGGGGTGTGTATTCCACGCTGACCACTCTTTACATCTGCGTTGTAGATTTACATTTGCCTACAAATAGCAGTGACTTCTGGGAACTCTTTCTTATATTTGCATCTTAGGGGAGATTAGCAATGTTAGTATCATTAGCATCTAATTTTAAAGCTCTTCCTAGGTAGAAAAGGTACCTTTCAAATGGCTACTTGGTCCTTGGAAGGACTGCGGAGTTAATACCAATCAGGGCACCCTGTGCTCTCTGCAGAAACAGCATTTTGTGGATCATCGCCGAGTGCTCGTCCGAGGGGGACACGGAGGCAATGGGGTGAGCTGCTTTCACAGTGAACCCCGGAAGGAGTTTGGAGGCCCTGATGGTGGTGATGGAGGCAACGGGGGCCATGTCGTCCTGAGAGGCAGGTGCCGTCGGGCAGCTGGGGAAGTTCAGTGGGTCTGCCATCTCTGGATGGGGAGTTTGCACCTTCTTGCCCTAACAGGAATTTCAATTCAAAACCCATGTGTGGACATCATTTTATTAAATTACGTGGATGTTCACATTTAGAAATTTCACCCCAAACCAACTTTCAAACCAACTTTGATGGTTTGTTGTTTTTTTCACATTTCAGGAACATAAAGACTATCAGGGAATCTAATTCTGGTACCATATGTCCAAGGGTTAAATCTGTTACTGTTACTGTCCCAGTCAAGTGCTGAAAGGGTGTTGATCGCCCCTACACACGTGGAGCACAAAGGCCTAGCAAACTAGTCCGCTTGGAGTTGTAGCCATTCACAGCGTGGTAATAAAGTGCAGCTGTTTTCAAACTCACAGTGATATTGTGGGTAGTTGTGAAGTTTTTGGAAACTGTAGTATCTTTTATTTTTATTTTTAATTTATTTATTTATTTTTGTAGTATCTTTTAAATGAAAATAAGAATTTAGCTTTTTCAAAAAGTCTCATTGCTGGTTTGGTAACTTTTGCCATGACTTCATCCCATGTGCATTCTTAATCTGAACAAGAGAAACTTGACGAAATGAGACGGGTCTGCCTTTAATGCAGAGGGTGATAACGCTTCCCGCTTTGACTTCCAGTTGACCAGCAGGTCAAGTCTCTGTCCTCTGTCCTGTCGCGGTACCAGGGGTTTGACGGCGAGGACGGCGGCAGGAAAAACTGCTTTGGGCGGAATGGCGCTGTCCTCTACATTCGGGTAGGCCAGGCGCGGAGTCCCCTGTCCACCCTGTGGCCCGTCAGGTTCCCAGGTCCTGCGAGTGGTCCAGAGGGGCCCGTCTTCCACGGAGCAACCCCAGACGGGGACTCTTTGTCAATTTCATACCATATGCACCTGTGACCTGTTTACGGTCACAAGACGATTCTGTCTTCCAGCGAGGGGACCCACAGGTCCGCAGTCCCTATCTGCAGCCCCGCAAGCCTCCCCTGCCCTACCCCCCTGGGGCATCTCCATGTGAGCAGTGGGTTCATACCCTCAGCATCGCTCTCATTCGCAGATGCTCTGCTCACCCTGATGCTATAGAAGCGCTACTGGGAGAAGCCATTGTGCAGCCTGCCCCACAGAACCCTGAGGGCCCTCCTCTCTCTGGGAGCTTGGAAGTACCCCCTTCTCTAGAGCCCCTAAAAACGCTTTGTTGTGTTTCAGGTCCCCGTGGGCACTTTGGTGAAGGAGGGAAATGAAGTCCTGGCTGACCTCTCGCGCCCAGGAGACGAGTTCATTGCAGCAGTGGGCGGGACAGGGGGGAAGGGTAACCGCTTCTTCCTGGCTAACGACAACCGCGCACCCACAACTTGCACCCCCGGACAGCCGGGCCAGGAGCGCGTCCTCTTTCTGGAGCTCAAGACAGTGGCGCACGCTGGACTGGTGGGTGTTGTGCATCGCAGCAGCCGAGCAGCCCGCTTTCTCCTATCAGATCCTCTTGGCTTCATCAGGAGCCCTGCTCTTGCTTGTCCCCCGTTCCCAACCTGAGACTCGCTGACCCAACCAGTTACAGACTCTGTGGTGATAGTCTTCACTGTCTTCCAGGTTGGATTCCCCAACGCAGGGAAGTCCTCGCTTCTCCGGGCCATTTCAAATGCAAGGCCTGCTGTGGCCGCCTACCCATTCACGACCCTGAACCCCCACGTGGGGATTGTTCACTACGAGGACCACCAGCAGATAGCAGGTAGGATCTCTCAGAGGATTAGGTGATGGTGGCATTTAGAGCCATGCTTATGTAACTTACATGCAGCCTTGTTTTTCTTCATTTAAAAATTGTAGTTCTTTATCAAAATCGGTTTAGATTTGCTTCCCACCCCCTCCCCCAGGCATCTGTTAGAGGCAGTTTAGGAATTTGAGTTTAAATTTCAAACCTGAGGAAATTACTCCTTTTCACCACCTCTATTCTTCTCTTCCATCTACGGGGAATTCGGCAGCATCAGTCATGTGGACAACATGTGATTTTAAAAGCTTTCCCTGTACCATTTTGAGAGAAGAAAACTTTTTCTAGAAGATAATGTACCCATTAAAAATAGTAAGCTTGCTGGCAACATGGTTTGTATAGCACTTTATATTTTCAGAGGACTCTTTCATAATTTCTATCGGTAATCAAATTATTAATAGATTACAGGAAGCCGTTTTCCCCTTTTTTGAATCACTTTTGAAGCCAGAGAGATTAGAATGTGTTAAGTAGTTCTTATTAGACTGATCTGTCATCGTGCCAGTCACCCAAATATTTCAAAGCATTAGCAAGACTGGAAGCTGCAGTGCCTCAGATGGAATCGGCCTGGTGAATCAGCAAGGCGGAAAATTGAACGACTTCACTCATGAGATATTCTTTGGAAGGAAAGTCTCAGTGCTCAGAGGCCCCCGGCTCCCCTCCTGACTGTCTGCTTGTCTCCTCCACAGTGGCTGACATCCCCGGCATCATCCGGGGTGCCCACCAAAACCGGGGCCTGGGCCTGGCCTTCCTCAGGCACATCGAGCGCTGCCCCTTCCTCCTGTTCCTGGTGGACCTCTCGGTGCCAGAGCCCTGGACACAGCTGGACGACCTGAAGTATGAGCTGGAGCAATACGACGAAGGCCTGTCCAAGAGACCCTACACCGTCGTGGCAAACAAGATCGACCTCCCGCAGGCCAGGGCCCGGCTGCCCCAGCTGCAGGCCCGCCTGGGCCAGGAGGCCATCGCCCTGTCGGCGGCCACCGGGGAAAACCTGGAGGAGCTGCTGCTGCGTCTGAAGGAACTGCACGACCACCATGTAGCCACCGAGCTGGAGCACGGCCGCCAGCCGCTGCGGTGGTAGCAGAGGAGGCGGCACCTGGCAGGCCAGCTGCGACTGGAGATGAGGAAGGAGCCCCAGGGAATTGGGAGGCCTTGGTGCAGGTGCCTTCCTGCCAACCCGGGACTCCCAGCCAACACAGCCCCTGCCCTGGGACAGGACCCCTTGGGCAGCGGACGCTCCTGCCCCCACCAGTCTGTCTCCAGTGCTTACACGCCTGCCTGCGTGTGAGTGACGTGCTGCAGTGGGCTCATCTGTGTTAATTGGCCCCTAATTATTAATAGCAGGGACTACACGCTGGCTAACGTCACCAGTGGGCACGTGGACAGGAGCCAGCATCAGCAGCGCTGACTCGCAGGTGGTGGCAGCTGAGGCAGAGGTGGGCCTCTGATGCCACAGCTGTTGACACCTTTCATAGGGATGCTCCATCTGCTGCATGAGGCAAGGGGCGAGGAAGCTTTAAAGCAGGTGCCCAGCTGTGAAGAAACAGGGAATCAGTGAGGGTGACGTCCTCCCTGTCATCCCAGACAGTGGTATGTGCTCTGTGGAAGCTGAGCTTCACGACTGAATGCTCCCAATATCCGACCTGGGCCTCACGGTGGGTTATTAACTGCAGGCTGCGGGCAGGGTGTCGGCAGCCTGAGCCCCAGGGTGGTCAGGGACAGGTCTGTGTTTCTAGGTGTCACTGGGAGTTGTACCCACACCTCAGGGTCCCCCAACTACAGATACCCTAATGAAGACAAGCCCAGTATCGAGCAAAGTGGTCTTAAACTTCTGTTTCCCCCAGCTAAAGGGGGGAAACAGTCTGATGCCCCTGACGTGTCCCTGAGGGGTGAGGGAGGGCAGGGGAACAGGCTCTCTGGGAGTTGGCCTCAGGGTCTCAAGGCATCTGAGCCTCTGGATCACTCAGACCTGCGTCGTTTCTGCATGATGGGGGCTGGGCAGACCTCAAACAATAAGCCAGCGCCTCAGCTTTCAGGAGCAATTCTGTTTTGATCTAACATCAAATCTGCAACAAGAGCAAGAGTTCTTTACCCGAAGCTTTATTTTAACGTCTTGTAATTTCAGAGGTCCTTGTGTTCTGGAAATCAGAGATGGGTTTTGCATCTATTTGTTCTCTCAGGCCACCACAAAGAGTAAAGCCAGGTCTGAGTAGCATTTAATTATCAACGGCCTTTCATCTTGCTCACAGGGCCCCCGCCACACTCACTCTTCAGAGGCGGAGACACTCAAGATGCCTGTGTAGCTGACCCGCCAGGGGCCCCACTGCAGGGGCAGGGGCTTGTCCAGTTCTTGCTGTGTCCCCCAGAACCTCAGGACCTGACCCTCGGGCACCAGTACATTTGTGGAATGAGCAAGTGTGTGGTGGCAGGTATTTAGTGCTTTTAGGTTGCTTTTAAAGATATTTAAAAGACCAGGTGGAGGCCAAGCCAGAGCCCCTGTCCCAGATCCCCTAGACCTGCCTCTTCTGGCCGTTTTGCTGAGTGACCTGCTCCGAAGTCTGAGCAGCTCTTACTACCTTGATTAGCCTGGAGCATCACCTGTTGATCTCTGGCCCCGAACAGGGACTTGCTTTCTCACGCTTTCTCCCTGTACCCTCCCTGGGTCTGTGTTGGGCCACTGGGGCGTGGGCTGTGGGGTCCTGGGTTTTCTCACGGCTTTCTCCCTCTTCCGGGTGGTGTCTGTCCAGTGTCATCCCTGCACACTGGTTCCATCTCCCCAGAGCTCGGCCACCAGCCTCCCCTGAGGTCTCTCCACTTCCTCGGCCTTCTGTTCCCCCGTGGATGACAGTGGGCTCAGCACCTCCTGAGCCAGGGTGGCCGCCGCCTCCCTGCTCTCTTCTCCCTCCTGCTTTACTCTCAATTCATCTGCAAAGACCCTGTTTCCAAATCAGGTCATATTGTGAGTTTCCAACTGATGTGTATTTGGGGTCCTCTTCAGCCCCGTGAGCACCCTGTTTCATACCGAGCTGATGCCCCCTCATCTCCTCATGCAGCAGCCTAAGCGGCCCCATCCTTGTACGCACAGATCCTTGCCCCACCCCTGCTTGGTGACCCTCTCCCTCGCCTGGCCTGAGTCCCCCCGGGCCCCCCTGCTCCATCACTCCAGCTGTTTCCTTGCCACACCGGGGACCCTCCAGTAAGGATCCTCTGGGAAACCAGGCTTCTGTGCTGTCAGTGCCCTTCTCAGACACCCTATGGGTGCCCCCCAGCTGGTGGCCCCGCAACCATCTGATCAAAGCCAGTCTCACCTACATGGGCCCTGCCGGCCTGTCTCAGGTATGGGGTCCCTGGTATGTTCATCAGCCGCCATGTGGCTCTTTGAGACACAGCTCATTGGTTTGGGTTTCATCTCAGGGCCAGGACACCAGAGGAAGGAGGACAGACTTGCTGGGCCCATAGTAGTTCGGGTAAAACACGTGTGTGGGGATACACACCAGTGTGTTTACAGATTGGCAGGGGGACATTCAAAGGTCACGGAGAGGCAGGCACCACCCCTGAGGGTTTTGTCCTGACGGGTCAGTGGTGGTCAGGCTTGGGGGTGGAGAGGTGGCTGAGGCTCTGAAAGCACGTGAGATGCCTGGTCATGTTATCACGTGACGAAGTCACACAGAACTTGAGGTTTGATGGGTGGACTCAGAGTCTGGGAAGGCGAGAAAGTTCTGGAGGTGGATGTTGGGAATAGTTGCACAACTGTGAATGTGCCTAAGGCCACTGAGCTGTGCACTTAAAATGGTTAAAAGGGTAAGTTTTACATATATTTGACCACAGTAAAAACACACAACTATGCACACGCACTTGTGTGCACACGTGCAGTTACGTGTGCACACGTGCTGGTGAGCACGCGCTGGGCACTGTTGACGCCATCCGTCTCATCGCAGGGTGGCTCTAATGCTCAGGCGCACCAAGGCCAGGGTGTCTCCTCTCGTGAAAGGGCAACAGGGCAGACGGAGCAGAGGGGACACACAGGCCTTGGGTGGAGCCAGAGCCGCCCACAGGCATGTGAGCACCCAAAGAGGGGCACCTGGAGGGGTCTCTCTGTCTTGGAAACCTTTAATTCTCTGGAGAAAAAACAAATTTTCCGTGTCAGAAGTAGCCAGGCACCAGTGGGTCGGTATTTTTCCAGAGCCAGGAGATGTCTCCACTTTCTGCTATGGTCTTGGAGCGGAGGTGGGGGTGAGGGGCAGGCTTTCTGCCTCACTGTGGTCTGGGTGGGCTGCCTAGCCCATCGAGCCCACTACACTTGGCACTGGGATATCGCAGGCACTGGGATATGCCTGTCACCCACGCCTATTGCCTGGTTTTATCATCTATATGCCTGGGACGCATCTGTAAGGTCCAACGGAGTAGGGATACCTGTGGTCTGGCCTGGGGTCTTAAACTTGCTCACTTCAGCCCCACCCTGGGTACACAGACCCTTCCCCATGTGGGATCATCTGGGACCCATGGCCAAGGACCGAGCAAGCCTTGGAGTCTAGAGGGCCATGCCCCCAAGACGCTAGCATACTGTCCCTGGCCAAGCCTAGGGGTCCGGGCCACAGGCAGCCACCAGCTGCCCACCCGCAGGCCCTTCCCATAGCTTCCAAAGAGCTGGATGGATCCTCAGAGCTCAGCCCCTCCCTGTCATTGTCCGTGAACACAGGGAGGGTCACCACCTCTCTGAGATTTGAATTTCAGACTCACAACAAAGAATGCGGTACTTAGCCACCAGATTATTTGTTGTGACTCTGAAATCCAGGTTGCACTGAGCTGTTTTATCTGATGGCGGAAGTGAAGGTGAAGCAGGGGGAGGTGGCGCAAACACATCCCTATTGACGCTGGCCCTGGAGGGAGGGCTTTGGACTGGGCCACCTGGGGGAGAGGCTCCACCCATCAGGGTCCTGCCTTCTTCCCATCCCTGGAGGGGCAGAGAGCCCACCCCGATGGCCTATGCCAGGGCAGCACCAAGTGCTCACTTTCAGCCAGCTGCCCTCTGGTGTCCTTGGGTGGCCCAGCAGTAGTGATGGTGGCACCGCCCCACGTGGCTGCCTTCTCCTGATCAGGTCGGGCCAGCCGGCTCGTCAGGACCACGGAGGGCTGTCTGCAGTCCATAGCTGATTAGCGGGCCTCCGGGGAGCACCCAGCGCTGGTCCCAGGAATCCTCCGTGTGGGCCACAGGGCTGCTGACCCAGCATGGAGGTTCCATCCAGGAGCTCGGACCGAGGGATACTTCTTTCAGTGATCTGGCATCCTCAGTGACATGGGCTTCTGACTCAGGGCCCCATGGGAGCTCAGGACAGCGTGTAGACACCGTCCATCCTCGGTCCTCCCCCACCCGGAGTGTCTCGCAATTTGAAACACTTGGGTTAGAATTTGACTCCTTTCAATTCAAAGATGGTCCTCTGTTAAAGTGCACATCTCCCCTCTCTAGAGTAGTTAGCCCATCACACTTTAGTATGAATTAATAGGTTTGAGGAGCTGGAATGAGGGGCAGACAATTCCCAGGCAGAGCAGAGCCTCAGCTGACACAGAAAGCCCTGGGCCCTGAAGGGCATCAGGGAGGGGCCAGCAAGGAATGGTCCATCCACCTGCCCACCCCCGTGGCTACTCGGGAATCTGGGGTTCTGCCAAACTGGGGCCCAGGGCGGAGGGCAGGCCAGTCCCTATCCCATACCTCTGCTCAGAACCAGGGCTTGCTGAGCCCTTTGAGGACTGTCCAGCATTTAAAGCAGAGCGTTTACAGATCACCCAGTTTGACGTGTTTGAATTTGGAAGCCGGTGACTCTGGAATGTCACAGATGCATTTTTAGCCCAGCACTACCACCCCCTCCTCCCCTTGCTCCAAACCCTCCCTTCCCCTCCCTTCTCTCCTGTCTTTCTTCTTTCTCCTTTGAAGGATATTTTTGTGCCCCTCTGAGATTTGTGTCTGACAAGCTCCACAGCAAGGCACTCCTCTGGACACAGAGCCTGCCACCCTGGGGACAGGACGCCGGGTACTGTGCGGGTGCCCTGTTCAGTGGAGAAGGAATTTGAGCCAAGGCAGAGTGCCTGGTGACCTGTGGACGGGAAGTATGTCACAGGCCAAAAGCCTGGCATCCTGCCCTTCCTTCCTTAGAGCCGGTATGTTAACATACCAACAGTCATTATTTCCTACCACCAGTCATGACATTTTTGAATCACATTGTTAATCAACGGTTGTGTTGTGTGCTCAGTCACGTCCGACTCTGTGACCCTAGGGACTGCAGCCCACCAGGCTCCTCTGACCATGGAATTCTCCAGGTAGAAATACTGGAGTGAGTTGCCATTTCCTCCTTCAGGGGATCTTCCTGACCCAGGGATGGAACTCTTGTCTCTTGGGTGTCCTGCATCGGCAGGCGACTTCTTTACCAACTATGCCACCTGGGAAGCCCACCATCATCACAAACAACTAATTATTATTTACTAAATGATTAACTCACTTCCTCATTTTTTATTAAAGACAGAGCCGTCTCATGAGCAGGAATGTTTCTTTCCCCTCCCCCACCCCAAGACAGAGGGATGCCAAGCTGGGCCATCACATTACAAAATGTTATTTTGTGCTGGCTTTAGGAAAAGAGGGGCATTTGGTGACTCATGAAACCAAAAGGTTCTAGCTTCAGGCCAGGCTGGATCCAGGTGCTCAGAGAGCAGCAGGTAGAACCCATCTGCCAGCTCTCAGTGTGGCTTTCTTCTGCCTTGGCTGCAGCAGGCGTGCTCCCTCCATGGAGAGGCCTCTAAAGAACAGTGTTGGAGGCCACCAGGCCAGCAACCCCAGCTGCAGGGGAGCATTGGCCTCCCAGGGCCCCCAAAGTCCCAGGACGGCTGCTGTCTGGCCACACTGGGGATGTGCACTACCCCAACTTTCCCCAGGTGGTTCTTACCAGCCATACCTGGGACCTATAGCTGTCCTGGAGCCCAGGGATGGTGTCAGCCCCTGGACCCACTGGAGTGAAGGGGGGATGGTCCCCAAAGGAAAAGCAGGAGCTACTGCCACCAGAAGAAGGCACTGGGCTTGGGCAATGAGAGGCCTTGGGCTTGCTCAGGAGTGTGTGTGTTTCCAGGTGACCAGAGTAGGGCTTGGGAGAGGAAGAGAAGGTGGGAGAGGGCGGGGTGTCCCCTTAGCCTTCTGGAGGGGCAGCCTCCTGCCCTGGCCTCAGTTTCCCCTGAAGCACATTTTCCACATGACCTGGGTGGTTGGGTCCAGGTTCCTCCACCTTCCTTCCTACCTCTCCCTTCTCTCTCCCACTTTCTTGGCTCCAAAAGGGCAACTTCTCCCAGCTCCTGTGCACCACACACACAACATACAGCAGGCGCCACTGTATGCTTTGGGTTAAGATCAGCACAGTTGAGTTCATCCCCAAGGCTCACGGGAGCCCTTCCCAGATGCATCACCAGGCAGGTTTCTCCACTGTACTCGTCATCCAGGGATGCAGGTGAGTCCCAGGAGGACACAGTGGGGCGGGGACCCGCTCACACACCACACCCCCCATGGTGCCCAGAGGGACCCAGGGGGTGGGAGGATAGAATGCTGGCCCCTACTGGCTGCTGAGTGTGGGATATGAGCCAGTTGCCCAGCATCCAGGGCCCCAGCTCTCAGGGTCTACTGAGTGTAGAGCTGAGCCCACCCCTCTCTGTGGGGAGTCCCTGAGGATACAGGCTCCAATAAATATTGGTGGAAAGGTTCCTGCACCCCCTGAGCCCAGCCACGAGTGTCGGGATGGGAGGTGGAGGCTGGGGCTAGACAGGGTGGGTCTCCCCATGGCTCAGACCTCCAGAAGCCCTGCCAGCTGATCCCAGTCTTCCCTCATCATGACCCTGATGCCCTAAAGGACTGCTGAGTAACTTGGCCTTTTGTAGAAGGATGGGAGCTGCCTGCTGGGCTCCTGGGAACTCTACCCCAGGGTGAGAAGGACCCACACCCAGCAGCTGTGCAGAGCCAGTTCCCAGGGGGCTCTCCCAGAGCCAGCACCGCGGTGGGAGGGGTGGCCAGACATACAAAGCCAGTGCCAGCCCGGAGAGGGGGGAGTCCTGGAGACCTGTTGGCCCTGAGCCCTGCTTCCCTGAGGGCCAAAGGCTGGCCCTGAGGGGAGCCAGGTCACCCATGAGTGCCCAGGGCAGAACCCTGCCTCAGACCTTTGCCCAGTTCTTCAGCTGCCTCTGCCAGTCTCTGCACTTGTCCTCACAAATCCCCCAGGTACCCACTATTAGGGCTGGGCTGACACAGGCGGGCCACCCAGACTGCACTCCATCCTAGGGCCTCAGGCTCACTCTCTGGAGGCATCGTTGTGCTCAGAAGCAAGGCCACCCTCCTCATCTCGGCCTCCAGGCCCCAGGGCATCAATGCCGCCCATCTGGGCCCCTTTCACTTAACATGCCCTTCTTTCAGCCCATGGGCTCAAACCCACCACTAGAATCAGTGGAAGTCTGTGGAATAAAGGAATGAAACAACAGCTCTGCAGACAGGCTCCCTGTCCACATGGCTGACGAGCCAGGTGCCCCCTCCTCTTGTCCCCCCAGCCCCATCTTCCACCCCCGTGGGAACGGCCCTGCTTATGGGCCAATTGTTTGTCTACCCGCCTCCCACCAGCCCGTGGCCGGCTCAGAGCCTGGCACACAGTAGGTGCTCAGTAAACAGCAGCTGCCAATGTGGGTGGCGCCCGCGGGGGTGGCAGCTCCTGCCTCTGGGCTCAGCTTTGTCTCTGCTCCCAGCAGTGGATCCGAGGAGAAAGGCCCCCTTGGCGGGTTTGTTTGTGGCAGGACACGACCCAATAGACTCTGTGTCTTTCTTCTCTCCTCCTCCACCCCTGCAAGGGAGCTCAGGGAGCGGCAGTTGCCAGAGATTGAAGGCAAAATTGCTTGAAAGCCTGCACTTTTATCCTCCAATTTGTAGCCATTTAGCAGGGCCGGGCTGAGGGGCAGCGCGGGCTCTGGCTGTGCGGGCAGCGCAGAGGCGCCCACTGCTGCAGAGAATGGGCTCTTTGTCCTTCTCCAGACAGCTCTGGGCTGCGAGATGACGCCCACAGACCGGGGGCCAGGCGGGTCTGCAGGGCCGCAGGGAAGGTCAGTGGCCAGCCTCACCCCAGGGCCCAGGGCTGTGAGGGCTTCCCCAGGCTCTGGCCACAGGCAGCGGGTGGCCTCTGCCGACCCTGCCTCACTTCCCCGCTCCCAGTGCTCAGCTCCCGACAGTGCCCAGGCCCAGAGCGGACCTGAGGCTTGGCCCTCCCTTGGGCCACTAAGAAGACTGTTGCCCTGCCCAGACCAGAGGGGTCTCTCTGGTGGACAGAGATCATGGAGGGGAAGGAGTACCAGCTTGATGAGAAAATGTCTAGAAGAGGAAGACTGTGGATTTTAAACATTGTGAATAGCTGTGTGCTCCTGCTGTAGTCGGAGCACTGTCTGGACCTCACTGCTGGATTCGGGAGCCACGGCACCCAGCCATAACGCTGGCACTGAGGCCACCGAGTGTCTCTCAGCCAGAGGAAGAGAGAACGTGGTCAGGACTATGGACGCTGTGCCAGCACAGCAGGGGGTGTCCGTGAGGTCAGGGCAGGGAGGGCCCTCGTGGCTGGAAAGGAGGGAAAGCTTCCTGGAGGCAGTGGCATCTAACCCACCCATGTTTATGTCACCCCTAGGTTGAGCTGGTCTTGCCCTCTTTCCAAGTGGGCTCTGGGCAGCTGGGCCAATGTCTGACCCTCTGTGGAGCCCAATGGGCTCAGGCTCACCCAGCACCGTCTCCTTCTCCCTGTCCCCGTCCATCACACTCAGTCCCGCCTCCAGGCCGTGGCCGGGAAGCCAGTCTACCAGAGATGCCTCCCTGCCTTGGGCCGTCGTCCTCTTGAGCTCGGCTCCAGCCCCCACACCCCTGAAAGCTCCCCATGGCTGAGAACAGTGCAAACCCCTGTCCTGGGACAAGCAGGCTGCAGCAGGTGGGGGCTGTGCCATCTGTTTTCAAGCCTGAAGTGAGAGAGAGTGGCGGGCGGGGCACTGCTGGGGCACCGTGTCCCATACTGGGGTTAAACCCTCGTATGACTGCTGACTTCTCTCCCCATCACAGTGCCCCCTCCCCCACTTGAAGAGACACTGAGGCCAGGGGGAGGGGCAGGCCTGCCTCTCATGCCTGCCTGGGTGCTCCTGTGTCCCCGTGGGTTCCAAGTAATGCTCGGCCACCCCCATGAAGTCCTCAGGAATCAGCACCAATAAAAAAATACACTTTACTGTGTGGACTTCAGGGTCTGCAGGGGCAGCACGGCAGGTGTGCGGGGAGCAGAGCATGCAGAGCGCCAGCCAGTGCATGGGATGCGGCAAAGCGGCCCCTCTGCTGGGCTTGGCACCTGGCCCCTGGGCTCCTCCGACTGCCCTGAGAGGACTCTCGGGGCTCGGCTGTTTCCCTCTCCCCAACCAGGAAACTCTGGTTGAGCAGATGGAGTGGGAGGGACAGCCTTCTGGACAATTGGGTGTCTGGGGTTCCGGCCACCCTTAGAGCCTCCAGTCGGGGCCCAGTACCCGAGCTGGGGGTGGGGTGGGCAGAGAAGCTGGCTCGGCTCAGCCAGAAGCGGCACACACAAGGAAGGAGGGCGTGGGAGCCCACACCTGCCAATCCAGCCCCGAGCTCCTCAGCAGTTTTGTCTCTTTTGATTAAACATCTAAGGAACATCGAGTTCATGGACGTGTTTTCTTCTTCTCCGTCTTCCTGAAACACCCAGAATGGAGATGCAGAGACCTGCCGCGAGCAAGGTTCCTGGGGAGCACCTGGCACTTTGGGAGCAGATAAAGTTGGAGGGAGGAGGGATGAAGGACCAGGTCCGGCCACAAGCAGGGGACGGACAGCAGCAAAGCCAGCAGCCAGGGCTTGTCTGGGACAGGGCAGGTGTGCAGGCGTGTGCAGGTGTGTGCACGTGCAGGGGCCGTGCGCTGGCCCCAGAGGCCTGGAGCGCACGCCAAGCACTTGCTTTGGGAAGGACACTGAGCAGTAATTGTGAAAAGCAAGGACACGACCGGCCATCACACTGTCCGTGGGGGTGGACAGAGTGGCTGGGAGCCCTGGATTGTCCCTCCTGGGCTACAGCAGGACTTGGGTGGCATCGTTCTGGCTCACACAGCAGGGGCCCTTCCAGCCGCCTACCAGGCTGCCTCCACTGCCAGTGGATGGTCTGAGAGGCTGCCATGGCATTTAGGGTGGGCCAGAGACAAGGCAGAGCACACGCCTGCAGGGCGGCCAGGTGGACGTGAAGGCCCAGCTGCCCAGGAACCCAGGGCCTCGAGGGGGTGGCAGTGGCCTCAAGCATCCTGTGCCGTGGAAGGCCAGCTCACTTCCAGCAGTGCTCCAGGGAGCTGTGGGGCTGGATCTTGAGCTTCTGGGGGCAGAGCAGCTTGGTGAAGGCCCGGCGGAAGCTATAGTGGCACAGCGGGTAGAGGACGGGGTTGACGGCCGAGTTGGCCCACAGCAGCCAGAAAGACGTCTCGTACCAGTAGTCGGGGATGCAGTGGCCATGGCAGGCGGCCCGAATGATCATCAGGAGTGTGTAGGGGGCCCAGCAGAGCCCAAAGATGCTCACGATGACGGCCAGTGACTTGGCTACCTTCTTGTCCCGTGAAAGCCGAAAGCGCTGAGTGATGCTCTGGGACACCATCTTCATGCGCTTCTCGAGGGACGCTGAGGACGCGGATGGCTTGGAGCCGCGCTTGAGTGAGCGAGGCCTCTCGGTGCCCCTTGAGGAGCTGCCGGAGCTGGAGGTGGGCGAGGCCGCGGCACCCCCACCGCTACCACCCCCGAGGGCCACCTCCCCTGGCTCAGGGCCTGGGGTCACCTCGCTGACCCCCACCCCGTACCTGTGCAGCGGCACGGCCTCCCCGCACCCTTTCTGCCAGCATCCCCAGCAGCTGGGTGCGGCAGGCGGTGGAGAGGGCTGGGCCTCCGGTGGAAGCTCGGTGGTGGCTGCCTCGCGCACTCCATCCAGCCGGACACGGGTGCGCCTCTGGATGTTCAGGTAGATGCTGAGGTTGAAGAAGGTGACACTGAGGAAAGGGGTGAAGAACTCGAGGGTGGAGGCCGTGATGAGGAAGTACCAGTTGTAGAAGAACTCGGCGTAGCAGTGGCCCTCGGGGATGGAGCTGCCGCCAGACAGGTACTCCCAACTGAGGATGGCGGGTCCATAGAGCAGGAAGGCCAGCACCCACACCAGCACCATCTTCTGCACCGCCCGCCGCGTGTCACCCTGCTGGGCCCGGTAAGAGACCTGCAGCAGGACACGCTGGGTCAGGAGGCAAGGGGACTGAGCCCAGGGCACAGTGCCGCCCAGAGCTCTGGGCAGCCTCCAGGCTTCTGTGCAGGGCTCTCCTCAGCAAAGATGCCTTCCCTTATCCTCCATGAACCCCCGGTAGGCTGAGGCCTGTGACTCTCCCATGGGCTCAGAACCGCCCCTCAGAATCCTAAT
Organism: Bos mutus; assembly: GCF_027580195.1. Taxonomy (NCBI): domain Eukaryota; kingdom Metazoa; phylum Chordata; class Mammalia; order Artiodactyla; family Bovidae; genus Bos; species Bos mutus. The sequence goes on along the minus strand of NC_091629.1, from coordinate 39,495,490 downwards.
ATTGTGCCAGGCTGCCTGTCAGCTGTGTGCTCCCCAGGAGTCACGTCACTGTCCAGTCCTTTGAGGACCTGCCGTGTGCCCTGCTCTGTGCTCGGCATCTTTGATATCATCTCATTTAATCTTCATGGCTGCTCCACCCTGGCCCCCACATTCTTGATGGCTCAGGTCAGGCAGGAAAGACCACAGGGGGAGGGGCTCCACAGGCAGAGCTGACTCCAAACCCACGCTCTCTGCACCCTGACCCGCTGCCTCCCTAGACTAGGACAGACACAGCCCCAGCAGAGGGAGCCTGGCAGAGCCGTCAGAGGAGATGGCACCAGACTGACCTCTGCTGCAGTGCTGCAGCCAGCCCTGTGCCTGCGTGACTCCGACATGGGAAGTGTGGGCAGTCCAGGGTCCCTAAGTGTGGCCTCTCACACCCAGGGCAGCTCGTGGAGCCTGTCTTTCTGAGGCACACACACACCCGTGGGGAGGTTCTACCAAGGGCCCTTGGCCCCACATAGTCCCTTAGTTCCAGGGACTTTGGACCTGCTCCAGGGTGGAGGCTGGAGTGACCCCATCCTTCAGGTCCACACGGCCCCTTCTGCCCAAACCAGGACCAGTCCTACTGGCAGCAGACGGCTACTGAGCAGGCAGGTGGCTACAGAGTGCCTGAGGTGAGCAGACCCCAAGCCCACCCAGCACCGCCCATTCAGAAGTGGCCGTACCCCCTGCCTGGTGCGTCTCCTGGCCGCCTCTGGACACCCTGCCCCCTGAGAGCGAACATGGGCACCCATATCCCAGACTCACGGCTCGGGTGACCGACAGGAAGCGGTCATAGCTGATGAGCACGATATTGAAGACAGAGGAGGTGCAGAGCAGGTAGTCCACCACCAACCACAGCTTGCAGAGGCCCCGGCCGAAGGGCCAGCGACCGGTCAGCACATAGGGCACATACAGTGGGATGCAGAACGCCCCTGTGGGAGAGGAGGGCCATGGCTGGGCAGGGGCCTGGGGTCAGACCCCCCACAGCAGGACATGGGGTCACATAATGGGCCCCTTTCTGGGACCAGCAATCCACCCTCCGCCTCCTTCCTAGGCATGCTCTGAGCCCTGCACCTGGCCTCCAACCCTTGCCCCACTTCCAGCCCCACTGTGTTCCTGGACTTGGGAGCAGGAAAAAGCTCCAGCGGTAGGGCCCACTGGGCACAAGGAGACCCAAAGCGTCATTCCTGGCCTTTTGCTAGTCCTCCCAGTGCCTGAAGGAAGGAAAGAGAATTTCCTTCCTCTCTGCCCCGCTGCACCCCAGCTCCTATCTTGGCCTTTGGGCAGCTCCTCCTCATCAGCTCAGAAGCCGGGAAAACATTTCTCCGGACTCAAAGGGCACTTGACTGCTGCCATGCGGGCGGCTCCCACCGCCAAGCACCGCTCTGAGCAGCTGGCAGACGCTCCTCTCAGCCCCAACAGGTGTCTGGCGCTCCGGCCCCCTCCTTGCGCCCCGCCCCCCCTCCAGCCGGCAGCAGCGCACGGACACGTGAGAGCGCGCTCTTCAGAGCATCTCCCCAACCCCCCCTTCCCCGCGGCCTCCTCCCCCAACACGGCTCTAAAAATCTCCCTTCCACGTCCCCTCCCCCCAGCCTCCCCCCAGCGCCCTCCCCGCGTCCTGAGTCCGCTGCAGCCTTTGTTTGGCTACGGCGCAAGAGCCCGCGCTGCACCGTGGCCTCAGCGCCTTGCGCCTTGCTGAGCGCCCGCTCTTTCGGACCCCTTCCCCGGGGACGTCCTTCCCCAGCCCGAGTCCCGGGCCCGGGAGGCAAGGAACTTCCCCTGTGCCCACCTCCCCAAAGTCCTGGACACACCCTACCCAGGCCTGGCTTCCTAGCGGGGTGTGTCCCCGAGGAAAAGCACCCTAGGTCCACGTTCCAATCCCCGCTGACCCGACCCGGCTGGGCGCCCCTGACTCTGGAGGGGGCTGGGGGCTTTACCCACGAGGAAGTCGGAGATGGCGAGGTTGAGCAGAAAGAAGTTGTTTTGCGTGCGGAGGCTCGAATCCGCCACGAAGGCGAGCATGACCAGCGCGTTGCCCAGCACCGTGGCCACGATGAGCAGCGCCATGAGCGCCGCCAACACCGCGGTCCAGGCGGCGGAGAAGCCGCGCGCCCCGCCCGCCGCCGCCGCCGCCGCCTCGCCCGCCAGCGCCCCCGACGCGTTCAGCGGCCCGTCGGGCGGTGAGCGCTCCATGGCCCGGCCGGCTCACGGGACGCGGGGGCGCGGGGCAGGGTGCGGACCGCCGGCCGGGCGGCCAGGAGTGGCCCCGGTCCGGGAGCCTGGTCTTTGCGGGCTCTCGGCCCGGCTGGGTTCCCCGTTGGGTGCCCGGCGCATGGTCCGCGGGCGCCGAGACGGGGGTCGGGGCGGGCCGCGCCCAGGGAGCCCGGCCCGGAATCTGAGCCGAACCGGCCCAGCGGCACGACCGTTGCAGCCCGAGCGGACCCGGGGCGGAGCTGGAGCCGGAGCCGCTGCTTGAGCGTCCGTGCGCCCGGAGTGCCGCGCGCAGCAGAGTGAGCCCCGCGCCCAGCCCGCGGCCCCCGGCGCCCCGCGCAGCACCCCCGCCATTGGCTGCCGCCCTCGCCCCGCCCCCGCCCCGCCCGGCGCCGGCAGCACCACGGACAGCGCCGCGTGCCCGCCGGGCCGCCGGAGCCCCAGCTCGAGTGCGCACGCCGGCTGGCGAAGAGCCTGGCACGGCGGGCGCCCGAGCTAGGGGCTCGCCTGCGATCAACCGCCCGCGCACACAGGAGCCAATCTCTGGGCCGCTTGACCTGCCCCGTGTCCTTTGTCCCAGTGACCCCTGGCTGGCTCTCATCGGGATCTGGGGCGCCTGAGGGGGTCCGGAGTGGGAGTGAGGGGAAACTCCTGCATCCGCGCTCAGGGGAACTTGCCCCCACGGGACCCCCTCCTCGTTTCACCCTTCGAGCAAGCAAGACTCCGAGAAAGGAATCTCCCGAGGAGAAAGGATGGGAGGGGTCTCCTATAGCCGGTGCCCTGGTCAGGGGTTTGCTCCACCCCCCATATGCGTGGGACTTTGGGTCTCACTTTCCCTTGGGCAGGACCCAGGGCAGGGTCCAGGGTGACCTGCAAGGCGCAGACAGATGTGGAGTTACATAAGGGAAGATGGGGAACCAGCGAACCCAGCCGGGAAGGCAGCGTGCCCACCCTGAGCTCAGGGGGCCGTAGGCTGGGGGAAAGCGACCGTCGGCCTGGCACCCAGCCTCGGGGTCCCCCGGTGGACAGCGCGGTGGGGAGGTCGCTGATGCGGGGACAGACGAGGTCACTGCGCTCCAGGCGCAGCTAAGGCGGCGCGCTGCGTTAGCGCCTGCGGGAGGGACTGGGGGGAGAGCGGCAGGAGGGAGCGCCCCCTCCCCCAGGCACAAGCGCTCAGATAGACAGGGTCAAGGACGAGACACACACAGCGAGACAGACAGACACGCCCGTAGGCAGACACACAGACACCCACAGACCAGGGAAACAGCCACCCAGCGTCAGGCTGGGGACCCACGAACGGCAGTTAGACACACACACATCAGACAGCAGACAGCGAGGGAACACAGCCCGAGGGAGAGGGAAGCAGCGACTCCGCTCAGTCGCCAGCGGCGCACATCCGCGGAAGCCTCAGAACAGAAAGGCGCGTCTGCGCATGGGGGTAGGGACGGGAGGCTGGGGGAGGGGCTGCAGAGGGACCCCAGATGCTGGCACTCACAGGCACCCCCACACTTACATCAGCTTCCTGGTCAAGCTGGGACATATCCCTCCTCTAGCCCTGAGGTGCTTTAGAAAGTTTGGGGAGGGAGGGGTGCTGGGCTCCCTGTCCCCCTCCCCAGGGCTGACTGCAGGGAGGAGACCCCAGCCCCTCACCCCAGCCCCAGAGGATGCGTGATGATTCTATGGCATCTTGCAGCTTATGCTGGGGGAGAGCTGTTGAGACTCCAGCTCACCACCCCGCACCCAAGCCCTCTCTCAGTACCTCCCCACTACCAGCAGTCTTTCCCCTCTTACAGGCTCCCTCAGCTCCCCTTGACTGCACCCCGACTTTCATGGTGGACCAGCCTGCACCAGGAACAAGCACCAGCTGGTGGGTAGACAAGCCAAGGCAGAGAGCTCATAGAGTGGGCAGCCAGGCACTCCCACCGTTTAAGCCTTCCCGCGTCACTGGTGCTGGGTGAGGACCTCACGTCCCTGTGCTCAGCCACGGGCATCCCAGGGCCGGCTCTGGCTAGTCGTGCTTTGTGGGCACACCTCCACCCCCTCCCCAGGTCTCCGGAGATGGAGTTGGATGGGGGTTTGGAGAGGGGCTCTGGCCCTCTCCTCACTGGCTGGGAGCCTGTTCCCCAGCCTCAGCTGCTGTCCTGGGTGGAGGGCTGAGTCGAGGGGTGTCTGAGCAGAGGGCAACCCCTTTACAGTCTCAGTCAAGTTCCATATGGTGTCAGTGTTCTCCAGCTTTCCCTGGTGGTCTCATACCACAGCAGCTGGAGCAGGGATGTGATGGGGGGAGGGTGGACTCAGCTCAGACCCTGGCACTGGAGACCCAGCTGTGTGCCTTGGGGGAGTTACTCAGAGTGTGGAGACCTGGAAAGGAGGCCATCAGAAGCAGGAAGGCCACAGCTGGCCCAGAGGTTTGAGGTTGGCCGTGGCTGTGTGCGGTGAGCGCCCCCTATCGGCACATACACGCATGACCTCATGAGCCCCCATATTCGCCCTACAAGGCGATAGGACCAGCAGCCTGCGCAGAGCCCAGGAAGCCACCAGCCCAAGTCACACAAGAACAGAGACCCTTCTCTTAATGGCCACACTCCTGGCCCAGCCCTGAGATCAAGGCCTCTGAGGTCACCAAAGGTACCAACTCTTGGGGCCTTGACTTTGGGTGGACGGGGACCTAGAGTCCTCTGTGCTGGGTCCAACTTGGCCAAGGCAGTTTGGGATAAATGAGGAAGGTCCCCACGTGGCTGTTCACAGAGCCTCCTGCCTTGAGGTCTCTGTCCCAAGGACGGGTATTCAAACCCCAGAATGGCAAGGAACCGCCCCAAGACACCGGGAAAGGCTGGCTGAGGGTAGGAGACATAGGCCCCTCTTCTCAGCTCACCAGGATATCCTCGGAGATTATGGCCTGCAGCTTGAGTTTCTCCATTTATCAAAACAGCCAGCATTTGGGATTCAAAATGTCCAGTCCAACAAGGAAGCAATGTCCCGACCACATAAGCCCTAGATTAGAGAAATCAGACCCCCTGCAAGCCCTCACAGAGGAGAAGCCTATCCACTGACTGGCTGATTCATTCATTCATCCACCCAACAAGGTTTTAATGAAAGTGAAAGTGTTAGTCACTCAGTCGTGTCTGACTCTTTGTGATCCCATGGACTGTAGCCCACCAGGTTCCTTGTCCATGGAATTCTCCAAGCAAGAATACGGGAGTAGGTTGCCATTTCCTTCTCCATGAAAGTTGCTCAGTCGTATCTGACTCTTTGTGGCCCCATGGATTATACAGTCCATGGAATTCTCCAGGCAAGAATACTGGAGTAGGTAGCTGTTCCCTTCTCCAGGGGGTCGTCCCAACCCAGGAATTGAACCCGGGTCTCCTGTGTTGCAGGCGGATTCTTTACCAGCTGAGCTACCGGGGAAGCCCAGGTTTTACTGAGCTCCTACTAAATATCAGGGAACTTCCCTGATGGCTCAGTGGTAAAGGATCCACCTGCTGATGCAGCAGATGTGGGTTTGATCCCTCAGTTGGAAGATACCCCTGGAGAAGGAAATGGCAACCCACTCCAGTATTCTTGCCTGAAAAATCCCATAGACAAAGGAACCTGGCAGGCTACAGTCCATAGGGTTGCAAAGAGTCAGACACGACTGAGCGACTAAACAACAACATAGTATCAGAGTATCAAGCATTCTAATGGAGGGAGGGAAGCGTAACACAGCAGTTAAGCGATGAGTGTGTCAGATAGCTGGGCGTTCCAGAGAGAGAAAAGACCCCAGGCAGGGGATGGAGGGTGCCAGGACAGTGGGCTGGGGGGGGGCACTGCTGCCTCCCTGGCATTTTGAGCCCCTTGGACCCAGGGAGCAACGGTCAGGAGGAGGACTTTCGGTTCTGTTAGGGCTAATTGGCCCCAGTCGGCAGGGGGAGGTGGTGCTGCTGGTACACAGAGTGGCTGGGAGATATGCGGGATCAGGGCCCTCCTGGCACTGTGGTAACTCTCACAGGAAGACCTCTGAGAACTGCAGAGGTTACAGCGAGGAGGTTGTGGACTGGAGAGTGGAGGCTGGAGGGGCTGAGCACCAGCTGAGGCCCGGAGACCAGCCGCGGCACAGGGCTGTCCGCCTCCCCACCACCGCACAGATGTGAGCTGCTCAGAGGCCCCTCCACAGGGATGTTGCTGAGAGGAGGGCAGGTGACGCCCCCACCGAGACCAGCCTCTTCTCGGGCATCTCCCCAACGGCCGTGGTGCAGACTTCTGTGTGTGCGGTCTCTGCTCTGGGGCTCACTGTGCTAGCCGCCCCACGCTGTCCCCAGGCAGCGGCTCTGCTTCCAACTGCCCCACTGGAAGACCTTCCTCCATGGGACCGCCTGCCCTTGGCTAGAGCCCACAGAGCCCTGCCCTGCTGCGTGGTGACACAGACCGCTAATGAGAAATAATGAGGACAGTGGAGCTGCCAGCGACCCGCTGCGGGCAACTGTCCTATTCTCCAGCCAGGGCGCATTTGCCAGGGTGCTTGTCAGCACTCTGGGGCCGAGTGCTGTGACTCCTCTTCACTTTCACTCATTCTGCAGAAGCTCATCTGAATATGGGAATGCAGATTTTTCTGTTTTTGCTCCATGTCTTCCTTTTTTTTCTCTCTCTCTCTCCTGGTGACATTCTGAGCCAGCTCTGGCTGCGTCCTGATGAGCTCAGGGCCCGGGTGTGATCAGGATGGCTCCTGAGGCCACCGCTTTGAAAGAAAAGCTGAATTTTCTGTCTTCGGGGACAAGACTGAACTGGGCCCAGGGCCCTGATGGCAGGAAGGAGGAGAGGACAGGAGAACGAGGATATAGTTGTGGTTTGGCTGCAAATGACACAAATCAACTCAAAAAAGCCTAAGGAAAAGGCATATTTATTGTTGGCCAAGGCTGAAAAGTCCAGGGACTGGGCTTCAGACAGAGCTGCATCCAGGAGCTCAAATACTGACTTCTGTTTTTCCCCTGTGTTCACCTCATTCCCAGGAGTGAGTGTTCCCCTGAGATCTCTTCCCTGCAACTCCAGGCTGCTCTCCTGTGCTCTCGTCTACTCCCCTGAAGGAAGATGGGGTGACAACAGAGCCCCATAATTAGCCCCATTGGCTTGGCATGGATAGTATTGGTGGCCAGCTGCGGCAGCATGGTTTGCGTTTACAGCGACATAGTCAATGACACTGGAACCCCACCCCTGGCGGTCGTCCCCTGTGGGTCCCATGTGCCTCCACCACTTCCCCAGACAGCACCTTTGTTGGCAGTGCCCAGGGAGCCCATGCCTGGTCCTGGGTGAACAGCGGACCTGGACACTGAGAGCCCAGTGGGAGACCCCTGAGATGAAGTTCATGAATGGGGGTTAGTTGAGGTAGCTGGGCCAGGGAATGCAGCGATGGCTCTCCCTGGGCATCTGTGTCTTCTTGTGCCTGGTTGCTGTGAGTGCAGAATCCTGGGCAAGAGTGAGGTGAGAGGGTGAGGGGAGTGAGGCAAGGGACTGAGGGAGGAGGGGAAGCTCTCTGCACAGGACTGCAGGGCCTGGGCAGGAAGGGGCTGGGGTCCTCCCCAGCGGTGGTTGCAGGAAGGAGGCTGACAGCCCTCCCGACCCTGTCTGTGCCCAGCCCTCCTGTAGCCAGTCCTGCCAGCTCAGAGGCAAGGTCTGCCATCAATGGCCCCAGAAAACAGAGCTCTGGGGCCTTGGTGTCCATGTGGTGGGAGGGGAGATAGCTCAGGCTGGAGGGAGCACAGAAAGCCCGGGGAGCTGATCGGAGCGGGGACCGGATCCTGAGTCTAAATTTTCTCACCCACTGCCCTTTCCTCCTACAGACAGCACCCGCCCGCAGAGATGTTAGCACAAGAGCAGGGACCTCAGGAAGGCTCCCTGGAGAAGGTGTAATCTATGGGCATGTGAAAAGCTGCCAGGGGAGGTGCTGGGGGAGGCAGAGAGGTAGTGACGCTCTTTTCCGAGGACAAGGTGCTGTGCCTCTGGAAGTCCCTCTGGGACCCGGTCTGTGGCTCTGGATGTGCCCTCTCCCCAGGGTTGGCCGTCCAGTCTTTGCTGAGGGAGTGGATGAAACCAGCTGCATCTCTGCAGATTCTCTCAATGCACTAAAAATGCATAAATCAAGGAGAAAACAGGAAAGAAGAGCAAAGGGAGACCTTTCTCTGGGGTGCCTTCTCCAGAGCCCCGGGTGAGGCTGGATGTGGGCTGGTGTGTGGCTTCAGGAGGCCCCCAGATCCAGCTGTGGGGGCTGGTCCCAGCCTGGGATCTTCCCCTGGAGCCCCAGGAGTGTTTGATGGGGCTGCCCGTGGCCCTGATCAGCAGCATCATGTGTCATTGGGACTGGGGGCCTGAGCCAAGCATAGGCCGTGCATCCCACCAAGACTCTCCAGGGCCTGCAGACCAGATCCTGATCAGACTTGGACAGTAAGTGTCAAACCCCCTGGGATCACTGAGCCAAGCCAGGGTGGACAGGCTGCTCTGATGAGGGGCTGTGGCAGTGGGTGAGTATAGGCCCACGTGTGTAAGCAGTAGGGGATGCCCAGCTCTGCCCAGCCTGACCCCCAGATCCTCTCCCACACTGCAGCTGCACCCCAACCCCAAAGCTTCCTGCTGTGGTCTCAGCCCCGCAGTCTTGAGTGTGAGGCAAGGGCTGGGGGTGGGCGCTGAGCCACAGCTTTGTCTGGACGTCTGGCTGGCTGCCATCTGCCTGCCCCCGGAGGCCCTGCCCCGGCAGAGGATGTCCCTGTGCTGCACCCTGTGCCCAGCAGCACCACTGTCACAGCAGGCCAGAGCCCAAAGGCATCATCCTGACTGACCTTACTCTGACTTGCTTGCCCTGCTGGGTTCCTGCCCCAGTCTGGGCCTCTCCTGGGGTGACCAGATGGGGTGGCCCTGGTGACAATGCTGATGAGATGACCTGGGCCAGGTGACCCCAGTCCATTCTGCAGCCCCATGCCTGGGGTTGAGGCTGGGCACGCTGGGCTGGGGCAGCACACCCGTTCATGGGCCAGCGAAGCACTCCCCATGGATGGTCACAGTGAGGGTAGGGTAGTTGGTCTGGGGCAGGGGGCTGGGTGGCCGCTGGGCTGGGCATTTTGGGATCACGGGGATCTGACTCCCATGCAGGCACCACCTGCCTGGCTACTGCCCTACTCTGCTCTGGGGTTGAGGCTGAGAGGCCGACGGCCCCCTCCCCAGAACCCGTCAGGAGCCCTCAGGCCCTGCCCTGGAACCACAGGCCACCTCCTTCTCTTCCTAGCATAGGCACCCCTGCCCGCCACACCGCCTTCCCCTCCCAGAAGCCCCCAGGGTTACTCTAGGTCTCCCCATCTGGCCTGACTGCTGTGTACTGGGGTGCAGAGAGCATGTGTGTATGTGTGTGCATGCGTGTGTGGGTATGTCATGCAAGAGTGGTGTGAGCCCCAGGCACACGCACAGTGCCCTGACCCTACGGGGGATGGGGGGGGCAGGAAGCCCTGGGTCTCTCTTCCTCACAAGGCAGCCTTCAGGGGATTCAGAAGACGAGGCCTACTTTGGGAGCTGCTTCCTGCAGGAGACAAGCCCAGTCCCGGAGCCGCACCTCTGTTTACTCCCTGAATCCCCGGTGCTCCGGCAGCCCTTTGGGGAACCTGTGCCTGTCAGGAAAATAACTGACCGAGCGGCTCAGTGCTGGAGGGTACAGTTAATGAAGATGTCCCCTGAGTCCTCGAGGAGGTGTATACACATGTGTCTGTATGTGTGTGTAAGTACATTTGTGTACACCTGTGTGTGTCTGTGACTATATATGTGTATGTGTCTCTGTACACATGTGTCTGGGTGCTTTTCAGTGTGATGTGTGCATGGGGGCCTGGCTGTGTGTCTATGAGTCAGTGTATGTGTCTGAGCACACACGTGCATAGGTGTGTGTCTGTGGGTGTGTTTCTGACTCCAGCGGGGGTGGGGCTCCTCCATCCCACCCTGTAGGGACAGGCCAGAGAAGTGTCCCCTTCCCTCCACAGTGATTCTGACGTGGGACCAGGTCCTGGACCAGGGTAGGGGTCATGGGGTCAAGAGATTGCTCCAGAATCAGCCCCCTCCCCTAGCCTGGGCACAAGTCTCAGTTGCTCATTGGCTACACACACACGCACACAGACACACAAACACACACTTCTGCACACACTCACCCACAGCTAGAGATTGCAACATAGAAACAAGTGGACAGCCTCTACCAGGGCCGGAGTTGGGGGTGGGGAGTGAGCTCAGCAGACACAGGGGCCGGGGGATCACAGGCTGGGGTTCCGGGATCAGCACCTTGCAGGTCTTGCCCTGGGAGCTGGGGGCCTTTGCTCAGAAGCCATTGGCTTTTCTTAGGCTCGGCTGGCCAGTGGCTGCGCTGGGAGGCTGGCCTGACTTGGGCCACGAATGGAAAGTGGCCATGTTGGGCTGTGACTCAGAACCACAAAGTCCTAGCCCCCGACCAGAGCCTTGCTCTCTGTAGGGGCACAGTGGGACCACCTGCGCCCTCCCCACAGCCCTGGGTGCTGGTTACCCCAGTGGGACCCCTGCCTACTGTCCCAGTCCCTGCCCACCTTCCCACCTCTGCCCACTCCCTCACACTCCTCCCGACTCCCTCACACCCCTGCCCCCTCTCGCACGCCCCTGGCAGACCTCAGTTTGGGTCCACCTTTTCCTGGCATTGCATAATCCTCTCACATTTTCTAAATTTGACCAGCTGATTCATGCAGAGCTGGAAATGTTCATGTAACAAGTAGCTAAGTTCACTGGAAGGCTCTTCACTGGGAAGCCCAGATGGACAGACCCAGATGGACAGAGGTCTCCCTGACATGCATGGAGAAGTGGGCGGGGAAATCTTGGCTCAATAGGGCATGCATCTGATGGTTCTTTGGTGGTGGGCCTCCTTCAGGCCTGGCTGGATCCAGGAGCACAGCGACTTGTGAGCCTGTGTCTCCCAGCCCAGCTCTCCCCTTGGTGTGGCCCCTCCAGGCTGACATCCCATCACTCACAGCCCTGGCAGCAGATGCGGGGGGCCCTTGCCCAAGACCATGGCCTGACTACTTATCTCAAAATGAGGTAGTGAGGTCCCCAATTCCAGTCTCCTGCCACTGATAGGGCCAGAGGTGGGATCAGCCTGTGGGAGGTTCTGGGGCCTTTGCTAGAATACAGGGTTGGGAGCACTGGATGCTCATCACAGGGGTCCACGCCCGTGCCCTCAGGTCCTACAAGGGCCTCACCACTGGGGAAACAGGCTGCTTGGAGAGGTCTTGTGTGAGCAAGTGGCTGAGCCTGGACTTGGGGGCTGCAGGTTCCTCCCAAACCCCAGCCCACTGCTGTTGCCCAGCCCACTCCCACAACTGCCTGCTGGCCTCCAGAGCACCTGCTATGTGAGCTCAGCTAGGAGCCCAGGAGGCAGCGAGGGTTCCCGAGGCCCATGAATGGCGGAAGGTGCCAGGCTAACTCGGTCTTCAGGGGTGTCTCAGGGGGGCCCCAGTCCTGAAAGCTGAAGCTCCAGGCTGTGGGCCTCTTGGCTAGACCTCCTTCCAGTGGCTGGGGCAAGGCTGCACAATTGCCCAGCATGAGGCCTATTATCAGCCCCTTTGTCTCTTTCCCAGAACAAAGCTGGCCTGCTTGCCCAGCCAGCCCCCTTGCCTGGAGGGCACGGAGCCACCAGGCTGGCTGCCTGTAAGTCCTGTGGCCCTGGAAGTGGAAAGCTAGCACCCCATGGGCACCAATTCCTGCCCCGAATCCTCCCCAGGATGGCTACGGAAGGTGTGGGTCCCAGTGCAAGACTAAAATGCGGGTCCCTCCTTAGAAGCTAGCAGGGAACAGCACGGAGCCCCCACCACAGTGGCCACCTCTCCCCCACCTCCAGCTGCGACCCTCAGGGGCAGGCCCCCCCCCTCGCTGTGACTGCCTGGCACAGACTGCTAGCGGCCCCTTCCTCTCCCCTTCCCTGCCTTCCTCTCCAGGGACAGAATGGGGGGGCAGCACCCCTAAACTTCCAAAAGTCCCCAAATGCCCTTATGCAAGGCCTCCATCCCCACCCACCGCCAGCTGCCAGGAAGGGAGGTGGGGCGGCTGCCACCTGCCCCCTCCCCACTGGCCTTGGCTGCTCCCAGGCAGAAGAATGATTCACCCCCATTCCTGCTCCTGGGCAGGTTTACACTTTGCCCCCTCCCACCTCCACGCCTGGAGCTCCCCTGGCTGGGCCACTCCGACAAGTTAAATATAACCCAACCCAAGCTGTCTTCCTCCCTCTTCCACCTGCCCCACTGGTCCCCTGCACACAGATGCGCCTTCACCTCTCCCACTCCACGTGAGCCCCTGGGAAGGGTGGGGAGAGTAGGACCCGAGCAACCCTGCCTGCCTGCAGGTCCCTCACAGTCCCTGGGCCCATGGCTGCTCACGATGGCATCCAGCACCCAGCACAGGGCCAGCAGTGCAGGCAGTGCTCAGCAGTCAGGGCACAGCCAGGAAGAGAGAAACCAGGGCTCAGTCCAGGGACAATGCTAAGGCTCCTGCCTGGCACCAGGCTGGGCATGCAGCAGGTACAAAGGCTGCGAGCTAAGAGTGCCTCTCTGCAGCTGGCACTGCCCCTTCTTTCCGGGCAGCTATTGTGAGCCCACACCATGCCAGGTATCTGCCTGCATTTCTGAGCCTGCAGAGGATGTTGGGGGAGACCTGCAGGCCACAGCAGGGCTGGCCACACATGATCCTCTGGGTGTTCTCAGGGGTCTCTGTCAGGAAAGGCCAGTAGACAGGTCCTCTGACAAGTGACCACACATAATGTTCTTCCCCAGCCCCTTTGTTTTATTCAGACTGGAAATGCACTTAGCTAGAATGTTACTGCTCCACCAAGTGGCATGGGATAAATTTCTGGCTAGTGAGATGTGAACAGAAGTACCTGGTGTTATCTTCAGGAACAGGTTCTCAAAGGGAGCTGATGCACCTGGTGGGGCCCTAGTTCTTTCCTTCACTTCTTCCTTCTGGTCAAATATGCATGTGATGGCTGGAGCACCAGCAGCCATCTTGTGTTGTGAGGTGACACTGAGGCTGGAAGCCCGTATTAGAAGAGTGATACAATAAGGGCTTTCCCAGGTGGCACTAGTGGTAAAGAACACAACTGCCAATGCAGGAGATGTAAGAGATGCAGGTTTGATCCCTGGGTGGGGAAAATCCCCTGGAGGAGGGCATGGCAACCCACTCCAGTGTTCTTGCCTGAGAAATCCCATTGACAGTGGAGCCTGGTGGGCCACAGTCCATGGGGTTGCAGAAGAGTCAAACATGACTGCAGCATCTTAGCATAGCACACAGCACACAATAAGGTAGGAACTGAGTACCTGCCAAACCTAGACAGCCCAGGCTTGCTTGTGTCATGTGAAAAAGAAGTACATTTCTGTTTTGTTAACACCTCTGTTATTCTGGGTTTTCTTATATATGCAGCTCTAACTAATCTTAAAAAGCAGATGCCAAGTAGGCCCAAATGTCCCCCCAACAAGGTAGAAGGCCACTTCAGAGTCATACAAGGCATTCCATAGGGGAAAAAAAGGTCAGTTCAAGTAAATCCTGGGTCTGTCGCAGGCCCTCCTGAGTCCTGGGGGATCCACACCCAACAGAGTGGGAAGGGCCCTGAGAAGAGGGACACTTGTTGGCTTTGTTTAAATAACATTCCCAAACCTGCTTGATAGAGGAACACGTTCCTCTCGAATCACCTAATAGCAGCCAGAATTGGGATTCCATGGCACCTCATTTGGGAAACCCTTCAGAAGGTGAATAGGGCATTTAACTGAGACAGCACACTCAAAGGTACTTGGTCCACAGCTGGGAACACAGTATGTGCTCAGTAAGTGCTAGGGTCCTACTGAAGCTGGAAGTGGGGGCCATGTCAACTCTCAGCACAGAAGTCACCCCAATCCCACCTGGCCCCACATTCCTGCCTGTTCCAGGCCAGCACCCCTGCTCTGCTCTTTCTCCTGTTTCTGTGGGGCAAGGTGGCCCCCTGCAGAGGCCCAGGGGCTGGGGGCAGAGCACTGTGGAATTGGGTGGGATTCACCTGGGGAAGAGTTGGTTTGCAAAGCTGCAGCAGCGAGGAAGGCACAGGGTAAAAAGTTTATAAGAGGAATACATTTTTTTTTGTTTTGGCAGAATTTAATGGGTGCAGATTGCTCAGGTCCCAAAGCCATGGGGAAAAAAAAGAAAAAGCCCTTTGCCGCTGCTATTGATAACTTGTCTCTCTCCACGTGGTGGGTTCAAAACTAAAAATACTCTTCTCCGACGGTGGGGAAGCCGAGCGCTGTCACGTTGCAGAGGAGAGTTGAAAGCTGTGTGGGGAAGGTTCCGCGTGGGCCACGTGAGGGCTGGGGCCCCGCTGCAGTGGCCAGTCACCCTCTGCTCACCCAGGATGCATCCAGACAGAAGATTTCCTAGCATTCCACAGAAGGGGAGAGGGAAACTTCCACTCCGTGGAGCAGGAGGGTGGGCAGGGAGAGGAGTGACCTCAAGGGGGCCTCCCCAGGGGCAAAGGCCAGGTCGGCAACCCCAGGGATGCCTAGCTCTGTTGCTGCTCTGGCCACAGATAGAGATAAAAGATTTACCCAGGCTCAGAAATCTGCTGGAAAGGAAAGTATGAAGCTGGGGACAGAGCAGTGGGCTGCAGGCAGGGCTGGCTCCGCTGGCCCGCTCGGCAGTGTGACCACTGACCCAGATCTCCTGGACCTTCAGATCTGCATCTGAAATAGGTGCCCAGGTATTCCTGGAGCCTGGGGGGCATGGCTCGTGGCCTCTGAGCCTCAGTTTCACCTCTGAAGGGGGAACGATGATCTCTGTTTTGCCTCCTGAAGTGATGGAAGGAAGGAGGATGATGCACGTGAATGTGCCTCCTGAGGGCAAAGTGAGGGCATGTGCTCCCCCACACTGGGGCCTCTGGAGCCCCGGATGCAGGGCTTCGCGCCCACGAGTTCAGTTGGCGACTGAGGGGAGAGGAGTTGTGGGCCACAATATCACCTGATCCTGATTCAAAAGGAGCTGGGACAGGGAGGCTCCAGTCATGCTTACTTGGGGTCAGGGGAAGGTCACAGGCAGACATAACTGCAGGGCTGGTCTGATTTTGGTCTAATCTGAGAGCAAGTGCAGTGGGACCAGACACCCAGCACTTCTCAAACTCTGAGAGCACACACAGGAGGGACCCCGGGGTCCTGAAGAGACTCTGGGGCCAAGCTAGGCCTGAGTGCTCAGGATGAAGGGGACACTGCGATGACCCCTGCAACCACGGGACAGGAGTCAGCTGATGTCCTGGCCGCGAGCCGTGCCCCCCAGGCTCCAGGAATGCCTAGGCACCTATTTCAGATGCAGAGCCTAGTCCAGGAGGTCTGGGCAGGGCTCTGTCTTCCTGGCAAGCTCTGGGGCTGGGCCAGGCAGGAACACCCCGGGTCGGGCCACTTCCTCATTGCAGGTCTGGGTGAGTCACTTCCCTGCTTGAGGCTCAGTTTGCTCATCTGTGAAGTGGGAATGATGACCCACAGTACCTATTGGATTGGCTGTTGCAAACATGAAACTAGTGTCAGCTTTCATCATCATTGTCTGGCCCCACACCCTCTTTGTCTGCTTTCCTGCTCCTAGTTTTCAGCCCATTCCTGGAGAATTTTGCTTCTGCACTTGGCCTCCTGACCTAGTGAAGGTCATGAAAAATGTTCCTGACGGGTCCCAAGGCACTCTCCTTGCAGCTTCTAGCTGGGGGAGGAATCCTCTCCAACCCAAAGGCACAGGAAAGAGGAAGCAACAGCTGGCACTCAGAACCCAGTTTGCTGCATTTGTTTGAAGGGGATGAACTGACACCCCAGCCACGGGACCCACCTGGGATTGGAGCCCACTCCTACCCCTAAGGCCAGGGCGGAGATGGCCATGCTTAGTGTGGTCCATGGGCAGACGGGAGGCTCATTCAACCCCAGCCTGTCTCCTGGCCTGAGCACTCCCTTGTCACTCACCCCTGGAGTTCATGGCTGAGGAGTGGGCTGGTTGGTCGAACCCCTCAGGAGCATGTCCTTCGCCTGGGGGTCAGAGTCTTAGAGGCTTGTCAGAGTAACAGACCCTGCGCTGGACTCAGGCCAGGCCCACGAAGGAAACTGCGGAGCATCTCCGTGGCAACCGGCCTTGTCCTTGTCCTGGCTTGGGAGCCTGCACACTGCACCCTTCCCTCTTCTGCTGGAGTC
This sequence comes from Bos mutus, assembly GCF_027580195.1. Lineage (NCBI taxonomy): Eukaryota > Metazoa > Chordata > Mammalia > Artiodactyla > Bovidae > Bos > Bos mutus. The sequence goes on along the minus strand of NC_091629.1, from coordinate 39,479,060 downwards.
GGTTTCTTCAGAGGTAACCATGGCAATGCCTTTGTTTCCGAGGCTGAGCCCCGCCTTCCTCCCAGCTTTTCTCTTCAGCAGAGGCTGGGAGAGCTCCTTTTCAGTCCCCGCACGTCTCCAGCACCCACTGACAGTGGGCCCACCGGTGAGCCAGGGCCAGACCCTGGCATGGGGACGACTGGCTTTCTGGGCCCAGAAATGCAGTTCAGGCCCTGGTTGTGCTGCACTTGCTTGTGCCCCACTATTTACAGGCGGCACCTTCATATGCACGGGGCTGCAGAGGCAGCCAAGGCCTGCCCTCATGGTACCCCAGCTGGAAGTGGGGAAGTGTTTTGAGGAGGCAGTGCAAAGGCCCAGGGGGGCTGGTGCTGTGGAGACGGTGAGGAGCAGGAGCCCAGCACATGCTCTGTGATTGGGGAGGTCTGTTAGCACTCTTGTGGCTCTAGGGTCCCACCTCAAACTGGCTTAAGCAGAAAGGAAAACGTGGTGACTCACATGCCTGAATTCTTGCCTAGAGATTCCCATGGACAGAAGAGCCTGGTGGGCTACAGTCCATAGCGTGGCAAAGAGTCAGACACAACTGAAGCAACTTAGCACGCACATGCCTGAAAAGTCTAGACAGAGCTTGCCAAGGTGGCAGCTGGTTCCAGGCGAGTCAGGGGTGTTTGCTCTTGCTTTCATCTGGGTTAGTCTCGTCCCCAGGTGGCCCCTCCCCACACGGTGACAAGATGCCCATCAGTAGCCCCAGACTTACATTTTTCTCTCACGTAGCCTAGTTCCGAAGAGTTGACTCATTGGAAAAGACTCTGATGCTGGGAGGGATTGGGGGCAGGAGGAGAAGGGGACGACAGAGGATGAGATGGCTGGATGGCATCACTGACTCGATGGATGTGAGTCTGAGTGAACTCCGGGGGTTGGTGATGGATAGGGAGGCCTGGCATGCTGCGATTCATGGGGTTGCAAAGAGTCGGACACAATTGAGCGACTGAACTGAACTGAACTGAACTAGCCTAGTTTTGTGGAAGTCTGTGGGTAGTCATTTGATCTCAGCCTTCCCTCTGGCCTGAGCTATCTGACCCTCAGTGAAAGTCCCAGTACTGACCCTCACTGGCCAGGACAGGGTAACCTGCTCACGCCTGAACCACTTGCTGTAACTCTCAGCAGTCAGCCTGATTCATGTTACTCCACTCACCCCAAATCAGATCTAAGACTTGGATGGGATTCCATAGGAGAAACCTGGTTTGCAAAAGAAATCTTGGTACTCATAGGCTCAGAGACGTTAGTTTACTTGCCCAGAGCCACACAGCTGGTAAGGACGCAAGCTCGGATCTGACTCCAGAGCTTCTGGGCTTAACCATGGAGCCACTACAGTCAGTAAGAGCCCCCAAAGCTTTTAAACAAAGGAGGGAACGGTCAGGAAGGTAAACTGGCGCCAGGTTTTGGTGAGTGGAGAAAGGTATGGCACGGAGGGTGGACGATGAGAAGCCCTGCATGCTGCTGAGGAAGGCAGTTTTTTGAAGGGTGACTCCCGGTTCCGCCCGCCCCCGGGGGTTGGGAGCGGCAGGCGCAGAGGCCCCAGCGCGCGGAGCATCAGCGACCAGGCCACCTGACTCGCTGTTTGTAAACTCTTCCCACCCAGCCACGCCCCTTCCTTCCTCTCGCCCACCCTTTTCGCGTCTATATCTGCATAATCCCGCCTTTCCCTTCTTTGATTGGTCTTCCGCATCGTCACTCCTCCGCAAGGGCCGGACTCCAGAGGGGCGGAAGGCGGGGCCTCTCTGGCGAGGTAATTAGCATAGTCCCGCCTCCCAGAGCCGCCCTCGGGTCGAGCGTTGATTGGGCCGGCGGGGGCCTACGCGACGGCGCCGGGCTCAGCGAGTGGCGAACGAGGACTGTCAGTCGGCGGGGCGGCCGGCCGCACTTCCGCCTCGGTGTCAGTGGGTCGCGGGCCTGCGGGGCGGGGGCGGGGCGGGCAGCGGGACTCCGCGGGCGCCGGAGGGACGGCAGTCCAGGTGAGTGACCCGGTCGGGACCCCGACCTTATGTCTCCCGGGAACCGCGCCCGGCGTTGGGCGGGCGGGCCTGGGCCTCGGGCGGCAGGGAGGCCGGGCCCGGCTAGAGGGGAGCCAGAGCCTCTCGCCCCCCGCCCCTTGGCCAGGCCTCGACCCCAGCCCCGGCCCGCCCGGCCTCCCACCGCCAGCCAGCCCGCCGTCCGCGTCCTGGGTCCGAGGAAACTTGGAACGAAAGTTGGCTGCCGGCGGCTGGGACGGTCCGCGGGCGGGGGCGGCGGGCCTGGGTCTCGGGCGGCTACCCAGACCCCGCGTCTCCGGGCAACTGCGGCCCCGGCGCTGGACAGCCGGCCGCCGCACCCGGAAGTGGACTGGAGAGCGGGCCCGGGAGCCCTCCAGCCCCTCTTAGTGGCAGGGATGCGTCGGGGGCGCGTTGGGCAGGGGTGGCGGGACCCCCGACTTTCCCTTGTGTCTAAGGTCGCCGGCGTCCGCGGTCAACCAGTCTGGAAGGGCACGGGGTGAAGAGCCAGTGTCCCCGCTCGTGGTGCAGCCCTCCCTCTCCTGCCCATCCTCTCCTGCCCTCCCCTCCCCTGCCCCGCGACCACCTGTGGGTTTGTCTGGGCCCTGCGAGGTTTTGTGCCCATGTCCACCCCCTCCCCTGCTCTTCCTTTTGTTTTTAATTTGTCAACTTAGCAGACTGTACTTACTGCAGAGAGCTCTCCACCTAACACATATGTTAGATAAGTTAGATATGTAATCTGATTTTAAAAGCTTCCTTCTCTCTGCAGTTACATTTCAGTAATCAGCAGAATAAATCTTGAGACTTAATAAGCCCAGAGCAAGACTACTGGGTAATCAGCAATCAATCTTCCCAGATTTTTCTGGGAGAAGCAGCCAGGTGGTGGTAGGATGTTCCTGGCACTCTTGAGTGTGAGGATCACCTCCCAGGAAGCTGGGTTCCTCCTTGGGGTCAGTCTAGGACAAGTTTTGGGCCTCCCAGCAGCAGCAGCCTGTGCCTTAGTCCCTTTGCTGGGGCGGCCTGTGCACATTTGGAGATGTGCTCACTCAGTGCAGTTCAGCAGACGTCTCTGGGGTGCCCGCTGCATGCCTGGCTGTGAGCTGCAGGCCCTGTCCATCCAGTGGGGCTGGGGAGCGGCGGTGTCCTGGGACCCCGTCACTGTGGCTCCTTGTCCTGGTGGCAGAGCGAAGGCTCTTCCTGACTGTGCCCTGAGCAGTGTTTGCCCATCACTCCTGGCCTCAGTTCCTTCCTCTGTGACACATAACCATGTTCCTGGCAGGGCTGATAAGACAGCAGATGAAACGCTTGTCTGCAGCAGTTCTGACATGTGGCAGGTGCACGGTTGTTAACTCTCTGCCCCCTGGTTGGGGCAGGAACCTTATGGACTGCACTTGCTCCTTGTCCTGCGCAGCGCCTGGCAGGGTGCTGTCGTTCAGTCTGTGGACAACCGAAGTCTCCTTAGAGCTTCCTTTTTCTGTTTGCTTCACCTGTCCTTCTGTTAATAAGCTCTTACCTAAGATGACAGTAATACCTGACAAGTATTGTCCAGGACTGCTGTAAGCACGTTATATTCACTTGATTCATGTGGTTTTCACAGTAGCCTCCAAGACTCTTCCTTAGTTCCATTATCCTGTGTCTAGTCATGAGAAAGCTGAGGAACAGAGAGGTTAAGTGTGTACTGGTCGGCTCAGTTGAGTCTGACTCTTTGAAACCCCATGGACTGCAGCCCGCCAGGCTTCTCTGTCCGTGGGGATTCTCCAGGCAGGAATACTGGAGTGAGTTGCCATGCCCTCCTCCAGGGAATCTTCCCAACCCAAAGGTCGAACCCACGTCTCTCGTGTTGCAGGTGGATTCTTAACTGTCTGAGCCACCAGGGAAGCAGAGAGGTTACGTAAGTTACTCTGAATCACATAGGAGTAAGTTATAGAGCAGGGATTTGAACCGAGGCAGTCTGGCTCCAGGGTCCACATCCTTAAATACCTCTCTGTACTGCCTTTTAAAAACCAACATTTTCCTTTTCAAGGACCCTTCAGCGGTTTTCTTTGGAACGTTTAATTGCCTCATTACTGTGTGTCAGAACTTTGTTTCTTGCAGCACACATAACTGATAGATTTTCATTTGGAGTGAGCGTGAATGTTTATGAAACCGTTTAATTTCTTCTGAAATAAAGTAGTAATTCTCCATCTGGCTATCCAGGATTTTGCTGAAGTACCTTGCCTGATGCCCAGTTCTGCAGTCAGTGGGGAAGCCGCTAATGTTCGCTGTGTGAGAGGGCAAGTTGAGGGGGCAGGGGTGACATGGATGGATAAGCTATTGGGCCCAAGCCTGTGGTTTTGAATTCATTTCTGTGCGAGCTTGATGCGCTGAACTTAAGGCTGTAAACCATGCACTGAGGGCTTTCCTTTTTCCTCCTAGGTGTATTCAGAGGGGTCAGGCTCTGGCTTGCCATTTTCAAAAGCAGTGTCATTTCAGTGTTTAAAAAGTGCCACTTGACCTTTGTACCACTGCATCTTATCTAGGCCCTCCAGGAAATGCTGGCGAACGAGTCTTGGATAATACTTAAAACCAGCCTGACTTTAAAGATCTTGATACAAATCTGGGTAAAATCTTCAGCTAATTATGAAATGTGGGAAACATTTTATATATTCTTATACTGTCTTCTGGAGAAGGCAATGGCACCCCACTCCAGTACTCTTGCCTGGAAAATCCCATAGGCGGAGGAGCCTGGTGGGCTGCAGTCTATGGGGTCGCACAGAGTTGGACACGACTGAAGCGACTTAGCAGCAGCAACATACTGTCTTCAAATGATTTCTTTAGTATTCCTGTGAAAAGCCAACACCCATCTTTTCCTAGGAGTTTGGCTGTGTGGGTATAAGGCATGCAAGGCTTGCGTCTTTGAGCAAGGGCTGTGATGCTGGTCCTCAGGTGGCTAAAGTGTTCTATCTGAGAGGTTAGGAATCTTCCTGGACATGGTCTGAGGCTCTCGGGTTCTGGCCCCCTGGCTTTCTTTGACGGGAGGAAAGTTACTCATCTGCTTTTGCCTCAAGGGTGCTGGCCTGTGAAGTGGGCTATTGCGTAGGTTATATGTGAAAGTGTAACTGGGCGGACCTGGCACTGTAGTAGATTCTCAGTAGACTTTCAGTCGCAGACCTGAGAGCACTGAAATTGACCTCTCCCGACACTGACACAGACAGACAAATGCAACTTATCAGTGAAAGGAAACCAGGGAAATCATTGGTAGGTAGGTGTGCAGTTCTACTGAAATGAGCTACAGTAACACTCTTAAGATATGACTATTCAGGTGGAGTTGTCTGGAAAACCCCTGGACCCAAGCAGTATCTCTCGTGGGGCTCAGGCCCACAGACAGAAACTTAGTGCACTTTAAGATTGAATTGATATGGATACTGGGAGGAAGTTAGCATTTGAACATAATTGATTATTTACAAATACTTAAATCCTAAGAATCGTTAATATTTCAGGTCTTAGTTTGGGACTTTCAATGCAGTTTCTGTGCACAGTGATTAATTTGTGTCTCTGCTGCAGTGTGTACTTGTCAAAGCATTTTTGCTGATAAATCCCAGGCATTGGCGTTGCAGCCATATTGCCCTCTGGCTGGAAGCGTGTGTGGAATACTGGCCCAGCCCGGCAGCTCCCCTTAACAAACACGTAATGAAATGGTCACTGTAACCCATCCAGGAGCTTTGTGGCTCTTATTTCCTGTTTTTTCCAAATTCAGAAAAGTACTTGGGGTCATTGGGCAGCGTTTGAAAGCATCACCATCTTTCAACTGGCTTTCCCAGTGATGTAAACACTGGTATCTGTGCAATGAGCTGGACAGTGGAGGTCAGCCTTCAGAAAGGACTGTGTTTAGAGACGTGGAGGTATGGAGACCTCTCTGCCTGATGTTTGTGTGTCTCTTTCTTTGCTTTCTCATTTCATCAGTGGAGTTCTTGCAGGATTTCTTTTGAGATGCAAACTCTGAGTCAATGCTGGCCCGGTTGGCCCCTCACCAGCCCAGCCTGTAGCCTGGGGGCCTGTGGGGAAGGAGGTCTGCTCACCCCTGGGCGCTGGGGTCATGGCAGGAGGAATGATCTGTGTGGCTCTGGGTGAGGCAGACCTGTCTGACCTTGAGCTCATACCTTTGTTAGAGCGGTGGGCCCACCGGCCTTGACAGGTGCCCCGGAAGCACTGCTCCACACGGGTACGCAGGTTCTTGGGGGAGAGCCTGGCATGAGAAATGGTCTTGTGCAAAGTCTTCCTGAACCCAGGTTCTAGAAGAGACGACGGCAGCTGTGGGGGGCAGGGGTGGGTGTGTGTTTTACTGAACAAATGAAACGCTGGTCGTGAGAAAAGATCAGCTGTGACCTGGCACCTGTGCCACCGTGCTTGGCTGAAAGGTGAGTTCCACTGTCGCCTCCAACCAGGGAAGTGTGTGCTCTGACGGCCAAAGCAGGAAGCTTTGTGGGTGAAAAGGAGCACCTTAGAGAGAGCTCCAGCAGTGACAGGTGTGAAATGGGGCCGTGACTGGGGAGGGCCAGCGCATCTTGTCCCCAACTTGGTACCAGTTGGGCACCAGTGCCTGTGTTCTGAGGAAGCATTAACCATGGGGCATGTTCCAGCACGTGAGGGAGAGGGCTGGAGGGCCCGGGGCTGCCATGAAGTCCGTCTTGGAGGTGGGGTGCTGTGGGTTCAATGGCAGGGCTTCTTACCAGAAGATCTTGTGCAACTCTGTAAAAAGTGGAGGTTCCAGGCCCAGACCTCACCTCCTGGGAGCGGGCTTCTAGGCGGGAGGCCTGGGTCGTGTGTGTGCCCCACTTCTGTGACTCCAGCAGGGCTGGTGTGCTTGCCAGGGGTTAGGGTCTACTACAGGGTCCTAACCCATTTTGGGTCAGGATCAGGGACCACCTCCACCCCCTACCCCTGCTGCCCCTTGCTTTGAGAACTGAATGAAGAGTCTGAATCAGGTTCCTGGGGAAAAGAATGAACTCAGACAGAACTTTGCAATTTTTCCCTTTTCATTTCTCTCTTTTTTTCCTAGGGGTGGGGTGGTTAGAAATTTGTGGAGTTCCCTGACCTTGGTTAGTGCTCAGGAAGTGCCTGGGGCAGGTGTGACTTGGATGGTGAATTTCTTAGCAGGTGAAACCGGTCAGGGGAGCGAGCAAGTGTGTCCTACTTGGGCAGGAGCTGATGGGGAAGGACCTGGAGTGGGAGAGGGAGCAGGCGAAAGGGTGAGGCTGTCAGGCTGGTCCCTGCCCCATGATGGATGTGGCATCTGGAGCATTACCCCCCAATGTGTCCAGGCTCTGGTCCTGCTCGTGAGAGATGGACCTGCTGCAGGAGGGGCACTTCCATGATTTCTCCCAGCCCTCAGTGTGCTGCCTCCACGGTGGCTGCGGCTCTTGTGGTTTTGTGTGAACACAGTCCTGGAGGCTGTGAACGGGCTCCCTGTCCAGAGCTCTCTCACCCACACCCCGGCTGCGTTCACACCACTCTGCTTTACGCTTTACTTGTGTTGATTCAAACAAACGCATTTGCACAGAAGAGCATCCATTCATCCCGTGCAGTCCTTGTCTGCGGTGCTGTGCACTGGGTCATCCAAGTGTGTCCTAAAGTGAGCACCAAGACGCAGTGTCTTGGTGCTCGCCACTGCACAGGGGGAAGTTGGACCCCAGGGGTGGGGGTGGGGGGCGCATGGGACTAGACTGAGTCTGTCGTGGACAAGTACATGGACAGGGGTCTCAGCTGCTGCTGAGGCCCAGCAGGAAGTGTGGCTCCTGGGACTGGGCTTGTTTGCCCTGTGGGGTGGAGAATGGTAAACAGTGGGTGATTAATGCAGCTGTTTACACAGCAGAGAGGTTTGCTTACCTTCCTGAGTCTGGAAACTTTCAGTTTCTTGCCTGAACCCCTAACAACCTTGGCTAGTCATGTGCTGACTGTAAACTGCTTGCTAACTGTAAACTCCTCTGGGGCTAGGCTGCCCTGGCCCCCCAGCCTAACTCCCACCCCTCAGTGAAGACATTTTGAGGTCCCTGCAGCATCTTCATCTTGTGATGAAGATCACGCCACCCTGCAGAAGGCTGGGGCTGTGGAAAGTCCACAGACAGAAAATACACACATACTCATTTTGCCCTAAAAGAGCACCCTGATGGCGCCTCAGGCACAACTAGACTCAACCGGATTCCATTGAGTGTAAGGAACCAGTGTCCAAAAGGCCACTCTCGGTTTCTCCCTGTGGTCCCCGAGGTGCATGTGGACAGGTGCTCTGCAGATGACGGCCAGCCTTTTGAGAGGCCTTGCTGGGAGCAGAGTGGGGTGTTTACCTTATTCCACCACCAAGCGTTTCCAGCCTCAGGAGCGTGATGACCTGATCATTCTTCAGCAGGTAGCAAAGTGCGCATTTCAGTGAGTTCAAGATGTGAAAACCAGGACAGCTTTGGAAATAAGAATAAAGGGCAGGCTTGGTCTGATGCTCTTCTCTGCGCTCCATCTGTGGCTGGTTGGGAAGGCTGCATGGACCAGGCCAGCTCTGCTGCCACCACCTGACTTGTGTACAAAGGCCAAGTGGGGCCACTGGAGCTTCCTAGGTCCCCATGTTGTCCCAATCCAGTGAGGCCCTGCAGTGCTCTGTCTGGGATGGACACCACCCGCCACGTTGGCCACTGGAGTGGAAGGGATTCAGCTGGGTAGCGTCACAGAGAAATAAGCATTGGCTTCCTCTCTGCATGAGCTCAGAGTCACCTGTGGCCCTGTGGCCACTGCTCTGGACAGAGCAGGTCTCTAACCTGTACTTCTAGCGCGGCACTGGAGTTGGTGCAAACTGAGTACTTGTGTCCATTAAGTCTTGTTCTTTTCCGAAAGAAAGAAACTGGGCACAGTGGTGTGGTGGCAGGAGGAGGATACGTAGGAGTCGTTAGGCATCCAGGTGACGGGTGGGCTTCCTTGACAAAGTGGACATCTCAAAACTGAAATAGTCAGTGACCACAAAGGTCACTGTTCACCCACAGTGACACTGCCACATGGAGGGGATGCGACCTCGGGAGGCCCTGGGACTGGTGGTGTCCCTGGGCCTTGTAACTTCCTCAGGGGACGGCTGGATAGGGAGAGCCTGTGGGCACGCTTGCCCTGCCCCAGGATGAGTTGGCATCACCCAGCATTCTCGGTTCCCCTTTTCCAGATTTAATTTTCCCATCCCCATGCTTCAGCTCTTCAATTCCTCCAGATACTGAGGGAGTCCATTATGGGCTAAACTCTGGTTTTCACACTCAGAAGAGATGCTGCTTCCACATTCTTGGTGGTCATCCCAGCCTGTGTGCTCTGGTAACGTGGAAGTGTCTCTGTAGCATCTCTCTCGGGTCTGACAGGACAGCCTCAGGGGTGTGGCCAGGTTGGTCCCAGCCAGATTGCCCACAGGAAGGGGAGGCCCTGGCGCAGTGCTGGGACCTCTGGTCTGTTCCATCACTGGCCCGAGACTGACTGCTGCCCTCTGCACTGTGCATGGGCTTGTCTGTCTCCAGGAAGAGTTTGACCTTGACCTTGATAGTTGTGGGACAGTGAGAGACTTATGGACAGCCTGGGCTCTTGCCGGCTGCTTCTCCCTTGCTTCTGTCTCTGACTCATTCTTGACGGAAATCCTATTTTTTTGCATCTGATGGGTTGAGCACATGTCCTATCAGGGAAGTGTGCCCCCCGGCTGAGGCCCTGGCCGGGTCTCACCCGCAATTCCTTTGGGGTCACCTGCTCCATGACCACCCTCTGGGTGTGAGCTCTGGGGAGCAGGAGGTGGGAGTGGGTGGTGGGACCAGGCCTCGTGGAGTCCACTCTGTGGGCCTTCTGGCCAGTTCTTCTGTACCCTTCTTCAATTCCCAAATCCGCTCCCCCGCCCCAGCCCGGTGCTCTAGTTCCCTGGTCTCCCTTGGCCCCTTGCCTCTCCAGGTGGGAATGGAGATGGAAGGTTTTGGCTGCATTCGTTTGAGCCATTACGAGGAGCAGCACACCCTGAGGCTGGAGTGTGGATGGGGCTTGGGACCCTTCTTAGAGAGAGTCTCTCATGAGAAGCTATCAGGGTTCGAGGGGAATTCTCCCTTTCCAGGGCAGTGCTTCAGAGCCTGGCACCCAGCGCGTGGAGCTCCCTGCACAATTGTTCATTTCTTGTTTGTCTTACTTGCTAATGTATTTTTTTTCCAATTTAGAAAGTTGCAGTAAAATACACATAGCATAAAAATTACCATCCTGACCATTTTTAAGTGTGCAGTTCAGTGGTCGTATATACAGCCATCACCACCATCCACCCCAAATCTCTTTTCATCCTGTGCAATTGTAAAGACCCATGAAGCACCAGTTCCCCATTTCCCCTCCGCCAGCCCCTGACAACCACCTTCTTTCTGTCTCTATGAATTTGACTCCTCTACGGTCCTCGTGTAAGTAGAATCACACAGTAATCGTCTTTTCGTGTCTGGTGTATTTCATTGGTCATAATGTCCTCAAAGTTCATCAGTGCTGTGGCATGTGGCAGGGTTTCCTTCCTTTTTAAGGCTGAATAACATTCTGTCATGTGTCTGGACCCCATTTTGCTTTTCCCTTTGTCTGTGGATGGACACTTGGGTTGCTTCCATATTTTAGCTGCTGTGAACATGGGTGTGCAAAAAATTGAAAGAATTGCTTTCAGTGCTTTTGGGTACATACCCAGAAGTGGAATTGCTGGATCACGTGGTAAATCTATTTTTAATTTTTTGAGGAACTGCCCTACTATTTGCCACAGCAGCTGTACCATTTTACATTCTTACCAACCATGCGCAAGGGTTCCTGTTTCTCCACACCCTCACCAAGACTTGTCAGTTTCTGTTGTTTCTGACAGTAGCCATCCTCAAGGGTGTGAGGTTGTGTCTCATTATAGCTTTGATTGCATTTCCCTGATGATCAGTGAGCTGAGCATCTTTTCATATGCTTATTGGCCATTTGTATGGCCACCGGATGTGAAGAGCTGACTCATTTGAAAAGACCCTGATGCTGGGAAAGATTGAGGGCAGGAGGAGAAGGGGACAACAGAGGATGAGATGGCTGGATGGTATCACCGACTCACTGGACATGGGTTTGGTGGACTCCAGGAGTTGGTGATGGACAGAGAGGCCTGGTGTACTGCGGTTCATGGGGTTGCAAAGAGTCGGACACGACTGAGCAACTGAACTGAACAGAACTGAACCGATGTGTTCTCTGGTGAGATGTCTGTTCAACTCTTTTGCCCATTTTTGAATCAGGTTGTTTATTTTTTGTTATTAAGTTTTAGGAGTTCTCTATATAGTCATGATATTAATCTGTTATCAGATGTATGATTTGCAAATATTTCCTCCCATTCTGGTGTTGCCTCTATACTCTGATAGTATCTAACGCACAAATTTAAAAATTTTTTCATGAAGTCGGTTTGTCTAATTTCTCGCTGTCTCTGCCTTTGGTGCAGTTGCAGGACACCTGCGTTCGATCCCTGGGTTGGGAAGATCCCCTGGAGAAGGGAAAGACTACCCACTGCAGTATATTCTGGCCTGGAGAATTCCATGAACTGTATTGTCCATGGTATCGCAAAGAGTCGGACATGACTGAGCCACTTTCACTTTCATCTTGGTGTCTTATCCAGTAAATCATTGCCAAATCCAAATTTATGAAGGTTTTGCCCTATATCTTGCTCTTAAGAGTTTTTTAGTTTTAGATCTTACATTTAGGTCCTTGATCCATTTCGAGTTAATTTTTGTATATGGTATAAGATAGGGTCCAACTTTATTTCCTTGCCTGTGGATATGCAGTTTCCCAGCGCCGTTTGTTGAAAAGATAGCCCTTTCCTTCTTGAACGGTCTTGCTTGGCACACCTGCTGTCTGAAGTCAGTTGGCTGTGTTTGTGAGGGTCTGTCCCTGGACTCTCTCCTTTCCACTGGTCTCTGGGCTAGCGCCGCACTGTTTCGATTACTGTGGCTTTGTAGTGAGTTGTGAAATCAGGAAGTGTGGTCTTCGGGCTTTGTTTTCCTTTCTTCAGTTTGTTTTGGCTATTAAAGGTCACTTGACATTCCATATGAGTTTTAGAATGGATTCTTCCGTCTCTGCAGAAAACATCCTTGTTGCTTGATAGGGATTGTATGGAATATATAGATTGATGTGAATTTTATCAACATCTTAATATTCAGTCATCCAGTCCATGAACATGGGATGTGTTTCCATTTGCTTATGTTTTTCATTTCTTTTGGCAGTGTTTTATAGTTTTCATTGTATGGTCTTTAACCTCCTTGGTTAATTCCTGAGAACTTTATCCTTTTAGATGACATTGTAAAAGGGATTGTTTTGGGGATTCCCTTTTCAGACTGTTCACTGTAAGTGTGTAGAAATAACAACTGATTGTTCCACGTCGATTTGTATCCTGCTACCTTGCTGAATTAATTTATCCTAATAGTTTTTTTGGGTGTGTTTGTGAAATCTTTAGTGTTTTCTCTGTATAAGATCACATCATCTGCAAACATAATTTCACTTCTTTTCCAATTTGGATGACTTTTATTTCTTTTTCTTGCCTAATTATTCGGCCTAGATCTTTCAGTACTGTGGTGACTAGAACTGGTGAAAGTGGGCATCAGTGGTCTCCTGATCTTAGAGGAAAAGCGTTCACCACGAGTGTGATATTCACTGTTGTTTTTTCATTTCTGGCCCTTATTATGTTCTCCTTCCATTGCAGTTTGTTAAGTATTTCTATCATGAAAAGGTGTTGAATTTTACCAAATGATTTTTCTGCATCAGTTGGGATGATCATGTGTTTTTTTTCCCCTCTTCATTCTATTAATGTGATATATTACATCAATTGAGTTTCATGTACTGAATCATCCTTTTGTTCCAGGAGTAAATCCCATTTGGTCATGACATGTAATCCTCTTTAATATGTTGCTAAGAGTATTATGTTGAGGACTTTTGCATCTGTGTTTGTAAGGGATATTGGTTTGTAGTGTTTTTTTTTTGTAGGGTCTTTGCCTGATCACATAGATGGGGTTAGGAAGTGTCTATTCTTCTTAATTTTTGGGAAAGTTTGAGAAGAATTCATATTAGTTCTTTTTTAAATGTTTTGTAGAATTCACCAGTGAAGTTGTCAGATCCAGGGTTTTTCTTTGTTGGGAGATTTTTGATTACTGATCTGCCTGCTCAGATTTTCTGTTTGATTTAGGCTTAGTACTTTTTGTGTTTCTAGGAATTTGTCATTTTATCTAGGTTATCCAGTTTTGCAGGGTTCATAGCCCTTTCTTGTAATCCTTTTGTTTCTGTAGAATGAGTAATGTCCGCATTGCAATTTATGATTTTCATTTTTTAAGTATTCTTTTTTATTGGTCCATCTAACTGAAGATTAATTGATTCTATTGATCTTTTCAAAGAACTGACTTCTGGTTTCACTGATTTCCTATTTTCCTATTCTTATTATTTCCTTCCTTCTGCTAGCTTTGGCATTTGTTTGTTGTTCTTCTCCTTCCTTAAGTTGTGAGGTTAGATTGTTGATTTGATATCTTATTTTTTTAGTGTAAGTGTTGGCAGCTATAAAATTTCCACTTAGCTCTACTGTCACTGCACTCCGTAAACTGTGGTATGTTGTGTTTTCATTTTCCTTTGTTTATAAGGATTTCCTGCTTTTCCCCTATAGCTTTTTTCTCTGATCTGTTGGTTGTTTAAGATAGTTTTTCGTTTTGTTTTGGCAGTGCCGGGCAGCTTGTGGGATCTTAGTTCCCTGCCTAGAGATTGAACTCAGGCAGATTGAACTCAGGCCACTGAGAGTGAAAGCTGAATCCTAACCACTGGACCACCAGGGAATTCCTAAGAGAATGTTACTTAATTTCCAAACTTTGTGAATTTTCTAGTTTTCCTTCTGTTAGTGATTTCTAACTCATTCTTTTATAGTCAGAGAAGATGCTTTGTATGATACAGATCATTTAAAATCTGCTGAGACGTAGCCTGCAGCCTGACATATGGTCTGTCCTGGAGAGCGTCCCACATGCGCTTGAGAAGGTGTGTCCTGTTGTTGGGTAGAGTGTTCTGGATACATCTGTTAGATCTAATTGGTTGATGGTGTTGTTCAAGTCGTCTGTTTCTTATCTTCCATCTGGTTGATGCTTGCTAATGTATTTTAAAATTACTAAATAAAATTTATATTATTTTGGACAATTTAAATTCAGAATTGACATTTAACTGCAAAAGTAGCTTTAGAATTTTCAAATTATTGGTGAGCTTTTCTTTCTTCGTGAAGATTGCATCTAGGTTGCCTTGCTCATGTTTGAGCAGAGAAGTAACACACAGTTTGACTCTTTAGTGAGTAGACCTTGGAGATTAACCACCAGGTCCCTAAGCCAGCCACTTATTCCTCGGTGACTAGGTCTGTTTTTCTAAGAAAATGTAAAGATGGGTTTGTAAGACTTGAGCGTGGGTATTCGTATATGCGTATATGTCCGCATTTGGAGCTGGGTCCTGGGAGCACGGGGCAGCACTCTGGGGGTGGGCACCTTGAAGAGAGGTGAGGGGCTCTGTGGAGGGGCAGGCACCTTGTGGGGACCTGCAAGCCGTGGGGCGCCCTGGCTATCCCTTGATGGGACCTGGAGGGAATGCTCACTGTGGGGCTTGAGGAGAGGCTGCAGAGGGAGCCCCTGGAGGCCCACAGAGATGTCCAGCACAAGCTTACTTTTCTGCGTTTTTCTCTGGACTTAGAAAAGGAAGCAGCTGATTTGGAAAAAGAGTCCTTTCCTGAAACCCTGTCTTCTCTGAGGCCTAGCAGACACACCGGAGAGGAGGCTTTCTGCTCGCTGCCCACCTTAGGGTCCCTCCATGAGTGTGGGCTGGGTCGGGGGCCAGGACCACCTTGGGGTCAGAGGCCACTTAGCAGGGGACTGAGTATGGAGGGTCCCACAGCCATAAGGCTTCTGAGAAGAGGTCAGGTGGGCAGCCAAACGGAGGTGGGACCAAGGATGCCCTGCCCCCATGCCCCTGGGGCCCCACTCCCCCTGCCCCTGGTCCCCCCCAAACTCAGGAGAGGCCTTCCTCAGGAGCTGTCCCTCCCAGGCGTACCCTCTGTCCTGAAGGAGGTAGATCACTGCTGTCTTATGTTGACCCCATGGTGGTGGCTGGTTTCTCCTGGCACAGTGAAGACCGTACAAGGTGTGTGGCTTTTAGAACGACTCCCCCGGCATGGCCTGGATGCTGGGCGGGATTAACTGTGCACCTGCGGGTGTGTGCAGGTCTGAGGCGGCTGCGAGGCTTCTGGCCTTGACTCGTGGCGCCTCCTGTATGGGGCTTGGGTACCTGGTGGTGGTTGGACCACAGATCTGCATGGCAGGGTCACAGGGCTGCAGCCATGTCACGGTCCCAGCTATTGGCTCAGCTCCTGTCTTCAGTGTTTGTCCAGCCTGACATCTCACTTTAAGCCTGACCTTCATTTTAAAGACTTTCCATGAGTTTTGATTGATTTACTTTTAACATTGGGACTTTTGTTATGGGCAAGGAAGCATATAAAAAGAAAATACCATGGCTTTGAACATGCCTTCTATTATGGGAGATATTAAAGGTACAGAGAAACAGGCAGCACAGTGCCATGGTCCCCTGTGAGCCTGTCTCATACCCAGCAGTTCACCAGCTCCTGGCCCATCTCATCCCCTTAACCACCCTGCCCTCTCCCCGAGTCATTTTGAAGAAACTCCCAGACGTGCTGTTGTTCTATCCAATTTGTTTCAGTGCATAACTCTAAAAAATAAGAGCAGTTTAAAAGATACAGTTATGACATGTGTGCCTTTAAGTATCTTTTGGGGGTGTGAAGAAGCCGAAGTTGAACGGTTCTATGAAGACCTACAAGACCTTTTAGAACTGACACCCAAAACAGATATCCTTTTCATTATAGGGGACTGGAATGCAAAAGTAAGAAGTCAAGAAACACCTGGAGTAACAGGCAAATTTGGCCTTGAGTACAGAATGAAGCAGGGCAAAGGCTAATAGAGTTTTGCCAAGAGAACACACTGGTCATAGCAAACACCCTCTTCCAACAACACAAGAGAAAACTCTACACATGGACATCACCAGATGGCCAACACTGAAATCAGATTGATTATATTCTTTGCAACCAAAGATGGAGAAGTTCTATATAGTCAGCAAAAACAAGACTGGGAGCTGACTGTGGCTCAGATCATGAACTCCTTATTGCCAAATTCAGACTTAAATTGAAGAAAGTGGGGAAAACCACTAGACCATTCAGGTATGACCTAAACCAAATCCCTTATGATTACAGTGGAAGTGAGAAATAGATTTAAGGGACTAGATCTGATAGACAGAGTGCCTGATGAACTATGGACAGAGATTCGTGACATTGTACAGGAGACAGGGATCAAGACCATCCCAAGAAAAAGAAATGCAAAAAATCAAAATGGCTGTCTGAGGACGCCTTACAAATAGCTGTGAAAAGAAGAGAAGCATAAAGCAAAGGAGAAAAGGGAAGATATACCCATTTGAATGCAGAGTTCCAAAGAATAGCAAGGAGAGATAAGAAAGCCTTCCTCGGCAATCAGTGCAAAGAAATAGAGGAAAATAATAGAATGGGAAAGACTAGAGATCTCTTCAAGAAAATTAGAGATACTAAGGGAACATTTCATGCAAAGATGGGCTCAATAAAGGACAGAAATGGTATGGACCTAACAGAAGCAGAAGATATTAAGAAGAGGTGGCAAGAATACACAGAAGAACTGTACAAAAAAGAGCTTCACGACCCAGATAATCACGATGGTGTGATCACTCACCTAGAGCCAGACATCCTGGAATGTGAAGTCAAGTGGGCCTTATGAAGCATCACTACAAAGCTAGTGGAGGTGATGGAATTCCAGTTGAACTATTTCAAACCCTAAAAGATGATGCTTTGAAAGTGCTGCACTCAATATGCCAGCAAATTTGGAAAACTCAGCAGTGGCCACAGGACTGCAAAAGGTCAATTTTCATTCCAATCCCAAAGAAAGGCAATGCCAAAGAATGCTCAAACTACTGCACAATTGCACTCATCTCACATGCTAGCAAAATAATGCTCAAAATTCTCCAAGCCAGGCTTCAGCAATACGTGAACCATGAACTTCCAGATGTTCAGACTGGTTTCAGGAAAGGCAGAGGAACCAGAGATCAAATTGCCAACATCTGCTGGATCATGGAAAAAGCAAGAGAGTTCCAGAAAAACATCTATTTCTGCTATATTGACTATGCCAAAGCCTTTGACTGTGTGGATCACAATCAACTGTGGAAAATTCTGAAAGAGATGGGAATACCAGACCACCTGACCTGCCTCTTGAGAAATCTGTATGCAGGTCAGGAAGCAATAGTTAGAACTGGACATGGAACAACAGACTGGTTCCAAATAGGAAAAGGAGTACGTCAAGGCTGTATATTGTCACCGTGCTTATTTAACGTCTATGCAGAGTACATCATGAGAAACGCTGGGCTGGATGAAGCACAAGCTGGAATCAAGATTGCTGGGAGAGATATCAATAACCTCAGATATGCAAATGACACTACCCTTATGGCAGAAAGTGAAGAAGAACTAAAGAGCCTCTTGATGAAAGTGAAAGAGGAGAGTGAAAAAGTTGGCTTAAAGCTCAACATTCAGAAAACGAAGATCATGGCATCCGGTCCCATCACTTCATGGCAAATAGATGGGGAAATAGTGGAAACAGTGGCTGACTATTTTTGGGGCTCCAGAATCACTGCACATGGTGACTGCAGCCATGAAATTAAAGACTCTTAGCACTCCTTGGAAGGAAAGTTATGACCAACCTAGACAGAATATTCAAAAGCAATTACTTTGCCAACAAAGGTCCGTCTGCTAACTGCTAAGTCGCTTCAGTCGTGTCCGACTCTCTGTGACCCCACAGACGGCAGCCCACCAGGCTCCCCCGTCCTTGGGATTCTCCAGGCAAGAACACTGGAGTGGGTTGCCATTTCCTTCTCCGATGCATGAAAGTGAAGAGTGAAAGTGAAGTCGCTCAGTCGTGTCCGACTCCTAGCGACCCCATGGACTGCAGCCCACCAGGCTCCCCCGTCCATGGGATTTTCCAGGCAGGAGCACTGGAGTGGGTGCCATCGCCTTCTCCGATGCATGAAAGTGAAGAGTGAAAGTGAAGTCGCTCAGTCGTGTCCGACTCTTCTCCATGGACTGGGCCCACCAGGCTCCCCGTCCATGGGATTTTCAGGCAGGCACTGGAGTTGTTCTTCCACTAGTCAAGGCTATTGTTCTTCCAGTGGATGTGTGAGAGCTGGACTGTGAAGAAAGCAGAGCGTCGAAGAATCGATGCTTTTGGACTGTGGTGTTGGAGAAGACTCTTGAGAGTCTCTTGGACTGCAAGGAGATCCAACCAGTCCATCCTAAAGGAGATCAGTCCTGGGTGTTCATTGGAAGGACTGATGTTGAAGCTGAAACTCCAATACTTTGGCCACCTCATGTGAAGAGCTAACTCATTTGAAAAGACCCTGATTCCGGGAAAGATTGAGGGCAGGCGGACAAGGGGACGACAGAGGATGAGATGGTTGGATGGCATCACTGACTCAGTGGACATGGGTTTGGGTAGACTCCGGGAGTTGGTGATGGACAGCGAGGCCTGGTGTGCTGCAGTCCATGGGGTCGCAAAGTGTCGGACATGACTGAGCGACTAAACTGAACTGAACTGAACTAGGGGGTGTAATTAACATACAGTAAATTGCAGGTATTTATTTATTTTTATTTTTGGCCACACTGCACAGCTTGCAGAGTCTTAGTTCCTCCAGCAGGGATCAAAGCCACACCCTCAGCCGTGCAAGTGTGGAGTTGTAACCACTGGACCACTAGGAGTTCCCTAAATTGCACATATTGAAAGCGTACAATGACTTCTGACATCTGTCTGTACCCATGAAACTCATCTCACTCGAGATAGGGAAGGGTCCCTTTACCTGCCACTTTATGTGTGTGTGATTTATTGGTTGGAGGAGCTGGGTTTCATCCTGTATACTTGCCCAGGGTCTGGATTTTGCCCACAGTGTCCCTTTGGTGGAGTTTGGCATGTTCCTGTCTTCTCTGTGTTCCTTAGGTTGGTAGTTAAGGTTGCAGGAGGGTCCATTCTCTTAGCAGGACCCCCAAGGAGGAGGCAGGTAGCGCATGTGGTTCTGTGATGGCACGACCATGGGTGGCCAGCACTCAGACATGGGAATTCGTCAGGGTTGCACACAGAATGGACATAGCCCGGTCCTTCATGGATCAGCAGGAACGCCTCTAAAAAGTGGGACAGAGAACCTGCACAGGAAGGCAACTCAAAGGCTTGATGCTTTCCTGCATGTCCTAGTTTTTAGAAGAATGTATTGGCGTCATCCATCCAGTGGTGACCAGTCGATTTCTTTTTCAGCATCTCAGAGAACCCGGGGACTTAAATGTGTGAGGTGAGAGGTGACTACTCTGGCTGTTCTCAGGGCTCACAGGAACCTGCTGATGCAGTGGAGCCTCTGCAGGTTCTTCTGAGCCTTTTGACCTGACTCAAGTAGTCTTGCCAGCTTCCTGCTGCCTCTAGAGGAACCCCAGTTCTGGGCTCAGCCATTTCTCCTCCAGGGAACCCTGGTTCCACTTCGTGGCTTCTGGAGCCCGAGTGTGATTGGGCCTGTCACATCAGAGAAGAGTCAGAAGTGAGCAATAACTTTTCTAATTTGCCAAAAGGAAAACAGAACCAGCATGGGTGACTGAGTGAGGCTTTGAATGGGTGTTTCCTGAAGCTGCCCGGGTGTGGTTCTGCCTGTAGGTTAGGAAGGTGGGGAAGGAAAGGAAACTGATGAGAGAGCTTCTTGTGGGGAGGAAGGAGGGAAAACCCAATTGCAGTTGGTTGTATGACATAGACGCTCACCTGTGCTCAGGACGGAGCCCGAGATGAATGCTTTGGAGGTGACACCAGGTGCCATGTGGCCGCTCCAAGGACTGGGGGACCACCTGTTCCTTTGGAACTGCTCTCAGAACTGGAAGGGAGCGCTCAGCCTCACACAGTGAATGAACCGTGGGTCTCTGCTGATTTTCCTAGAACGTCAAATCTGTGGGGACAGTCTCTTGCCATTGATGAAACACTGTGCTTCATAAGGGAGAAGTTAATATGCATGAGTTCTAAAATATTGAGCTAATATAATTTTGAGAAAATTTAAGTTGATTACAGTTTATGCTGAGGACAGCGAACTTAAACAGCAGTCTTAATCCTCCAGAATTGAAAATTGGTTTCAGGTTGATGTGGAATAAATGTTTTAACAGAACTTTGCATTATTTATAACCACTTGTTCCAGCTTCTGGTGAAGATATGCAGTAGCAAAGGTGTGTTGGGGCCTTGATGTGTGGACGCCTCACTTTCACTAATTGGCCTTTTGAACTGTCCACGTGACCCCAGATTAGTCATTTCAGTGGACAGTGGCTTTTAAAGTAACTTCAGATAGTGGTGCCCACTGAAGGACAGAGGTGTGACTGTTTCCTCTTGTGTTAGGTCATTCCTTTTACTTCTTTGCTCAGATGTAATCAAGATGAACTCAAGGATAGTGAATAGGTATTTTGAAATGTTTCTAAACTATACAACTTCTGAAAGCTAAATACACTAAAAAAAATTTTTTCCCCTGTAGGTCTCCAGTGCCTATTGGATTTTTACCTTAAAAAGTTCTCAGTGTGAGATTTCTTACACTGTCAATGTAGATTCAGTACAATGATTGAGTAGAGGACCCTCCAGATCAGGCGGCGGGCGCCCAGCTGCTGAAGGATGAACGGAGAGGAGGAGTTCTTCGATGCCGTCACAGGTGAGCGGAGGGGGTGCCAGCGCAGAGGCCAGGTCATGAGCGTGAAGCCCTCAGACCCCGGCCTCAGACTTAGCCTGGGGACATGAGGATGGCCTGGGAGAGCCACGCAGAGAGAAGGGTGACGTGTTCCCAGGAAAAGCACTTGTCCTGGCCCAGATTTGGAGGAAAACATCCACTTCAGACCACAGGAGATAACATGAAAGGGCAACTGTGTGTTTCAGTCTTTGAAAGGGTTGCCCTCGGGTGTAAATATTTTTATTTGGCTCCTGAATGAGATGGTCAGCATCCTTATATTGTTTATAATGAGCAAAACCTTACTGTCCTGTCTTATGCACGACTTAAAGTCTACCAAGGAATAGTAGATTATCTGCTTCCACAGCAACTCTTGCTGTGTTAAAAGTTCAGTTCTAAAAAAAAAAAAGTTCAGTTCTGTTTCGCTTTTCAAACACCATTGTGAACGCTGGTACCCAGGCTAGTGGGGTGGAGCATGTGGTGGGGGGGGTGTTCTGTGTGTGTGTGAGTGATGGGGGTGGCAGGGGGTGGGGGGCAGGAGAGGCCAGGCTTGGTCAGGCCACATTTGCTTAGAGCGGCCCCTCTTCCTCCTGTCACCTCCTGAGGGGGGCCCCAAACTCAAGTTCAAGGTGTCCCCCTGCCCTCCACCGACTTGTCAGCACTGGGAGCATCACTTTGCTTTTCTTGCTGAGGGTTCTTACTGGTGGAGACGGACTTCAGGGGACTCTTCCAGTCCAGAGCCTGCTCTTGGGTGTGGGGACGTAGAAATGGCGGCTCTGAAACGTTACTGCCGCCAGCTTCTTCAGTGGTAATCTCCCCAGTGCTGTCAGGGGGCCCTACCGTGGTCGGTGCTGAGAGAGTGTGGTGCCCAGCACAACAGGAGGCTCTTGCCTGGTGGTGGTCACTGTCCCCAGACACCTGTGCTATCCCTGTCGGGACACCTGGAGCCCTGGTGGAGCCCTGCCCCATGCTGCCTGCGTTCATTGGCCATACTTCTCCCGAGGGAAGGGCTGGAGCAGTTGAGGGCCAGCAGCCTCAGGTGATTGACTTATTCTCGTCCGAAGCCCCAGGAGGAACTGGCATTGTGCTCCCCTCGCTATTCTCAAAGGCTGAACCACTGAGTCATCTCCTGAGATTTCATAGCTATTATGTTCCCTGTAGACATGTTTTCCTGGGAAGCGTGCTGTCTGATCAACCACCCGCTCATCAGTGATTGTTAGCAGCTGAATTCCACCTAGCGGCTGGTTGTCGGGGAATCACGCCCTCGGTCTGCCTGGCCCTGGCATAGGGACCACGTCTGAAACCTAAAGAGCCCGACCTCAGTGAGGCCCTCTCACCCAGGAGCCTCCTGGAGGTGCCCTCCTACTGGGACCAGTGTAACTGGCTCTCGTGAAGGGCTTTCCCTGGAGAGGCCCTGAGCTGTGGGGGTGCCACGTGTGTATGACTCCATCACCGCCTCTCTGCACGGTGGGACCAGCCACAAGTCCCTGAGATGGAGGAAGAGGAAGCAGGTGTCTCGGTGAAACACCTTTGGTTTCACCGAACCAAACTGTCCTTTGGTTCCTGAACAAGCAACAGGAAGGTGAAAAATCTGAAGTCTCCTAATGCAATGAAATGCCCGGTGGGTACTTCCCTGTCTTAGAGTCGGTCTTACTTTGTGACTCTATTAAAACATATTTAAACCCAGCAGTTACTGAATGGATGACTTCAGTGGGCAGGTATTCCCTCTAAGAATCAGTACCTTTCAATTTGAAAGGTTTTTAAATAAAGCACTTGAGAATATGTACAGATGAAGGGCTGTAAAAAATCAGACTGACCTGTCGAAGACGGGTATCTCTAAGTGATCAGATTATAAATGCTTTCAGCTTGCTCCTTGGCTGATCTGTATTTTCTCTTTGTGTAATAACAAGAAACGTTGTGTATTAAGTATTAAGATGATTAAGGTGTTATGGAGCATTGGCTTCACCAGAGACGAGACTTCAGGCGCTTGTGAGGGAGAAGCTGCTTTGTTTTCTGGGGCCCACCCCAGGGCTGTGATCTAAACGAACTTTCTACTTAACGGTGGCCTAGATTCTCGGCCCTGAGGGATGCAGGGATACCTGTGCGCTCAGCAACCCTAAGCTGGGACCGTTTCAGGCTATGTTAGACCCACGTTTATGCTGGGGATCAACAGGTGTCACTTTGGGGATGGTTAGCAAAAACTAGAGGTGACAGGCTATTTCAGAAGGTATTGATTATTTTTAATTATATCCTTTCAAATTTATTGTGTCATCGGTTTCAGTGCTGCTACATTTTGTGGATCTGTCAATAGAGAAGAATGAGAAAGAAGGAATTTTTGCATTTTCTCAAGGAAGCTTATCAGTGGCAAGGTGGTTTATGTTTTGTGTGTAGCAGCAGCCACCCAGGTCTTTCACGCTGGGCCCCACTTTCCACTCAGAAATGAGGGGCTGTTACGGGAGCCCACCCTATGTTCCTCGTGGGCTCATTGCTGGGGGTCAGCAGTCAGGAGCCTCTGCTCCAGCTGGAATGATTCACCTGGCAGCCACAGCTCCCTCCAGGCTTGCCCTGGAGCAAAAGGAAACACACTTCCCTTGTCCCTGGTCACTGGTCACTTCGGAAAAGCCTTCCCAGTGGAGAAGACCCAGAGGTCTGCCCAGGGTTGTGACCTTCTTCCTCAGGGACTGGATGAGCCAGGAGACAGCTGCCTGTGTTTCGAATTAGTCCTCATGGGTCATTTTCCCTGTTTTCTGTGTACCGTGTAGTCTCTGGGTTCACATCCATCATCCACAGTTTGGGTTATTGTTGGTAGGTTGGCTAGGTTCTGCCAATGCGGTGGCGCGGTGCTTGGTCTTAGAAATACTGCAGCAGATATGTTTCAGAACATGATGCAGAGTTTGACCTCAAACATGGACAGAGGAGGAGGATGTTGTGGCTTGAGTTAGGTGTGACCACCCCGGAGGACATGAGTCATTGATGACCACAGGGGAAAACTGTCCTTGTCCCCTGGGGCCACCCCACATGGAAAGGACCATGGAGCGTGCAATGTGGGTGGCAGGGTGGGGTCCTCCTTGGGGAGCCCCCGGGAGCAGTCCTCTTTTTCCACCTCCGTCTGCAGCTCTTGGCGAGCGGAGTTAATAACTCTGACTGTGTCCATTAGAAACACTTTAGAGCTTCAGGTTTTCTGCTTTCAGTGAGAATCCTCAGAGGTGAAGTCCTGCCACCTCACCCTCTGCTTGTCTCATGCAGGCTTTGACTCTGATAACTCTTCCGGGGAATTTTCAGAGGCGAATCAGAGACTCACTGGCGTGATTCATGTGGACACCAGCAAAAGTAATGGGATTGGAAAAGTTGGGGACGGGCCTCCTCAGGAGAATGGGATTCAGAAGCACAGGTAGGTTGTCCTGTGGGTCCATCTTAGTGTCTCCCAGCACACCTGTACTCATTCGCCCCAGATACGCTGCGGGTGCAGGTTGTGAGCTGAGAACGTCCTGTCCAGTGTCACTGGGCAGATCGAGGGCCTGTTCAGCTAGCCTCTGGGTGGCCCCTACAGATCAGTGACGGTGCTTCCTCAACTTGACTCCAGTCCTTAAGCTGACGGGGCGGCTGTGCCTGCTCCGGGTTGCGGGACTGAGCTCCAGGGGGCCCTGGTATTTGCTCACAGCCTGCCCTCACTGTTACCAGACCATCCTGCTGGCTTCATGCAGATCTACCTGCGTTCTCTTTCCACACACTGACCTCTGATCCCGAGAGTTTCTGAGGGTTGTTTGGTGTAGCAAGACCACATTCCGTTCTCTCTCCACCACCACTGGGTTCTCATGTGAGCAGACTTCAGTGACACTGACCCAAGTTCACCAACAGAAGGGAGGACTCAGGTGGGACAGACAGGAAGCAGGTGGAGCCCCTGGGATGATGGCAGTGGCCTCTGTCCACCCAGGGAGCCCACCTTCACCCCAGCCTCTGCCCTGCACTGGACCCAGCGGGACCCTGAGCTGCCAGAGCACCTCCTGCCTGCTCTCATGGCCTGGGCTCAGCCATCAGCCCCCTCATCCCCTATACCCCGGAATCTGGCTCAAGCTGGCCCTAGTGCCGCACCCCCGCTCCTTCCTCCCACATCCGTCCCCCAGCCTGACTTGCTGGCCTCTGGAGATGTGTCTTGGATGCCTTCAGCTTTGCCAGCTCCTGTGTTCCGGCCTGTCCCTCCTACACTGGGCCTCCTGTGGGCACCTCCTATGCCTGCTTCTTGCCCAGATTTCACCGTTTCTGGACAGGTCCGATCCTGTACCTCCCCCTTCTTAAGCTCCCAGGTGGTGGACATGGCCCTGAGTGAGGGTGCAGCAGCTCTTCTCTCTCCAGTGTGTTAGTTTGGACCATGAACCGTAAGGGTCTCCTCTAAGGATGACCCCAGCACCTGTGCCTCTCTCTGGGGGCAGCCCCGCCCACGGTCAGAGGTCCCAGCCTCGTGGGGTCCTTGGTGCCCCGGCTTTTCCCTCATTAGGGTTCTGTCTGCTCTGTGCCCTGAGCCTGGGCCTTCTTCTCCTCCATCTCATCAGCTCCTGCCTGTATGCAGGGCCATCCTTGGGCTTTGCCCTCCCCCTCGTGGCCCCTCACAGCTGGGGCCTGTCATGTCATGGCCACACAGGACCTCAGGAAAGACAAGCACAGGCTTCAGAGGGGTTTAAGAGCCGGTTTCTGAGATGTTTTCTGAGTGGGACTCCTTCTTGTCTGACCTCTGTCCATGGTCCTGCAGCTGCTCCTGGCTGCTGGCGCCCGGCTGCCCTGGGGTGGGGGTGCGGCGACCTGACTCCCCAGCTCCATGGGGGAAGGTCGTCCATGTGGCCGTGATCATTTCCCAGGAGGCCCTCTAATATTTGGTACAGAAAGCTTTCTCTGGGACTTCTGCAGCAGTCTGGTCCTTTTTTCCTCCACTGGCGAGCCAACATAGAGAAACACTAATGCTTAGAAAAGGTGAAAGACAAGGGCCACTGAGCAGAGCCATCCATTGTGACTCACATTGTTGAAACACACGTGTTGCTCTGGTTGCTCCTCTGCAGGACATCTCTGCCTGCCCCAATGTTTACCAGAAGCGACTTCAGCGTGTGGAGCATATTGAAGAAGTGCATCGGCTTGGTGAGTTCAGAGAGCCAGACTTCCCACGGGGCCTCCACCATCTTGTCCGGCACAGGTGGCTGTGACTCTAAGAAGCGGTGCTCGGAGGAGGGGCGGGTGTGGGGAGAGCCTGCTGCTAATGGAGAGGGTCCTCTCCGGTCCCTCCTAGGAGCTGTCCAAGATCACGATGCCCATAGCCTTCAATGAGCCCCTGAGTTTCCTGCAGCGGATCACAGAGTACATGGAACATGTGTACCTAATTCACAGAGCCTCCCGCCAGCCCCAGTCCCTAGAAAGGATGCAGGTGGGTGGCAAGCTCACTTCGGGGGGCACCTGGCACTGTGCTTGGTTGCACGCAGACCATAGCAGTTAAAAACGTGACTTAATGTGACTGGCCACGTGGGGGCAGGGACCTTGGCCCTCAGCAGTGGGATGTCTGGGAGCGGGGCCGGAGCAGCTCACACTGACTTTGGGGAGCTGTCCTGCCCAACGGCCTAGGCATTTGCCACAGGCACATTCTCCACGGGTGTGGTCTTGGCCTCCTGTCGGTTGGGCCTGTGGGGCTGCAGGGGGATGTGGGGCTGGCAGTTGGCCCCTCTTGGGTCCTTTCAGCACCACCGTCCCATGCGAGTGTGTGCACACGTGTGATAGACGGCCTGCAGGGCAGGCCCCAACTGGGGTGGGAGATGGCAGAGTTCCTGCTTTCTGTGGCTTTGAGGAAGTGGTGGGTGATAAACAGCATTTCCCCGGAAGTTCTGTGGTTTCACACGCGTTACCAGCGGGAGACTGAGAAGTCACCCCAAGCGCGTGTCTGGGCGCCACCCCAGCCCTTGGCTCGCACGTCCTCATGGTCACCACCCCCTCACTGGCCTGTGGTTGCTTCCAGTCTGTGGCGGCCTTCGCGGTTTCAGCTGTGGCTTCCCAGTGGGAGAGGACCGGCAAGCCCTTCAACCCGCTCCTGGGGGAGACGTATGAGCTCATCAGGTAAGCAGATGGGGCCCTCGTGGTGTCTTGGGCACAGGACTCTGGTGACGGATGAGGAGGGTCCTTGTGCAGCATGGATGTCTCCAGGCGGCTGAATTGAGGGGCTTCCTGTGGGTGGAAAAATGGTTCACTTTAGAGAGGTGTTGTGTTAATGGCATAAGAGAACCCTGGTGAGAAACCGAATTGAAAACCGAAGACTGCGTTAGGTTCAGGAATGGAGAGGGGATGGCCAGAATGTGTGGTTTAGGCTCAGGACCTAACCTAAACGTGTAGGTTAGGTTCAGGAGCAGAGAGGGGATGGCGGGGTATAGTGCTGCTGGGTGCTTGTGTGTGTGGGCATGTCTGCATGGCCTACTGTAATTTGCAGCATCTTTATAAAACAGTGGTGTACTGTGTGACTAATCTTGGATTCAAAGAACCACAAACTTCTGGCTGTAGTTCTTGGGTCCTTCTGTGCATATGTGTTGTTAATGGTTGAGTCTTTGCTGTGGTGAGTAGATGATGCTGGGCTGTGGGGATGCTAGGCGGCTGAGAATAGGCCCTTCAGATGTGTCAGAGTTTACACTGTTTGCGGAGGTGTGCGTGTCAGCCCTGCTTTCAGCCCGTCCGGGGAGGAGTTGTCATCTTGGTGATGCAGGCAGCCTGCACGTGCATCTCTTCCCAGGTGGGGAGGCAGCATTCATGCCAGTTTCAGATTCCACCTTCTCTGGCTCGTCCTGGATGGCTCAGCAGCGGCCCCTCTGTGCACAGGGTCTGTGTGGGGTCCTCCTGGGTTTTAGTGTGCTTTAGAGGCTGGCTGGCACTGGGTGCTGGAGGACCCCTTCTCCACATGTCATTTTCTTCGAGAAAGCCAGATAAGTTAGGAGAAAGCATGCTGTGTGCTGCCAGGATCCTTGTAAATGACAGGAGTGCAGCAGGTGGTCTGGGGCTGTGGCAGGTCACAGCAAGAGGGACCGTAGGCACAGCTTTCTCCTTTGAGAAACAGGGAAGCTGAAGCCCAGGCAGGGGAAGGCTGGCCTGAGGGTCAGTCTCAGGGGGACACTTGTATCTGGAATTCGTGGAGATGTTTCTTAGATATTCCTCTTGAGCAAGAGCTTCCTCCCTCTGGTCAGCATACTCTAGTCCACTATTCGAGATTCTGCCCTTATGTAGCTGTTAGATAGTTTTCAGCATTTGTGCATATTAAGAGCATCATTGAAATATCAGAAAAGAGAAATCAAAGCACAGTACATTAAGAGTCCAGACAACAGAAAGCAAGCAGGGGGTTAAAAGCATGCAAGCCCTCCAAGGCGCTGAATGTAGCAACAGCCCAGCGTCGGTCTCTTTCAGAGCATACTTCAGCTGAACCAGCCTCATGGACTGGTAGGGAACACTGACACACTCTCTACACTTGTGTCAGGCCGCAACTTCCCAATCACACTTCCGGTGTCTGCAGTGTGCCACGCGTGTTAGACAGCCATCTTCCTGTTTGGGCAATGTAACTAAACTGGCCACTCACCAGTATCGTTTTGTCCCTAGAGCTTGCTCATGGATAACTAAAAATAACACTTTCTGTTCTTAGACAAGTATTCATTTTGTAAATTACATACCTTGGTAGGCAACCTTTTAAAATCTAATTTTTCAACTTTCCTTCCTCTGTAATGATTGGAAATTCTGATTCCAGTTAAGTTAGTAATTATGTGGTTGAGCTTTTATAATTTTTAATGACTATAGCTGTAGGTGTATTCAGAGTTCTGGAACAATTAAAAACTGACATTTTTATTGAAAAAGAGAGTGTACTAAAAATCCTACTTCTTGGCCAGGAATATCTTGGGACATAAGACATTTCATCACAAACATCCTGGGAGCCTTGAAAGGAGGCTGGACAGTCCTCCTCTGGGTTTACTGGGCAGTGGGCATCCCTGGAGAAGTCAGGTGACAGTTTGCTGTCGGGCCTCTGAGTCGCTGGCCCTAAGAGCACCGGGGTGGGCAGGGGGTCAGGGCAGGGGGCCTCTCCGCAGGGCTGCTTGTTTTGTGTGTTGGTGATGGCCCCGGGACACAGTGTGTGTGCGCGCGCGTGTGTGTGTGCGTGTGCATGTGTGTGCGTGTGCGTGTTTGTGTGGTCAGTATTAGGCCACGTGTGACATTGGAGAGCCGTGCTGGTTGTTTCTGCCATATGAGACAGCATGTGTGGTCCCCTTATCCCAGCACCCCTCCCAAACGTGGGGGTCAGGGGCTCTGTGGGTCCTCCATCCCACATGCAGGTGCTGAGCTGTGGGCTTCCCTGGGGAGGCGGGTGCTGGGCCGACTTTATGGGCTTTGCTGTCACTCACAAGGTCCTTTGGTTGTCTCTCCTGCCCCTTCCTTTCTTTTCCTCATTTTTGCTTCCAGGGAAGACTTAGGGTTCAGATTCATATCCGAGCAGGTGAGCCACCACCCCCCAATCAGTGCGTTCTACTCGGAGGGCCTCCACCAGGACTTCCTGTTTCATGGCTCCATCTATCCGAAGCTCAAGTTCTGGGGGAAGAGCGTGGAAGCAGAGCCCCGCGGCACCATCACACTGGAGCTGCTCAAGTGAGTGGGGAGCTGTGCGGTGCAGGGGCCGTGGTGGGCAGCCAGGCGGGCAGCCTTGCAGCGCAGGACCCTCCTCCAGGGAGCCTGGAGGCCTCGTTGGGGTGGTGGTTCCTGGGGCAGGGGGTGTGCTCCTTACAGGATTGGGTTGGGTCCTGTTTTTTCTCCCTGGTCTCTGCAGTTCAGTCCCTGGTTGTGGTCGTCGTCCCCTGCTGTGTGACAGCCCAGCTCAGAGCCTGAAACAATCCTGTCCTCGCCTGGTGTTGGGGGTGATGTGGGGGCTCTGTTGGGGTTCTGTGCTGGTGCAGCTGGGGTACAGGCTGGATGAACCCCTGAAGACAACCAGGCAGAGCCTCTGCTTCCACACTCTCTTCCCTGGCCGCTGGCAGAGGCCAGGGTTGCTTGCCACCCCCCTGCTCTGCACAGCTGTGCAGCCGGACACGGGCACCCCCCAGAGCCAGGGACCAAGGATGGGTGCCCAAGGATAGACGTGTCCTTCATCACCTGACCTCAGAAGTGACCACAGCCTATGTGCACATGCTGTGGTCACACAGACCAGCTGTGGTCTAGGGTCTGAACTCCAGGAGGGGAGGAGAATGGAGGGGCCGTCTTCAAGGATGCATGCATACCTTTAAATCGATTTAAATCCAGACATGCCCAATCTGACGTTGATCAAAGATCCTCCAGGCAGAAACCGAGTCTCTAGCAGCCGCCTGGCACTGCAAACCCGTTGTGGACGGTCCAGACCAAGGGGCACAGCCGCCTCCCTGAAGCACGAGCCTCGCTGCCTGCAGCTCCGTGGGAGCTTTGTATGGCATTTGTGTTTCCTGTGAGCCCCACCTGGCCAGAGGCGCGTGGGCTCCCCAGTCTCCACCCCAGACCCTTGCATCTTGGGTCAGACCGGGGCAGCCCCTCCTGGTCACCTGCTCTTGGCTTTTAAGGGTGGGGAGAGTTGCAACCTGCAGAGTTGCAAGCCCTGTCAATGAACACTTTTGGTTCCCAGGACATTCAAGAAGTTTCCAGTGTTCCTCGTGAAATGCTTGTGCCCTGGGCCTTTTTTTGCCCTCAACTGTGGCTCTGACACAGCCTCCCTTGAGACATGGGTCTGGCCCTCTGCTCCCCGCCCGTTTGTGAGGTTTCTTTTCTCCTTGAGGAAGCCCACCTGGGGAACAGGTGACTGATGGGAAAGGCATTTGCACCCCAGGACCCACCCCGCCTCATGTTGGCCCCAGAGGCCCAGGGCCCAGGCTCGCTAGGGACCTCGTGGTTCCCACAGGGCAGGGCGGGGATGGTAAGAGGGCTGTTCTGTTGACAACTTCACAGGAAACCTCTTGCCTTTGTTGCAGCCTTTTATTGCTGATTAACTTGTCTCCACGTTTAAATAGAAAGCTTTGTTGATACTACAAAGGACATTTCAAACGAATGCTAAAGACGTAGCCACTGCTCGGGAGTTCAAAGCTGTGCTATGCCCTTCTGCGGCTTTCAGTCCATTATGGTGTGATTCTGTCTGGGACTTAGCTTCTAGGGTCACGCGGTGTCTCTGTTCTCTGGCGTATTCCAGACATAAGGAAGCATACACCTGGACCAACCCTACGTGCTGTGTCCACAACGTGATTATCGGCAAGCTCTGGATAGAGCAGTATGGGACAGTGGAGATTTTAAACCACAGGTAACGGGCCCAATGCTGAGATGCTGCGAGTCAGGTGGCGATGGGGCGCCCAGAGCACTGGCCGCTGGCGTTCAGCTGTGTATTCATGCCACCCTCAGCCCCCCAAGGCCCTCCCTGGTCCCCAGCGAGCTCAGCTTCCAGATGGGCCATACTGGCCGCGAGACAACACACGTGCTGCAGTTGGATCTGATTCTGGCCGGCACTGGTCAAAGTCATCGTTAGTGCTCCGTGTTGTTGTTTCTGTGTTTTTAGTCACAGTGGTTGATGTAGTTGGAAGTTTTAAACTACACTCAAGAATGGTGTGATCTTCTGGTGAAAACAGTGACCACTGTCCAGTCTGCCAGGCCTTATTCCTCGAAGTTCATGGCTGGTTTGCTTTGTTTCTTAACAGCTTTGTTAAGATATAATTTACATGTCATAAAATCCACCCATTTAAAGTAGACATGTAAATGACTTTTAGTAAATCTACCGAATTGTGTAACCATCAGCACCAGGCAGTACTTGAAGCTTTCTGTCCCCTGGAAAGGTCCCTGGGGCCGTCCATGCGGTCCTGATGCTGCCCTGCCCTGGGGAGCCCCTTGTACGAGCTCTTGCTTGCTCCCCTCTCTCCCCTGCTATCTCCCCATCTTCCCCTCACTCTCGGTCTTTCCCTCTGTATCTCCCCCTCCATCTCTCTCTCCTTCTCTCTTTCCCTACCCCCTCGATTCGCCTTTTCTTGACATTTCCCATCCACAACAGAAGCCTGTGTTTGTCTTCCCTGCAGGACTGGAGATAAGTGTGTGCTTCACTTTAAACCGTGTGGACTGTTTGGGAAAGAACTTCACAAAGTGGAGGGGTACATTCAAGACAAAAGGTAGATCCCCGCGCAGATCGGGTCACAGGTGCCTAGTTGGTGCTTGCGTCTTCTGCAGAAGTCGTGGTTTTAGAATCTGACCTCATGTTTCACTCTCTCTCCTGGGCTCAGTATGGTTATCAGGCAAAACCCAAACACGCGTTTATGGGCATCCTTTTCCACATGATTTTTTTCGCTCCTGTTGGGAAATCTGGGACTTGTTCAAGTTTCTGTGAGCAGAGAAATGATCAGTAGTATTTTAACAAGTTTGGGGGATTCTTCCCCACTTTGGGTTAGTTACATTATGTGTTGGGTCTCAGTTTCTCTCTTTTTTTTTCCATCAAGTAACTTGGACCACATAACAGCCATAAGATTCCTTTTAGCTCCTAAAATATGTACATTTTCAGGTAAAAATAGTTCCTAGTGTAAAGCAGCAGGTACTTTTGCTCTGTCCCACTCTGTTGGGTGTCAGATGTTCACCTGTTCAAATCCCTTAGACTTAAGACTCTGACCACTTCGCCCCTTGAAATCTTTTGGGACTTGGTGTATGGCTTCACAGGACAGCAGTCCTGTTAGGGGGACTGGCATTGGCCAGCCCTGCAGAGTCAGCCCAGAGGGAGACCGTGGTCAGCTGGCCCACAGACGTGGGCTGCAGCAGTGGACACCCCCCTGCACCAGCCCAGCTCCGAGTTTCTGGTTTTCCATCCCAAATTGGACAGAGAAGACTTGGCCATGTGTCCCCGCTTGCCACCCTCCAGGCCCAGCCTCTGAAGCACAGGTGCCCTCCCAGCATGGCCCTCGGCTGCCAGCACAGCCTTCCAGGAGCACATGGTCAACTCCCTGCTCACCCAGGAAGATGCAGGAAAGGAGAACAAGGCACAGCATGCATTGTTCCTTGGGAATCAGGCAGAGCGCCCTTTCTGGAGGCTGTGGGCGGACAGTGATGGGGGTCTGACTCCAGGTTATAGAGCTGAAGAGGCAGTGGCAGCTGGATGTGGGGAGGGTTGTTTATAGGATATAGAGAAGGGGCTGCAGGACACATGGTACTTAAAAGATGTAGTATATTTAAAAAACGACAATCGGGCTCACAGGGTGTTATGTTACACACTTGTTCTCACCCCATGTGCCTCCCGCAGCCCTTCAGGTTCTTGTGCCCTTGTTTTCTCCTTCCTGCTTTGGCAAAGGAGTGTGAAGAGTTAGTCTGAAAGCTGTGAGTGGCGATACTGAAATGGAGCTTTCCGTCTGCATGTTTGCACCAGCAGTACCCTAGGGTTTACAAGACTGACGATGAAGATTGATTCTGGGTCAGGTTAGGGGGCTGCATTTCTGGATGAACGGTTGATGATCACTGTTACTTGCTTTTAAAAATTCCCTTTCCCTCCAGCAAAAAGAAGCTCTTCGTGATCTATGGCAAGTGGACGGAGTGCTTGTGGGGCATAGACCCTGTCACATACGAGTCCTTCAGGAAGCAGGAAAGAAGAGGGGACTCCCTGCGGAAGATGAAACCGGTATGGGGCTGCCGTGGGGGAGTCCGCAGCGAGGGTGCGGGGCCTGGCCAGGCAGTGCCTTTGTGGTCCAGCTGGAGGGGGTGGGTTACAGAATCTGTCTCTCCGAGCGAAGGTGCCTGTCCACCTGATTCTGGATGGCCAGGTGCTGGGGTGCCTCTACCCACCCCTCTACCTGGCAGAATCAGAGGGTGCCTCCATTTCCTTCTGGATATTTCTTGATACCTCTCCTGTCCCCGCACCTTGTTAGCTGAGACCCAGTAGATAAGCAAGTGGATGTCCTTTCTGCATTTCTAGTTCTGAGTTCCAGGTGATAAAACCCAATACTGATTGTCTTAAGACTAGTTCTTCTTGAGCCTAAGACTAGAGGCAATAGTTCAAGAGAGGTGTCGTGTTTTTCTAGATGATAAATTAGAATGTACCAAACCTGAGGTGTTCAGTATCTGTTTAACAGAATATTCAACTTCTGCTGAGATTGTTATTGTTTCTTGTTTTGTTTTGGGCCAAGCCACTAGGCATGTGGCGTCTGGGAACTCAGTTCCCTGACCAGGGGTCACACCTGTGCCCCCTATAGGGGAGGCTCAGAGTCTTAGCCACTGGACTGCCTGGGACGTCCCTGTTGGTTTTTATGTTGTAATATTTCACAGGTGCTATTAGACATCTTTTCTAAAAATACTCCTTTAAACTAAAAAAAAAAAAAGTAAAGTTCCATTTGAAGACCATAGAGCAGATGTTAAATCTGTTTGCTGACATGTTTAGTGCGTTTGCTTGGCTGTGTTGCCCCTCGGGGTGACGTCCCAAGGAGGGAGCATTTCGTGGGGGTGCAGACCGCTGCCCTGTGTCTTCACTTAGCTTCTGGCACCACACCGCGTAACCCGCAGGTGGGGAAGACTGCCAGGCTGTGCTCGTTGTAATTAAGTATCTCCCTCACAGCTAACTAAAAGCCACTCTTCTTCTCCAGGTCCCACTGCTTTTGAAAAGGAAGTAGCAGTTGTACTTTTCTATTGAGATGTGACCCCAAGTGAGAGCTTAGTCTAGAGACGCTGAGACACCCTGAAGTCACCACGCGTGCAGAAGGGCAGCGTTGGGGGAGAGGACCACTTGGGGGCACCCTTGGCTACCTGAGGAGGTGTCGCCCCATCCAATCACGCTCAGGAGGCCACATGGGCCCCCCTACCAGGAGCGTGGTGCCTGCTGCCCTCTCGGGGGCTTGGGAGGGTCTGCCAGGGCTCCGGGGGCAGTGGGTGCTGTGTCTTTCAGGACGACGGCCCTGAGAAGGCTGATTGCGATGTAGCGGACAGTGTGCCCGAGTCTCAGGAGACGGTGCAGGTCATTCCAGGCAGCAAGCTACTCTGGAGAGTCAATACCCGGCCCCCCAACTCCGCTCAGGTCTGTGCCCCCGGCCCTAGCCAGGCCCCCAGTCATCCTGTCACCCTCGGGGCTCCCTGCCCTCCGAGCCCTATGACCCCCACCCTCCAGCACTCAGCTTAGGCATCCACACACACCTCAGGACCTGGTTACACTGCGAACCCTCAGTGTCTACACCAGCTGTGTCTGACCGAAAGGGTTTCCAAACCAGTTTCGAGAGAGAATTTTTTGACTTGTCAATTTCAGTCCTTAAATGCGTTTTGATATTTGTTTTGGAAAATTGCACTTATAATTTTGTTACCTATGGTAAAAGTATTATATTACATACAGTAATGTTTATATAAAATAATTATATGATAAATACATAGTAAATTTCATTTTACTATATTATAATTTTATATTATTTATATATAAAATATATATACAGTGTATCATAGATTTTTAAAAAATTTTTGTTACATCCTTTAAGCAAAGCCACAGCCTGTGCAAAATAAAGGAAACAAACATTCAGTGATAAATAGATTATCTCAGCACAGCCACGACTGCAGTTTCAGTGGAATACAAATTATAAGATAATGGAGAAAAATCTGTTTAAAAAACATACACACACACACAGAGTAAAAACTAGAAATCATATCCATTTCTTTGGTTCAGTGAACATTTACTGGGTTGGAGTAGGTGGGTCCAGGTCCCTGGGAGTAGAGCCCAAGGACAGATAGGCAAGGACCCCAACCCCACACAGCAGAGTGACCTGTCCAATGGGTTGGAGGCGGGCCTCCTGGGGACACGGGTACATGGAGCAAGGACTAGAGAGCCAGGGCCATTGGCCGTAGGGCCGCATTTGGGCCAGGGAGCAGCCAGGATCCAATCTCCTCTCTTACTGTGCATGACATAGGAAACCGTGGGGTCATTTGAGGGACCAGGGGCCCCTCCAGCCACTTGTGGAGATAGGCTTCGGGGCCAGAGCAGAAGTGGCCAGAGGGAGGCAAGTCCCCAGGTCTGGGTATCAGGAGGCGGCAGACCCCACCACAAAGGGGTTGAGATAAGAGATTCTTCTCAGACCCCTGGGGCATGAGGAGACAGACGTGCAGGTCGGATGTCACAGTGAGAATCTGGGTGCCTCCTGTGGGGGTGGAGAGGATGAGCCCCCTAGGAGACCCAGGCAAGTGTGGAAAAGAGTATCATTTATAGTAACGACTCTGTGCCTGCCCCGCAGATGTACAACTTCACTAGCTTCACGGTGAGTCTCAATGAACTAGAGACGGGCATGGAGAAGATCCTGGCCCCCACCGACTGCCGGCTACGCCCCGACATCCGCGGCATGGAGAATGGCAACATGGGTGCGTGTTCGCATTGGGGGCTGACTGGGCGCCCAGCCCTGGCCACGCGGGTGGTGCAGGGAAGGAACGTATCCCTGTTAACTGAACACACGTCACATCTTCTCGACGTGCTTCTCAAACCATCTGTGGGCAAGAGTTGTAAAGCTTCTAGTTTGCTGCAGGCCACTTCTTTTATAAATAAAATAAGATTAAGTTACTAGAAAAATGAAATGAAAGAGAATATATACAAAATGTTATACAAGTCCCCGATTTTCTTACTAGGTTCAACAGACACTAAGGTTACATTTCAGAAGCTGTTGTTTGAAAGTCTCTGGTGTGGAGGGTCCCCCCTGTGCCTTTCCTACCCCACGGCCCCTCTGTGGGCCGCTGGCTGCCCTGGGGTCTGGGCCTGGTCATGGGCTTGGGTCTGGTTTCCCACACACTTACTGCCTATGGTTCCCACCTGGGGTTGGGTGGGGGGTGTGTGGGGTGTCCCTCATCCACTTTCTCAGCCTCACCTCTGCCTGTCACCCTGGTCCCTGACCTGCCCCGTGCTTGCACCTAGATCTGGCAAGCCAGGAGAAGGAGCGGCTGGAGGAGAAGCAGAGGGAGGCCCGGAGGGAGCGGGCCCGGGAGGAGGCTGAGTGGCAGACGCGGTGAGGCACCCGGCGGCCATGGGGATGGGGCGGGGGAGGCACAGACCCACCCACCTGGGGGCAGTGAGGAGGGGCTGCAGGCCCTCCTGGGGCTGAGCAGAAGCTACCCCGTGTCCCACGAGTCAGCGGCTTGCAGCCTGGGCTGCACGTGAGATGACATGCAAGGTGACAGTGCTGACTGGAGGGGCCACGATCCAAGTG
The DNA here is from genome assembly GCF_027580195.1 of Bos mutus. Taxonomy (NCBI): domain Eukaryota; kingdom Metazoa; phylum Chordata; class Mammalia; order Artiodactyla; family Bovidae; genus Bos; species Bos mutus. The sequence continues at coordinate 39,442,021 of NC_091629.1, read as the reverse complement.
GAGAACAGTCCACTGGCCTCCTGACCGCCTGCTCTGTGTCGCAGGTGGTTTCACCGAGGCAGTAACCCGTACACTGGGACCCCCGACTGGCTGTATGCAGGGGGCTACTTCGAGCGGGATTTCTCAGGCTGCCCCGACATCTACTGAGAGGCCGGACTGGCCCGCAGACCTGGAGACCCAGAGGCTGGACTCCGTCAAGCGGCTGCTCTGAGCTTCTGCCACGGCAGAAACCAGCTTTTCTCATGACTGTTCATGGAGATCGCACCGTCCCTGGTTGAGGATTTAATTCTAATTAACTTTTGATTGCCAAACATTTTACTACTGTTGCAGCCTCTTCATAAAACTTCCCTTGGGATCATCATGTTTCCATTAAGGTTTGAGAAGGAACAGTCTTTACAGTTCCCTTTATGTGACAGGACAAGCTGGGCTGGCGTAGAGTACAGCACCCTCTTCATTACAAAAAGTTATAAATAAAGGAAGTAATGGGAAGGGTCCATATTCCTCTTCGTAATGCAGTGGCGCAAAGGGTTTCTGAAAGTATTTTAAAACTGAACCAGTAACAGGAAAAGATGGATCTTGAGAAAAGTCCCACCAGGAGCCTTATACAGGCCAGGAATTGCTTTCTAGATCACGGTAACACAGAAGTGGAGGTTTTCAAAGCAGCCGATTGAATGAAATGAAAAGTTGTCAGAGTTTGTATTTTTTATCAATCTTCAATAATGTAAAGATTACTTTGAAAATATTTAAGTTCAAACTACTTGAATAATACTTTGCTGAAGAGCAAGATAGGCATTAATCACCACTTTACACTGTCCAAAATGAAGCATTACCATGACAACGAGGGTGGCCAGAAACTCTGACCAGTCGTTCCCAGATGGCGCCCAGCCCTCTGGTCCCTGGGGCTCCCCCTCGCTGCAGGCCACGCCCTCACACAGAGTGAGTCCTGCACGCACGACAGTCGACCTGTCCCTGTCATGCATGTGTGACCCGCCTCGGGGGTGTCCTCACCACTGTGCGTGTCCGCCTCCGCACACATCTACACCCTGTGACTGTTCACTTTCTGTAGAGGTGCCAGCACCACTGGCCGTGGCAGAGCTCTTTGATTCGAAGACAATCTGCCGTGTGCACACATGCACAAGCGCATGCATGCACACACACGCAGCTGTACACAGTGTGGGTTCTCAGCAGGAGGGTGTCGGCATTGTGTGTCCTGGCTTCAAAACCACATTTGTAATTAAAACACTTTTAAAAGTGAACCCTTGTTCTGAAGGCTTGATTCTGTAGCTTTGGAAACTGGAGGCATGATGCCACGGTCGAGTTCCAGGGCATCTGCCTGGCGGGACCCAAGCCGGGTCCCCGGAACCTGCAGAGGCCCCCAGACCACACAGAGGCCCCAGGCGTGTGTGGTCTCAGGTTCTGCAGAGAGGAGGTGCTGACACACCTGGTCATTAGCATCGGGAGTCCTGTGCCCCTGGTGGCGGCCGGCAACGGAAACAAACTGCTTCTCCGGGGAATGTAAGGCTGGGGGACCCGGGGCACGTTTAGAGCAGTGGTGTTGAGGGCAATTTGACAGCTTTCACGGATTGTCCTGTTTCTCACCACTCCAGTAATTTTCTGCAAGGTCTGCATCTCTGAGAACTTCCCTGCAGGCTCAGACGGTAAAGGATCTGCCTGCAGTGTAGGAGACCCAGGTTCAGTCCCTGGGTCAGGAGGATCCTCTGGAGAAGGGAGTGGCAACCCACTTCGGTATTCTTGCCTGGAGAATCCCATGAACAGAGGAGCCTGGCAGGCTATACAGTCTGTGGGGCCGCACAGAGTCGGACATGACCGTGCGACCGACACTTTGATCTGCATCCCTGAGTCTTCCCCGAGGTCAGATCCCATAGCGTAGTCCCCACCACCGCTTCCTTCAAGCCTGACTCAAGTGGAAGGAGAAAGGGCAGGATGGCCTGGGACCAGAAAGCGTGGGCGGCATGAGTTTTCAACACGCACCAGAGCTGCCCATCAGCTTGGCCACCGTGATGCACTGGGACGTCAGGGGTCTTTCTTTAATAAAAGTGTTTCCGTGGGATTTGCTTTTTAGAGACGACCTCCCATGACTGGTGTGTGGGAGGCATGGCCTTGTAGAGGGCCCCCAGTGTGTGATCGTGGCTTGGATGGAGGGCCTGGGTGGTTTTCAGAGCAGCCTTATCATTTGGAATGTCCTTGTGGGATGAAAAGTAGGACCCATTTCACCCAAAGACCTTCAGGCTTTGATTCCACTCCCTCTGAAGGTTCAGTTCTGTGTCTGTTGATTCAGTGAACTTTCTGAGAGCCACTGGGGAGCCGGCCATGCAGGTGACATGGTGGCCGATGGACCTGCGGCACACACACTGGAGCTGGCTGGACTTCTCAGGCCATCTAGGGCTGGGGCCAATGCAGTGTCTGGGTCCCTGAGCCGCACAGGCTGGTCCCTTCCGGGTTGGGTGCTGCTCTCCCTGGTGGGGTCAAGGGTCAGGGCCGCCCCAGCACTGGCAGGCTCCTCACTGGGTGTGGCCCCCAGTCACAGGAAGGCATCAGAGGAGCGGGCCCAGCCCTCATAGGCTGTGCCGTGTGTGGCCACTGCAGGCTTCCGTGAAGGCCAGGCCCCTCCACCCCACAGTGCGGTGGCTCCACGAGGGGAAAACGAAGGTGCCGGGCCGACCTCTGCTCCTTCATAGGCTCACAGGTCTGTGCAGGGCATTGGCCACACATGACCAGGTGTCATCACAGCCTCCCCAGGCAAACGGAGCTGGCAATGGCACCAGCAGGGTCCCGAGCATCAGCTCTGACTGTGTTCTCAGCAGTATCTCCCTTTCAGACCTTGTCCCCAGAGGTGATGCTGGGGCTCCTGAAAGGATCCTCCTGCTCGACACTCGGGGAGAAGCACCTAGCCCAACGCTGACGGCCTCTAGGTGTGCGGACACTCCTTGCTGATGCTGCCAGCCACCTGTTGCAGTGATTGTGGAGGTGTCCAGCCAGAGGCGTCGCCATCCTTGTCAGGCCCTGAGGCCAGGAAATCAGAATGAGAGAAAGGCCCAGAATCTTTCAGCCAGCCAGCCCCTCAGGTTGCTGCGGCAGGTGGCTTTCTTTCAGGACACCTGCTCCTGGGAGAACAAGTTCGCCTCAAGCATCCACCAGGAAGACATCATTTACAATCCTAATGTTAAGTCACTTCAGTCCTGTCTGACACTTTGCGACCCTATGGACACAGGAGTCTGCGAGGCTCCTCTGTCCATGCGGTTCTTCAGACGAGAATTCTGGAGTGGGTTGCCATTTACAATGCTAACAAGCTTTCAAAAATCAGAAGTGAGGATAGCTCTCGCATCCTGTCGACCCTTGTGCCAGGAGGGAAGGCGTGGCTCAGTGAAGCCTTGTGCCCTGAGGAGAGCTGTCAGTCTTACAGGAGAGTCCAGTCAACAGAAAGTTCCTGCTGGACCTGGTTTCATCTTCTGAAGGACCTTCCTGTGTCCAAAGTGGGCATGAAGATCAGGTCCCTTGACAGAAGGGCCTGTAACCCGCTGCAGGACATTAGGCGGCCTTTCCTTCGATCTTCGTCATCTTTGGGCTTCACTATCCTGTGTTCTCAGCATAAGGGTTTCACAAAGTGAAGACACCATTTCAAAATCTCCTGGTACAAGTTTCCTGGACAGTCAGCCTTTGACTGGAGGCCCTGTTCCTCTCCCTGTCTGAACTGGCTGTCCTGGACCAGAGGCTTGGCAAAGGGCTCCCTGGTCTCTGCAGAGGGCGACAACACATAGATAGGGTCCTCCCTCCATCGCTGCAGGAACAGTTCATCCCATCCGTGCAGCAGGAAAAGGTCAGGCAAGAAACACGTAATGAAGTGGCTTTATTGTCATAATTTTATAATATGTAGTAACTGTCAGCGTTCGTCCATGTAAACGGAACCAGTCATTCGCAGATTTGGGGGAGGACTGGACAGGTCAGTGGAGATAGATGTTAAACCCTGGTTTTGAGTAGAGTTCGTCGCAAAGGGCGGCAGCTGACATTTGTTTTGGACTGAACACTTCTTCACTGTCTGCTGCTCTGGCCTCTCTGGAAAGGACTGCAAATTGGCTGTGGATGTGTCCTGGAGACTAGGCGACAGATGTTTGGACTGTAGTCCTGTAGGACTGGCCCAGCAAACAGATTGTCTCAGAAAACTGCTTGTTACAGTGAAGAGGGGGCTAAGGGGCACGCAAGAGGGAGGAAGGGGTGTGGGTTCTCCGGGGGCTGGAGCCCATTGCCAGAAGCAATGAAATACCCAGAACACAGTGTCAGCCAGCTTGACTTGGCGGTCCCTGTGCCCGACCGCTGCTCGAGGTGCCCAGTGGCTGTGTGCTTTCCAGAAGGGTGAGCTATCCAGTAGCGACAAGAGTTCTGGGCAGAGGGACAGACTGTTCATGCAACTTTAATGCCCTGGGAATGCCCAGGTACATAGATGTGGGGCCGCCACCATGGCCACCGTGTCTGACAATGGGGACCACAGAGCACCCAGGGCTGCCAGAGCCTGAGCCTGGTGTCCTGGGTGCTTAACCCCCAAAATTACCATCTGGTCCCGCCCACTGAGGAGGAAGAGGGGGTGCAGGAAGACGGGCTTGCCTGGGGCTTCAGAGCAGGTGAGTGGAAGAAGTGGAATTCAGACCTTGATACACAGTGACACTCAGCCTCGGGTACAGTTGACACGCCATCGTGTAACCATCATCACTATCGACATACACAGTTTAATGGCAAGCTTCAAGAGAGGAGGACGGTCTTTTCAACACATGGTGCTGGGAAACTGGACAATCATATGCAAAAGAATGGAGTTGACCCTGACCTCACACCATTTACAAAAATTAGAATGTATCAAAGGTCTAGATGTGAGACCTAAACAATAAATTCTTAGAAGAAAAGATAGAACACAAAGCTCACAACTTTGGATGTGGCAATTATTTCTTGGCTATAACACCAAAGACACAGGCAACAAGAGAAGAAAAATAAGCAAGTTGTACTTCATGAAAATTTAAACATATTTTGTGCATCAGACACTAGCATCAGAGTAAAAAGGCAACCCAAAGAGTGGGAGAAAATATTTGCAAATCAAACATCTGATAACAGATTAATATCTAGAATATACAGAGACCTCCTAAAACTCAGTAACAACAAAAAAAGCTGATTCAAAAATAGGCAAGGACTTGAATAAACATTTTTCCAAAGAAGATAAACAGATGGCCAATAAGCATGTGAAAACATGTTCAACATCACTAATGCTGGAGAAATGAAAAACAAAGCTGCAATGAGATACCACACCCATTAGGATGGCCAGTATATAAAAAAAAACAAAACATCCAGAAAACAAGTTTGGGCAAGAATGTGGGGAAACAGGAAGATTTGTGCGCTGTTAGTAGGAATAAAATGGTACAGCCACTGTGGCAAACAGTATGGCAGTTCCTCAAAAAATTAAAAATAGAATTACCATATGATCCAGCAATTCCATTCTGAGTATTTACCCCTAAAGAACTGAAAGCAGGGCCTTGAAGTGATGTTTGTTCGGTCATGTTTGTGTGTGCTTAGTCAATCTAGTCGTGTCTGACACTTTGCGATCCCATGGACTGCAGCCTGCAGCCTGTCCATGGGATTTCCCAGGCAAGAATACGGGAATGGGTTGCCATTCCCTTCTCCAGGGGATCTTCCTGACCCAGGGATTAAACCAGGGTCTCTCATGTCTCCTGCATTGGGAGGCAGGATCTTTACCACGAGCTACACCCGGGAAGTCATGTTCACAACAGCATTATTCACAATAGCTGAGGCGTGGAAATAACCCAAGCATCCCTGCACTGATGAACGCATAAGCAAAATGTGGTGTAGACATACTTACAGCGGAAGATTACTCAGCCTTAGGAAGGGGATTCTGACACATGCTGCAACATGGATGAAACCCGAGGACATTATGCTGAGTGAAAAAAGCCAGTCACACAAAAGACAAGTACTGTATAATTTGATAGGTGCCAAGAGCAGTCAAATTCATACTGACAGAAAGTAGAATGGTGGTGGGTTGGGGGAAGAGGGCGATGGGGAGTCGGTGTCTAATGAGATGGAGTTTCAGTTTTCCCAGATGAGAAGTTTGAAGATGGATGGTGGTGATAGCTGCACAGCGTTATGAATGTACTTACGACCACTGAACTCAATACTTAAAGAGCGATTAGGACGGTAAACTTTCTGTTATGTGCCATTTTACCATAATAAAAAACTGGAAAAAAAATCAGTGGTTGCTAGGGATTAAGCAAGAGGGAGGGACGGACAGGGAGAGGACATCAGCTTTTCAGGGTGGTGAGCATGCTCTGTGTGATACTGTAAAGATGCACATACGTCGCTAAGCATTTGTCTGAACATGTGGATGTATGACGGAGCGTGAACTCTGATATAAACTCTGGACTCGGTGACATGATGTGTCCACATATGAGCATGTGCTAAATTGCTTCAATCGTGTCTGACTCTTTGCGATCCTATGGATTGTAGCCCTCCAGGCTCTTCTGTCCATGGGCTTCTCCAGGCAAGAATACTGGAGTGGGTTGCCATTTCCTTCTCCAGCGTTTGAGCATGGATTGTAGCAAACACACAGCTCTGGTGGGGGATGTGGGTGGTGGCGGGACTGTTGGACGGGGTGTGTGGGAACTCTGTACTTTCTGTTCAGTTTTGGTGTGCACATAAAATTGCCCTAAAAAAGAAAATCTATAATTAAAGAAAAAGAAAACAACAACAAAAGCCGCCTGCCAAACGGTTTTTTAAGTGGCTGGGCCATTTTGTATTTCCAGCACCAAAGACTCCCCAGCACTTAGTACTGTCGCTTTTCCTTTTTTAAGCCATTCTAATCCATGTGTTTTAATTTGCATTTCCCTTATGAATAATGCTGTCCACCATCCTTTCCTGCACATCAGGCCATCTGTACACCCTCCTTAGGAGGTGTCTGGGCACTTCTTCGCCAGCTTCCTTGTCGACCCTCCCTGCGCCCACAGTCACTGCAGCCCTTGCCTTTCGCCTGGGGGAGGTGCCGAGGCTCAGAGCAAGGGACTGGGTTTGCTTTTTCTGCTGTGGGGCCCAGTTCACAGAGTCCATATTGGGGTGGAGGGTCGGGGCTAGGGGGCACATGGACTGGCCTCCACGATGGCCATCTACCGGTAGCTTGTCTCCTTACTGGTTTTTCACAGAAACCAGTGAAAATGTATAAAGCTTTCTCTTTTGAGCCTCCCAGGACACAAGCTCCCTTGGTTTGGTATAAGGAAGTGCTCATTTGAGGCCCCACCGCAGTCACTGCCCAGAAGGGTCTTCAGGTTCTAGAAAGTTGCTTTCCCTATGGCCCCTGCTGGCTGCTTTTGAGCTTCCCAAGACTTTGGACAGTGACCCCTGCCTGCCAGTCCCTCCTCAGGGAAGCCAGGTGGTTTTCTTACTGTCCTCTTCCTGGTTTCACAGAGTGCGCGGGATGGTACTGTTGCGGGTGTCGTGACCCCAGTCACAGGCCACTGAATTTCTTCACGGGTCTCTGTTCCCGTCACTTTGGTCTCTGGAACTCTTTAGACTCTCAAAAACTATCAAGGATCCCCATAGAGCTTTTGCATACATGGGTTTTATCTATGGATATTTACCATATTAGAAATTTTAAATATTAATTAAAAACACATTTCTTATCAACATAAATATTTTAAAATGAAAACCAGCTCTATTTTTCCAAACCAAAAAAAAAAAAAAAAAATAGAGACTCTTTAGATCACAAAGCAATCGGTACAGAACTTGTGGTGTTTTATCCATCAGAATGTTACACAGGAGGTCAACATGGATACATCTCAAAACAATGTTGAATAAAAGAAGTTTTCACTTTTATACCTTTTAAAAAAAAAAGCTTAAAAATGGATTTTACGTATTCATGATGGTTGTGGTTTAGTCGCTAAGTGGTGGCGAGCTCTTGTGAGACCGCATGGACGACTGTAGCCCGCCAGGTTCCTCTGTGGTGGTGGTGGTAGGGGCTAGCTAAGTCGTGTCCTGCTCTTGCAACCCCATTGACTGTAACCTGCCAGGCTGCTCTATCCATGGGATTCTTTAGGAAAGAATACTGGACTGGGTTGCCGTTTCCTTCTCCAGCGGATCTTCCGGAGCCAGGAGTCAAACCCAGGTTTCCTGCATTGCAGGCAGATTCTTTACCAACGGAGCTACAAGGGAAGCAGATTTCTCTGGGTTGATGGTAAATCAAGCGGGCATGGAGGTGGCCACACAGTTGAGGATGGCCCTGCCTCTGGAGCGGGGAGTCACACATCATGTGTAGCATGGGCTCCAGGTGTGTGTGCTGCTCTGCAGAAACTACAAAGTGTAAGTGAAGGGGAGTAAAGGAATGGGAAGGCCGCGCTTCCGCTCCCCTCCTCCAGTGTGTGCAGGACAGCTGATTTCATTCGGTTCAGACTGCACACACCACACACCAGACAAGGAATGAAGGCGCAGCCTTGTCGGCAGATTATAGGGGGTCTGGGGAGGATGGGGAAACAGTCACGCCGTCACTGTTTTGGGGGTTGGGGGACCCCCAGGGCACAGGGAGGATGGAGGGTAGTTCTCAAGAGGGTCTGGGGGCGCAGGGCAGCGGCGTTGTGCGTCGCACGGGCTCCCAGGAGACCACCGCTCGTCGGGAGGACGCTGGGCCCACGCACCTGAGTCCAGGGCTGCAGTCACCTTCCCCCAGGGACTCGAAGACACCGCACGGCCCCGCCGTCCTATGACATCCCTCCCCCAAGCCGGCGACTACTTCCCCAGGTCTAGGAACCTGGCGTCCCGCACGGTCAGCACACCTGAGACACCTTGCCCCGCGCCCCGCAGGGGCCCCCGCCCGGTTCGCGGTCCCAGATCCAACGCCAGCTGCTCGGCCTGCGACCGCTTCGCCGTTCCCGACGTCGCCGCCAGGGGCCGCCGCCGCGCCCCTATGACACAGCAACAATAGGGGCCGCTCTGGCCCGCGGGCCCCCGGCCCGCGCTTCCTCCGGAAGAGAGCCGCCGGCGCGGGGGCGGGCCGGTGACGAGACGGGCGGCGGCCCTCGCCAATCGCCCGCAGACTAGCGCCCGCCCCGCTCCTGACGGAGCCCAATCAGCGGCGAGAGCGGCGGGCGGGGCGGGGCGAGCGGGGTGTTCCGGCGGGGCCCGGCAGGCGCTGAGGAGGAAGAGCGAACCCGGACGGCGCCTCTCGGCGGAGTCTCGGCGCGGGCCAGGTGCGGGGTCGTCGGGGGCGGAGACGGTTATGGGGGTGGTCGGGGGCGGGGCCTGCGACGTCGGCGGTCCCCGGGCGGGCGCCGGGTCGTCTGGGGCCGCAGAGGCTGGGGGCAAGCGCGGACGGGGGCTCCCGGGCACCCCGGCCGCCGCCCCGGGCCCGCGGCGCCCGCAGCCGAGAGTGCCGGGCGGTGGGGCCTGCGGGTGGGAGCGGATCTTCACCCGCGCAAAGTCCTCGCCGGCCGCCGGGCTCGCGTTTCCCCAGGTGCTCGCTCGGGTTTTCTCTCCGAGGGGAGCTAGCCAGCCGCGCTGCAGTTTACCGGCCGTGTGTCCGGTAGCAGCGAGGTTTAGGCCGGAATCTGGCCTGCCATCCAGCGTGTTAGCGGCCTGTCTGCCCAGCTCGAGGTTTTAAATCTTTCGGAGCCGCAGGCTAATAGATTATTTAAAATGTACAGAACATGGTGTTGACGAGGGTCCCCAGCTGCCATGCGCTTTAGATGCACAGGTAAATTTCGGGGTTTGAGAAACGGGAGCAGAAGCTGAGAACCTGGCCCCGTGGGCCGGCCCACCCCGGAATGAGCTGGCCGCAGGTGTCGGGCGTCTGAGGCCTGGCCCGGCTGCGAGAGGCGCTTTCCTTCTGCTCTTCGAGCGCAGCATTGGAGGAGGACGTTAGGGTGTCCGCGGTCGTGACCGGGCCTGCGCGGTGGTGCTTCTTTTAGGATGACGACTTCAGGAGCTCTGTTTCCAAGCCTGGTGCCAGGCTCCCGTGGGTCCTCCAACAAGTATTTGGTGGAGTTTCGGGCCGGAAAAATGTCATTAAAAGGAACTACCGTCACCCCAGATAAACGGAAAGGGCTTGTGTACATTCAGCAGACGGATGACTCCCTCATTCACTTTTGCTGGAAAGATAGGACATCGGGGAACGTGGAAGATGTAAGTGTCTGGGAGTGAACCTTGTCTTGAGGACACCTACCCGCCCCCCACCCCAAAATGGTCAGGGCAGCGTGGTCTTTACAGTAGGACACCGTGCTCTGGGCTTGAAACAACTGGTTGACAGCTTGGAGTGTGTTGGTGGGGTATGTGGATCTGCTTGTGGGCTTTCTAGTCTCAACGATCATGTCCATCTCCTCTGTCACCTGTGTACGTGTAAAGCTCTGAAGATGAGGTGCCTAAGACTGGAGAAAAAGTGTAAAAATCCTGACCTTGATCACAGCCCTCTAGAAAGCTTTCTTTAGCAGTCATTTTATTCAGACAGTATTGTTTTTTTGTTAAGTTCAGGAGCAGGTCAGGGCTGACTTTTTAACTCATCTTGGAATGTTGCTCCCAAAACGTCTCTATCAAAAATCCTCCAGGAGCCGGAAACCCCCCTTCCCTGTTCAGTACCGGGCCCCTCTCCTGGCCCTCACGACCTTCCTGGGGTGCCTGTGACCCTCGTTTGTCTGCCCTGCACAGACCCTGCTGGTGAGGGGCTTGGTCTCTGTGTCCCGGGGCCTCTGCCCAGCCCGCCACACAACCCCAGGCCCGGGCCCGGCCTGTGTTCCTGGAGGTCCTGGGGCCCAGCAGTGCCTCTCTTTAGGATCTGATCATCTTCCCCGATGACTGTGAATTCAAGCGCGTGCCACAGTGCCCCAGCGGGAGGGTCTACGTGCTCAAGTTTAAGGCAGGGTCCAAACGACTCTTCTTCTGGATGCAGGTATGCAGGTTTTGTTTACTTTTTCTCTTAAAATATTGTCATAAAATTAGGTTAGAAATTTGCTCATGGGGCCTTTGGGTTTCTGTGGGTTTTTTGTTTTTTGTTTTTGTTTTCCCCCAAAACCCCTTCATATACAAGTCATATTCCACGAAGGCAGTAATTAGGTCTGTTTTCTAATTCTATTCAGTGTATAAAATAATGGATTTGCCTGGTAGCACAGGTGCTAAAGAATCTGTCTGCAGTGCAGGAGACCCAGGCTCAATGCTTAGCGTATAGTAGGTAACCAGAAAATATTGTTGTTTGAATGACCTATGTTACTTTATTTTCAAACACAATTTTTGAAAAGTGCCAGCTTATCAGAATTAGCTGTTCTGATGGTAGAATTTGCTTTCCCTTACCAGCTGGTGCTGACCCTGCTTGCCATGGAACCAAAAGATTCAAGAGTGTCACCGTGTGTGGGGAGTAGGGGTGCGGTGTGAGGGGGGGTTGTTGTAGTGGGCTCTGCCAGAGTCCAGAGTGTGTAGCTTGGCTTTGGGGCCCTTTCGAGGCTGGAAATCCCTGGGTCACTTACAGGAATGATTTCTGGGCCGGGTCCCATCTCTGCCTGTGATTTGCTGGTCTCCCAGTGCCCCCTCCAGGGTCATAAGCACAGACCGGAAGCCAGGGCGAACCCTGTGTGGTGGCTCTGTCTTGTGTCTTCCCTTTTGGTGTGTTCTGGGGGTCTCGGGTGGCAGTGCACCGGTCATGGGTGCTCTGTCTCGAAGTTCTGGGGGTGCCCTCAGGGTGATGCTGCCTGATGACCCCCTGCATGCCTAAGTGCTCATCATCAGCACCCAGCTAATTCTGGAGGGCTGCAGGCCAGGGCTGGTTGGTGACAGTGGTGTGATAACAGGGTTATTTTACAGCATTACATGTGTTGAAGGATTTGAGTGTTTTGTTTTTTTTTAAACTTTGACTTGGGGTTTGATAGAAAACAGCAAAATTCGGTAAAGCAGTTATCCTTCAGTAAAAAGTAAGTTAATTAAAAAAAAGGTTTGATGACCATTTTTAAAGTCTTTATTGAATCTGTTACAATATTGCTTCCTGTTTTATATTTTGTTTTTTTTGGCCCTGAGGCATGTGGGATCTTAGGTCCCTGACTAGGGCTTGAACCCTCACCCCCTGCAGTGGAAGGTGAAGTCCTAACCACTGGACCACCAGGGACATCCGGGATTTGTGGTTTAAGACGGTCACACAGCCTCATCCTGGAGGATAGGGTTGCTTGTGTGCCAAGTGCTCCTAGCGCGTCAGTCTCCCCGCCTGTAAGATGGCTGGGCTGCTCAGTTGCGCCTGTTGCTGTGTCCTCCCCACAGGAGCCCAAGACGGACCAGGATGAGGAACACTGCCGGAAAGTCAACGAGTATCTGAACAACCCGCCGATGCCCGGAGCCCTGGGGGCGAGTGGGAGCGGAGGCCACGAGCTGTCTGCGCTGGGCGGTAATGGTCACCTTCCCGGATGTGCTGTGAGGTTGGAGTCGGTTTCCGCTGACGTGGACCCTGGGTGGTGCGGGCCGGTGGCTAAGCGGAGGTGGAGGATCCAGGTTAGGAGCCCCTTGGGGCGGTTCCGGAGTTGGTCCCTGCTCCTGTCTTCAGTTGGTGACCCGTCTGTGAGCCCTATTGCGCTGGCTCCTGGCAGGAGACACTCAGCGCACAGCTCAGGGTCAGCTGAGATGGGAGCCGCCCCCAGGACCTTGGTGGCGGCGGAGGGGTGGGGGCAGACCCAGCTGGAGGCCCCTGGCCACCGCAGCCCCAATCTGAGCACCTTCTGTCCTGCAGGGGAGGGTGGCCTGCAGAGCCTGCTGGGGAACATGAGCCACAGCCAACTCATGCAGCTCATCGGGCCCGCCGGCCTCGGAGGACTGGGTAACACGCCGAGGGCTTGGGCGCCTCTTAGTAACAGAGTCGGCAGCTTGCAGCTTCTCATCAGCTCTGTCAGCCATGTCTGTGTGCTGGCTTCCCTGGGCAGGGGCCTGGTTTGCCTTAGGGATTGACCTGGCACCAGGTGGGCAAGGCCTTCCAGGGCCCCCAGGGAGGACACAATTCCATATTTCAGGGGAGCACAGCTGGCTGAGGAGCAGGGCCTAAGAACATGCGACAGGGATCCTGCCTGGGCCCCCTGGTCTCCCAGGTTGGCTTGTCTGTTGGGGAAACGCTTGTTACTTTGTACTGAATTTGGACTCTGTCCTTGAACCGGGGTGCGTTGGTATTGTCATGGGATGGAGAAATGATAGATTTAGTGGGTTAAGCTGCCAGAACATGCCTGAGGAGTCCCAGCCCTGGGCCCCCGCAGACAGGCCTGCTCTGCTCCTTCCCCTGCTTGTCCCTGGGCTGTAGTGCTGGGTGGGTCTGCTCTGTGGTGGGGAAGGGGGCCTCTGGCCAGGCCTGAGTGTTGAACTGCGTGTCCTTGCTCCTTGCAGGTGGCCTGGGGGCCCTGACCGGGCCGGGCCTGGCCAGCTTACTGGGGAGCGGAGGGCCTCCAGCAAGCAGCTCTTCATCCAGGTGAGCCTCACTCCTGGCTCTCTGGTTTCACCAGGTGTTCCTCCTTCACAGAGGCTGGACATAGGAGACGCTGAAGGACGGAGTAGGCACCTGGGGAGGCCTGTCCTTTTCAAGGTTCAGACTTCTCCCAGAGACCTGGCAGCACAAGGAGGTCTGGGGCAGGACGGATGTGTTGTGGTGCCTTTGTGGGCATGTCACCCTCCAGTGTTCCCTCGCTCTCCCCAGCTCCCGGAGCCAGTCAGCAGCGGTCACCCCGTCCTCCACCACCTCCTCCACTCGCACCACCCCAGCCCCTTCCGCTCCAGCAGCTGCCTCAGCGACCAGCCCGAGCCCCGCGCCCAGCTCAGGTGACGGAGCCAGCACAGCAGCCAGCCCCACCCAGCCCATCCAGCTCAGCGACCTGCAGAGCATCCTGGCTACCATGAGTGTGCCGGCTGGGCCGGGAGGCGGCCAACAAGGTAACACTGAGCCTCTGCCCCTGCCTCTCTCGCCTCACCTCACCTCACCACACCACGCCCGGAAGTTCCACAGCTGAGTGTCACTGTCCTCCCGCATGGGCATCCTGGCTGGCGTCCAGCCGCTGACGGCCACTGCTTGTGCCCTAGTTGACCTGGCCAGCGTGCTGACACCTGAGATCATGGCCCCCATCCTTGCCAACGCGGATGTCCAGGAGCGCCTGCTGCCCTACCTGCCATCAGGGGAGTCCCTGCCACAGACCGCAGAGGAGATCCAGAACACGCTGACCTCACCCCAGTTCCAGCAGGTAGACATATGGCCTAGGTGTCCTGCGGGAAGCTTGGTGTAGGGGACACTTGCCCGTCTGCAGCACAGCCCCTGGCATCAAGCGTCTTGGTTCCTGCGGTCCCCTTCAGCTCTCTTATGGACTCAGGTGCCTGGCTCTTCCCACAGGCCCTCGGCATGTTCAGTGCGGCCTTGGCCTCAGGGCAGCTGGGCCCCCTCATGTGCCAGTTTGGGCTGCCCGCGGAGGCTGTGGAGGCCGCCAACAAGGGTGGTAAGTACCTGCGCCCCCACCCCTCGGCCACAGGTGAGGCAGAGATTGTCTCCTTGTAGTTGAAAAGAAAGGCTTTCCCCACGTGCAGAGGATGCCTAGTCTGATGACCTGGCCTCCGGCTGGCTCTCACCTCCTGTCCCCTAGTTAGCAGTGCTGGGCCTGGGGCTGGAAAGGTCACGTCAGGCTTTTTAATGCGTTTTAGACGTGGAAGCATTTGCCAAAGCCATGCAGAATAGCGCCAGCCCCGAGCAGCAGGAGGGCGATGGGAAGGACAAGAAGGATGAAGAAGAGGACATGAGCCTGGATTAGGTTGCTGCAGCCACGAGGGCTCAACCCCCAGGTCATTTGGCCTCAGTAGTGGCGTTTGTGATCGCACCCTCTCACCTTTGCCCCAACGTGCTAATCAGTAAAAGTCTTTTCTTTTATCTGCCAACTCTGGATTGTCTGCGTGCCAGGGTGGGCTGACGGGAGTTGGGTGCAAGAAGCTCCTCTGGGCCTGGGTTCTGACTCAGAGGGACAGTCGTGCTGGGCTCAGGCCTCCAGGCCCACTGGGCTGCTTTTCTTTTTCTACATTTAAAGTCGACACTCAGTTACACAAGTTACTTTTTAATTTTTGTTTCAAGAAGCAGGGGGACCTGTGATTTACAGCTTTCCTATTATTGAATATTGGCGGAAGGGAAATTTCATAATTAAATTGAAAGATAAAAATACAAACCCCCATTTTACAGTGTTATTTACCCTTTCCTTTAGGAAGTTTAGATATAACTTAAAACCATTCCCAGAAATAAGACTTTATTACCCATAGAATCTGGAATCTAGATAAATACACACAGACTTCATCTAAGAAGCCAGATGAGGGTGGTGGTGTCTGCACATTGGGTGGAGGGGCTGGGGGTTCTGGGGGGCAAGACCCTGCCTGATGGGGCAGACCACCTATGGACTCCAGAAGACCCCCTCGTGCGGCTGCTGGAGCTGTCGGCTGGGGTCCCGGGGGTAGCTGTGCTACGTGGCTGGGCAGCCGCTGGCCCCCACTGCCCCTTGCACACCCGCAGTGCGAGGCCAGGTGACAGACACCTGGTTCAGCACCAGATTCCGCATGCAGCCGTTGTAGTGAGGCCGTTTCCAGGGTTCTGAGGGAGAGGAGGAAAGGGCCCAGTTGGAGCAGAGGCTGGTGTCTCATCAGGCCTGGGCTCCCCACTCTCAACCTCAGCGCCTGGTGCCCAGGGCAGCCTTCCCCCTCCCCCTGCCCCCAGGCTGAGGCCGCACTCACCCGGCAGGCCCCCGAGATGCAGCGGCACCAGGGTGTTGGCCCAGGTGGCCGGTGCCGGGCCCAGGGTGTGGTTGCTCTGCTGGTCCACCTCCAGCCGGAGCATGTTCCCGCCTTTGGTCACTGCAAGCACAGCTTCCTTGTGGCCGGGCTGGGAGGTCTCCCACAAGCCACGGGGCCAGGGGCTGTTCACCCTGTTTCTTTGGCTTTAAGTCCCTGCCACCCTCCCCGCTGGGGGCCTGCGGCTGACCCCTGCTGAGTCAGTCCCTCCAGGCTTGACTCTGCAGCAGGTGAGGGTCAGGAGTGTCTCCGACCTCCCGCTGGGAGAGGCCCCGGCTCACCTGCCAGTCGGTGCCAGCGTCCATCACACAGTGCTGCGGGGTGTGTCACCAGCGTGGAGAACTCACCAGTGCCGTCGTTTGCCCACAGCAGGACCTGGGGGTGTGAGAGGTCAGGAGGCCCCTGCCAGCCCTGATCCCACCCCGAGGCTGCGGCTCACACCTGTCTTACCTGTTTCCCCAGCACCTGCAGCTCTAGGTACGGGGGCGTCTGGCCCCGGCCCAAGTGGAAGACCAGGCCGGTGGCTGTCTGGGGCCGCACCTCCAGCTCCAGGGCTACGTCGGGCAGTGTGGCCCCCAGGGTGTCTGCAAGGAGGGGCCGTGAGAGGAGGAGGGCTTTGGCCCCAGGCCCCACCCTTTCTGGGTATCACTATTCTGCCCCCCCGGCCACCCCAAGAGGACTGGGAGGGCACCAGTCAGAGACAGACCTAGAGTGACGGTTCCCCCGCTGCCTGTGAAGAACAGGCCCTTCTCCAAGGGCCCTGAGAAGCAGGGTGTGACCCCCACCGTCCGCGTGGGGGCCCCCAGGAGCCGCCCATCCAGCCTCAGCCTCTTCACACAACCCCTGAACCCAGGGCTGCTGATGGCCACCTGTAGGAACAGAGTGGGCTGGGGTCAGGCCCTTGGGGTGCTAGGAAGGTGGACAGTGTCTGGCTGGGGAGGGGTGGGAGGCTGGGCGAGGTGGTGCTCACTGGGAGCCTGGGGCTGTGGCCGCCGGCAGGAAGGCCCCCCACAAAGAGTGTGTGTGGCCGGGGGCCCTGCTGCCTCTGGTGCTGCCGGCCTGGCTCCTCCTGGCTATGGGCCCAGACCCCATCTGTCATCAGCTGGATCCGACTTTTCTCCCAGCGCACGGACACCTGGGGGTGGGGAGAGGCACATCAGAATGGGAGTTCCCAGATGCCCCCCCTACCTCCCGCCCCGTGTCCCCTCTCCCAGTCCCTCACCGTATGCCACTGGCCAGTGCGTGAACGCTGGCGGCTCTGGACTTGGAGCTGGGGCCCAGGGCCTTCGGTCTGAGCTACAAAACGTCTGTGGTTCAGGAAGAGAACCAGGGAGGGGCTGCTGGCTGTCTGAGGGACAGCAAGGAGCAGGAGCCCTCGGGGGGCATGTGGGCGGACGAGCATGGAGAGCTGTGACCTGGAAGCCAAGCACGGGCATCAGCCTTGTGCCCTACCTCCACCCCACTGTGGCACCCCCCGACCCTGGTCCCCACCAAGGCTTACCAGTCACTGGGGGAGGCCGGAACATGTGCAAACTCCAGGTAACTGGTCAGGGGACCCCCAAACTGGTAGGTGTCTCGCATGGTCCTGAGGGACCCAGGTGGCAAGCAGGCAGAGTCCTGGGCAGGCTGCCGGCTTCGGCGGGCAGCCTGGGGGGGATCGGATGGGGGTGCAGGGACATGAGGAGGTGGCTTTCTGCCTACCCCAGCCCCGCCGCCCACACCCCTCCTGTACCCTACCTTCCGAGAGACAGTGGCCCGCAGCCCTTGCGGGACCTGCTCCAGGAGCTGGGTGCGAGGGGCTGGAGCGCAGCCTGAGCTCACATTGAAGCTGCCCAGGTTCTCCTGCAGGTCAAACACGCGCTGAGGCCCCAGGAGCCTGTGGAGGGTGAGGGGTGCAGGTCAGTGGCTGGGGCCAAGTCAGCAGGTTCTTGCCAGCAAACACTGTCCCCCCCCATGCCCACTCCACTCACCGCAGCACAAAAACATTGCTGATGCAGCCACTGAAGTTACGAATGTCACTGGACTTGGGCGAGCCCCCCAGGAGGAGCTGAGGGGGCCCCTCGGGCTGAGGCTGGGGCCGTGGCCCCCGGTAGGGCTTCATCTCCTGAAGCTGGTCATCCACGTAGAGCCAGACCCTGGTGGGGAGAGTGGTGTTTCCCCATCCTGCCACCCAACCCGCAGTGCATTGTCCCTAAACCCTCAGCTTTGTCTCCCTTCCCTGGAGAGGCCAGGTGAGCCAGGCTTACCCCGTGCTGTTGCTGTAGAAAGTGACGTAGTGGGGGGCCCCATCATCAAAACGCTCTTGTGTCTTCAGCTCAGTCCTGGCCAGCCGGAGGGTCACGTGACCCTGCTGCAGGGTCACCTCGCATGGCCCACCCTGTGGAGTATGGTTGGGTCAGTGAGCCAGGCTGGGGGCCCAGACTCCCTCTGGCCACACGCCCCCACCCTGCTGCCCTGGTGGTGGGGCAGACGCACCGGGGACTCTCGTTGGAAGAGCAGAGCGCTGTCCTGGCTGCTGCGGAAGCCAAAGCCAGAGTAGACGTCACCCGTGAGGGGCACGGCATCGCTGGGGAGTGCCAGGCGCAGGAAGCCGTGACCGTGGAAAGTCATGGCCCGTCCCACCTGCAGGGGGCGACTGTGAGGGCCTGCGGTGGCAGCCAGAAAGGGCGTGCACGCGGCTGGGGGCGGGAGGGGCTCACCAGCAGGTCAGCGGTGCAGCCGGCGCTGACGCCCGTGGTGTTCAGCCTCTTGAGATCCACGTACTTGCCCAGGGCCTTGATGCCCTTGATGCAGCCTCGCACGGAGCCTCCAGAGGGGAAGAGCTGCCGCAGGCTGCAGGCACCAGTGTCCACGGGATGAGCCGCAGTGGTGGCCTCCCCAGGCCCTGCCCCCCCACCCCCACCCCTCGCCCCAGGCCAGTGCTCACCTGGCAGGCAGTTGGCTGGGCGGCACGCCCCCCAGGTAGTAGGCGTCGGCCAACTCCAGCACGTTCTCCTGCTCCACGCTGAACACCGTGGTCCTCTCCACGCGCACCAGCACGCGCTTCCGGTTGCCCCCCAGCAGGAACACCTGGATCTGGGAGGCGCCGGCACAGGTGGGCACCTTCAGGGGAGCTGCGACCCCCACTGCCCCTCCCCCACCCAGGGCCTTCTCTGAAGCTGGCCTTACCGCCTTGCTGGTTGCAGTCAGCTGTGGCGGAGGCTGCTGCAGCGGGCCGGCCTCCTTCAGGCCTGCGCCAAAATCATAGAGGAGCACTAGTTTGCCTTCTTGCACAGCCAGGCACAGGAACTGGTCCTGGGGAAAGGGGAGGGTCAGCACAGCCAGCGGGGCAGGGGAGAGGGTGTGGACAGCTGGCGGGGGGGGCGTGGATGGTGGGGGTAGGGTAGGGGCATGGACAGCGGACATGCCTGATGCTGCAGGAAGAAGATGATGCCGCTGTAGGACACGAGCCGCAGCTCCTGGTCGAAGCGTTTGGTGTTGCTGAGCTGGCTCTCCATGCTGATGCGGGCAAAACCGGAGCCGTCCAGGTAGGAGCCATCTGTGAGCCACGGGTCCCCAGTCGACTTGGAGCTGCCGGTCAGAGGTGGGAGGGTCAGCCGAGGGTGGGCAGAGTCGGAGCGAGGGTCGGCTCAGACCACACGTACCGGGCACAAGGCTTGTCCACAGCTGTATCCAGCTGGAAGGTTTTCTCAAAGTTGTAGAGACTGACCACCTCCTCATTGAGTGTGTCCAGTTCGATGCAGCCCCGGTAGCCGGGGAAGCGTAGGGGTTCGGGGGGCTGTGGGCACAGTGCGCAGTCAGGGCAGACCCCAGTGGGGAGCTTGGGCCAGACACTGAGCAGGACTTCATGGGACAGGCGGGCAGGGCAGCTTGTGCACCCAGGCTGGCCAGGCTCACCGTGAAGTTGCTGGGGTAGCCCCCCACGTAGAAGACGAAATCGTCCGGCTGGACATTGAGCAGCCCCTCAGCCCCAGGGGCCACCGTGTCTCCCTTGGTCTCTTGGACCATCCGATTCTCCACCGTGACAGACATCCGGCCAAACTGGAGGATCCTGAGGGCAGAGGTGGGAGGTGAGGTGTGGACACGTGGCCACACTCGGAGGTGGGGGAGTGCTGTGGGGACCGGGTGTCCCACCTGTCAATGCTGACGGCCGCAAACTGCTCCCCAATGTCCTCGTCGATGCTGAGGGTTGCAGGCCCTGCCCCACCGAGGCGGTACACCCAGTGCACCCTCTGGCCCCGCAGAGCCACACCCATGTAGTCGCCGGTGGCCTGGGTGACAGGAGACTCAGTGGGGCAGGGCCTCGGGCGCCCCACCCGCTCCAGCCTGGCGCCCAGCTCCACCCAGCCCGCAGAGCCCGCCTGCTACCTGGCGGCCGCCCATGTACAGCACAAACTGGTCCCCTGTGACCTGGCCAGCTGTGGGCTCTGGGCTCTGCAGGTAGAACTTCAGGGCAGTGGAGGAGGCGAGGTTGGTGAGGTCCCGAGGGGTGCGCAGCTGCACCCCTGACCTCCCGTTGAACTTCATGGGCACCTTGACCTGTGGGGACACACGGCCCATCAGTGTCCACCTCCTGGTCTCCCAGATGCCCACCTGGCCCTGGCACTTGCACCCACCTTGCTGGCGGCACCACGGGCCTGGGCGATGAGCTCCCGCACGCGGCCGATACTGGCTGACAGAGCCAGGCTGGCATTGTGTGCCCCGCGGTCCTGCAGGAGGTTCAGCTTGGCCAGCAGCTGTGGCAGCGTCTTCTCCAGGGTGGACACTGCAGGCAGGGAACGGAGGGGAAGGAGGCCCTGCGTGCCTGGCCTGCCCACCCTGGCTCACCCACCGTCGGGGCACCATGCCCCAGGACCCACCTGAGCGGCCAGCATCAAGCACCACACGGCCCAGGTCCTGGCTCTGCAGGCCCTTGTACTGGCCCTGCCACTGCTCGACGTTCCGGTGCATGTCCTGAAGCTGGGACTGCACGCGGGCAGCTGTGTCCTGGGCCTCAGCGGCCACGGCCTTGGCATGGGCTATCTTCTTGCTTGTCTCATCTGCAGTGGGCCGTGTGGAGGCTCAGTGGGGAGGGGCCTCATCCCTATCTGGGGAGACCACTAAGACCCCCTGCCAGAACCAGCAACAGGGAATTAACCCCGCCCCCCTGACTCGTGAGAACCTCGGGGCGGTAGAGACTCACCCGCCACCCCCTCCCAGATAGACAGCCCTCCTGTGCCAGCCACACACCTGAGTGGAGTCCCCTGAGGCCTGCTTGAGTCAGCTCAGCCTCATCTCCCCCTGGTCAGTCCCCCCACCCCCACCCCCGCCACTCCATCTCTCCTGAGGTCCTTCCAGAGTCCCCGTGGCCCCCAGGCTGGTAGGCAGGGTCCACTCTCAAGTCAGCAGGGATCCCTCCTGTGCCCTGAGCCCTCCCGGCCCCTAGACCCTTGAGGTGTCTCCTGGGCGTCCAGCTCCAGCCACACTGACCCCTGCTGCTGCTGCCATCTCTGAGCCCACTGAACACCTGTACCTTCCCCGTCCGCCCGGCGTCCTCTCTCTCCAAATGCTCCCCATTCCTCCTGGGTTCACTTGCTACCCAGGCTGACGTTGGGGGTGACGTTTGTTTGGTGTCTGATTCCCGACCAGAAGCAAGTCCTTAGGGCTGGGGAGAGTCCCCAGGGTTGGAACTACCCTGGGCCCCTTCCTGGATGGTGACTCCACTGGACAGGCAGGGCTGGTGGGGTGATGCCCGTGTGGGTAGGTGCCCCTTCAGCTCTGGGGACAAGAGGTGGGGGAACTGCAGGGAGGAGACCCACCCTACCTGTGTCCATAGCCAGCATGGCTCGCACCTCCCGGACACGGGCCGCCAGCTGCTCCTTCCTGGCCCGGGCATCGCGGAGCTGGGTCCCAGTGTTCTGGAGGGTGGCCCGCGCTGTGGGAAAGATGGCTTCAATCCTGAGGAGCCCCCGCCCACACAGTACAGGCACAGCCACTTGAGTCCTCCTGACCAGGGAGTGCTAAGGCTCACACACACACAGTCAGAGGGAGACACCTGGACACAAGGGCCATCGGCTTGGGGGAAAGCACTGCACCCCAAATCTCAGAGCAACCTCCTAGGCCCACAGCAAATGCAACCGTCCCATTTTATAGGTGAAACAATGGAGACTCAGAAAAGCTAAGCCGCTGCGCATGGCCACCAGCACCCTGAGGTGTTCACAGCAGAGGGTGCACACACACACCCCCACCTAGCCCATGGCCTGGCACACACGCCCTCAGCCAGGACAGCAGAACCATCATCTGGTTCTCGTGTCCTCTCCCCATGGCCTGGCACACACACGACCCTCAGCCAGGACAGCAGAACCATCAGCTGGTTCTCGTGTCCTCTCCCGAGGCCCTCCCATGTCCTGGGGTCCTGTCACAAAGTCAGGGTGGGCAGGCCTCTGCAGGGCTCCAGGAGTGGACTTGCCAGGGCGGTGGGGAAAATTCACACCCATGGCAGCTGCCATCCTGACTCTCACAGTGACAATCCACGAACCCCCACACAACAGAGCTGGAGGGCAAGAGTCCCACAGAGCCGGGATGCCCCTTGGGACATGACACTCACCAAGGTCCAGTCTCCGCTGCTCCCCCAGGACGGCCTCCTCCAGGGCACTGCTGTTAGCCAGCAGCTCCCGGGCCCGGGGTGCCAGGCCCCGCTGCACCACCATCTGCAGACGCGGGGATAGGATGTGGTTTAGCCCTGCCCAGAGGGGCTGCCAGGAACAGGGGCTGCAGCCAGGGCTGCAGGGGGGGGTGGGGGTGTGGGAGGGTCAGGGCCTCACCGCCCACGTGTGGTTCGCCTGCTGCCAGGCCTGGTCAGCAGCGCCCTCGGCAGCCTGCACGGCTTGCAGAATGCTGCTATAGGCGTTGGCAGCCTCAATGGCCCTCTGGATAAAGCGGTCCTGGTTGACTCCTTGGATGATGCTGTAAGGGGAGGCCGGGGAAGGTCTGAGGCTGGAGTGGGGGCTCAGCCCAGCTCACTGGCCTCCCCATCACAGCTGCTGGGCCTGCCTGCCTGCTGGGCCCAGACTCCCGGCCTGACTCCCGGCCTAGGTCATGACCCTCCACCACCCAGTGTACCTTTCCTGCTCCTGTCTGCAAACCTGGGCCCCAACTTCTGCCCAGCCCTGCAGGAACAATGCCTACTCCATCTAAGAGCTCTCGCAAACCAGCTCTGCCCCACCCATCCTGTTTGGGTCCCATACCTGGAAAGGTTGAGCGCCAGCTGGTCCAGCTGCCACGCGTGGGCCTCGGCGGCCTCTACCAGTTCTAGTTTGCTGCTCGCTGGGGAGAAGGCATGCATCTTCTCAAGCAGTGGTGTCCGGGCGCCGTCCAGGCTGGCAGCAAGGTGCTCATACTCCTGGGGTGAGGGGTATGTAAGGGGGAACCCTCGTCCCCATCCCTGCTCACTCAAACCTCATCTGGGTGTGCCCGCCCCCACTGAGTATGCAGCCCTTGGGGAGGGGGGTGCTCACCTCCCTGGCCTGGTCCATGCCACGCAGAAGCTCAGAGACCCGGGCCAGGGTGTCTCTGGCAGCCTGCAGAGTAGCCCCCAGAGTGGCATTGTCCCCGGACAGCTCCTGCTTCCGTTGCTGGAGATGATAGGGAGACCGTGGGAGGTAACAGAATAGAGGTGAGGTGGGAAAGTAAAGGGGTGGGGGTGATGGGGTGAAGAGTCCAAGGGGGCAGGGAGGAGGAGGGGCGGGGCCAGCTCTCTACCAGGGCTTCCTCTAGGCGCTCCTGGTTGCGGCTGTTGAGCTCCTCTGCCTCCCGTGTGGTGCCCACTGCCCGGTTCAGGGCCTCCCGCAGGTCCATGAGTCCAGCCTCATACTGGGCCAGCCGGTCTCGGGTGTGTGTGACCAGCGCCTGGTTTCTCTCCCAGCGTCTGGTCAGCTGCTCCTGCACACGGTCCAGCACTGGCAAGGCCCAGTGTAGGAACGGTCACTCGGGCAGTGCCCCCTAGTGCCTGCCAGCCCCCATCCGCCCTGCCAAGCTGATGGGACGCCAGTCTGGGCTGGCCTCAGCCCCAGGGCCCTCCCTACTCTGCCCTGTTGGGCGGACCCCACTCACATCGCTGGGCCTCCCTCAGCTCGGCCTCAGCAGCTGCTCGTGGAACCCCCAGGTCACGTGCTCGTATCTCCTGGAGCAGCCGTTCCACTTCGGCCAGCACCCGGCGCAGTTGCTCACCCGATGGGACTGAGGCATTGGCCGGTGCCAGGCGGTCCGTCTGGGACTCTAGCTCTGTGGGGGTTTGGGGAATGAACGGGCTGTCAGGGCCCAGGGCTAGCCCGCTGCCAAGCAGACCTCTGCCCACTAGCTTCCATCCAGAAGCCCCTGGCCAAGCCTCTTCAGACACCCCACACATGAGCTGGCAGGCCCTGGACAGAGATCCTGCTCTAGGCCATGACTCTGAGGCCCGCCTGGCTTCTGGCCCATGTCCCCTTGCCTCCTGCAACCCCCACAGCAATACCCCCACCATTCCCTTTGCTCAGCCCACTCCTTGGGCCCCTGGTTTAACCATCTCTCCTCCCAGCCCAGCGCTCAGTTGCAATTTTATCTCCTTCTAGACCTTGGCATGGGCCTGGTCCCTTCTGATCTCTTCTTGTAACACGTGTCAGGTTGTAACTAAGGCTCACCCACTTTTCCCACTTCGCAGGTGGTCCCTGCCCAGCCCTCTTGTTCTGGCCACGTGGGCTGCCCCTCTCCCCTCCCTACTTGGACCTGCTGTTTCTGTGACCAGGGCACCATCTCCCTGTCTAAACATCCCAAAGTGTGTTTAAGGCCAAGCCCGCAGAGGCACACCCGCTGCCCTCAGCTAGGAATATCACTCTGCTCAACTCTCCCCACCCGCCCAGCTGGGCCAGCGCCTACCACTCAGGGCAAGGTCCACAGCCCGGATGGCTGCCAGCAGCGTCTGTGCCCGGCCCAGCGTGGCCTCGGTGCTGTCCAGTAGTTGGCCAGCCTGGGCTCGGGCTCTGGTGGCCTGTGGACAAAGTGCCCCATCAGGCCTCAGCCCCTGCTGGCTGGGGAAAGCCTAGGAGCCTGGGGAAGGACCTTGAGCCTGAGCCGAAGGTCAGGAGTGATTCTGGATGGTTTGGGGCCTGAGGAGAGAGACTTCTCAGGGAGGGTTCTGCTGAGAGGGAGTGGGGGCTTCTCTGGAGGAGGAGTGTTCCAAGGAGTTCTAGGGCGGGAGTCCCCAGGGGCCTGCCTGGCCATCCAGATGCTGAGTGTCCTGCCCGAGGCTTGAGGTCTGTCGTTCCAGTGCCTCCAGCTGCTGTGTGGTCTCATAATGGGGGCCTGGGGGGCTCCGGAGCTGGTTCTGGGGGAGAAGAAGGTGAGCCTGTGACCCAGGACGGATAGGCTGGGGGCCAGGAGAGGGTGCCTGGGGGTCGGGCAGGGCAGTACCTGCAGGTCGGTGATGGAGGCGTTCAGCCTGTGCAGCCTGGCCCAGGCCACAGAGCTGGCGTTGATGCCACTCAGCTGCTCCCGGATGGCAGGGAGGAGGGCGCCAGCCCGCTCCAGGTCGTCCAGGAGAAGGACCACACAGTGGTCACACACTGCAGGCAGGGGGCAGGTGGGTGCGGGGTGAAGCGGGCAGGGAGGGCAGGGGCATCAGCATGGTAGAGATGGTCACTGGAGCTCACAGAGATATAACAGGGGTACTGAGCTGGGCTGAGGGTGATGAGGTGAGTTGGGGGTCAGAGGTTAGCATGAGGGTCTCAGGATCAACAGGAGGACAGTTATGGGGTCTCAGAAAACAAAAGCAGAGCTAGGGCCAGGGGGCTGCTCTGGAAGTCGAGATGAATGTCAGGGTCACCAGGTCAGGAGGGGGCTGGGACCTGCACTGCCCCAGGGCAGGGTGAGCCAGGTGTGTTTCAG
This sequence comes from Bos mutus, assembly GCF_027580195.1. NCBI lineage: Eukaryota > Metazoa > Chordata > Mammalia > Artiodactyla > Bovidae > Bos > Bos mutus. The sequence continues at coordinate 39,416,308 of NC_091629.1, read as the reverse complement.
TGGCCAAGGCAGTGGGCAGGGCAGGGACGCACCTTCACAGTGCACGCCGTGGCCCCCAGGTCCTCCTGGCACGGGCACCTGGTGCTGGTGGCTGCAGGTCTCACAGCGTTCCCCACCGAGCCCAGGAGGGCACGTGCAGCGGCCCGTGTGCAGGTCACAGTGGCCCCCCTGGCACTGGCAGCCTTGGGTGGGAGGGGCAGGAGAGGCGGGGTGAGTAGCTGGCTGAGGACCCTGGGGGTACTCGCCACCCCAAGGTACCCCGCCTGCTCGCACTCACGCCTGCAGCCCTGCTCGGGGAGCCCCCAGTGGCCGGGGGCACACTCGCGACACTGGGGTCCCCCAGTCCCTGGCCGGCAGTGGCACTGCCCACTTTGGGGGTGGCACTCGGAACTCTCGGCGGCTGGTCCACAGGCGCATGGGCGGCAGCCCTCGCAGCCCTCGAAGCCAAAGTGTCCTTCCTGGGGGCACAGACTGCAGTCACGGCTCTGCCCAGCCCTCAAAATTCACCTTCCTTCAGCCCTGGAGCCATGAGGCCCCGCCCACACAAAGCCCCGCCCCTATCACCCTGAGCCCCACCCACAAACTCCCCCCCTCCTACCGAGCCCCGCCCCTACATCAAGGTCCTGCCCCTCCCAGGCAGTGCTACCTGACAGCGGTCACAGCGCAGCCCAGTCACACCGGCCTTGCACAGGCACTGTCCACTGTGGGGGTCACAGGCCTCTGTCCCGCATGGGGAGCAGTCACACCCTGCAGAAAGTAACCCTGGGAAATCACCCCAGCTTCTTCCTAGCCCTCGGAAGCCCTTACTAGGCTCCTACTCCACATGCACCTTTTTCCTGCCCCAAAGGAAGCCCCCAGACGCTTACTTTTCACCACCTCCCTGCTCCATCCAGGTCCAGACCACACAGCTGCCTACTCACTGTCCCACTGTGCCCAACTTTGCTGCAGCCCAGGCTCAGCCCCCAGAGGAGCTCTTTGGGGAGCCCTGCCAGAGCCCTCCTGGGAACCCCCACCCTCAGGAGAGGCCAGAGTCTCCAAACAACCCCTGGCCCGGCCATGGGGGTGCCTGATCATGAGCTCGGGGGGCCTGGTCAGGTCCGCACCATCCATGCTGGGCTCAGCCCAGGACACAGCCTGCTCGGGGGGACACCCCTTGTCCCTGCCCTCCCCGCTTACGGGTGCAGTTGCCGGGCAGTAGGGCATTGCCATAGAAGCCAGGGGCACAGCTTTCACAGCGGGGCCCGGTGGTGTGGCGCAGGCAGCCGCGGCAGGTGCCTGTTAGGGGGTCGCAGTCGCTGAAGAGCATGTTGGGGTCACCGTTCCCACTACAGTCACAGGGCTGGCACGAGCTGCCCAGCACCAGGGGGTTCCCGAAGAAGCCGGGTGCGCACCTGGGGGGGTGGCGTGGTCAGTGGGTGGCAGTGGCTCAGGCACTCAGTGCCCTGGGCCCCTCAAACAGACCCTGCCCCCACTCAAGCACTGCCACCCAGCTCACCGCTCGCAAGAGGCTCCAGCGTAGCCGGGTTTGCAGAGACACTGGGTGCGGCCCCCTCTCAGGATGCAGCCTGTCGCGAAACTGCAAAGACGGAAGTGGTCATCACACACTGGCGTTCTCCAGGCAAGCACCTGGGTACTCAGGCCGGGCCAGGCACCAGGTGCTGGGGTCCCCACCTCATGGGCCCATCTGGCTGCACTGGCCTCCACAGAGGGCAGTGTTGATTCAACCAGGCATGGGGGTAGTATTCCGTTCTGGGTCTATAAAGACTTTGGGCCACCAACCAACAGTCGGGACCCGGGATGGCTGGCCCAGCTTACTTGTTGGAGGGCACGGCCAGGGGGCAGGGGCAGCTGATGCAGGGGGCTGCAGGGTCCTCGGACCCAGTGCGCACAAAGCCGGCCTGGCAGCGCTCGCAGTGGTCACCCTCAGTGTTGTGCTGGCAGCCCTGGGCAGAGGGAACAGTTCAGCCCCCACAGTGGAGGCCTCGCTCCCACCAGCTCCATCCCCAGCCATGCAGGGCCCGTGCCCAGGGCACCCACCCCTACCTAGACCTCAGCATACCCACAACCCTACTCTGTGCCTTTGGTGCCTGCTGCCCACCCCCCACAGGTCCCCACTCACTACACAGACGCCTGAGCCAGGGAGGCAGCGGTCTGAGTGGCCGTGGCACTGACAGGGGATGCAGCGACCCAGGAAGAGACCTTTGACGTCCCGGTAATAGCCAGGGGCACACTCCTGGAGTGGGTGGGCATTGGTGGTCAGGGAAGGAGGCAGGGCCAGCCTGATGTGGGGGCAGACCAGGGACCATACTCACAGGTCAGCCCTAGGGGTCCTGACCCTGACGGGCTGAAGGCGTGAAGTCAGAGCCCACAAAGCCACACAGAGGCCCTGGCTCAGGGCACCCCCACCCCCCATTCTCCTCTAGACACTTCCAAGTGGGTGGAGGGATGGCCCACAGGTGAGATGGGGAGGAGGTGAAGTGGATGCTCTCTGGGTGAACTGTGGATGTAAGGGGAACTGGGCACTAAATGCGTGAAGACCAGCTAGGGCACACGGGGGCCGGCAGGGAGCAGCTGATGGTGGACGAGCAGATGGTCGAACAAGCAGCCGGCTCGGCCTGAGGCGGGAAGGCCGGCTGCTAGCAGGGTGATGCCCAGCAGGTATAAGAGGAGAAGTGGGGTGAGGTGGAGACAGAGGCCAAGTGTGGATGCCTGGGGACGTGCGGGCTGGGGTGGGGGACCACTTGGCCCTGGTGCCCACCTCCACTGCCTCACCTGGCACGAGTCCCCAAGGTAGTTGGCAGGGCACATGCATAGCTCCACATTGCTGGCTGGAGGCCCCCCACCCATCTCGCTGGCCACCTCCAGCGCCACCCTGCGCAGGGAGACGGCCGAGGAGGCCTGCGAGAAGAGGGCACGGATATGCAGCTGCTCCAGGCCAGCTAGCACCATCATGAGCTCCTCGCGGGACACAGTACTGTGGGTCTCCATGTGTCGGAAGTTCCCCTGCATAACCACGACAGGGCTCACTGTGGTGGCCACAAGAGGGCACAGCAGGAGCCCAAGACAGACCCTCCCGTGGGGGCGGGGGCACTCAGAGCACAGGAGGCCTGGGTGGGGGACATGTTCAGGTGAGCGACTCCTGACCTGAGAGACAAAGGCTTAACTTAAAAACACTAACTACAAACACAAAAGCGGTCGATTTGAGCATACTGAAGGTAAGACTGTCTGTGACCCCGAAGGGATCTTAGAAAAAGACGCATGGGCTACAGATGGAGAGCAGACAGCACAGCTCTGAAGTCAGGACACAGGCTGAACATCAGGAATGACACAACCCCGCCAGAAAAGAAACAGGCAAAAAAGACAGGAGTGGGCAGTGTGCAGAGAGAACCACAAGGGCAGCGCATTGGAGGAGCTGACCCATCCTGCTCCTCGACGCTGTTCTACATCACAGGGAGCAGGCCCCGCAGCCCCGGGGACCAGGGACGACCGCTCACCTCCACCAGCTGCAGCGCCCCATGGTGAACATCGCCAGGCGCTGGGTATACCGGCTCCAAGAATGTGATGCTCATCTGGTTGCCCTGGGGAGGCACATGGGCGGATGAGGGCGAGGAAGCTGGCTGACCACAGTCTCGGCTTGGCTGCGCCCGCTGCCCACCCACCAAGATCCCCTGGTCGGCCACCTGTAGCACCACATCCGGCCTGCTCTCCATGGGGTTGAACACGTCCCCGCGCTGGGTCTCCGAGTGCAGTTCGTAGCGGAGGGTCCCGCCATAGGATGACACCTGGAGGCCAGATGGAGAGATGCGACTTGGCCAGACTCAGTCCAGGGGCCCGGAGTCAATGGCAGTGGTTCTGGGCACCCTGGGGCTGGGGGTACAGGCGGGGCCAGGCACCCTCACAGAGCCTCCTCCCTCCCTGCTTGCCCTCAGCCTCCAGAAGGCCCTGGATCCTCTCGAGGTGCCCTCCCAGGGGACACTCAGCTGCTCACCCGGTCCCCCAGGTAGGAGGGTGGGGCCTGCCAGTACAGCTCGGGGATGGCCTCGGGCACACGCTGCAGGTCTGCGCGAAGCATCAGCGCCTCCTGCCGCTCGTGGGGCACCACCTGCCGGTCACCACTCAGCAGCGTCCAGCCCTCCATGTCCACAAACTGTGGGGCACAGAGATGTGTCACACAGGCTCATGTCCAACATCCACGCGGGCTGATGTGTCCCTGCCTGCCTGCCCACACACCTCACGACGGGCATACGTCGAGCTCCGGCAGCGGTCAGTGGCCCCGAAGCAGAAGCAGCGGGTGCAGCCTTTGGGGTTGGCAGCATCCAGTGAGAATGTCCCCAGACGGCACTGGTCACACCTCGGGCCCTGCACGTTCTCCTGAGGGTGGGAGGGCACGGCAGGGCAGTCAGCCACGTGTAGGGGGTCCAGCCAGTGTTGCCTGTCACCCTGCAACTGAGCTGGCTGTCCCAAAGTGTTCCAGGAGGCCCCAGCCTCCCGGAGAGGATGAACTTCAGCTGACAAAGCAAGATGAGGGATGGGGTGGGGAGCGGGCCGGGCCGGTGGACCCCTCACCTTGCAATAGCACTGGCCTGTGAGGGGGTCACACGTGCCGGGCGCAGAGCCTGCCTCATGGCAGTCACAGGGGCGGCAGCTGGGGAAGCCGTGGAACCCCGGAGCACAGGTGTCACAGCGGCGTCCGGCCACGTTGGGTCTGCACCTGCCATGAGAGGTCAGGAGCTGGCTGGGCCTCCTTCCACCTGCCCTTTATGTTGAGACGGGACCAGAGGTGTCCCCCCACCATGGTGATGACCCCCCAAGAGCCAGAGGAGAGGGCGCTGCTGAGCCCCAGGAGACCCTGCCAGGCGGGGATGGGGTCAGGGCTTGCGGGCAGGGGACCCAGGACTGCTCCAAGGCCACAGAGACCCCCAGCACATGCACTCACTTGCACTGGCCACTGTCCGCATCGCAGGTGGGGTCCATGAGCTCCTGGACACCGGGCCCCGAGCAGTTACACTCCTCACAGCCCACCAGGGGGTGGCAGCCAAAGGTCTGGGGCTGGCAGACGAGGCAGTCGGGCGGGATGGTGCGCGGGGGGCAGATGCACTGGCCTGTGAGCTCATCACAGAGGCGGCCGCTGCAGTCACAGGCTGTGGGTGCAGGCACAGCCCCCGGTCAGAAGGCCCGATGGTGGCCCTGGGGGCATTGAACATGGGGCGGGGAGCGAGGCCACCCTACACCAGCCTGGATCCACCCACTCCGGGCCCCAACTCCCAGGCAGCTCCTTTGATGTGAGGTCAGGTGCTCAAAACTGCTATCCGGTCCCCAGGACCTTCTGGACAACAGGAGGGGCAGCACGAGTCCACCAGCTCCAGAACATTCTCCTGACCACTGTTGCCTGGCGGGCACCCCTGAGCACTCCCGGGACTGGGGTACTCACGCCTGCAACTGGGGAAGCCCCAGTAGCCGGTGGCACAGCGGGAGCAGTCGCGGCCGATGACATGGGCACGGCAGGGACACTGGCCCCCAAAAGGCTCGCATGTGGGGCCCATGGCGCCCACCTCGTGGCAGCCACACGGCCGAGCCCCGTTGTTGTAAAAGAGTGAGAGGGAGGTGGCAGCACTGCGGCAGAAGGCGGATGAGCTGGAGGGGCTGGGAGAGGGGTGGGGGTGAGGCCAGCTGTCAGCCAGCTACACCCCTGCACACCCCCACCCCCAGCCCCGAGCCCAGCCCACCTGATGTGGTAACCGTGGGTGGCGCATTGGCTGATGAAGTCGTAGGACTTGTCCAAGGGCTCCTCCCGCAGGTAGCTGGAGCTATAGGCTTCCTCGGGGACCACCAGCACGTACTCCTAGAGCATCAAGGCCTAGTCACCTCCTGTGGGCCCAGCGCTTCTCTCCCGCAGGCCAGCATCCGGCCGGATAGAATCATACCCTGTCCTGGGCCCTAGCGAGGCTGCCAGGTTATGGGTCCCTCCCTTGGCCACTCAGAGGGGAGGCCGGCCTTTGCTGCCAAACAGAAGCTCAGGAACAGGTCGTGAAGAGGCAATTGGGCTCCTGGTGCCCCCATCCCTTTCTGCCAGACACCCCCCGTCTCCTTCCAGGCCTCCTCCTCCAAGAAGGCCACTCTGACCAGCAGGGCCCCCAGGAGCTGGTGGGAGTTATGGACCCCAGGGCCTCTCAAGATGGGCCTGGAGGTCCCTAGACCCTGCTGCCCTGGCACTGGGCTCAGAGTCGCCTGTAAAGACTAGGGGACACGCCCTGGCAGGGTAACCTCTAATGGTATGATGGGTGGAGGACAGACACCAGCCTCCAACTCACCAGCCAGAGCCACCGGCCCTCAGGCACACGCACGGTCACAGTGAGTTCGCCGTCAGTCACGTCCAGGATGGCCCGGCCCTCGCACACCACCAGTGTGCGGCAGCCATAGCCATGCGGGCAGAAGCTGGCGTTGGCATGGCCTGGAGGCGAGAAACAGTAAGTCAACACCCACCACATGCAGACCGCCCCTGCCCCACAGCTCGTCCCAGGGACCCCTGCAGTCGCCCCGGAGGCGCGTGTCCCTGTGGACTGTGCATCTGTGAACATGACATGGATGTGTGACCCGTCCAGAGGCCCACAAGGCCTGGCACACTCATGCAACATGAATTGGCCATGGTCATGTACATGGGCTGGTGAGATACAGGTCTCTGGGCCCCAGAGAGCAGAAGGGAACAAATACATATGGACATGTGTCCCCAGGGAGCCCTCAGTCACCCTGGCATGTGGTGGGGGAGTTCTGAGTTACCACATAGACATGAGGGGCAGGGGCTGCCACCTGCCATGGGCTGGGGCACCCCGTTTGAGAGCCAAGGGCAGGACAAGGTGTGTGGCTCTGTCACTCACAGCCAGGGGATGGGCCCCACTTTGTGGCCACATGAGCTGTGGACCCAGCTGCACCCCATCCACGTCCTCCGTGGGCCGTGTGGACTAGACCCCTGACAGCTCTCTCACCCAGGGGTCCACCCTCTCTGCTCACCCTGCCAGACGCGGCCCCCATTGATGAGGACCTCCACAGCAAAGGTCGGGTGGGCGGGCTGGTAGCCGTGCAGCAGGAAGGCGTAGCGGCCCAGGGCGGGCACATGGGTGGTGAAGACCACAGTGCCCTGCAGGGAGAGGCTCCGGTGAGCCCACGCCAGGAGGGGCAGGGTGCCCATGAGGCTGTGAGTCCTGGCCGGGCCCTCACCTGGGGGTGGCGCAGCAGCGTGGGCTCCGCGTCGGGGTCCGCGGCAGTGGGGGGCCGGGGCTGGGGCCCAGGTGGGGGTGCACCCGGCGTTAGCTCCTGCGAGCGGGTCAGCGGGAGGCCGGGTGGCAGCGGCAGCACCTGGCAGTCTCTGAGGAGCACGGGCTGAGGCGGCTTCGGGAAGCGGGAGGGCACGCAGGCAGCACTGGGGCAGGGGATACACTGGTGAGCTCCTGTGTCCCCGCCACCACCCTGCCGCCCCCGCCAGGCCCCCAGCCCCACTACCTGCTGGGGCTGAAGGCACCGTGACTGCTGATGCAGTGGACTCGGGGCTCCACGAACTCTGAGCTGAAGGTGTCCGTGGGTACCAGGGTGACGCTGTGCTGTGGGCAGCAGACGGTGTGGGTGTGAAGGCAGGTGAAGCCCAGCCACACCTGCCTAGGCTGGTCTGGCTCTTGGCACTGAGTCCCTGATCCCCATTCAGCCTGCTTCTCCTCCGGCCGCACAGACCCCAGCCCTCGACCAAGGTTTCTGGGCCCTGGAGTGCCTTCCAGCCCCACCCAACCCCAGGCCACACCTCCTCTTCCTGTGCCCTCCCCACCATCCGTGGTCACAAGGCAGGACCCAGCCCAGGCAGGTGCTCTGCAAGCCAGGGCTCGTGAGCAGCCGTCTCCACCCTGTGCTGTCCCCAAGGTGTAGAAACACGTGTGACAAGTATGGTAAAACATGGCATCACAGTGTGTCTAGAAAAACCTTAACAGCAGAGACAGAAGACTGCGAGACTACAGCGACAGCTCAGGCCACCCCAACACAGCGTCGGCAGAAAAGACAGCACACCCATGTGACTCCCGTTATGGCAGGTTCCAGAACAGGCACACTAGGCGGCACAGCCAGTGTCCAGGGTGACCACACGAGGGGCCAAGGGGCATCTAGGGTGCGGCTGTCTTGCCTCCTGGCCTGGGTACTGCGGGAGAATGGTGCTTGGGCGGTGGGTATAGCTCCATGGGAAGTTTACAGTGACCCAGCCCAGGACTGCAGGGCTGTGTGTGTGAGGAAGGAATCACAGGGGTTCCAGCATCAAAAACTTAGGAGGAAGCTATGTGACATGAGTCACTCAGCAACGTGGAAGAGACACGCAGACTCTGGAAGGAGGAATGAGACACGGCAGATGGGGTGTGGGACTGTGGTTTTCGTTGCAAGTCTTTTCAATATTTGAAGCTTTTATAAAACCTGCACATGTTACTCTGATAAAACTTTTAAAGGCCTAGGGAAATGTAATGATGAAACTGTGTAATACTCTGATGAGAAAAATGTCATCTATTTCATCACTTACTGAACAAACATGTATGCTTGGTTCTGGGCATCAAACTAAGGGTTAACACTGCACGGAGTTTAGTGATGCAGAACAGGCCTGCAAACCCGAGTTAACCTTGGGATTTAGTTTCCAACTCTGTGAGGAGGACACAGAAGCAAGTTACTTCGATGCTAGTGAGTCCCAAGCTTTAGGACCTAAGACGGTCACATGCTGTGGCATTTTTGTAAATTATACCAAAAAGCGGCCTTGCATTAAGATTGTTCTTTCTGGTCTTCCCTAGTGGCTCAGTGGTAACGAATCCGCTTGCCACTGCAGGAGACACAGGTTGGACCCCTGATTTGGAGAGATTCCCACATGCTGCGGGGCAACTAAGCCCGTGTACGCAACTACTGAGACCATGCTCCACAACTACTGAAGCGAAGCCCACACCCCCTGGAGCCCGTGCTCTGCAACGAGAGAAGCCGCTGCAGTGCGAAGTCCACATGCCGCAACAAGAGTAGCCCCCGATCGCAGCAACTCGAGAAAGCCAGCACAGCCAAAAATAAATTAAAAATTTAGAAAGGTATTTCTTTCTACCCTGGCTCCAATGCATCACAGTTCCCCTTAACTGACTATGGGCATTCTTTATAAATAAACACACGTTTCATACCCACAGGAAAAAACTTGCAAGGGAGGGGTTCTGGAAGAACCTGGACTCAGCACAAGCTGAGGGCGGTGCCTGTGATGGGCACCCAGGCTCACCACACTCTACTCCTGCGCATGTTTAAATCTTTGCAAAGACAGAGCCCTGCAGTGGGGTCCTGGGGCCCATGCAGGCAAGGGGTCGGGGTCTTACCAGGAAGAACCGTGCCTGCTCGGCTGTGAGCCGGATGCTGGCCTCTGTGTCCAGGTGGAAGATGGCCAGGTGGCGCTGGGCGTCCAGGGCGGTGCCTCGGCACAGGGTGCTGGGGGTGGGCAGGGGTGGTTAGTGGGTAGGGCAACTGGGGTCCTGAACCCAGCCCCAGCGCCCCCCATACCCTGGGCTTGTACCCTCTACCCACTCCCTACACACCTGTATGAGCAGGGGTGGAGGGTCAGCACCCCCTGCTGGGGGGCCCTCTGGGGGGTGTGCACTGCCACATCCACCTCCTGGCGGGCGTCCTCGTTGGCATACTCCACCACCAGGGCATAGGGGCCTGGCTGCGGCACTGCCACCTGAAGCTGGACGTCCACCTGGAGGGACAGGGCGATGTGAGGCCCCACCCCAGGCCCCCTCCAAGAGAACAGGGTGCTCCTAAACACGGCCCTTCCCATCCTCTGTGCCCAGAGCCTCGTCCTCCCGTCTCAGGGCCTGTGTGCCCACCACTCCTGCTGCTGGAGGCACTCCTCCTGTGGCCACTCGACCTTCCAACCTCTGCTCACTCTGAGCCTCCCCTGCCCATCGTGGCCCACCAGCCTCATCACTGCAGAGTGTCTGGTGCCTGAAGTGAACCAATGACCTGCCACCCCCTCATGATAAGCTGGAGTGCTGGGCCACCCTCACCCCATTTACAGCTGAGGCCCCAGGCACTGACTCTCAAGGTCAAAGTCCTAAAGGCAGCAAGCGCTGCCTGAGCCACTAACTGTGCCATGCCCGCATCACTTCTGCCCTGCACCCATGTCCCTTCTGCAACACGGACCCCCATCCTCCAGACCAAAGGCACGCCTCCCCAGGGCTTGATCCTACTTGTCCCCAAGGGGCCCCGGGGACACGCACATCAGTGCCCCAGCAGACAACAAGCGGCGGGTGCGCGGGGCTGAGTTGCTCTGTGGGGCAGGGCCGGGGTAGGCTGTTGTCATGGCGACACAGGGCCTCGGGCCCAGCGGCGGAGGGGAAGCCGTCCAGGGGTAGGTGGGTGTAGAGGAGGCAGCTGGTTGGGGACACACAGTCTGGTCAGCACAGGGCAGGTGGCCTGGGCACTGGGAGGGGCAGGTCCCCCCCAGCCCTGCCAGACTGGCCCTCACTTGTCTCCAGAGCGCTGGGCGTCTGGCCGGAACGTGCAGGGCTCAGTCACTCTCAGCTGCAGCAGGGCTGCCTCATAGTAGGCGCTAGGCAGCAGAACCACATAGTCCTTGGAGGGAGGGGGGAGGTTAGGTGGTGTGGCCCCTGCCCCGGGCCCCACCCCAACCCTCTCAGCCCTGCCTCACCAGGAGCACCCCCTCGGCCTCCACGAGCAGGGCCCAGGCGCCAGGGTTCAGCACGAAGGGCTCCCCCAGGCCCCTCTGGGGCACAGTGACAAAGGCAGGCTCGGTGCTGGGCGGGAAGGCCACGGGCTGGCTCTGCTCTGTGCCTGGGGGTGGGGACAGTGGGCTTTCTGGATGCAGGGATGAGACGGCCACTCCAGGCTGCAGTCACCAGCCCCCCAGGGTCAGGAGGACGGGCCTGGCCTCCCCACCCACGCATGGGGATGTGGTGGGAGCTGGGTGGTGGGGGAGCAGCCCCAGCACTCACAGTTGGGACACGTGGTGAACTTGTCCTGGTCTCGCATGGAAACCCGCCCGCTCACACTCGTGGGCCCGCGGTTGACATAACGGAAGACGAGCCGGAAGAGGTCGGGGGAGGTCAGGTTCAGCTGTGCCACGATCCTGGGCTGCAGTGGGGTTGGGGGCACGAAAAGTTGGGGCGCCCTCCTGGTCATGCTCAGCCGACACCCATGAGCTCAGGGGCCCGCCCGCCCTCTGCCAGCCATCATGCCAGGAACACAGAGCCCGCACCTGGATGGGTGTCATCTGCGCATAGCCCCTCCAGCTGAAGTTCTCGAACTCCAGGGGGTTGAAGCCGAAGCGCACAGCGTGGCCCTCAGGTGTGGCCGCCTCCTCGAGCTCCAGGCGCAGGTGGTGCAAGTCAGGGAGATAGTGGTCCTGAGCAGGCCTGGCCACAGCAGGGGCAGTCAGGGTGGGACAGGTACTGGCCCTGCACCGCACACCGGGGTCCCCAGGGAGAAGCCTGTGGACAAACTGCTGCCCCAGCCCACATCCCCAGCCCAGCTGGGGCGGGGTACCCACTCGCTGCAGGTGGAGCCCTGGGTGTTGGGGCGGCACATGCAGGCGCCCGTCCTCAGCTCACAGCTCTGCCCCAGCGCTCCGCCAACATCACACCGGCAGCCTGCAATGGGGGAGCGAGTGAGTGAGGCCCAGCCCCACGGTCTCCATGCTCCTCCCGCAGCCCGCGGCTCAGGACTCCGCTTCGTCCACCCTCCATCAAGGGTGACCCAGGATGAGAGGACGAGTGTTACTGCCACCAGGAGCTGCCCGGGGCTCTGGACAGCAGAGGGTCAGGATTTAGGGCAAGGGCCCTGGGATTGGTGAGTGACGCCTGCCAGGGCACAGGATGGAGGGAGAAGAAGGGGTTAAATCTGCACCCCCTCCACACCAGCACAGGTCTGGCCAGGTACCCAGAGTGGCTCAGCGAGTGCCATGTGACACCCAGGCCCTGGCTGGCCCTTGTCCCATGTGTCCCTCCCTGGGCCTCAGCCTCCCCGGGATGTGGTCCAAGGGCCAAGCAGTGGGCCTTACTGCGGCAGCCGAAGTAGTCAGCCTGGTCCAGCCCGAAGAAGCCGTCCTTGCAGGCTGCGCAGGTCTGGCCACACACGTGGGGCTTGCAGAAGCACTGGCCGTTGCCCTGGAGGCCGAGGGAGAAGCTGGGACCAGGCCTGGGAGGGTCCCTACACTCTGTTCCCATGGCCCCCGGCACCTCTGCCCTCAGACTCACCAGCTGGCACTGGGCAGCCCCACCCAGCGTGCCCCTGGGATCACAGTTGCAGCCTGGGGGAGAGGCAGAGCAGGGCTGAGAGCTGGGCGAGGGCAGGACTCCATCCCCACCCTGGTCACTGTGGAGCCAGCCTTCCCCTCCGCAGGGTCTCCCCCAGCACCCTAACACCACTCCAGGCAGACTCACGGGTACAGCCCTCAGGGTTGCTAGGACTCAGCCCCCAGAATCCAGGTTTACAGCGGTCGCAGCTTGGCCCCTCCACGTGAGCCCGGCACGTACAAGGGGCCTGTGCCTGGGAGACGATGAGACTGAGGGTCAGAGTAGGTCCTTGCCCTCCTAGCACAAACCCTCAGCCCTGGAGCCTGGCCCCATCTCGGGCATGACCCAGCCAGGGCACCAAAGGGGCTCTGAGGTTGCCATGGCAACTGAGCAGCAGGTGAGTGATCGTTTCTAGAAGTGAAGGCCTCAGTGCCAGAGGGCTGCCCCGGGCTTACCTCGGGAGGGACACGGTCAGCTGGGGCCAGGCCAGCAGGATGGCAGGAGCCAGCTGTGGAGAGAGGCCCAGGCCACTGTCATTACTCAGCCATCGACCCTGACGGCCGAGAGCTTCCCCAGGCCTGGCCAGGACCTGAGGCCCTGTGGGAGCCAGCACACATGCCTTTCACACGTATGCACAGGCCAGAAACCACGGGTGCCTTCTTGCCCTAGTCCCCCTAGCTGTGAGGGCATGTGCTCTCCCCCACCACACAGCTGTGAACACGCAATAAGCACACACTCGCACAAAGCACATAAACAAGCATGAACAGATGGACAGCACGTGACCACATGCACAACACACGGACACTCATGTGAACGCATGTGTGAACCGAGAGCACGCAGGGCACTGCAACAGTCGTGGGAACACGCAGCACATCACACACACACACACACACACACACACGGGGCCAGCCCCACCTTCGCAATAGGGGAAGTTGTATGCACCAGGCACACACATGTCGCACCGCAGTCCCGTCACTCGCAGTCGGCAGCTGCATTGCCCGCTGTGGGGATCGCAGGCTGCGTGCAGGGAACCTTCGGGAGAGCAGTGGCAGGCTAGAGGAGGGGGAGGAGGGGGTGTCAGCACGTGGAGAGCATGCGTCCTCCCTTCCCTGCCCCACCCCCTCCCCCCACCAGGGTACTCACGGGCACAGTCAGGGAAACCGTGGAAGCCGGGGCCGCACTCCTGGCAGGTGGCTCCTGCGTAGCCGGGACGGCAGCGGCACAGCCCGCCTGCCCCACACAGCTGGTCCACGGAGCCCCGGGGGTCACAGGCACAGGCTGCAGAGGACTTGGGGTCATGCCCTGGGCACCTGTGGTGGCCCCCCCCCCCGGAGCCCCACCAAAGCCACCCACTCACCATGGCACTCGGGATAGCCGTGGTAGCCCAGGCGACAGTGGTCACAGTGGGGGCCGTTGAACTCTGGCCGGCACAGGCAGCGGCCAGCGTCGTCACAACCCTCAGGGAGGGTCCCCACGGGGCTGCAGCCACACACTGCAGGCCGAGAGTGCATGGGCCCCTGAGCCGGCAGCCCAGACCCAGCCCCACTCCCACCTGCCCGCTGGGGGTGCCGTACTCACGCTGGCAGAGGGGGAAGTGGAAGTAGCCGGGGGCACAGCGGTCACATGCGGCCCCCTCGAAGCCTGTCCGGCACGTGCACTGGCCTGAGTCACGGTCACAGGTTCCGTCCACCACACCAGGGCTGGAGCACTGGCAGGCTGCAGAGAGGAGGAGGTCACAGAGGGGTCGGGCTCCTGGGCTCCGCGAGGGGATGCTGCTGGGCCAGGGCTGGACTCACGCTGGCAGCCTGGGCCGTAGAAGCCGGGGGCGCAGAGCTCACAGTGGGTGCCCTGGAAGTTGGGTTTGCACACGCAGTGCCCCACCTGCGGGTCCTTCCGGCAGGCATTGCCCTGGGTCCCGGCAGCGCTACAGTCACAGTCTGGAGGGGGACAGGGGTGGGATGGGGGTCTCAGAGGTCCTGCAGCTGCCCCACTCAAAACCTCCCTTCTCCACAGACTCCTTTCCTTGCCTTTTGACACTGCACTCATGCACAGTGAAAAAGACTTCAAAAAGGCCAACAAAGGAAAGCGGATGTTTTAGGAAAACAGTGGCATGCAATGAAATCAGGAGCATTTTACACACATAATTAATTGTTTATAATGTAGACACCAAGTCAACTGCAGGTGTTGACATAACCAGAGAAAATGCAAAAGCAAAATCTTTAGAAGGCGGAAAGAAAATTCTACTCTTTATAAATAATTCTGGAAATTAGGAAGAAGGAAGAAAAAGTGTGCTAGATGTCTTAACTGATGCACAAAAAGGGACTAATACTATTTTTGTTACTGACATAAAATAGATAATGGTTCATTGTTCAGTCGCTAAGTTGTGTCCGACTCTTTGCAACCCCATGAACTGCAGCATGCCAGGTTTTCTTGTCCTTCACTGTCTCCTGGAGTTTGCCCAAACTCATGTCCATTGAGTTGGTGATGCCATCCAACCATCTCATCCTCTGTTGCCCCATTCTCCTCTTGCCCTCAACCTTTCCCAGCACCAGGGTCTTTTCCGGTGAGTCAGCAATTTACATCAGATGGCCAAAGTACTGAAGCTTCAGCTTCAGCTTCAGTCCTTCCAATGAATATTCAGGGTTGATTTCCTTTAGGATTGACTACTTTGATCTCCTTGCTGTCAAGGACTCCCAAGAGTCTTCTCCAGCACCACAATTCAAAAGTATCAATTCTTCAGTGCTCAATCTTCTTTATGGTCCAATTCTCACAGCTGTACATGACTACTGGAAAAACCAGAGCTTTGACTATATGGACTTTGGTCAGCAAACACTGTCTAGGGTTGTCATAGATTTTCTTCCAAGGAGCAACTCTTTTAATTGTGTGACTGCAGTACAAAATAATGGTTCATTATTTGTCAAAACATAAAGATAACCTTGGCCCAGACCAGAAGATAGAAACAGAACTTGCAAACCCTCAGAGAAGAAAACACAAACCAACCAAAATATGCTTTGCTGGTCAATCTAGTAAAAGTCAAGAAAGGAAAAATTTAAGCAGAATGAAAGAAATGATACAGTTGGGGCAGGGGCAAGCCCAAATAGCAGCCACAGTCCCTCTGCCAGGCCGCATCTCCTCTCACGAGACAAACCCAAAGGCATCGGTTTGACTCCTGAAGGAGAATCTGGTCACACCCTTTTGAAAGAATGCACCTTGAACCAAGGACTTGGACAAGAAATAAAGAGCTTCCAGAAGGGAGAGCGTGGAGTATGGTGAGCCCAGGCACGAGCATTAATGGAGACAGGAAGGATGTTGTGTGTGGAAGAAAGGGACTTGCCCCCCAAGAGATGCTGAAAACCCAAAGCTCTAAGAGCAGGATAAACATGGTCCGGAGGTACTGAAAACTAAAACTATTGAAATTGGGAGGGAAATCTGGCCAAACCACCGTCAAAGAGAGAAAGACTGAATACACTGTTCCCAGAATGTGACAAAAACTAAGAACAGAGTAGGTTTAAACAGCATAATTAACATGTCCTTTAATAAACGTATGTGTACAAATCTATTCCCACAGAGAACACAAGTTCCTGTCAAACATTTTTGGACAATCTAAAAGGGGTCACATTCCAGGTGAGAAAGAAACCCTCAAAATCCAAAGACAAAAAGTAGACATTTTCAGGCTACCAAATCTGACCACGGTGCAGTAAAACAGAACAGAACCATCAAAAGAAGGGATAGAATGGAAATCTAACCACCTGGAATGGCAAACACAGGTCTAAACAACTCGGGTGAAAAGGAAAATGAAAACTGAAATGATACACAGTTTAAGAGGAACAGCAGGGAGAACACAGCATATCGACTCTGTGGGATACACCCAGCCCAAGCCACATTCTGAAGCAAACTCACAGCTTTACCCCTGGGTTTCTCAACCTTGGCACCAGTACCATTCTGCTTGGATGACTATTGTGGGGGTGGGTCTGTCCTGTGCTCTGCAGGAGATTCAGCGTCATGTCTGGCCCCTACCCACTAGATGACCGTGGCATCCCCCAGTTAGAATAACCAAAGATGTCTCCAGACATTTTCCTGCAGAATAAAATCAGTCTTGGTTGAGAAAAAAATGCTTTACATGTTTTGTGGATAATTAAGAGAAACTTAAAAGTAATAACAATTCAAGAAACTATGAAAATGACAATAAGTCAAAAGAAAACAGAAAAAGACAAATACTGTATGATCTCACTTATATGTAGAATCTTAAAAAATACACACACACTGAGTCTTTAAAAATACCCTGAGCTTGTGGATATAAAAAAAAAAAAAAGATTGATAATTGCCAGAGGTGCGGATTGGGAGGTGGCAAAATTGGTGAAGGGAGTCAAAAGATGCAAACTTCCAAATATAATGTAAATAAGTCATGGGATGTGACCCACAGCATGGCAACAATAGTTAATAATAATGTACTGCATAATTGAAAGTAGCTAAGAGAGTAGACATTAAAAGTTCTAGGCCAAATTAAAAAAAATTTTCTTATCATGAGAAAAAAATTATAATTCTGTGTGGTGACAGGTGTTAACTAGACCTTCTGTGGTGATCATTTGACAATGTCTAGAAATACCAAACCTTTGTGTTACATACCTGAAATTAACATACTGATTTAGGATTATACCTCAACAGAAGACAGAAGAGAGAAAGGTAGATTTTAGCTCAAATTTTTCTATATTAGGAAGTTAAAATCTCTCTCCCAAACCAGAGAAAAACTCCAGCAGATCTTATCAATATAAACCTTAAGCTGCACTTCAAAAACACTAAAAAACTCAGCAAACTTCTGTTATATCTCTGAAGGCAGGAAAGAAAAGAAAAACAGACAAAAGGAACGGAAGGAAATTTGAAAATCACATACAGAATACTGTGCATAACTTTCTGCCTACACCTTTTAAAATCCAAATGATATAAACAAAATTTGCTAAGAAAACATAAGTAACCAAAACTGACTTAAGATGAAGTAGAAAATGAACATGCATAATAAAAGAAATTAAAACTATCACCTAAGATGTCCATGGTCTGATCAGATTCATATGAAGAAAATAACAACAAGGGCAAATTACCCACTGGGAGAAAAGCATGTGACTCGTGAGGCATAGATACTATAGTTCATGTGGAAAGAGCTTACAGCAGCAAACGAGTGAAAAGAAAACTGAGCCATGACCTCAGAAGGGAAATTCACACATGAAAACAACAGAAAGAGTCCAGAAACATGAGAGAAGATTCAAATTCAAGTGAGGCAAAGAAATACGGCTAAGACCAAGGAAACACCAAATGCCATCAGATCTAAGAACCAGTTACAGGACACACCACTATCTTGAGCTGCTGTGAAAGGAAAATACTGGCCAATTAGACACTGATAAGCCACCAACCAAAAGGTGCATCCCAACTCCAGGAAAACTGAAGATTTCTGTAATAATGAACGCTGCCATGCAGAGACAGCAACATTCTGACACAAGTGACGCGAATGACGCCACTCCACCCAGGCAGACGATTTTGCCAGGAGAGCAGTTTGGCAACGTGCAGCCAAAAATGTTTCCAAACCTTCTTCTAGGAAACTGTCCTGCAGAAATAGTTAATAATTCATGGAAAGCTTTAGCTGCAAGGATGTTTACTATAGTGTTATTTTTAAAAACTCTGGAAAGAACCTAAATTACCAAGAATTGAGAGTTGGTCAAACAAGAACTGCATCTGTGTACATAACGTAGAATGTAAAATGACGTGTTTACAGGATGGTGTGGGTGGAAAGTGCAATTACACGAAAGTGCACACAGGCCACGCGGATGCTTACAAACATAGCATACACGTGGAGGGAGGAGGGGCTGTTTGCAGGAGCTGCGATTCTGGATAACTCTCTTTAACTTTCTGCTTGCCTATATTTTTTAAGGTTTTCTAGAATGAATATGTATTATTTGCACAAAATTAAAAGAACCAAAGAAAAAGTGAACAAAATGGAAACAGCAGGTTGGTGAAAACGTAACTGCGGTTTGGGACCGTGAATTTTAAATCATTATAACCAGGCTCAAACACATCTTTATTAATGAAACTAGGAACCACTACAATCAATACAAATAAGTTGGCTTATTCCTATAGCATAAAGATCTGTGCTTTGGGATTTGATGAACACTTGAAAAGCATTTTCTGCCTCCTGCTGGTTGTTGGAAGAGTTTTCCCTGCAAAAAGTTGTCAAGATGCTTGAAAAAGTGGTAGTTGGTTAGCAAGAAGTCAGGTGAATATGGCAGACAAGAAAAAACTTCTTAGCCCAATTCGTTCAGCTTCTGAAGTGCTGGTTGTGTGACGTGTGGTCGAGCGTTATTGTGGAAGAGATCTGGGCCCTCTCTGTTGACCAATTCCAGCTGCAGGCATTGCAGTTTTTGGTGCATCTCATCGATTTGTTGAGCAAACAAATGTGATGGTTCTGCAGGATTCAAAGAAAACTATAGTGGATCAGATTGGCAGTAGACCACCAGACAGTGACCATGACCTTCTTTGGTGCAAGTTTGGCTTTGGAGCTTCTTCTGGGTCCAACCACTGAACTAGCCGTCACTGGCTGTCGTATACAATCCACATCTGGTCATACATCACATTCCGATGAAGAAATGGTTCGCTGTTGTTGCACAGACCAAGAGAAGACGACACTTAAAGATTTGTTTATTTGCGGTCAGCTCATTAGGCACTGTCTTACTGAGCTTTTTCACATTTCCAATTTGCTTCAAATGCTGAACAATTGTAGAATGGTCAGCACCGAGTTAGTTGGCAACTTCTCGTGTAGTGTAGGAGAAAGCAATGGCACCCCACTCCAGTACTCTTGCCTGGAAAATCCCATGGACGGAGGAGCCAGGTAGGCTGCAGTCCATGGGGTCGCTAAGAGTCAGACATGACTGAGCGACTTCACTTTCACTTTTCACTTTCATGCATTGGAGAAGGAAATGGCAACCCACTCCAGTGTTCTTGCCTGGAGAATCCCAGGGACGGGGGAGCCTGATGGGCTGCCGTCTATGGGGTCACACAGAGTCGGACACGACTGAAGCGACTTAGCAGCAGCAGGAGCATGTAGTTGTAAGAGGATCAGCTTTGATGATTCTCTTGGTTGTTGTCAACTTCCGATAGCTGGTCACTGTCCTCATCTTCAAGGCTCTCGTCTCCTCTGCAAAACTTCTTGAACCACCACTGCACTGTATGTTCATTAGCAGTTCCTGGGCCAAATGTGTTGTTGATGTTGCAAGTTGTCTCCGCTGCTTTACAACCCATTTTGAACTCGAATAAGAAAATCGCTGAAATTTGATTTTTGCCTAATATCATTTCCCTAATCTAAAATAAATATAAAATAAACTGGGGTTGCAGAGTCGGACATGACTGAGCAACGTTCACTTTCACAAACAGCAAGTAATAACTCATTAGGGCTTCCCTGGGGGACAGTAAAGAAACTGCCTGCAATGCAGGAGACCCAAATTCAATCCCTGGGTCAAGAAGATTCCTTGGAGAAGGAAATGGCAGCCCATTCCAGTATTCTTGCCTGGAAAAATCCCATGGACAGAGAAGCATGGTGGGCTACAGTCCATGGGGTCACAAAGAGTCGGACGTGACTGAGCAACTAACACTTTCAACTTTCAATAAGTCGTTAGCAAAAAGAACATAAAGTAAGAAATGTGCATTAAAATGATGCATCACATAATCACATTTAAAAATGTATTCCAATATCAAACAGCAAAGGTCAACAATGCAAAACCACAATTACTTTTGCACCGCCGACTCTGTGGGCCTGGGTTTGGCCCACTCTGCCCCACTGCTCCAGTGGGGCCTAAGGCAGGATGGGGATCTTGAGGGACACTTACTCACGATATGTCCGGCAGGCAACACCTGCTCCCCAGTGTCATTGTGGGAGGAGGAAGGCACCGCTGAGAGAGGAGACAGCACATGTCAGCAAGGTGGGGTAAGCACCCGGCTGCCAGGGTCTCCCCACATCACCAGCGGTACAAGCAGGATGAAAGGGTTCCCACCCCTCCCCACTGGCTCCAGCCCAGTATCGGGGGATACTCAGGTGCCTGCCCATCCCCCCATCCCCAGCTACGCCCTCACGGTAGCAGTGTGGGAAGTCAGTGAAGCCTTCAGCACACGCGTCGCATCGCGCCCCCGTGAAGTTTGGCCGGCAGTAGCAGCGGCCAGTCAGGTCCTCACACGTCCCGTCTGTGAAGTCCGACTCACAGTTGCAACCTAAATGGGCGTGGGAAGACAGGGGACCCCAAGCCCACAGCTCTCAGGCCTCCAAGGAGGGTCAGCATCGGCCTTCCCCCCTGACCTGGGATGTGGGATGAGAGTTACGGCCTCCCAGATAGCTGCAAAGGCCCCAGGACCCCCCATCTGGGCACACCCTGCTCCTGGATACCCTTGGGACACCCCCACCCCGACCACACCCGGTCACCCCCACTTACGGCGGCAGGCGTGGGGTGAGTCGAGTGGGTGGTCTGGGGAGCGGTAGAAGCCAGGCAGACACTGCTCACAGTTGATGCCCGTGGTGTGATGCTGCGACAGGACAGGGCCGCTGAGTCCAGGAACCCCCGGCCCCCAGCCTTGTGCAGACCCTGCCCACCCGAGACCCGCACCACAGACCTGGCAACAGCCTCACCCACCTGGCAGTCAATGCACACGCCCCCGCCCTGGTAGACCTGGTCCTGATTCTGGCTGGCGTTGCGCCGATCCACCTCCGGGTCGTAGTAGCAGTCGTGGGCATGGCCATAGCAGTTGCAGGCTGGAGAGCAAGGGGCTCAGCTGTGGGCAGGCCTCTGTGACCCTCCCCCGGCTGGGACCCCCGGGCACATCCCATAAACTACAGGTGACCCCAGACTCAGGTGATGGAGTGTGCCATGTTGCCTGAGTGTGCCAACAGCACTCTTCTGAGCATGTATAAGCATGTGTGAACATGTATGAAAGCTGTATGTACTGTGTGAGCACGTGTGCGCATGCACATGTGTGCAAGCGTGTGTGTACATGAGTAATAAGAATGTGACGTGAGTACAAGAGTACACTGTGTGGGTATGAGTACATTTGAGCATGTGTGAGCACCGTGCGGGCGTGTGGAGGGGCACTCACACTGGCATTCATTGGCACTGTCTGTGGTGGCTGGCCTCCATGGCTGCTGGTTGAAGCCGGGGCAGCAGCGGTCACAGGAGCCCCCACATGTGTTGTGTTGGCAGGCGCACTGAAGCCTGTAGGGGACACACAGGCACAGGAAGGGCTCAGACCCACCGGGGACCCAGAGGGACCAGAGAAGGGCAGTGGCTGTGTAGGGACTTCATGGAGGATGGGAGCTGGGACAGAGCATGGCATGGTCAGTGCATGTGGCCCCTGACCACAGGTGAACCTGAGCCCTGGGCCCCTCAGGTTCCAGCTACACCCACCCCATCACGGCCAGGACCCAGGCCAAGTCTGCAGCTTCCCTGGGCCAACTCTGAGGTCTGGGTCTTGCTCAGCAGGCAGGCAGCCCTGGGCTCAGCCAGACGCCCCTATTACCCAGGGCTCCTCCCCAGGGGCAAGTGGCCAAGAACTGCTTCCTCTTCCAGCTGGGGGTGGACTCCAGTCAGAGGGTTGGAATCCAGCCTACTGTCCTGGAGAGCAGCTCCTGCTGGCTCAGTGGGCAGGGGGACAGCTGGCTGCAGCTGAGGACTGAGCACAGAACCACCCTTCCCCTCAGCACACACCTCCACAACTCAGTCAAAGGGGGAGCAGGAAGCACAGCCCCACCCCAGGGCCATGTGCTCCTCAGTCCTAGACCAGTACCACAGTGCTTAGAAGTCCTGAGCCGCCCCCAGGAGCCAGTCAAAGAAGAAGAGACTGAGAGCTCCAAATCCACTTGAGCCCCTCCCTTCCTGCACAAGGGGCTGCACACAGAGCCTGGAGAGGCAGCACTGAGGATCCTCAACCAAGGCCCTGGGGCTGGTGTTTGACTTTTCAAGAATCTACACTTGAGAAACCTGCATGCAGGTCAGGAAGCAACAGTTAGAACTGGACATGGAACAACAGACTGGTTCCAAATAGGAAAAGGAGTACGTCAAGGCTGTATATTGTCACCCTGCTTATTTAACTTCTATGCAGAGTACATCATGAGAAATGCTGGACTGGATGAAGCACAAGCTGGAATCAAGATTGCTGGGAGAAATATCAATAACCTCAGATATGCAGATAACACCATCCTTATGGCAGAAAGTGAAGAGGAACTTAAAAGCCTCTTGATGAAAGTGAAAGAGGAGAGTGAAAAAGTTGGCTTAAAGCTCAACATTCAGAAAACGAAGATCATGGCATCTGGTCCCATCACTTCATGGCAAATAGGTGGAGAAACAGTGGCTGACTTTATTTTTCTGGGCTCCAAAATCACCGCAGATGGTGACTGCAGCCATGAAATTAAAAGACGCTTACTCCTTGGAAGCAAAGTTATGACCAACCTAGATAGCATATTAAAAAGCAGAGACATTACTTTGTCAACAAAGGTCCATCTGGTCAAAGCTATGGTTTTTCCAGTAGTCATGTATGGATGTGAGAGTTGGACAATAAAGAAAGCTGAGTGCTGCAAGAATTGATGCGTTTGAACTGTGACGTTGGAGAAGACTCTTGAGAGTCCCTTGGACTGCAAGGAGATCCAACCAGTCCATCCTACAGGAGATCAGTCCTGGGTGTTCATTGGAAGGACTGATGCTAAAGCTGAAACTCTTTGGCCACCTCATGCAAAGAGCTAACTCATTGGAAAAGACCCTGATGCTGGGAAAGATTGAGGGCAGGAGGAGAAGGGGATGACAGAGGATGAGATGGTTGGATGGCATCACCGACACAACGGACATGGGCTTGGGTGGACTCCAGGAGTTGGTGATGGACAGGGAGGCCTGGCGTGCTATGGTTCTTTGGGTTGCAAAGAGCTGGACACGACTGAGTGGCTGAACTGAACACTGTCAGTGTACCCCTTAACCAGGAAATTAACACAAAGATTAGGGCATCTGTCAAAAGTCCTTGGAAAACCACGCTGGAGGGATTCTTCCCAATCTAGGGCACATGGTCACCACACAGGTGAAGCCCTATTGAAAACCTGCACAGAAACAACCCAATGGGGTCAGTCGATGCAACCAGCAGCAGGGCTGCACCCCAGGAACTTCACTTCATGGAGCAATCAGGTTGAAACCATAGAAAGAGAGTCTTTAAAGATTATAACCCAGAAGACAGTGAAATGACATTTAAGTGTTGAAAGAGATAGCCATTAACCAGGAATTCTACAACCAGCTAAACTATCACCAAAGAGGACTTCCCTGGCGATCCAACGGTTGGCAGTCCACCTGCCAAAGCAGGGGACACAGGTTCAATCCCTGTTCCGGAAGGACACATGCTGTGGGGCAACTCAGCCAGCACAGCAGCTGCTGCACCCATGTGCCATAGAGCCTGTGCTCTGGAACAATGAGAAGCCCAAGTAGCACAATTAAGAATAGACCCCGCTTTCTGCAACTAGAGAGAGCTCCCAAGAAGCTACAAAGATCCAGCACAGCCAAAAATAAAATGCTTTAAAACAAAAAAGAATCTTAATAAAAATAAAAAGACCCCAGAGAGCTCCCTCGCCCCTCCCACACTACAAGGACTCAGCTGGAAGACAGTCACCTATGAACTAGGAAAAGGGCCTTAGGTGCCTCCATAACTGTAAGGAATAAGTCTGCATGGTTTATAAGCCGCCCAGCCTCTGGCATTCTGTCAGCCTGAATAGACTAAGACACAACAGAAACAAAACACGTGTCTTCCAAACCGAGGGGTGGAGAAGAGAGACTGGGGGCTGGGCACATGGGGCAGGTAGTCAGCACTCAGAATGATGGTGGTAGAGAGGGCAGAGAGGATGCAGGTGGGGGTGGAGGTGATGGTGGTAGAGGCTGAGGGGCAGAGAAGAGCAGCTGGTAGGGCAGAGCCCTCATGGAAGAGGCAGAGGAGGTGGCAGACAGAACGCAGGGAGGACACAACAGGCCGACGCTGTGGGGCATGGGTGAGCGAGGGGTGTCAGCACTCGCGGTTCTGGGAGAGACACCCCACACGTTCTGAAGGGTGAGCAGAGCTCTGCTCATGCCCAGGTGCAGGTGAGTCAGGGCGGATGCCGACGCCCTCCCGACAGGCACGGGCAGGCCTGCCTCTCCTCTGGAGCTGATCTGGCCGCCCAGCTGGCGCCCTAAACAACCATCACGAGTCCCACTTGGCACTTAATTTCCCAAAGCAACCAACTGCATCTGGGTTCAGCACCTGAAGCTGTGGGCAGGAATCCTCACCCAGGGCCACACTGAGGCTGCATGGACCACACGGGTTCTGGGGGCCTGCACCAGTGTGATCATACCCCTCCCGCTGCAGACCCATCAGCCATGCCTGAGGAGGTCTAGGGTTCACCTCTTAGTGTTTTTTGACTATGAGAACAGGGGTGAGCTTCTGCACTGTCTGGGCTTCATCCACCTCCCTATCAACTAGGATGTGGACACAGCGATAAACCCCAGAATTGAGGGGGCTGCACAATTTCAAGGCGAGGGAAGCAGCAGGAGGAGGTGGCCAGCAAGGGCTGGGGGCTGCAGGAGCCTGGCCTCAGGCTCCCTTGGCAGGCTCTGCTGCCTCTTCCAGCACCGCCTGTCCAGCCCTGGACCTGCTTTATGCCCCAGAGCCCTCAGCCCTGCCAGGACCCCTGCGCTGGGCACAGGCCTCCCATTTCCTGCCTGCCCAGAACAGGGGCTGCTGGGGTGGGGCGGGAAGCCCACCTGTGCCTCTGGAGCAGGAAAACAGCCCAGCATGTGTTAACTCCACACACAGCTGCTGATGGACAGGAGGGAGGGAGGGAGGGAGGTAAGAGGGAAAGGAAAATGAGGGAGGGAGGCGTGAACACACAGACGAATCCACTGCCGAGCCCGGAGGAGAGCTGGCCTAGTGCCAGGCTCCAGCTGATAATTTAGCTGAGTGCTCACTGCTGAATTCATGGCGCTGGAGCCACTTAGGCACATAGCACCAGTGGCAGCTTGTTAAAGACGCAGGTTCCTGAGCTCCGCCTTACTGGCTGAGCTCAGAGTCCCCGCTGAGCGTGTCAGAGGGGGGGTCTGGGCTGCTCCCTGTCCTGAGCCTCGGCCCCTGCCTGTGTCCAGGATGGGGGTCAGGGTGGGGCAGCAGGGAGTGTATAATCTGTGTCCTCAAGGAAGGTGGGAGAGCTCCCCTCACCCCAGAGGGCAGGAACATGCAGCCTCAGGCAATTACCTCCCTCAGACTCCCCTGCACCTCTGGGGTTTCCACCAGAGGAGCAGCTGGGTCACAGGTCCAGGTAAGGCTCCACCTCTGTGGGCAGCAGGGCAGAGGCCCAAGCCAGACACTAGGCCCTACCCTTCCACCTCACTGTGCACACGGGGAAACTGAGGCCACGGGGAAACGAGGGGCGAGGGGCCAGTGTAGGGGCGATGAAACCAGGCCTCCTCTCCCTCAGGTTCAGCACGAGATGGGGGGATGACCAGGGAGCTGCAGGTCTCACCTGAAGGGGTCTGTGGGGTCTTTGGCATCACAGACATCCGCATGCCCGTGGCAGACACAGCGGCCGCCGATGCTGATGTCCTTGATACTGTAATAGTACTGTGCAGGGCCCGCAACGTGAGCGCGTGGCCTCCCACTCCTGCCCTGAGCCCAGGTGGCCCCGCCCATAGCAGCCCCAGCCCCCGTGGCCCCGCCCACAGCAGCCCCGCCCCGTGGCCCCGCCCATAGCAGGACCAGCTCCACGGGGCCCCGCCCACACCTGCCCCGAAGCCCGGCCCGCCCGCCCGCCCGCTCACCCGGCGGGTGACCGTGGGGTCCCGCAGCGCCTTGCCCATGAGGTGGCCCAGCAGCGTGTTGGTGCGCAGGAAGCGCAGGCGGATGTTGGTGGCTTTGGTGAAGTCACGCAGCAGCGGCGAGTAGGAGAAGTTCATAGCACCTGGGCGCCCGTTCACCAAGGACACCACGATCTGAGGATGGACGCAGATCAGGCAGGGGCATGGTGCCGGCACTGACCGCCAGACCGCATGCCCCACGCCGTCCCGCCCGGCCCACCTCGCCGTTCTCCAGAGGCACAATCCGGGAGTACTCGGTGCTGCAGATGACATCGTCGTCCTGCGTGATGCGCTCCAGCGTCCGCAGCCCGAACCGTTCCAGGCAGTCCCTCTTGGAGGCTACGGAAATGCCGAGGGTGAGCGCTCGGCGCTCTGGGGGAGCCCTCGGAGGAGGCAGTGCCCTGCTGCCCTGGGCGCCCTGTCTTCACGGAGCCACATGGCCTCAGCCAGGAGGAAGCATCAACAGGAATGCAGCATCGCGGCCACCCTCAGGGTTTTGTTGAACAGAGCGTGGAGCACATCGCAGCTTCCTCCAGAGGGCGCCTCAGGACCCAGGGTGCCCCTGCCGGGAGGCTCTGAACTTGCCCACCCTTGGTGAGCTGACCATCCAGGCCTTTGCCATTCTCTCTGCAGAGTGTCCCCTTGTGTGTCCCTCCCCAACCCCAGCCTTGGGGCACCCATCCTGACTGTCCTTCACAGGGTTGCCCTGCACTCACTCTTGGGCTTTGGAGCTTGAGGGGGACACAAGTTCCAGGACCACCCAATTGGAGCCATGTGGACATGATTAGTCAGGGTGGCACGTGGCAGGGCCAACCAGTGAGCAGGGGCGCAGGGCCCCCGTGCTCTCCTGATGGGGCAGCTAAGTTGGTGGCCTCTGCCACCTGGGAGTTGCTGGAGCATAAGGCCAGTCCACAGCGAGCTAGGAGATGGACCCAGCAGTGCCATGTCACGGACGCAAGGCCCTGAACCCCCAGCTGCCTTCAGGAATATGCACCCCACAGCCCAGCCCACCTAGAAGCCGGGCGTGAGGGCAGGCCTGGTATCCAGAGGCCTTGAGAGCACAGCACTGGCAGCCCACTCACCCAGGGTATCCCCCCTTGCCAGCCCCTCACTCTGGGAGACTCACATGCAAAGTACTGCCAGGGCTGGTAGGTGTGGCCAAAGTCTGTGGACCGCTCCAGCACCCAGAGGTCTGGCCGAGGGGAATTGGCAAACTTGATGAGCACGTAGGCCACGTGGAAAACCTGCCGGATGGTGGGTGAACACCCCTGAGATCCCTTCCACGCCATGTGGGGCCCCCAAACACCTGGAGGGCTGCCCCCACCCTGTGAGGTGAGGTTCCAGGGGATATCTGTGGGCTTGCCCTCAGGGGCCAGACACACCTAGGTAAGAGGGCCAGCTAGCTCAGGGAGCAGCTCCTTGGCTTGCGGGCCAGCCTGGAGCCACTGAGACCTGCTCTGGGGACATAGAGATGACCAGCAGAACCCAGCATTTCTGGAGGGCTCCCCTCTTGAGCCTGAGGGTGACTTAGGGCTCAGACGCACCCCCTCCCCAGCCCCACCCCAGCTGAGGCTGCACACAAGCCTGATGGGGGCTGAAGTCAGACAGGGCCCACACGCAGGCAGCCTGTCTACAGGGCCCAGGCAGTGGGGCTGGGCCAAGTGATGGCAGAAGCTCATCCCACTGTCCCCAGAGCTCTGGTGGCTGGCCTGGGAAGGTGGCCAGGTGATGTCCCAAGCTCCCAGGAGCCTGGCCTCCTTGCACAGCAGGCCGATAAACCCCTGCCCTGGATGGGGGCCCCTGTCACAGTCATCCTGGTGACCCCATCATCTTCAGAGCCAACTCAGGACCTGCACATTTCACTCACTGACCAGCCACAGGGGCAGGCAGCGAGGATCCATCAGGGCCCAGCCTCTGCCTGCCACTGGCACAAGGCCCCAAGAGACAAACACAGGACCTTCCAAAGCTGGGCCAGGGAGACCCTGCCAACCCAGGAGTCAGAAGTTGGAGCTCTGCTGGGCCAAGCCGTTGGGGCAGCACATGGCCAGGGGGACGGGGGAGGCTGTTCATCCAGAGGCATGGGTCTCAATCTGACCTCACTCCTTTGTCTCTCTCCTCTGGGCCAGAGGTCGGCATCCCTGGATGTCCCCCTGTCCCGTGCCCCAGACCTCAGCTTAGAGGGCCAATGACCCCTTCTCCTCCCCCACCTCTGCCCCAAAGCCAAAGATGAGGTGCCATTTTCTGAACGCTCTCTATGTGCAAAGTCTGGGCTCCAAGGAGACCTGGGCAGGGCCGGCGGAGAACCCGGTGCCCAGTCTGTACACGGGGAGAGCTGAGGCCCTAGACGAAGGGCAGAGACACAGCTAGTGAGCACCCCACCCATGGACAATGCCCGCCCCACCCCTCGGGGCCCTCAGTCACACCCCCATGCCAGACCTGCTCACAGGTGGGCTCTGAACTGCTCACCAGCCTCAAGGGCAACGTCGCACCTCAGGCCACTCACTGTCCCCTCAGTGAGGCCCTGCCCAGCCCAGGGGAACAGGCCCCTTCCAGTGTCCACTGCTCTGGAACCAGCTGGTCTGTCAGTGAGCCAGGCCCCAAGCCTAGGGACAGAGCAGGGGTCCCCACCAGGGCTGCCCAATGCCCACAGTCACCCCCTCCCCTGGTCAACCTGAAGCTGCTATGGTAACCCCTCGGACAGTGAGGGGACCACGGACCCGCTCAGGGCCCAGCCCTCAGGAGACCAGCGCCTAGAATCCAGGCGTGGGGGGTGGGGCAGGGGGCGGGGGTTGTGAGATCCCAGGACCCTGAGACACGCCCATTCCTAACCCTGCCCTTCTGGGAAGGCCTGGCTTTGCAGGGAGAGGCCTTTCCCAGGGCGTGTGTAGGGGGTGAGGGCCTATTCACCCATTGCCAGGCCTTGAGGTCATCTTCCACTTGGCCCTGCCCAGTCAGGGGAAGGGCTCAAGCCTCTGGGGGTACAGACCCTACACTTGGCAGGCACCTTGGCCAACCCCTCAGGCATTCCAGGAAGCCCTGGGGACCGCAAACAGCCCCTGTGCCAGGAGGGGTCTTCATGAGGAAGGGGGACACGGCAGAGTGGGGGCCTCAGTGTGCACTGGACTTGAACATAGGCTGTTTTGGGGGCGGCAGCATGGCTGCCACAGAAAGCCCCCAGAGAGATTAAAGCCTTGCTCCGAGCCCCGTGGGGCCCACCCCCGCCTTTCCCTGAGCGAGGCCACCAGGCTGCACCCTCCGTGGCCAGCTTGGTCCCTCCCCCAGGTCGGCGGGCTGCACACATTTTTCCCAGCTGAGAGCACTTGCACAAATATTGACTTGAAGATGCTAATCAGGCAGGACAGGGGCAGAATGAAAACTAACCCCCCCCAACCCTGCGCAAGGCCCAGCCCTCTGGGTGTGCTCCAAGGAAGACCCCTGCCTTCTGTCCATCTGTCCACCTGGTTGTCTCACTGTCACAGCAGGCTGGAGGGACGGGACGGCATATGTTCAGCTCTCCCATCTGTCCCCATTCTGCTTCGGGGAGCCGCACAGCCGCCCCGGGCATGACCCGGAGCGAGTGCAGACCCCTGGCCTCCCTGGACACGGCCCTCCCCACGCCGTCCCCGCCCGCTCCACTCTGCTCAGCTGCCAGCTCCCCTGACCTTTCCCGCTGCTACAGAGCTCTGCGCAAAAGGAAAAAAGTCTTTTAAAGCAAAAGCCAAACAAAAGCCTCCTGAGTTATTTTTAAAAATCTGGCTATTCTGGGGCAGGCACGTCTCCAGGACAGCAGCCGGACCCGCCTCTCAGCCACAGCACCCCCCACCCAGCCTGACCTCGGAGGGCCAGGCTCGCCAGGAGGGGGTCTGCCCTGTGACCGCTGCCTAGAGCGGGAGGCGGAGCCTGGAGAGCCTGGGTGCATCCCAGGCCTCAGTGGCTAGATGGTCCAGGGTGGGCAGGGAGTAGTGGGACAAACACAGCAGAGGTCAGAGGCCGGGGGTCAGGGTGCAAGACCTGAAGAAAGGGTGTGAAGACTCGGAGAGTCTCCAAAGAGAAGAGGCCACCTGTTCCTGCAGGCGAGCAGAGGTCACCCAGAGCCACACCAGAGGCAGAGATTGGGGGGTGGGGAGGGCAAACAAGGGATGGGCTGGAGTCAGAAGACACAGGGAGGGCTAGAGAGGAAGCCGCTACTGCAGACCCCCAGGGGGTCTCCATAGCCCCAGGGACAGGGGTGCAGGAGGGGACAGCAGGCAGGAAGACTCCTGGGCTCAGGCACCCATGTACCAAGGACATGGCTGATGCTGGAGCCTCTGGAAGCACAAGGTCATCAGAGCCAGCACACTCCACCTTTGCCCCGAGCCAGGCCCTGTGCCCCTGTCCTGGGGAGGGAGCACCCTGCCCCCACCCGCTGGGCCGCCAGCATGAATCACCAGGCAGCCTGTGACTCAGCCTGACCCCACAGGAAGCAGGGCCCCATGCTGATTCCCAGGGATGGGCCAGGGTCCCAACCGGGCCGGGTGGGGCAGGAAGCCCCTCCTAGACCAGGCGTCCGGACCAGCTCCCCCTTTGTTCCCAGGGGCACCCAGACCTCCTGGACCACCACCCCAGACCGTTGGACTGGCCTCAGGGCCCTGTGTGCTGAATCTAGTTGAGCCAGCACCCTGGGTTTGCCCTCTCCCTGGAGACCCGATTTAGAAACCTTGATAAACATAAATGCCACAGCGCGAGGTGGGGAGTGGGGGTGGCCTAGTGGGCACATCAACTCAGGCCCCCAGCTGGGTAAATAAGAATGGCCATCCACATAACACACAACGGGGAGCTGAAAACAGGCCACACGTGGCTGCCACTACAGGAGTGGAAAAGCCACTGCTAGAAAAAAAAATAAAACCTGGAAACATAGAGTGGGCACACAGAGGCCCCAGGAGCCCTGACTGTGGGGCCAGGTGCCCAACATACCAGTGTGTAGAGTGGAGCAAGTAGGGGGATTTTCAGCAATTGGGCAATCTGACAGCTCTATAGGAGCCCACCAGCTAGAGTGAAGGGCAAACACCCATGTGGCCCAGCACCTCAATGGAGCTGGGCTTGGGAGGGAGTTCAGACACCACCCATATGCTGTCTTGGGGCCCCTGCCTTGAAGGGAGGGGTTTCAGGCCCACCCCACCCCCACCAGAGCTCCTGTCTCTGTCCCACATCCCCTGCAGCCTGGCCCAGGTCAGGCCAGATGGCCAGCCTCAGGCCATAGGAAGTGGAGTTTATCCCAAGAGGACCCCAACACCCAAACAGTTTATAGACTTCAGTGTGAGCTGTGTTGCTGGAAGCCAACGCCATAGCGTTTGTTTAAAAACAGACAGAAGGAGCCTGGGGGGCTCAGTATGAGGAGGCCGGAGTGTTGCTGCGTGCCATGATGGCCGGGGAGGGTGGCAGCAGGGGCAGAGGACAAATGGCCCCCAGTCCCAGCCCCTGGCAGCCCCTCTGACCCTGTGTCCTTCAAGCCAAGGGACGAGCTGAGGCAGGGTCTCCCAGCTCCCACAAGGAGAGAAGGGACAGGCAGGCCCTGCTGGCCTGAAGACTCAACCTGGGGAGGCTGTCCCAGACCCCCAGGCTCTTAACCCGCCCCACCAGGGAGCCCATCCCAAGAGGCTGTGTCTGGTCCAGACCCCCACACCTGTAACCAGAGCCTGGCCGGCCTCAGCCATACTTCCGGCCACTTCCCTTGAGCAACCCCGCTGACCCTCCTGGGGCGCTGCCCACATGGCTGAGAGCCCAGCTAGGCCTGGCCAGCCAGGCCAGTGACCGTGACCTCATAACCCAGCAGGCCAGGCTGCCTGCCTAGGGAGCTCCAGACTGACCAGCTCAGAGGGGATACAGCCCGGGACCAGGGTGGGCAGGGTAGAGCTGCATAGGGGGTCCTGACCACAAAGCAGCCAGCACGTCTGGGGCCCTCGTGAGCAGCAAGGCCCAGGCACGTGCTCACAGCCCACGTCCAGAGGAGGGCCCGAGGCACAGTCAGCCCAGCCTCTCCTCCACACTGGGGCTCCAACCCCCCTGTGGTGGGGGTGGAGGGGCAGCTGGTGCCCTCCCTGCCTCCTCACTGTTCCTCAGGGAGGGCAGACCCCTCACCCTGGCATTTTCAGTCTCCCAACCAACACTTTTGGCCTCCCACCCAACCCCCCAGCCTACACCCCACTGCCAGCCCAAACGCCCTCCACTGTACCCCTCACCTGGTCTCCAGTCTCCTCCCCTCCAGGCCTGGCCTTTCAGGGCTGGGACAAAGGGCTGTTCCGCCCAGGGCACAAGCAGAGAACACAGCCCACAGCTGGGAGGGGACCTCTATTCCTCACCTGCCTCTGCATCTGAGGAGTGAGGGCTGAGCCCACAGGTAGGGGTTGCTGGGGAGAGGCCCTCCCCCATGACTGGGCCACCAGGGGGCATCTGGAGAGGGAGGGGACTCCCCCCTAGAACCAGCCCTTACTCACCCTGCCCAGCTCCCTAAGGCCCCCTGGGAACACAGAGGGTGAGGCTCAGAACAGGGAGTCTGCGGCAGGCAAGAGGGGGAGACAGGAGGTAGCAAGAACCCGCTGGCTGGCCCCTTGAGGACCCCCAGGCAGGCCACTGCTGGGACTCGGGACAGTGCCCCCTCGGTCTCCAGCCACAGAGACCCTCTCTGAGGCTTGCATCCCACAGGCTCAGCCCCACAGACTGTCCTCTCAGGTCTGGGGTCCTGGCCAAGGTCAGCAGGGCAGAAGTGGAGGCCTGGACCTCTCCACGCCCTTCTTGGCCAGGCCCTCACTCCTGGGGCCTTGGTTTCTCCATCTGCAAAATGGGGGGAATAGAGTGCAGTAACCCCTGCCCCATCCTGGGGAAGGTCAGAGGTGATGAAGAGAGACAGGCAGAAGACTCCTCGAGGCCCCAGGACAGATGGACGCTACAGGGACCAGGCCGCACCAGCCGCAGCCCCACCCCCAGGGTGAGGAGGAAGAGGAGCTGCCAGCAGTCCTCCCTGGCCTCCCGGGGCAGGAAGTCCTCCTGATGCCCAGGGCCAGCTGCCCCGCCCCCACCCGCTTTCCTGGGGCATCCGCTTCACATCCCAGAACAAAGGCCCCTGGCAGCCGCCGCAGGGGGAGGGCCCAACCTCATTGCCCACTCACTGCCTCCCGACAGAAGACCCAGCCCCACCCCAGGGGGACCTGTGCCCCAAAGGAAGGCCCAGCCCCCAAGCCAGGGAACCCCCAGGCCCCTCCCACTGGCCTCTCTTCCCCTGCACAGCCAGTGTGCTTGGAGGGTCCTGCCCGGGACACCCTCAGTCTGGCTGCAGGCCAGCTGCTCCCATGACCAGATTGGGGGCACTTGAGGAGGTAGATCCCAGGGTCGCTGTGAGGGCGCCTCCAAAACGCCTTCCCCCAGCACTCCAGCCTGTGCCCCCTCCATCCTCCAGAGCTCCCATTTCCTACCCCCATGGGCACCTCTGCCCACGAGGAGCCTGGTCTCTGTCCCCAACCCCCACGAGCAGGGTATGCCAAAGGGACCCAGTCGTCACGCAGTGACTCAGGGAGGAAGGGGCAATGAGCTCCTTTTCCTAAAGGGAAGGTGGTGAACGCGGGAGTCATCTCTGAAATTCCACCGTGGCTCAGAAACATGCCTAGGAAAGGGTTTTCTCTCTTCACGGAGCTGGACACTGGGTGCTTCCACTCCACTCAACTCCAAAGCACGCAACTGGGCACGTCCTAGGCTCCCCGGCCCCAGCCCCAACCAAGGCTGGCATCCCCTTAACCAAGACGGGGGCTTCCATAAGTCATAAAGAGGAGAAGGAAGAAGGGAGGGGTAGGGACATGAGAAGAGCAAAGGGTTGGCGGGTAGACAGATGTTAGGTGGATGGGCTGGTGGGTGGGTGGGTAGATGGATGAGTGGGACGGTGGGTGGGTAGATGGATGGGTGGGAGGGTGACAAAAAGAGAGGACGGGGAGAGAGAGAGGAAGAGCAGTCGGCGGGTGGGAGAGTCGATCTCCCACAAGCAGGGCTGGAAACGGTCGCTTTCCCATTTGTGTCATTTTACATTTGGGGAAACCGAGTCTTGGTGGGCAAGACGCACACAGAATGAAACCGTGGCCCCAGCGCAGGTCCAGTCTGCAGGGCAAATGTCCCGCCTGCCTCCGCATCTCTTACACAGATAGACACCGAGGCGCAGGGGGCCACAAAGATGGGGAGGGGGTGGGGTGGTGTTAGCACTGTCCGAGCTCCCCCTTGGCCCCACCCACTGCACCTCGGGAGGGCACTGTGCCCACCTGCTTCGGGAGGCCAGACCACTGTGTGCCCAGAGAGCACCCCTGCCCTGCCCCAGTCTGGCCAGGGTTGTCCACAGAGGAGGAGGGGCGAGAAGGACCTAGTGGCTCAGCACAAGCTCCCCTGCTGACCCCAGGGCAGTGGCAGAGTCCATGTCCCCCTCTCCCTCCCTGGCAACCCCTCTAGGGCAGTGCCAGAGACAGGGGCACCCTGGGGCACACAGGGTTGCTGAGGTCCCTCTCATGCTCCCAGCGGAAGGGAAGAGAGCACAGGTGTGGTGAAGGCCCAGTGAGCTGAAGGGCAGTGGGCCTGGCGCCCCCCAGACCTGGCAGCCCAGGGGCCTCCTGCAGGGCCTAGGAAGGGAGCCCCTCCCAGGGCCTAAGAGCTAACCCCACCCCTCCATTCCCCTGGAACTCCCAGGCCACTTACTGGGACTCAAACCCATTCCCCTCACCAACCCCTGCCCACCAGGCCTCCAGGTCGGGGCAGGAGGCAACCAACACTGCCCACTAAACCCGCCTGCAGGGCCCGCCTCCCACCCAGCCAGGCTTCCAGGAGATGTGTCCCCACCTCTCCTGGGATGCCCTCAAGGTGAGAGCAGGATGGAGGCCCAGTGGAGGAGCAGAGACCCACCAGGTCACACACCAGGATGTGGCTAAGCCGGCCTGGACTCAGGCCCCTGGGCTCATGTGACCAGGGAAGGGGTGAGCGTGGGGTCGAGCAGGATCAACCCTGAGCCCGATGCCCAGGCAAGCCCAGAGCTGGCTGCTTCTGGGCTCGGCCTCATCAACCTGCCACCCCCACCCCGCTCCACCCAAGGAGGCGATGGGACTGCTGGCCCCTTTCACAGGCCAGGATTCCAAGGCCAGATACCTTGTGGGGAGTGGGAGTGTGAGCCTGAACCAGCCCAGATCCACCAAAGGGGGAAATACCTGACACCCTCCTGCCCGCCTGAATGGGAGTTGGGGGGGGCACACCTAACCCTTGGGTGGCCCCGCAGCACAGGTATCCTAGGAATGTCCACTTCCGCTGGCCTGTGCATTCCTGCAGCCCCTCCCACTCCCCAGCGGGCCTGGCTCCCTGCGGAGGAATTCCTCTGAGTAAACACCAGGGCGCCTGGCCAGGGGCACAGGGCCCACAGCCTTCAGCCCCACCTCCGTGTCAGCCCCCCTGCGCCCCTCACCCTAATTCTCCATGTGACCTCTGGAAAGCCCCCCATCTGGCCTCCCGCCTTGCTGTGAACCATGAGGATGCTGAGAAAACAATGGAAGGTGCCCACTGCCACGTCTGTGTCCGTGCTGAGCTTGCCACAAGCAGTCCGTCCGTGCCCGGTCCAGCCCAGCCTCCCAGCCCACTCTAGGTGGAGACCCCGCCTTCCAGTCCATGCCCCAAGGGGAGCCCTTCGGCCAGAGACACAGGGTAGGGCTGCAGCAGACAGAACAGGGACTATACCTGGCCCAGGTCCAGGGTGACGTTGACCTCGTTGTACTCTAGGCCCCGGGACAATGGTGGGCTCTGCCACCAGCGCTCCGTGCCGTCAATGGCGTTGCTCACGGGGTGAGCCCTGTTGCTGCTGGCAGCCGTGCAGATGTCGCAGTACTGGCCCTGTGGGGGAGAGGTAGTCAGATGGCCAAGGCGTGCTGTGACCTTTTGCCTCTCTGGTCATTCCCACCCCTGCCCACGGGGCCCACCCCTAGCCTGCGGAGCCTTGTCTGCCGTTCACTCTTTCATTTGGCAAACACACACTGGGTGCCAACACAGCTCATGTGAGAGACGATCACACCTGCCATAGAGGAAACAGGAGAGTGGGCGGGGGAGGGGCACCCAGTGCAGGTGGAGAAATCACAGTAGGCCTCCTTGAGGAGGCGGCATCTGAGTCCTACACCATAAAAGAGGGTATGCTCCAGGAAGAAGGGCTGGCTGTGCAAAGGCCCTGGGGCAGGAAGAGCAAACTAGAAGTAAACAGCAAGAAGGCCAGTGCAACTGGAGCTGAAGGGCAAAGGGCTGGCTAAGGGGCAAGTCACATGTCATTTCCCCCACAAAGCTGGCCACTGCAGGGGGCTTTAGAAGGTCTGGCACAGGATGGGGCCCAGTGGGAACCTAAAGAGGGAGGAAGGTAGGGCTACAGTCAGAAGGCCCAGGCCCAGTGTGTGCTCCTCCCCACCTCTACCAGCCCATCCCTCAAACCTCCCTGCCAGGCTCTCACCCAGAGCCATGGAGCAGGGTCTCTAGGGAGGCAGCCTGTGGGGAGGCCCCAGAGGGCAGGCACGTGGGCAGCCGGCAGACGAGGCCGGGACCTGCTGGCTCTGCCATTTCCGAGCTCTGGGACCCGGCCAGATCCCAGCAGCGGCTGAGTCTCACTGCCCTGTCTGAAGAGTGGGCGTAATGCTGGCACCTGCTGCAGCCACTGCAGGATTAATGGATCCCATGCGGGGCCTGGCAGCTGCTTCTGTCACGGTCCAGCCACCTGCCGGGGCCCTGTCCTCTGGCGGGGGACACAAGGGCTCCCAGCGCCATCCCGGCCTGCTGTCCCCATGGGGTAGGAGCAGGTGCTGGAAGCCCAGGCTGGGGTAGGGGTCAGTGCTGGGCCCTGGATGCTGGCCCAGTGGAGGCCCAACCCCCCAGCCCAGAGGAAACCAGACCTACTGTCCCTTCGCACACAAAGGCGGCCCTCGGAGACTTGGCACTGATTGAGGCCCAGAGAGGCTGCGTCTGGGAAATGTGGCTGCTCCACCCCTCCCAGCCTCCCAGGGGGCCAGATCTCCTCCTAGGAGTTGGGAGCGTGGGAGATGCCCTGTCCCCCCTCCCAGGCCTGGCAGCCTAAGAGCTCCCAGCCTCCACCCAGGCAAGGTGCGCCCCTGCCTCCCCTGGACACACCTGCTCACGGCTTCCACCCTGTGGCCAGGACAGCAAGACCAAGAGGTGGCAGCCTGGGTGCCAAGCAGCAGAACCCTCTGTGTTGGGTGCTTGGGGAGACCCCCCTCTACCCTCTCCCTATGGCCCTGGAACCCTGATCTCCAGATCAGCTGTTACTCCTTAGCAGGGCCCCATTGTGTAGGACCACCCAAGAAGCTGACCTGACACCCCCCACCCCCCACCACTCTGCTTTATTTATTCTGTCACATGAGGCTGTTGGCGATTCTTCATTTACTGCCTCCCTGGGCAGAGGGGACGAGGGGGTGGCGTGCACCTGCCTTGTTTTTATATTTATTTTATTTATTTATCTGGCTGCACCAGGTCTTACTTGTGGCACACTGGATCTTTTTGTTGCAGCATGTGGGATCCAGTTCCCTGACCAGGGATCGAACACAAGCTCCCTACATTGGGAGCACAAAGTTTTAGCCACTGGACCATGAGAGAATTCCCCCTGCCTTGCTCTTAACTGCATCCCTGAGGTCATGACCCAGAGCTGCCACACAGAGGAGCAGGAGCAATGGGCAGGACACCCAAAAGAGGGGCACCATCTGTACAAGCCATACCACCAGCTCACATGGAGGAACCCAGGCTCCGGGTCCCAGACTGTGAGAGCTCCCAGAGGGTGGGCTCAGAGACGATCATGGGAAACACGGAGCACATGTGTGCAAGCTGTCTGGGGCCTGGTGGGGCTCTCAGAGGAGGTGGGTAGGGCCGTCTGGCTGGGGTGGTGGGCCTTCCAAAGAAGACTGCCTTGGTCAAAGGAGACAATGGAAATGTCTGCTCAGGTCCACAGAGAGTCGGGGCCACAGCAGGGCCGCCTGACGTGGGCGCACAGTGGATGGAGCCGGGGGTGGAGGGGTGGGGAAACGAGGTTCCCTCCGCCCCTCCGCTGCAGAGGGTCCTGCTGGGAACAGAACAAGGAAGCAAGGAGCAGTGATAAGGACTTCCCCTCCCAGTGAGTCACCATGCTGGCAGCTGAGCCCCCGACTTCCCCTGCAGTGCTGGGGCCAGCCCAGAATATCTCACGTGCCCACCTGAAGTCACAGGGCCAGATCCCCAAGTTACCCTCTGCCTGCCCCAGCTGCCCACAGGACTGCCTCGACCCAATGTACAGCAGGGCTCATCCTGTGCCCTGGGTGGCATGCCCCCAGCCAGCTTCTGCCCCATTTCCTCCAGGGGACCCCAGAAACTGCTGGCTTGCAGCTGTGGACCATGTGACCCTCCTGACCCACCCACAAAATTGGGTTCTTAGGATGGAGAGGTGGGCCTGGTCACTTAGCTCCAGAAGGTGCTTGCAGACAAGGCCTTTTACCAACCCAACAAGAGGCAAGGGTGGTAAGGAGACCTCGTCCCCTAAGAGGACGGGGAAGCAGGTCCGGTGACTCGACCACGGCTGGCCATCAGTGTTTCTGGCCATGCTGGCAGCCTCCAAACAGGGGTGCCATAGCTGAGCACTGCAGACTTTTAAAGTGAGGCCTCAGTCCTAACCTGCTAGACTGGGAGTGCAGGACTCAAGTTTTGCTCAGGGCCCTTGCCTGCAACGCCACGGCCACGGCCACTTGCCAAGCGGTCACTGTGTGACAGACTGCCTCCCAGGCCCCTTAGGCAGGCCAAGCTCACGGCTTCAGGTGAGGCGGCCCTCGTGATGTACCCATTTTATAGATGAGGAGCCTGAGACTGGGATAGGAGGAAGCCATACAGCTAAGGAGAGGGCCTTGGGCACAGGCCACCAGCTCCTGGGCTGCTCCTTTACACACTGTGCTGCTGCTAAGTCGCTTTAGTCGTGTCTGACTCTGTGCGACCCCATAGACGGCAGTCCACCAGGCTCCCCCGTCCCTGGGATTCTCCAGGCAAGAACACTGGAGTGGGTTGCCATTTCCTTCTCCAATGCATGAAAGTGAAAAGTGAAAGTGAAGTCGCTTAGTCGTGTCCAACTCTTAGCAGCCTACCAGGCTCCTCCATCCATGGGATTTCCCAGGCAAGAGTACTGAAGTGGGGTGCCATTGCCTTCTCCGTAAACACTGTGAGGAGGTAATAAGCAGCCCTTCCTCAACGGCCTGGGCAGGCAGCACAGGTGGGCAGGGGGAGGTGGCCTGGAGCCTGAGCTGATTAGCTGTGAAATCTCCGGGGAGCATCTGGGGGCGGGCACTTAGCCAGGCCCTCTGGGCAGCTTTGGAGCCCCCCACAAGCTCCTCCTCTTGACCTGGCCCCTCTGATGTCACCCAGAAACATTAAGGGCCCAGGGTAGGGGTCCAGGTGGCCCCGCTCACCCTAGCCAGATCCTGGTCTGCTTTGGGGCTTTACAGGCCTCAGTTTCCCCACCTGAAACGTGGGCTTGAGACCTCCCCCTCAGCTGGGCAGGGCTTGCAGAAGAGCATGAGTCCAGAAAGGTGTGTTCAGGAGCCCAAGGGAAGTGACACTCTGTCCCAGACAACACTGCCGCACCAGGGCCCCCTCTCACTTCTATCCACCCCCATGGGGTTGGGGGGGGGCAAGGGGAGTGGGCAGGCAGGCCCTGTAAAGGGGCCCCAGCAGTACCTCCCTCATTCATCACCCCATCACGGCTCCTCCCTCCCCCAGTCTCTCCTACCAGGAAGGTGGCAGCAAGTCCCTGGAGGCTGAGGCTCAGGTTACAACAGCCTTGGGGCCCCCAGACTCTCCCTAAGGTAGGACAGGGATGGGAGGATGGGCCTTGCATGGAGTGTCAGGGAACCTCCAGAGCAGGCCCTACTCCGCCCCCAGGCAGAGAGATGCCCCGATTACACCTCCGAGCTCTCATCCCCAGTTAAAAACCCCTCTGTCTGTCCCCCTCCAACCTCGAGGGTCCTACCGACTCCCTAGAAACCCCGGCGGGGACAGCTTCAACCCTCCAGCCGGAGTTAGCACTCCTGTGTCTGGCCCTTCCGCCCCCATCCCTGGCCCATCCCGTCGCCAGCAGGTTCCAGCCTGTCCCGGAGGAAGGCGGAGCGGTCGGCCCCCTCCCCACAGGCAGCCGGCCACGGAAGCCAAGTCCCGCCCTCGCCGGGATCCCAGGACTCGGGGCCGCCAGGGACCAGGCACCAGCCCCTCCCGTCCAGCTCGTCACTGCTGCCGAACTCGACCGGTGCCGGCCGCGCCCGGGTCGGTTGCGTGCCGCCTTCCCGGCGGGAAGCGCACTTCTCTGGCTGAACCCGAAGGGCCGAGCTGGGGTCCCTTCCGTCCCCCGAAATGCAGAACTGGGGCGTTGGGACGGGCGGCGGCCGCGGTCCGTACCTGGGCTCTTCGCCTAGTAGGGCTGGAATTCCGGAGTCTGAGCCCGGTGCTCGCCCCGCGCGGGCGTCCCCACCACCCCCGCCCGGCCTCCCGCCCTCGCTCACCTGGATGGTCTGGTTGGGGTCCCCGCCGGCCACGGGGCCCCCCACCAACTTGCAGTAGAGGTCCTCGGTGGGGCGCGGGGCGCCGCGCGCAGGGGCCTCCTCGCCGCAGGTGGCCGAGGCGGCGATGCGGGCGCCCTCAGCCAGGTTGAAGTAGGGCGGGTGCAGGCTGAAGCCACCGCCCGCCGCCCGCGCCCGCGCCGCGCCCAGCAACGCCAGTCCGGCCAGCAGCAGCGGCGCGGGGCCCCAGGAATCGCGGGGCCGCGCGCCCGGTTTCGCCATCTTCCAGCTCGGGGACTGCGGGCGAGGCGGGAGCCCGGCGGGTCTGCGGCGCCCGGCC
The DNA here is from genome assembly GCF_027580195.1 of Bos mutus. Taxonomy (NCBI): domain Eukaryota; kingdom Metazoa; phylum Chordata; class Mammalia; order Artiodactyla; family Bovidae; genus Bos; species Bos mutus. The sequence goes on along the minus strand of NC_091629.1, from coordinate 39,375,249 downwards.
GGGCTCGGCTCGCTCCGCCCGCGGACGTCAGGCCCCGCCCCGGCCCGCCCGGGAGCTTCGGCCCCGCGCCCCGGGGAGGGGGCGGGGGAGGCCGGGGGAGGGGCGGCCGGCCGCCTTAACCCTTGGGACCCCGGCCCGGCCGGCCTCCTGGAAGGGGGACACCTGCTGATCTCAGGCCGGGCCGTGGGAATGCTGCGCCCAGGCGGCCCCGGGGCGTGGCTCCCGGTTCCTGGCGGCCCCCTGCACCCTCCAGCACCGCGGCCCCGGACGCGCCGGCCCGCTCCTCTCGGTCCAGCGGATCCGCTCTTTGTTTCCCTAACTTCGGGCACCTCTAGGCGGCCGAGGGTCCCCGGCGGTCCCGGGTTCGGCGCCGCTCGCCTCGGGTCCAGTCCGGGCCCAGCCCGTCCCCACCCGCGACCCCAGAACCGGCAGAGCGACTCGAGTGACCGCAGCCAGGGAGCCCAAACGCGGAGTCCCTGGGATTGAGATGTGAAACCCGGAGCGCAGCGCATCCTGGCCGCCTCTCGCCGGCTGGTTTTCGGTGTTTTGCGCATGGTACTGGCCCCCATTCTGCCTCATCCAGCAGGTGTGCAGGAAGGTGCACTCTGCCGGCTGTGAATGGCGGTGGATAGTGGCCCCGGAGACAATCCGATCTGCAGAGGGAGAGGGAGACCCCTCATTGCGGACTCCGTGTTCCCTTGCGAGGGGCCAGGTCAGATTCAACCCCACCTGACTCCTGCCTGCGCAGGGTTTGGTTTAAAAATTCTCTAAAACGGGGAAGTGGGGCCCTCTGCAGTGAAGGGAGGATACTCAGAGCCCCGTAGGTGCCAGGAAGACTGGCTGCAAAGGAGGGCATCTATTGAGCACCTGCTGTGTGAAGGGGGGGCCAAGTGTGAGCTCACCCTGGTGCCACCGTCTCTGTCTGCTAGTGGAACCCTCAGGCTCAGGGCAGGTGCTCAAGGACACTGGGGAAATGGGGCTGGAAGAGACGCCAAGCTCAGGATTGTGTCTCAGGATTGTGTCCCAGCTGTTTTTGCGTTTGGGTGGCTTCGGCCACTGGGTCTCCTCCCCTCCTTCAGCTCCTGGCCCACATCCGCCTCAAGGGAAGCCCTGATGGGGCTGGCGCAGCTGCTGGGCTGGCAGGGCCCCCAGTCTATGAGCTAGGCCAGCTGGGTGTCTGTCCCACGTGGGACCCCCTGGACAGTCCTGGGGAGTTGAGTAAGTGTGTGGGGTGGCAGCCAGCTGGTCCTGGCGGGTCCTGCCCCAGTAGTTGTTCCCGGAAGGTCACACCACTGGTCACATCTTTCTGGCTGTCCCTGGCCTTCTGCAAATCCTGAATCCCAGGGGCTGGACGGCAGCTTCTCTGCAGAGTTGAGACAGGCAGGCAGTGTGGGCTGGCTCCCTCCTCCCCTCTCTCTCCTTTCCCTTCTTCTTTCTCATCTCCCTCTGCTCCCAGGCTATTCTGTAACTCCACCTGGGGGAGGGGGAGAAGAGGTTGTTCCTCCCCAGAGACCCTCCGAGTTGGAGAGGGCCTGGCCTAGATGGGGGAGGGGCAGGTGGACAGGAAGGAATCCAGAGTCCTGGTGCCTTGACAGGCCAGCTCACTGGCTAATTTATGACCCCTTGAGAGGAGAGCTGCCTCTGGGCAAGTAGCAGGGTTTCCAGATGGGGGATTTGACCTGTCCTCGCCCCGCCCTCCCTACTGCCCAGAGGTGCCCCCATAACACACATCACAGCAGTGCGCTCTGGCCCTGGCACTGTCACCCCCTTAGCTCTGGTGGCCTGGCATCCTGGGGGCTGGAGCTGGGAACCCTCCACCCAGGCTGCCCCCCATGTCAGCTTCTCAACACCCATGGAGGGGCCCGGGGACAGAGGTGAGAGGTAGGAGCCCTCTGAGCCTCCCAGAGATCAGGCCACCGCTGTCCAGAGGGCACAGAGCAGACGGGAGGGAGGGGCCGCCGCCTGAGAATGCGCTGAGTCAGCCGGGCCAGCATGCAGAGGGTTAATCGCGGGCTAGCGGCTTCCGGAGACAGCTGCCCTGAGCAACTGGTGGCCTGGGCCTGGGGGGGAGGGGGGAGGCGCATTGCCTGGTAAAGTGGGCAGAGGGCAATGTGGCGGAAGGAGCTGAGTGAGATGCCCGCTTGGCCCCCACCCTGTGCCCGCTTAGGTGCCCCAGCTGGAGCAGGGCAGGGGAGGGAGGCCCATCTCTGCCCACCTTCATGCCTGATGCCTGAGGCACATTTCCAGCAAGTCATTTTCAGCTGGCCCAGCAAGGGTGTCCAGTCTTGCTCTGACTCCTGGGTCACCCAGCCACCTTTCCTACTTAGGAATTGGGAAACTGAGGGTCAGTTTCCAAGGCCCAGGGGTCAGTCAGGAGCATGTGGTTAGCAAGGGAGAGAAGAAGATGGACTGGCATTCATTTTCTCTTCCCAGATGTATTGGGCAACTTTGGGGTACAGGTCTGTAATGCAGTGCCCTCCACCCCCAAACAGGCTGCTTTAGCCTTCTGTCCTAAGTTCACAGGAGAGGGACACCAAGTCCTGGGAGGTGGGTGGTGGGTGAAGGCAGCTCACGGGAAGGGGTGTGGAGGCAATCTGACCCCCTCTGTCCTGCTAGGCTCTGACCATGTCCCATGAGGAGGACCCCACACCCAGAGTCCCCCCACCCAGCCCCACAGTAACTGGAGCCCCGGGACCTGTGGGAGGTCAGATACAAGTGGGGAAGAGGTGCTTCTGAACCCAGGTAGGGGGTCCAGCCAATCCCCCCACACCGAGCCCTGGGATAAGACCCCTGCAGTGGGGCCCGGGCCAGGGGAGTCCACCCTCAAGACTGCGCCCCCCCCACCTTGATGTCATGCCCAGGAGCCCTGCTCAGCCCCATCTGCAGGGTAGCTGTGGGGACCACAGGCCAGGCCACATGGGCACACCTGCCGTAGCCCGAGCTGAGTCCTAACCACGACCATAACTCCCCGGGAGCAGCTGCGAGGGGCACCCCTCATTACACTCAGCCGCATCATCACATCACAGTTGGTAACAGATGACTGTGCCGACCTTGACTGCTGTCCTGGATCCCAGCTCTCACCCGGGCACTGCTCCTCCAGTGGGGGAGGAGAAACTGCAGTGCCCCATGGGGAGGAGGAAGCTGAGCTCTCTGCTTCTCGCTGGGAGTGTGTCTCCCTTTGGCAGGAAGAGGTTTCAGGAGAAGCTAGGCTGTGGTTTGGAATATTCCCTGCTCCAGGGCTGCCCTGATGCCTTCTGGGGAGCCCAGCTGGCCAAAACATGTACCCCGTCCATCCAGGCTGGCTGTGGGGCAGGCAGCAAGGCTGATGCTGGCTGGCTGCTGCTGGCAGCCCTGGTCCAGCCCAGGCCTGGGGGGTAGGATGCAGACCAGCTGAGGGAAGGCCTCATTCAGTTCAGTTCAGTTCAGTTCAGTCGCTCAGTCGTGTCCAACTCTTTGCGACCCATGAATCACAGCACGCCAGGCCTCCCTGTCCATCACCAACTCCCGGAGTTCACCCAGACTCATGTCCATCGAGTCAGTGATGCCATCCAGCCATCTCATCCTCTGTTGTCCCCTTCTCCTCCTGCCCTCAATGCCTCCCAGCATCAGAGTCTTTTCCAATGAGTCAACTCTTCGCATGAGGTGACCAAAGTACTGGAGCTTCAGCTTTAGCATCATTCCTTCCAAAGAAATCCCAGGGCTGATCTCCTTCAGAATGGACTGGTTGGATCTCCCTGCAGTCTAAGGGACTCTCAAGAGTCTTCTCCAACACCACGGTTCAAAAGCATCAATTCTTCGGCACTCAGCCTTCTTTACAGTCCAACTCTCACATCCATACATGACCACTGGAAAAACCATAGCCTTGACTAGACGGACCTTTGCTGGCAAAGTAATGTGTCTGCTTTTGAATATGCTCTCTAGGTTGGTCATAACTTTGCTTCCAAGGAGTAAGCGTCTTTTAATTTCATGGCTGCAGTCACCATCTGCAGTGATTTTGGAGCCCAACAAGACAAAGTCTGACACTGTTTCCACTGTTTCCCCAACTATTTCCCATGAAGTGATAGGACCGGATGCCATGATCTTCATTTTCTGAATGTTGAGCTTTAAGCCAACTTTTTCACTCTCCTCTTTCACTTTCATCAAGAGGCTTTTTAGTTCCTCTTCACTTTCTGCCATAAGGGTGGTGTCATCTGCATATCTGAGGTTATTAACATTTCTCCCAGCAATCTTGATTCCAGCTTGTACTTCAGCCAGTCCAGCATTTCTCATGATGTACTCTGCATGGAAGTTAAATAAGCAGGGTGACAATATACAGCCTTGACATACTCCTTTTCCTGTTTGGAACCAGTCTGTTGTTCCATGTCCAGTTCTAACTGTTGCTTCCTGACCTGCATACAGATTTCTCAAGAGGCAGGTCAGGTGGTCTGGTATTCCCATCTCTTTCAGAACTTTCCACAGTTTATTGTGATCCACACAGTCAAAGGCTTTGGCATAGTCAATAAAGCAGAAATAGATGTTTTTCTGGAACTCTCTTGCTTTTTCCATGATCCAGCGGATGTTGGCAATTTGATCTCTGGTTCCTCTGCCTTTTGTAAAACCAGCTTGAACATCAGGAAGTTCACGGTTCACATATTGTCATCATTAGGAGGTTGTAAAGGGTTGTAAAGCCAGCAGGTCTGGGGCTGAGAGAGCTCCCTGGCCTCTGGGCCATTGCTCAGTCCAGAGCCCTCCCTGGCCGTGGGCTGGCACAGTCCACTGGGAGGGCAGAGGACAGGCCAGATGACCTGAAAGGGCACCAGAAGGGTGGGGCCGGGCTGGAGTCCCCTCATTCCCAGCTGAGGAGGGCCCGGGGACAGGTCCCTGGATGCCCCTGATGGACTGGTGTCTCCTGCCTGTGACCCCAGCTGGGCCGCCTTCGGGCTCCCCCAGGCCTCCAGGGCATGGGCTCTGGGAAACCTCTGAGGCCACCAGGCTTTGGGTTGACCCCAGCAAGGAGCAGATGGTTTTGACCCCTGTGCTGCCCAGCCAAGGGCCTTCCTCCAGGAGCATTCTGTCCCTGGAGCTCTGGAGGGTCCACCTCTGCCTGCTCTGTGCCCAGCCTACAGGCCACAGTCCCCAGGGTGCCCATGAAGGCCAGACCCTCGGGCAACCTGGTGGGCAATTTGTACCTCGGAGGGGGTCCAGACAGGCTCACATGTGCCCAGTGCCATGGGCTGGGCTGGCCAGCCCCCAGGTCCAGGGCTCTACACAGAAGTTCCCCAAAGCTCCTTTCTCCCACTCAGCTCACCTCCTTCCGGACTGGTGTCCTAGATGGGCAGGCCTGGCTTTCTAGAAGGCACACACATCCAGGATGCTCAGAAATGTGAGGCTTTGTGACTCCCCATAGGCTGGTCAGTGTGCTGTCCATGAGCAGACAGCCTGGATCAGGCAGGAGTCCAGAGCCCGGGGTTTGGCTTGTACATCCCCTCCTGTGGCCTCAGTGTCTCCAGCTGAGTGTAGGGGAGCCCCCACCCTGCTGACATAGGGGCACCAGGCTTTGTGAAGGATGCCACAAGCTGGAGGAATCAGACCAGTCACCTTATGGACTGGAACCTTTATGATCACAGCTATGAGTGCCGGCTGCCTGCTGGGCTGGGCCCCTGGCTGGCACTCGCGCCTCATCCTGTCTCCCTCCTCCCAAGCCATACTGGCTTTTTTTTTTTTCATACTGGCTTTTGTTTATCTTAGGATAAAAGCCAGACCCCTCACTGCAGCCCCCAGGCCCCAAGAAGCCTCCCAGCTATGCGCTGCCTGTCTGGGCAGTCAGGCTGAGCCTCCAGCCTTCCCTCCCCCTCTATCTCGTGGAACTTTGGCCTTATTCCCTCCACCCAGGACACAACAGAGACCCTGCCCCTTCGTCTGCTCTCTTGGGCCCCTAGTGGGTCAGACAGGTATGCACCTGCCCTGCTTTCTCATATTCAGTTCAATCACACCTATGTCTTGCCTGTCCTTCTTGCCATATCCCCAGGCCTGGTGAAGAGGAGGTGCCTAGGGAGTGCCCACCACATGAAGGGCAGCCTCTTGGGTTTACCCTGTCACAGGTCCTTCTAGCCTGTGCAGGACCCTACGACTTGGGCCTCTGGTTCCCCAGAAGAAGCCCACTGCTGTACTCTGGGGACCCCTTCCCAGCCCAGGGTCTGTGAGCTGGAAGGAGAGGCAGGGCCTGCTGAGAGGAAGGAGCTGCCGTCTGAGATAGCCCCCATGTTGGCATCCTTGCACGATATCTCTCCCACCATGGCTCACCAGACGCCCCCCTGACCCAGCCCTGGGCTTGAGGAGCAACCCTCAGCCACAAATCTCCCACCCCAGCCCCAGGGGAGTGGTGGGCTGAGTTGGGGGGCCCTAGGAACCCCTGAGGAGGGGGCCCGGACCTCCCTGGAGAGCCAATCAAATCCAGAGGGCAAAGGGAGGGGCTGGTTCAGAAGTGAGGTTGCTCTTCGGACCCCAGGCCCAGGTACCTCCCTCAATGGGGCACCTCCCAGCACCTTCCTGGGGTGTAAAGTTGGGGGTCCAGGGCTCCTGCTCCCAGATCTGTGGGGAGCAGTGGGTTGACCCCAGAAGGCTTACATCAGTCTCTGTATCCCCCACACAGGACGGCAGCATCCACATCAGACACCCACGGGGCCAACCTGTCTGCAGTGTTATTATTTACTCCATTTGGCCTTTGGCTCCTGGGACTCCCCCACGCCCATGCTCACCACCTTCCTGCTCTGTACTGTGGACTGGGCAGCCCTGGGGGAAGCAGGTGAGGGGCAGGGGGTCCCCAGCACAGAAGGAGGGGGTGGCACGTAGGGACCTGGGTTGTCCCTGACCCCCCCTCCCTCTCAGGACTGACCTGCAGCAGGCCCTTCCCCCCAGGTCCCTGGGGGCCTGGCCGAGCTCCAGTTCCCGCGGGGTGAGGGCTCTGCAGCTCCTCCAGGAGGTGCCCACAGGCGGCCTTATATGGCCAGAAGGCCTTGCTGCCCAGGAGGAATCTGATCCCACGGGAAGGGCAGGGATGTGGGGCTGAGCCCCAGGCTGGGCCAGGCAGGGCCAAGGGGAGTCGTTTGAACGGCCCTAGTCTCCTGGCCCACAGCCCCCTAAAAGCAGCCAGATAAGCCCGACCCCCTTGCCAACTTTGGGACGTCTGGTTGGGGGCCCTGTGACAAACCCTGGGGGTCTGCCATCCTGGCAAGAGCTGCAAGATTTGAGGCCAGCTGCCCCACCCCGACAGTACCACCCAAACCATACCAGGTACAGCCTGCGAGGGTCTGGGGCCTGCAGCCTGGCTCTGGCCTTGACTGGCTAGGTCACTGGCCCTCAGTAAGTTGCCTCCTTCCCTGGGCAGGCCCAGCCTGGCATCAGTGCCCTCCCCAGAGTGGCACCAGGGTCCCCACACCGCATCTGGACACCTGCTGGGATTCAACCTCCCTGCCCAGCCTCCCCGCCTCCCTCCCAGCCCATCATCCCTCCCTCCATCACCCCCACCTCTCTCTGTCCCAACTCTCTCCTTCTCTGGGTTTCTCACTCTGGCTACCCTCTCTCTCTGCCTCTGTCTCCCTGCCTCTGTCTGTCTCTCCTTTTCTGTGTGTCTCTTGGTGTCCCTCTTCCTCCCACCTGCTGCCCTCCATCTGCTGAGCTCCACTACTCTGGGCAGCCCTAGCCCCTCCCCCAAAGATTGGCAGCAGCAGCGGTGACATAGGCTCCTCCTGCCCTCTGGCCCGTCTGCCACCTGGAAGCTCTGTCCGTGGGGGCCTGGTGGGCCTTGCCAGCAGGGCTGGGGAATGGGCCAGCCTATGAGGACACAGCTTCCCTGGGCCCCTGAGCTGCCACATGGCCCTGGGACACAGCAAGTAGAGGTGGAGTCCACCTTTCCAGGGGCACCAGCGTCCACTGCCTGCACGTTGGGGCTGCGGCCAGGAGAGGCCCCAGACCATGCGCAGTGCAGCCACTCAGTCGTGTCCGACTCTTTGGGACTCCATGAATCGCAGCACGCCAGGCCTCCCTGTCCATCACCAACTCCTGGAATTCACCCAGACTCATGTCCATTGAGTCAGTGATGCCATCCAGCCATCTCATCCTCTGTTGTCCCCTTCTCCTCCTGCCCCCAATCCCTCCCAGCATCAGAGTCTTTTCCAATGAGTCAACTCTTCACATGAGGTGGCCAAAGTACTGGAGCTTCAGCTTTAGCATCATTCCTTCCAAAGAAATCCCAGGGCTGATCTCCTTCAGAATGGACTGGTTGGATCTCCTTGCAGTCCAAGGGACTCTCAAGAGTCTTCTCCAACACCACGGTTCAAAAGCATCAATTCTTCGGCACTCAGCCTTCTTTACAGTCCAACTCTCACATCCATACATGACTACTGGAAAAACCATAGCCTTGACTAGACAGACCTTTGTTGGCAAAGTAATGTCTCTGTTTTTGAATATGCTATCCAGGTTGGTCATAACTTTGCTTCCAAGGAGTAAGCGTCTTTTAATTTCATGGCTGCAGTCACTATCTGCAGTGATTTTGGAACCCCAAAAATTAAAGTCTGACACTATTTCCACTGTTTCCCCATCTATTTCCCATGAAGTGATGGGACCAGATGCCATGATCTTCGTTTTCTGAATGTTGAGCTTTAAGCCAACTTTTTCACTCTCCTCTTTCACTTTCATCAAGAGGCTTTCTAGTTCCTCTTCACTTTCTGCCATAAGGGTGGTGTCATCTGCATATCTGAAGTTATTGACATTTCTCCCGGCAATCTTGATTCCAGCTTGTGTTTCTTCCAGTCCAGTGTTTCTCATGATGTACTCTGCATGGAAGTTAAATAAGCAGGGTGACAATATACAGCCTTGATGTACGCCTTTATTTTGAACCAGTCTGTTTTTCCATGTCCAGTTCTAACTGTTGCTTCCTGACCTGCATACAGATTTCTTAAGAGGCAGGTCAGGTGGTCTGGTATTCCCATCTCTTGAAGAATTTTCCACAGTTGATTGTGATCCACACAGTCAAAGGCTTTGGCATAGTCAATAAAGCAGAAATAGATGTTTTTCTGGAACTCTCTTGCTTTTTCCATGATCCAGAGGATGCTGGCAATTTGATCTCTGGTTCCTCTGCCTTTTCTAAAACCAGCTTGAACATCAGGAAGTTCATGGTTCACGTATTGCTGAAGCCTGGCTTGGAGAATTTTTAGCATTACTTTACTAGCGTGTGAGATGAGTGCAATTGTGGGGTAGTTTGAGCATTCTTTGGCATTGCCTTTCTTTGGGATTGGAATGAAAACTGACCTTTTCCAGTCCTGTGGCCACTGCTGAGTTTTCCAAATTTGCTGGCATATTGAGTGCAGCACTTTCACAGCATCATCTTTTAGGATTTGAAATGGCTCAACTGGAATTCCATCACCTCCACTAGCTTTGTTCGTAGTGATGCTTTCTAAGGCCCACTTGACTTTACATTCCAGGATGTCTGGCTCTAGGTCAGTGATCACATCATCGTGATTATCTAGGTCATGAAGATCTTTTTTGTACAGTTCTTTTGTGTATTCTTGCCACCTCTTCTTAATATCTTCTGCTTCTGTTAGGTCCATACCATTTCTGTCCTTTATTGAGCCCATCTTTGCATGAAATGTTCCCTTGGTATCTCTAATTTTCTTGAAGAGATCTCTAGTCTTTCCCATTCTGTTGTTTTCCTCTATTTCTTTGCATTGATCGCTGAGGAAGGCTTTCTTATCTCTTTTTGCTGTTCTTTGGAATTCTGCATTCAGATGCTTATATCTTTCCTTTTCTCCTTTGCTTTTCGCTTCTCTTCTTTCCACAGCTATTTGTAAGGCCTCCCCAGGCAGCCATTTTGCTTTTTTGCATTTCTTTTCCATGGGGATGGTCTTGATCCCTGCCTCCCGTACAATGTCACGAACCTCATTCCATAGTTCATCAGGCACTCTATGTATCAGATCTAGGCCCTTAAATCTATTTCTCACTTCCACTGTATAGTCATAAGGGATTTGATTTGGGTCCTACCTGAATGGTCTAGACCATGGGCAGGGAGGGACAAGTGGTGACAGGGCCCCACTGTGCTCGGCGCAGCCGTTCCTGGGCCAGTTGGGGAGGCAGGGACTCTTGTCACCCTGCTGACCAGGTGAGCAGAGGGGGCAGGGCTGGCCCTGACCACCCCCTGTGTCTCCCCATACGAAAGAAAGAGGAGGATGGTGTGGGGGCCAGCCCCTGCCATGGGCCTGCATCTTGCCCGCAGGCTCTTGGGGAAAGCTGTCTCAGGCAGTGCAGTGACCCAGGAAGGGGGCCTGAGACAACACGTTGAGAGGTCGACAGCTGTCTGTCTGTCCAGGATATGCTCTGGGCAAGGGCTGCCTGGCTTCCCAGGCCAAGGAAGGGGAGGAGGCCTGCGGCAGCACTTAGCTAGTCCGTCCTCTGCAATCCAAATGGGCACGTGCCCTGGGCTGGCAGAAACCCGTGACATCTCCTCCCAGGAGGGGCCGGGCACAGCCCTTGGGAGCCCTGACTTGGATGCTGCCCGGGGACTGCAACCCACCCACCCTGAGGCCCCCGGCTGTGACTGTAACAAGGGGTCCCTCCTCTGTCTGTAACCTCAGGTGGCTTTTAAGAGGCAGGTTGCCCTGTCGTTCCTGTCTTCGGAACCCCACACAGCCTCCAAGGTCCTTGAGCAGCCCCTCACCCCCTCAGAGCCCACAGCATCCAGCCTCACTGGCCTCCACACAAATGCTAAGTGCTCCTTTGCACCACAGGACCTTTGCACAAACCACACATTCCACCAGAAATCTCCCACCCCGCTCTCAGTCCACCCTACAGACCCCAGCTCCAGGGTACATTCCCCCTTTCTTCCTCCAACAACTATGTAATATTTTGATTTATTACATTTCATCTTATTATTTTGTTATTTAGTGTCCTGAGTCCTGTGCTGAGCAAGGGCTGGGCAGTCATGGCTGGATGCTGGGACACCTGTGCCCCATTGCCTTCACATTGGCCTGGAGGCCTGGGATAGGGGCAGGCAGGTCAGAGGGGAGAGGGCTTGGCGCCCAGGCCTCTGTTCCTCTTGTGCAGCAGCCACAGTGCATAGTAAAAACACCGACAGCAACAAGTGTGGGCAAAGATTTGGGGAGTCGGGGCACCCGCACTGCTGGTGGGGATGCAGATGGTGTGGGTGTGGAACAGTCTTGTGCTTCCTGAAAGGTGAAACACAGTGTCCCCGTGGGTCCACACCTCCACTCCCGGGGATGGGTCCATGTGAATCGCCTCCATGAATGTTTGTGGCAGCCCTTTCTGTAACAGTTGCAGAGGGGAACCAGCCCAGATGCCATCAGCGTGTGAGCAGAAGGGAGGTGGTCCGGGCACCGGGCAGGTCCACGCCTGTCACAACACCGAGCCTGGGACGCAGGCTCTTTGAAGAAGCTGCTGGAAGCAGGGGCTGGCAGCTGGGGCGCACCTGGGCCGCTGGCCTCTCCCAGGCGGACAGGGAGGCGCGGCTTAGCCGGTGCCGAAAGGTGGAGATGGCAGAGGCTGAGTCACCTCTGGGTGCCGGGCCACCCACAGCCACACAGCCCCCACGCTCGCCAGCTGGCCCCGTGCATCCCGTGAGCATGGGAGAGGTGCAGGTTTGTGTTTAGGGCTGTGGGGAACCAAGACACTCAACCCTAAACAGCAGACTGACTCACCCTGACTCACCCTGTCTTCCTCGAGCACACACGGGGCCCTTGGTCACACGCAGGGCTTGTGCCTGAGGCTTGAGCCTCAGGGCCTGACTGCGAACCACCCCCGAGTACTGGGGCTCCCCAAGGGCCACCAGAGCTTCAGGTGCAAGTGACACCCCAACCAAGCCCATCTCCTGTCACCCCAACTTCATAAAAGGAGGGCATGAGACCATGGAAGGGGTGGGGGGCATAGGGGAACCTGCAGTTGGACCCCCATCTGCCCGCCCAAGGCTCTGTCCTGCCGGCAGCTCAGGAGGTCCCCTCCAGGACCCCCGCGGGGCCTCTGCTGCAGGGAGAGGTAGGGTGGTGGGTGGGGCTCAGCTCAGGCCTCTGTTTGCCCCAAGTTTCAACATTTACAGAACATTCGTCCTGGGCTCTTCTGGGGAGGTATTTCCTACAGGAATGTAAACATTCGAGACTTGGAAGGCTCGTGCCGGGCACGGCGCTGGTGGGTCTCCTGGGAGCTGGTCTTCATCTTGGGGTGGGGGGTGGTTCTGGGAGTCCGTTCCTGGCCTCCCCAGTGGGTGGGAACTGAGAGTCACCCCTCCTTGGGAGCCTGGTCTCCTATGGCCTCCATGCTCCATCTGGGGCTTGCTGTTGTGACCTCAGGTCAGAGGCACGACCTCTCTGGGCCCACCGAGCCAATGGCATTGATTCTGTTTTCTCGCCTTATTTTTGGCCCCAGCCCCTCAGCACCACTCACCTAGTGGGGCTTTAGGCAGCAGCCTTTTCTGTGCCATGTGCTGGTAGCTTGGCAGGCCCCTGGTCTGATGGGCACAAAAGTCTGTCTTACAGACAGGAGACAGGGCATAAGAGGGTTCTGTGGACTCTGCCTGTCGCTAGCACCATGATTCTGAGGCTCTGTGCAACCCGGCCTTTTGTTCAGGAGTCAAGGGGCTGCCGGCTAAGTCCTGCCCTTATCTGCAAGGTGCTCAGTCCCTATCCTGCAGGCTTGCTCCTGGCTGGGCCTATGTCCGCATCTCTCTGGGACGCCTGACCCCAATCGTCCTCATTGAGGCCTGTGGCCCCAGCCCCAGGAAGCCAAATGGGGCAGAGCCTCAAGAGGTTGCCTGGGCCTCACAGGAGGCGGGTGCCAGCAGCCTTCAGGCCTCCAGTATCTCCACTGGAATGCTCGGAGCTCCCATCACCTGCCCACCCTGGGAGGAATGTAGCCTGGGCTACTGGGAGCCAGGAGCCCGGGAGGAGGGGTGGTCAGAGGCTTCCCTCCACCTTCTGGAATTCCCCAGGCCTGGCACCAGATCCCAGCCTGCTTCTCCCCACCCCCACCACCGAATGAGCCCCTGGCTCTCCTCTCCACAGGCTGCTGGGCACTAGGGTGACCAGTGGGAAGGGGTGGCACTTTCCATGGCTGGTCCCTGCTTTACAATGTCCCCTCCTCAGAGAGGCCTTCCCTGACCACCTGAGCTATGGCCCCTTTGGAGAGGCCATTGGCCTTCAAAGCCCTAGACCAGGCCCCACTGGCGTTCTGGGCTGGACGCCTCCCTATGGGTCATCCTGGGTGCTGTGGGGTTTCGAGCAGCATCCCTGGTCTCCACCCAATTGTGGCTACAGCAACCTCCCTGCCTCAAGTCAGGACAGCGTACTGCTGTGTATCCTGGGCAGGGTGGGGAAGGAACATTCCCAGATGAGACCCACTGCCCCAGACCTTCCTGAGATGAGATGCTTATTGTCGTCTTCTCCGGGAGAACTGATGCTTTCAAACTGGTGCCGGAGAAGACCATTGAGTCCCCTGAACAGCAAGAAGATCAAACCAGTCAATCCTAAAGGAAATCAACCCTGAATATTCACGGGAAGGACAGATGCTGAAGCTGAAGCTCCAGTACTTTGGCCACCTGATGCAACGATGTGAAGAGACAACTCATTGGAAAAGACCCCGATGCTGGGAAAGATTGAAGGCAGGAGGAGAAGGGGATGACAGAGGATGAGATGGTTGGATAGCATCACTGACTCGATGGACATGAGTTTGAGCAAGCTCTGGGAGATAGTGAAGGACAAGGAAGCTGGAGTGCTGCAGTCCCTGGGGTAGCAAAGGGTCAAACACGACTTAGTGACTGAACAACAACAGGTACAGGAGCTCCCTGGGGACAGGGGTCACCTGTCCTGAACGCTGCAGGGCCCAGGACTCGCCTGGGGCCACAGGACAGCCACCTGCCCTCAGTCATCTGCATGAGGTCATAGTGGGTGGGGGGGCAGAGGCAACTCCTGGCTGGGCCCTGCTGGACATCCTGGGGCCTCAGAGGATTTGCAGAGCTGGGCAGGGAGGGGAGAGCTGGGGATGGGCAGAGCGAGACAAGCCTGGGCTAGGCTCCGCACCGGGGCAGGAATTTGGGTCCCCTCACCCTCCACCTGCGCTCTCCAGGCCCAGCAAACCTCTGCCTCTGGGCATGTTCCAGCAGCTGCTGACACACTCACTGCCTGGTGCTCAGAGGCTGGGCCCTGCGGGCAGATTATCACCACCAGGGGCCAAGGGAGAGCCTTCCTCTCTAGTCCATTCCAGGCTCCCAGCTGGGTGTCCCCACTGGGCAGATGAGGGACCCCCACACCCCTGCTCCGGAGTTAAGCCTCCTTAGGGCTCAGCTTTGGGCTTGGGCATGGGGCAGTGTTGGGGGGTTCCTGTCTTCCTGTCCAAGGCCCCGTTCTGGCTGCACTATGTCCCATCCCCCCACCCCAGAGCTCCAGGCTGGGTCAAGCCCTGCCCTGTGCCCTGGTTCTGTAACTCTGGGGGAGCCACTTCCTCTCCCTTGGCCTCAGTTTCCTGCTCTGTACAGTGGGCTCATAATTGCACATCCTCTCAGGGTGGCCATGGGGCCACCTGGGTGGGATCAGAGGTCAGCTTGGGGATAGAACCTGGTGTCCCCCTGGCGGGCCTGGCCCAGGAGTAAAGGTGGGCCTTGCAGCCTTCTTGCTTTGAACCTGAAACTCCACCCAGTTTGGCTGGAATGTCTTGGCCTCTGGCCAGCGTGGTGAGCCTGTGGCGTGTCCACTGGGATGAGCCAGCTGGCTGCTGCGTGCGCGCCTGGGGTGGAAGTGCCTCCATTCCTGTCCCTTGGCTCAGCCCTTGTGGCCTGGCCCCGAGGGAGGGGTGGGGCCAGAAGACAAGACATTCCTGGGTGTCTCTGATCTCATAGTGCTCTCTGTTACGTGTCAGTGGGGGTCCAGGTGCCCAGCTCAGGCCCCCACCCCACCTCCAGAATGTCTGTACACGTAACTGGTAAAGAGGTCCGTGAAGGCCTCCTGGGAGCCAGGTGGGGAGGGGAGAGGCCCATCCAGATGCTGCCCCAATGCCAGCACAGTCTGCAGCACACTCTGCCTGCGTTTGTGAATGCAGATGTAAAAACCAGGGGGGTGGGGGGTCACTTATGGTCTGTGTTCCTTATCACCACGTGTGGGTTATATCTCAATGAAAAAGTCTAACACAGTAGAATAGTTTGAGCAAACTCTGGGCTTCCCTGGTGGCTCAGAGGATAAAGAATCCATCTGTAATGCAGGAGACCCAGGTTTGATCCCCGGGTTGGGAAGATCCCCTGGAGAAAGAAATGGCAACTCACTCCAGTATTCTTGCCTGGAGAATTCCATGGACAGAGGAGCCTGGTGGGCTACAGTTCCTGGGGTTGCAAAGAGTCAGACACTCTGAGCGGCTAACACACACACTGGAAGATAGTAAAAGACGGAAGCCTGGCATGCTAGTCCATGGACTCGCAGAGTCAGACAGGACTAAGCGACTGAACAACAAATAGAACGACAAAATAAAATAGAACAGAAAGGGTGACCAGCTGGACGCTCTCAGGCTCCTGGCCCTGACGGCCTGTGAGTACCAGTGCCCAAGGCCCCACACCCCAGGTCACTGAGGTCAGACCTACATGCTGGGGCTGCACACCTGCTGGGACCTCCCTTAAGCTCACAGAGACTAAGGAGACTTAGAGTCAGACGGAACCGCCTGTCTCCTTGAGACCAGAGGACAGTCTGGAGTTGTGGCTGGCGGCGGTGGCACCAGGGCCTGCTGGAGTCCCTCTGAGGCAGGTCTGTGTCCACAGCTGGACCTTCTCCCAGGGAACCAGGGCAGGCAGGACGGGCTGATGGCTGCAACTCCTGGCTAGGTTTGCACGGGGAGAATCGTGTCCCTTGGCCCTGACCTGTGGCTCACCCTGGGCCTGCGCCCAGGCCCGGAAGGAGGGTTTCCTGGTTTCGGGGCTGGTTCCCCTCCACACACAATGCGTGTCAGGCTGCCCGGGCCCCACCCAGCCCAGACACAGCTGCTCTGGGAGGAGCCAGGAGGTGCCCCTCAGCCCCCTGCCCAGGAAGGCTGTGTCCCATGCATCTGAGCCCTGCTTACCTGCCATGGGCTAGGCCCCAGGACAGTGCAGGTGAATGGGCAGTGGATGCTGGACGCGGACACTGGCCAACACCTCTGGCCACCGGCACCCTACTGGGCAGCCTGAATGGGGTCCTGTGTGAGATGCGGGTGGTGAGATGCGGCTTCAAGTCAACCCAGGAGTCAGCTCTACAGCCGTGTAGACCTGGGGTCACGGCATAACAACCCAAATGATGGTGGCGGCGGTGGTGCTGAGGGTGACAGTGACGCTGGTGGTGACAGTGGGGCTGAGGACCGACTGCCGCGTCCACTCTGAGCTCCCCAGGCGTGTTAACCCTTCGGGGTGGTGCTCTTACCACTGTCCCCACTTTGCAGCCAGGAGGAGAGACAGCTAAGTGACTGGCCACACAGCTAAGAGGCAGGAGGAGGGTGCAAGGTCAGCCTGTCGTCCTAATGTGATAATGCAAGGTGGGGTGATCTAGAGCACTTGGGGTGCAGGGGGCAGGAAGAGGTGTAGGTTCTGCAGGCCTGGAAGTGCTCAAGGATCCTGATGGGGACCACCCTGCTCAACAGCTGCTGCTCTGAGCCCCTGGGGGCTGCCCCAGGAGGACAGCATCTTCAAGCGCCAGGTCCTCCTGCCCCCAACCCCTTCACCCCACCCAGCCTCTGGCCCTTTCCCAACCTGGAGCCCTCATAGGAAGCTCAGTAAACAAGTCACCCCTTGGCTGGGGGCCAGAGGCCTGAGGGAGATGGCCAGCCCCCTACAGCCAGCAGGAAAGCGACTGATGAGCCTCTGTCCTTGAGCCCCGCCCAGGGATGCCTGCAGGGCTAGGCACAGCTCTTGGGCACCCCATAGTGGCTGCTGGGCAGAGTACAGGCAGGGACACCTCTCCTGAGTTCCGACCTCCCTCAGCCTCCAGCCTGAGCAGCTGCCCCGCGACCCCACGCCTGACTTCAGATGACAGGGGCACTGCTGATGGAAGGCCCAGCTGGCTCCCTTCAGGGACCACTCGCTCCTGTCTGTGGGACCTGGGACAGCAGGGTCTCTTCTTATTTTTAAAATTTATTTAAACAGACAAAGCAGTTTCTCAAAGAGGGGCTCATTCATATAGATTTCACTGCCAGGGGGTGGGGTCACAGAACTTCCTTTTGAAGAACTTGGCCTGAGGAACTCTGGCCCCACCCGGAAGAGACTGTGTTGTCTTCTGTGTGTCCATGCGTGTCCTACAGTATTTAAAATATTTTTTATTGTGATAATATAAATAAAACTTACCGCCTTGACCATTAAGTGTGCAGTTCAGTGGTATTAAATACATTCATAATGTTGTGCAGCCATCACCACCATCCATCTCTACAACTTCCTCACCTTGCAGAATGGAGCTGTATGCCCATTAGACACTAACCCCCGCCCCCAGCCCCCACCGTTGTTATTCGACTCCTCTAGGCACCTTGTGTAACTGGAATTACACTGTACTTGTGACTGGCTTATTTTAGCACAGTTTCTCAAGTTTCATCCATATGCTTGTCACAATTTCCCTCCTTTTTAAAGATGAACAACATTCCACTGTGTGCACAGACCATATCCTGCTTATCCCTTCACCCACCCAGACACGTGGGTTGCTTCCATCATAGACTTTTGTGAATAATGCTGCTGTGAACATGGCTGTACAAATCTCTTCAAGACACTGCTTTCTTTTGGGTAAGTAACCTAGAAGTGGAATTGTTGGGTCGTATGGCAGTTCTATTTTTAAGTTTTTGAAAAACCACTGTACTGTTTCCACAGCAGCTATACCATTTTACCTTCTACCAACAATGCACAGGATTTCAATTTCTCCACAGCCTCAACACTTATTTTTTCAAATTCATTGTAGTCATTCTAATGGGTGTGAGTGGATTTTGTTACACGTGCAAGTGAAGCAAACTATGGACAGGACACAGATTAAAAATCCAACTGCCCCTTCTAAAGAGCTGGAAGCAAAAGCACGGTACCAGCGCATGCCCCTTGCACTCAACACTACCAGAGATGGGCAAACCACCTAAGCTCCCCTCCAGCCCAACCCCTGGACCCATTCCTACGCTCACGCCACATAATGGAGCGGACAAGGGAACCTATTACTTGTTTTCACTCCTTCCTACTGCAGCAGGAACCCTGATAAAGCCTTGCCTGAATTTCTTATCTCATCTCATATCAATTTCTATCGACTAGGGAGGACAAGAAAGGCTTCCCAGGTGGTGCTAGTGGTGAAGAATCCACCTGCCAGTGCAGGAGATCCAGGTTCAACCCCTGAGTTGGGAAGATTCCCTGGAGGAGGGCATGGCAGCCCACTCCAGTATTCTTGCCTGGAGAATTCCATGGATAGAGGAGCCTGGAGGGCTACAGTCCATGTGGTCGCAGAGTCCGAAGCAACTTAGTACACATGCATGCAGGGAGGACAAGAACCCTGGTCCATAATACAACCACAAGCATAAACACGTGATGTCCCTGCATGTGCTGGGGGTCCTGGAAAGGGCACACATCTCCAGCTGGCACCAACAGGGAATGATGACCTTCCTACAGGGCACTGGCCTCAGTGACCTGAGGCCCAGCTGCCAGAGCCCAGTGGAAGCAACAGCAAATACACTGCCCACTCGAACACTGGTTTCCAGGTATGAGAAGCCTCAGCCCTGACCAGGCCCAGACATTAAACCCTCCCGGACCTATACAGAAGTTGGCTGTGACTCAAATGGAGCACCGTGAGGACAGGCCGACCAGGATCATTCGCAGTCGCCACAAGGTGAGCAGACACAGCCCTGGAAGAGCCCTCATCTGTGCGACCTCACGGAGACTTGAGTCGGGGAAGTGAGGGGGTACCCAATCTTGGAGGACCGGGCGGGTTTGCCGAGTAAGAGGTATCGGGATTTCCGAGACTCCACTGCCGGGCTCGGCCCTGGGCAGCAGGGGCGGCGGGGTGTACAAGCTCTGGAGTCGACCCCCGAGGGGCCCTCTCTCTCATATGAAAGATGAAGTCCCAAGGGGGTGTTTCAGCTGAGATGGCGGGGCACAATCACAGGATTGCGGGACGGGGGGCTCTGGAGTTAGCTCTGCAGCCTGGAGTTTTTCTGTTTTCTTCATTAACAGACTCTCGCACCAGGGACGGGCCTGGCATAGACAGCTCCGGGGAGGATGGAGTGGGACTGATGTGGCGGAAGGATCCTGAGCAGGGCCCAGATAGTGCTGAGCACCCGCCGTGCGGGTCTGACCTGGCTCCGTCACGAGGCGTGGCCAAACTCCTTTCTAGCTCAGACCCGGGTTTCTGGGGCAGTTAAGTTCCATTTTCGGGAGAAGCCCGTCACCCGAGCCCTGCCACTCCTCCTTCAGGACCCCAGGGCTCTCTCTTGCTCTTATAACCAGCGGCGCCCCGTCTGTGTCCATCTTCGCGGTGCTTGGCTTGGCCCTGGGGTAAGACCCCCGGAGCGATCTGTAGCTCCCACGTGCTGACAACCCGGCTCGTGCCAGCACTCCCGCCCTCCCACCTGCGTCGGGGCCTGCCTGGGTGCCCTTGGCACTGGCCGATCCCGGCGGCGGGAAGCGCCCACCCGGGCGAAAACCACCGCTGCGAAGACGCGCCCACCTGCGATCTCGCAAGTTCGCACCAGCAGCCCGCCCAAATCCGTGGGACGCCTGGAAGTTTCCGACCACTGGAAGCGGAAATGCGTCACAGTGACCGGACCGCCCCCTCCTCCGACCCCGCGCAAACTCGCGGCGGGGCGCGGGACCCGGAAGTACTCGCCGAGGCCCCGCCCCTCCCGCCAATAGCGCTGCCGGGGGAAGTGGCGCTTCCTTTCTGCGCTCGAGCTCATCGTGGTGCCATCAGGTGGGCTGCGCGGCCGGCGTCCGGGCAAGGGGGACGGCGCGGAGCCCGAGGTCGGGAGGGAGGATGGCACGAGGTCTGGGACCGGTGCAGGAGAACGGCTTTAGGGCTCGCGGTCGGGGGGTAGGGGGACGGCGCTGGGCCCGGGATCGGGACGGGAACATAGCCTAGCGCGCGGTGGTCGGGGCTGGGCTGGGAGGGGCGCGCGGACACGGTCCGCCCTCACGAAGCCGCCTTGGGGTCCCGCAGACGCTGGCTCAACATGCAGAACGACGCCGGTGAGTTCGTGGACCTGTATGTGCCGCGGAAATGGTGAGCGTCCCCCTCTCCTGCCCCTAAACCCCCCACACCCAGCCTACATCTCCCCGCTCACTGCGCTTCCCCCGCAGCTCCGCCAGCAACCGTATCATCGGCGCCAAGGACCACGCGTCCATCCAGATGAACGTGGCCGAGGTGAGCTGGGCGGCCGCAGGGCCTACCCGCTGGGTGAGGGGGGCGAGGTCGGGCGGACTTGCACGTTGATTTCCAAACCTCAAGTTTCGACCCGAAGATGCTTGGGCACCTCTTTATGACTCCTTTTTTCAATTTTTAGGTTGACAAGGTGACGGGCAGGTTTAACGGCCAGTTTAAAACCTACGCTATCTGCGGGGCCATTCGCAGGATGGTGTGTGTCTCGGGGCTTCGCGCTTACCTTGTGGGCTTTTGAACCGGAATAGCGTCCCCCTCGCTGTCCCCAAGCCTGAGCGGGTTTGTTGGCGAAATGGACTGGAGCCTGTTGGCTCAGATTGTGCTGGTTGCCAGCCTCTTCCTGGGGGTGGAAATAGGACGCTCAGGATCCAAAAAAAGGGCCACCCCACCTTGGAAAACCTCGGAGCTTTTCGGTTGTCACAGGGACCTCCTTGAGACCCTGTCCCCCACTGTAGAGTCGACGGTCTGCCTGTTGCTAGCTAGTCTCCACTTGGTCCAACCAGTGGGCAGCTGGGCGGGATTTCTGGCTAGAAGAGCAGCTGGTCCCAACCTGCTTTTTTCCCTAGGGCGAGTCAGATGACTCCATTCTCCGGCTGGCCAAGGCTGATGGCATCGTTTCAAAGTAAGAGGACTGGAGTTTGGGCACTGGGGCCTAGGATGTTTCAGAAACCAGGTTTTAATGTCCTTTTTTGTTCCAGGAACTTCTGACTGAAGAGCATCCCGGACATGGAATATTTGTTATAAATAAATAGTGAAAACTTACCTGCTTCATTCTGTGTTTTTTTTGGGGGGGGGGTGGGCTCTTCTGGGCTCTGGAGTGTTGGGGGTGATAGCTGAAAGGCAGCCTATGACACGTGTTGCAAAACCAAATTTTTACTTAAAGCACAAATACATTAATTTTTGCAAACAGATCCTTGACACTTGACAGTGAGGTCAGACAGCCACTTAGCACACATTTTAAGCCTATGGTGCCTCCTAGGCACTGAGGGAGTAGCCCCAGCCCCTTGGACACAGGTGTCTGGGGTGACAGTTCAGGCTGAAGTTTAATTCCTTAAATACTGGCTTCACTTGAGTACCACACAGTGGCAGCTCTTGACATTAACAAGGACACAACACACTAAAGGGAAGGTTACAGGGCCTGGTGAATGACTAGTTCTCACTATATAAACACTGTATTGCCATTCTAACATTTGTACTGAAATTCTCAAGGTGTGTTCCTCAAAGCTAACTGTAAACCAGCACGTACATTTTGGAAGTTGGTCCCTTCAGGTGCTTGTAACAGAAGTATCCTTGAGATACTGGACACCTTCAAGGATTGCCTGGGGCCTAGCAGCTTCATCTTTCAAGCCCCCTTGGTGCACATCAGAGTTTGGGGGTGTCCTGGGGGGAGAACAGGAAAGAGGCACTCGATAAATAAGGTTGGGTACAGAGTTGAGCTTCGGATTCCTTCCTGCAGTCCTCCTGAACCTAAGCGAGTGACCAAGGAAGAAGAGCAGCGAGTGGGGTAGGGCAGCTGTTCTGCACCCCTGCGGGGATCCTTGTGCCCTCCTGGGCTGAGATCTTGCTGAGCTACTGGTGGTGGAATGCGCTGATAAGGGCTGGCATCTCTTCTGCAGAAGGACCAGTCCACATGGACAGGATGCAGTGTGGGGCTACCCCAGCACCCCTCCAGTGAGGTTCTTGGGACAACAGTGGGACGCAGCTTGATGGCCCAGCCGACACGGTCCTTTCTGAGAGCAGCTGGCTGGTGAAGAAGCTCCAGTCCTAGGTCTTCAGTGTTTATGGTGGGGCAGCAAGTGGAAGAACTGGGTAACACGTAGCCTGGTGAGGCAGACGAGCTGGACACAGGCCTGCCCTGGACAACGACCAGCCTTTGGGGTCTGCCTGGTGTGACCACTGCTCTGGCCAAGGTGGCTTTCCCTTCCTTCCTGGGAGGAAGGCAGAGCCTTTACCCTCGTGAGCAGGACAGTTGAAGTGGTCTGTCTTCTTCCCCGCTTGGAAGATCAAGTGTGGTTCAGGTCACATCCTCAGCAGACCTTGTTTAACCAGTTTTTGTTCCCTTAGAAAAAGACCCACAGAACCAAATCCTAAATGATAATAAGTACATCCCCCCCATCCCCCCGCCACCGCCATATTGCTTAGGAAGATCAAGAACCAGCAATCCAGTCATTCTGAAGGTCCTGGGTGTCATAAGCAAGTGGGGTTTTCTGGTGAGACAGATCCCTGCGTGGTGCAGGCTGGTTCCACGGAGAGGCCAGCTGGGGTACCTGCCACCCGGGCCCTCAGGACTTCACAGTGACGCGATCCTTGAAAAAACAGAGGTCTGAGAGTAAAAAATGAGATCACAACTAACCAGGAGTCTGCCCCCGTTGGCTTAGGCTGATGCAGAGCTCTGCTTGTGGATATGGGGAGGTGGGCAGACACCCCTAGGGGCTGGGCTGAGGGGGTGGGGGGTTCCACAGTGCGGTCTCCACCTCCGAAAACTCCAAATAGCCGAGATTAATGCTCCAATGGGTTAAGTCCAGCAATCCAGCGTCTGCAGTAGGGTCTGGAAACCCAGGCCTCCACGAGACACCAGCGCGGCGGCTCTGACAGCAGCAGAAGGCTGGGTGACGCAGAGGAGAAGCACGGTGGATAACACCACTGGACGCTGTAGACCAAAGTCCTGGTGCCAGAGCAGTCGTAGGCACAGGAAAATGAGAAGCACTGACAGAGCCCCAGGTCTGTTCAGCAGCACGCAGAAGGGCTCTCAGAAGTACCGTGGCGGTGTGGTGTGCTTAGGACTGGAAGCCAGGGTGTGGAGGCTGGCCGGCTAGAACTGCTGTGTGAGGCGTCTGTAATGAGGTAACACCTGGTTCTCAGGAAGGTACAGAGCGAGCTCCAAGGCCACGAGCACTGTGAACTCAAAGCCGATGAGATCCCGTCGGTTGAACCGAAACCTTTCTTCTAACTTCTGCGTCCAAGAAGAAAGAGGGGTTGAGTCGGGCCGCTCCTCAGGGGCCGGGCCAGGGGTAGGGGCCGGGCCCTCCTCTGAGACCCGGAGGGTTAGGGGCGGGGGCGGCCCGTACTCACGTCGATGAGCTGCTTCACGTCGCTCTTGCGCAGGTCGCTGCTGATCTTGGCGGCCAGCAGCACGCAGGCGCCGGCGCATAGCTTGCGGTTCTGCTTGTTGAGCTTACCCTGCAACACCAGCTTCTCAAAGTACACATAGGCCATGGACACGGTCACGGGCTCCAAGCCACACTCCTCGGACAGGTTCCGCATCTCTCGTTTCAAACTGCGGGTTCACACGGAGCCACGGGCTGTGGGGCTGGGAAGTGGCCACTCCCCGCTTGGGGGGCGTGTCTTTGGGCCCTGGGAAAATCGCCATTTCCTCCCGGAGGGCGCGGCCCAGCACAAGGGCCCATAGCTGGGGTGGTCGGGGGCAGCGGCAGGCTGGTCTTGGTCACTGTTCGGCCCACAGCACCCGCACTGTCCACAAACGGACACCACAGAGGACTGGGTCCCTGCCCTCCTGTGGCAGCGAGGGGACCAGTGTGGGGAGGGAAGGGCAGTGCCAAGGCATCGAGGGGGTGTGTGGGCAGCTCATGTGGGGCCTTGACCTCCTACCGATCAGGTGGGGACGGTCAGCGGCCGGCTCAGGGGCTGTGGGCGCTGGTGTGGGGGCCCCCCGCAGGTGTGGGCAGGAATAAGCAGCAGCCAGGGCTCGATAAAGGACAGAAATGGTATGAACCTAACAGAAGCAGAAGATATTAAGAAGAGGTGGCAAGAATACACAAAATAACTGTACAAAAAAGGTCTTCAGGACCCAGATAATCACGATGGTGTGATCACTCACCTAGAGCCAGACATCCTGGAATGTGAAGTCAAGTGGGCCTTAGAAAGCATCACTACAAACAAAGCTAGTGGAGGTGATGGAATTCCAGTTGAGCTTTTTCAAATCCTGAAAGACGATGCTGTGAAAGTGCTGCACTCAATATGCCAGCAAATTTGGAAAACTCAGCAGTGGCCACAGGACTGGAAAAGGTCAGTTTTCATTCCAATCCCAAAGAAAGGCAATGCCAAAGAATGCTCAAACTACCGCACACTTGCACTCATCTCACACGCTAGTAAAGTAATGCTAAAAATTCTCCAAGCCAGGCTTCAGCAATACGTGAACCATGAACTTCCAGATGTTCAAGCTGGTTTCAGAAAAGGCAAAGGAACCAGAGATCAAATTGCCAACATCTTCTGGATCATCGAAAAAGCAAGAGAGTTCCAGAAAAACATCTATTTTTGCTTTATGGACTATGCCAAAACCTTTGACTGTGTGGATCACAATAAACTGCGGAAAATTCTGAAAGAGATGGGAATACCAGACCACCTGACCTGCCTCTTGAGAAACCTATATATGCAGGTCAGGAAGCAACAGTTAGAACTGGACATGGAACAACAG
Source organism: Bos mutus (assembly GCF_027580195.1). NCBI lineage: Eukaryota > Metazoa > Chordata > Mammalia > Artiodactyla > Bovidae > Bos > Bos mutus. Next base: position 39,350,439 of record NC_091629.1, on the reverse strand, counting down.
ACTGGTTCCAAATAAAGGCGTACATCAAGGCTGTATATTGTCACCCTGCTTATTTAACTTATATGCAGAGTACATCATGAGAAAGACTGGTCTGGAAGAAGCACAAGCTGGAATCAAGATTGCCGGGAGAAATATCAATAATCTCAGATATGCAGATGATACCACCCTCATGGCAGAAAGTGAAGAGGAACTCAAAAGCCTCTAGATGAAAGTGAAAGAGTAAAGTGAAAAAGTTGGCTTAAAGCTCAACATTCAGAAAACGAAGATCATGGCATCTGGTCCCATCACTTCATGGGAAATAGATGGGGAAACAGTGGAAACAGTGTCAGACTAATTTTTGGGGCTCCAAAATCACTGCAGATGGTGACTGCAGCCATGAAATTAAAAGACACTTACTCCTTGGAAGCAAAGTTATGACCAACCTAGATAGCATATTCAAAAACAGAGACATTACTTTGTCAACAAAGGTCCATCTAGTCAAGGTTATGGTTTTTCCTATGGTCATGTATGGATATGAGAGTTGGACTGTGAAGAAGGCTGAGAGCCGAAGAATTGATGCTTTTGAACTGTGGTGTTGGAGGAGACTCTTTGAGAGTCCCTTGGACTGCAAGGAGATCCAACCAGTCCATCCTAAAGGAGATCAGTCCTGGGTGTTCAATGGAAGGACTGATGCTAAAGCTGAAACTCCAATTCTTTGGCCACCTCATGCGAAGAGTTGACTCACTGGAAAAGACCCTGATGCTGGGAGGGATTGGGGGCAGGAGGAGAAGGAAACAACAGAGGATGAGATGGCTGGATGGCATTACCGACTCGATGGACATGAGTTTGGGTAAACTCCGAGAGTTGGTGATGGACAGGGAGGCCTGGCATGCTGTGATTCATGGGTCGCAACGAGTCGGACACGACTGAGCGACTGAACTGAACTGAACTGAGGGCGCCTGACCAAGGAGGTGGCAGGGAGCTGCCGGGGTTGGTCGAGCTGGACAGAAGGAGGGTGGGCTTAGGAGAGGGGCCTTGGGTTTCTCAAGCTCAGGACTCCGTGGGGGATAGGAGAGAAGGGCTGAGCTGGCTGGGCTGTGGGCACGGGGATGCCACAGGCTTGGGGACAACCGAGGCCTCCTCACCTCCTGATCTTGCTCAGCGTCAGCCTGATGTGGGGGAACTTCTCCCGGAAGGTCTCGTTCATGTCCTTCTTGAGGTCGGAGGGCTTCACGTACTCAATCACCGTCGTCTGCAGCAGAGAAGACCATCCCCATGCAGCTTGGGGGCACCTGCCCAGCCAGGGGAGGCGGCTGCACACCCCTTCAGTGCTGACCCCTCAGCCGCCCCCAGGGGCGACCCCCCTACCATGTAGGACGCGAAGATGAGCACACGCTTGTGCTTGCCGCAGGGCCACTGAGGGTCATCTAGCAGATTGGGGTTGTACTCCAGGGCATCCCCTGCGTCAGCCCCTGCGGGCAGAGGGCAGCCCTGACCCACCACGAGCCCAGAGCTTGGGTCAGCGGTTATGCCGACCCCAGCCTGGGGCAGGTCTGTCAGCGCCAGGGGGCAGCTGGGTGGAAGGTGTCATTGTAGGACAAGGAGAGTGGGGTTCAGGGGCTCCAGGCGTGGTCCTCTCTCCTGGGGCTGGGTGGGACGAAGGGAGTCCTGATGACGAAGGACCCCTGGAGCCATTGGTGAGGGTCCCACTCTCCTGAGAGGTCATGGCCAGCCTGCTCCCCAAGCCTCCTCCCCAAGGACCATGGGCTGGGATGTGACACCTGGGGCCATCTGTCCTGCCCCAGGTCAGGGCCCTTGGCTACCTAGCTCCGAGCCGGCTGGTGCTGCCCTGGGTGGGACGGGTTTGCAGCGGGACCCCAGCAGAGTGCGGGGCACGCTGGGCCGAGGCTGAGGCGCTGGGCCGTGGCTGTCTGGCTTGAGCGTGACCAGGGCATTGGTGGGGTACAGGAACTTGGCGTAAGACACAACCTGGAGAGGCAGGGCGTCAGGCTCAGCCCTGCTGCCCCGTCCAAGACCAGAGATCCAGTGAGCTCCCTCCCGGCTGCCACAGCTCCCACTACCCAGGACTGATGCTGCTCACTCCCTTGGGGGTTCCAGAATGCCCCATCCTTCACTGGGATCTGCAGCTGGAACTTCTGGTCCAGGAGTCCTGAGCCCCTCACCCTCACCACTAGAGCCGATCTTGTCACCCAGCCACCAAACTGGTCTGCACAGGCTTCTTGGCCTCCTCCCACAGCGACCTCACACTTTATAGGATTTCAGTCGAACACATCTTTGAGTCTACTTTCCCGGAAGACATGCATAAGCCCTGTGCTCCCGCTGAGCACGGCGCCAGCTCCCACCTTTCCATCTGCCCCCAGCTCAACACCTTCCAACTGGAAGACCATCTCGGAAGACACAGAAACGCCGCCAGATGGGTGTCTTTGCTTCTGGCTGTCCAATCTCAGGTCACTGCAACGCATAGGACGGTACACAGCTGCCACTCTCCACCGCCGAGCCTGAGGCTGGCAGCACTCCCACCTCCATACCCTTGAGCAGGAAATGTCCCAGGTACCCATGTCTAGCAGCACCTCCCAGAGAACCAGGACCCACAGGGCCTTTGGAGCCCCTGAGAAGCTTGAGCAGAAGCTGGTCTGCTGGCCCCTGGATAAAGCTGCGAGGGTGTGGAGCCCCCACTGGGTGGGGGTCAGCCACTCACCTGACTCGCAGGCCTTCTCCATAGGGTAGGACTGAGAAGGCCGCGCACAAGGACCGTCTGGCGCAGATCAGCACGATCCTGCAGGAGGAACGGGTCAGAACAGGGTGGCTGGCATTTCCCAGGAGACCTTCCTGCCTGGATTAAGGCTGGGCTTTGTCCCAAGGGTCAGGGGATGCCCAGCTAAGGGGGCCCAGTAGCCAGGGTGGGTCCATCTGGCCGCCCAGCTTTCACCGGTCTTTCTAGGAGTTTCAGGGCATTGTGTCTCGTCCCCTCAGTGAGCGCAGCCCTCCCACATGACGCACAACACTGCAGGCAGGGTGGAAGCCGGAGGCTAGGTCATCCAGGAGAGAACAGGCGGTGCAGGACAGCAGAGGCATGGCCCCAAGGACTGGCTGGCTGAAGGAGCCAGTCCGCAGGCATCCCAGGAGGGCAGGAGCCTAAGAGCATCAGGAAGCCCCAACTTCCAAGTCTGAAGCCAAAGTGGCCCGAGAGGGGCCCTATGTGGGGCACATGGCAGGAGGGCTGGCCTTTCCTCCCTCTGGGCACAGCTCTGCCTGGCCCAGCCCCAGTCCAGCAGGGAGGATGATGGTAGGAGACCCGTTTCCTGGCCAGGCTAGCACTCAGTCTGCCTGGGGCCTGCTCCTAAGCACCAGACGGAGCCCATCATGGGGACAGTGTTGGGGTCCTGGACTGTCTGAGCTACGGCCACCATGGGGAAGACTCAGCACTCCCCAAGTAGGGCTACCTTGTGGGTACCTGGGCACAGCCTCCAGCAGGAAGGGTTACTCAGGGTCAGGACGATGGCCTCAGGGCAAGGAGGGTAGGGCGTGAGGGACGTGGGCACCAGGGACCCAGCATCTCCAACACAGGGCCTCTGAGGGCTGTGCGCCCGGCTCAGGGAAGCCAGGTACCCTCTGTGTTTCCTTCTCTCCTGGCCACCCCACCACTTTGCCCGTCCCCACTATGTCCTCAACGTTCAGCATTTCTACTCAAGACCAGAGTCTACTGGGCGGCCCCTCGCCCAGGACGTGCTGTGGACTCCGGCGCTCAGGGAATATGAACGGAGGTGGGTGGGAGGGAAGGAGGGCCCACTTCCAAGGGGACAAGGGACGGGCTGTGGGGACGAGTCCCCTGAGCTGAAGGAGGACAGGGCTGCTGACACAGGCAGGACGAGGTCCCACAGGGCTGAAGGGAGGACACGGTGGGCCACGTGCCCATACCTGCTGTTCCTGGTGTCGTACTGCCGCATGTTCTTGATGAAGTGTGTCTTTTTCAGGCCCTTGTGTCTCGGGGATCCGGATATGTGTTTGGTTCTGCAGGTGAAAAGCAGGTCACTCTGCCCCTCCCAGACCCATCCTGGCCCCAGGAGAGAGGCGGGGTCCTTACCTTTGACCCGAGGGACATCCCACTGTGTCTTCCAGAAACTCGAGGGAGCAGCGTTGGGATGCCACACGCCTTCTGTGAGGAGGACAGAAGGGCCTCAGGGGGCAGGGCCTCAGGAGGCAGACGGCAGGCTGCCTCGGTACCGTGCTCTGCTCTCGGGGAGGGGGCCCAGGCCATGGGCCGGAAGCAGGTCTGCAGGCAGACCTGAGTGCTAGGAAGGGCCACCCGAGGCCAGAAGAGCCTGAGGTGGGGCGGAGTGCTGAGATGAAAGGCTGGGCATGCCCTGGTCTGCCCACTGCCTCTCGAAGCTCAGCCTAGGGGTCCCGAGAGCTCCCTCGGGCCTAGGAATGGGGTGAGACAGGTCATGCGTGCCCACAGCAGGCTGCAGGTGGAAGTACCTCTGGAAGGGGCCTAGTGGAAGCCTGGAAAGGGGACATGGGGGCCTGGCAGCGGCTCTGCAGGGCTGAAGGGCAAACAAGCACAAGTCCTGCCAACCCGCTCTGCCCATCTCAGTGAGTGGAGCTACCACCAGCACTGACACAGCTCGCTCAGTCCCCGGCCAGGGACACCCAGGAGCCTCTCCCCTTCAGCCAGGCCACCCTCACTGCCCTCCACTCCTTGTGCCAGCCCTTCCTCTGCCTCAGGGCCCTCGCTGGGGTTCCCTCCATTTGGACCCTCCTTTTCCAGGTCCTCCCGTGGCTATATCACCCTCAACTGGATGCTCAGCTCACATGTGGCCCTCATCCTCCCACGGGCAGCAGCCCTGGCATCACCCGTGATCCTGGGACCGTGTCTCAGTACTGTCCATTCCTGCCTGTTGCCCAGCAACCGGGAATGCCCCAGGTAGGGGCTGGGTAAGCACTGACCCACAGTCGGCGATGAGGCAGGACCTGCCCTGGCCTGAGACGGTACCCTGCTGGAGGTGGACATTCAGAAAGGACCCGAGCCGGGCAGCGAAGCTGGCCCAGTGGAGACAAAACCATCCCTGGGGAGGTGTGTGCGTCACGCCCCACAGGCAGGCTCAGAGGCCCCAGGAGCAGTCCCGCGTGGCTTTCTCAGGCTCTCTTCCTCAGGTAATTTCCCAGGTGGGGCCCAGTGGCTCCTGCACACCTGGGACCTCACTGACAGGGCCTGGGCCAGCGGCGCTCTCCATGGAGGCGCCTGGCAGATGCCATGGGCCCTTGGCACAATAAGCGCCCACACCCCAAAGCCTATAGGCTGCTTGACCTCTGACCTGGCTCCTCCTGCTGGTCTTGGGTCCCTGCAGGAGAGGCCTCTCCCCTCAGCAAGCTGAGCACCTGAGCCCAGCTGGTTTCGTGCATCGCTGTCTTCATCGCTGTCTCCTTTTATCTTTCCTTATTTTAAGCATCTTACACATCAAGTCAGTCCTCACAGCCCTTAGTATACAGGGGCCAAACTGAGGCACAGAGCTGGTTGGGGTGGGCCTGGCAGCTGCATCCCACGAGCTCTGTGCACCAGCCTCTGCTACCAGACTCTGCCACCTGCTGCCCTCCTGACCACGGCAGGGGCACTGGAATCAAGGCCACTCCGTGTTCTCAGGGCTCCTTCCCTGAACCTGGCCAGTGTCCGGGTGCAGAGACAGGGACAGCGCTGACAATGGCACCGTGAATTCTGAGCACAGACCAGGCCAGCCAAGTGAGGGGCTGCTGCTTTCCTGCCTCCTTCCCCACTCCCACTCCAGAGGAGAGGCTTGCAGCCTGAGGGAGGCTGAGAGCCCTGCTGGGACGAGGCTTTCCAAGATTGCCAGAGGGAACCCTGCTGCTGCATGAGGCTGCCAGGCTTTCCACAGGGGAGGGGAGTGCGACGCCGCGGCGGAGCAGGAGGGCACAGGCCTGGTGGGGCAGGCAGAGCACCTGAAAGCCCGCTTCTGACCAGCTGGGGAAGCCTGGAACCTGCCAAGTGTTAAGTGACCACGGAGTTGATATGAAAAGAAAATTCTAGGGAGTCTGAAGTTCAAGCGAAGAAGGTAAGGGTTCTGAGGATTCACTCCCTGGCTCAGGGAAAAAGCCACACCAGACTGCCTGAGTGTGGCACACCAACTCTCCACCGTGAGCCGAGCTGTGAGCATGCCCTGGGCAACCTGGATGTAACAAGAGTCTCCATTCCCTGGCCCTGGTCTGGCCAAGCCACCCTTGCTGAGCCTGTCCATCCATCTGATTTTAACAGCCCCTCTGGCCGGTAGTACTTAACACAAACCCATTTCACAGGGAAGCAAACTGAGGCTCAGAGAGGCGGTTTCACCTGCTCCAAGTCACAGAGCTCATAAACAGTGGAGTCAGAATTCCAACCAGGTCTGTTCCCAGAGCCTGGCTCAGACCACCCTTCTCATGACACAGACTTTGGGAAAAGACCCTCAGCACTCTCTCCATGCCCAGAACAAGTGTCCCTTGAAGCCCACAGCCAGTAGCTGGCAGCCTACTTCGCTAGGCCAGCCACCCTCCCACACTCAGCAGTGACTATCCACAGCCCTGCCTCTGGACTCCCGGAGCAGAGAGAAACAGACAGTGCCCACCCCAGGAACCCTCCATCCGTCAGACCCAAGGGCGGGGGCCTGGGCTCGGCAGCAGAAACCGAGGCGGGGCAGAGTCTGCATGGGCAGGTGCAGCCTGAAGGGCAAGAGGGACATCTGACCGAGGATGTGAAGGCCAAGTGGGAGTGAGGGCCTCACACAGCAGACAGCTGTGCCGCTCTGCCCTAGAGTGGCTTGAAGGAGACCTGGTGTGACCAGGAAACTGTCCTTGGGTTGAGGGCCACCAGGAGACAGGACCACTTTGTGGGAGTCTGCCAGCCGAGGACAAGCAGGCTTTGGAGCTGTTTTAAAGTGGAGTGACTTCCACGGAGAAAGCAGTCTTTTCTCCTCTCAGTCCCGTCAGGTAAGCAGCCCTATCTCCCCAGGGACATGGTACACTTACTGCCACTTTTGGGACAAACAGACCACTCTGTCCCAACCAGCCCCCGACTCCCTTCGGAGCCCTGGCCAGGCTCATCTGCGGACAGGATCAGGCTTCTTAGCCTGTGCAGATGCAGCTCTTGCTGAAGTCTACCTACGTAGTGTGACAGTGGCCTCAGGGCCACTCAGAAGGACTCCGAATGTAGAGTCAAGAAATCTAGCCACAAGCACCATACCCTGGCCTCCACCTCCCAACCGAAGTCCCTCAGAAGAACCCGTCACCTGGAACTGCCTGAGACCAGGGCTGCGAGGCAACGACAGCCAGTGCAGCCGTCATGACCTCCAGGTAAGAAGAGCCTCTGGACACCAGGGGACTGCGGTGAGTTCAAGGTCTGGGCCCACCCACGTGCAGCACCAGCTGCGAGACCCTGCATACCTCCAGGGCCCGTGAAAGGGTCTCTGGGGGAAGGAAGTGGGGTGTCCAGCAGCCAGAGCATGTGGGCAGGGGGCACAGACTAGAGGGGCAGGGCTCAGGGTCAGGGAGGCTCTGAGATGGGTGAAGGGCAGGGAAAGTGCCTGTGACCTGGGATGTGATGGGCCCAGGGACACTGAGCTCAGAGAGGACAAAGGAGGAGAGGGTGATGGGGGGCTCCAGGGACCACCAGCTGTGGGCTGGGAGTCTGGGCCAGTGTGGGAGACTCTGGGGAGAGGTCACAGTGCAGGGAAGATCCCTGGCCCACAGAGGGGTTCGCCCAGTTCAGAGAACGAAGGGGAACGTATGGTGGACGTTTATGAGTCCCGTGTCCAGTGAACTGATGAAATGGGCTGGGGAGGGGTGTGTGTGTCTGGAGCAGACAGGGCTCCGTGTCTGGGGGCTGACAAGGGTTGAGGGAACCCTGACCTGTGTTCGGGGTCTGACAAAATTGAGAAGACCCTGACCCCATATCCAGGGGTGGCAGGATTAAGGGGACCATGATCCTTAAGTCTGGGGATCAACAAGGCGCAAGGAAACCCTAACATACATGTCCAGGTGGTTGACAGATCCCAGAAGACCCCTGACTCTGACACCTTAGTCTGGGGAGGGGCCCAGGCAAGACTCCCTTCCGGGGCTGGCAAGACCCAGGACACCCTAAGTCTCTGTCCCTCAACACCCCAACATGTGTCTGGGGCTCACAGGGGATCAGGGTTACCTCCTGATCTCCAAGTCCTATGCTGATAGGTCACTCCAGCCCTGTGTCATGGGCTGATCCTGGTTTTCCGTAGGTCACCTCAGCCCCGTGTTAACGAATTGAGCCAGCCCACGGCCACCTCGCCACCCTGCCCACTATGTTGATGGCCCCAGGTCACTCCAACCCTATGTCCTGGGCTGCCAGGCCCCTAAGCTACCTCAGCCTCTGCGTTGACCCAGCCAGGGCCACTCCACTGATCCGAAGCCCAGTTACCCCAACCCTGAACCCTGGGCCAGGTGACCCCGACCCCCGCGCTGATCCAGCCTCGGGCCACTCCGCCGCCCCCAGGCTCCAGGTGACCCGGGCCGCACTCACCTTTGGCGCTGCCCGTCCAGGCCCAGGCCGAGGCCGAGGCCCAAGCCGGTGGGCGCGGGAGCGGGGCTGAGCAGGCCCTGGGGCGCTGGGGTCCTGCCTCCGGGCCCGGGCAGGGGCAGGCCGGCGGGGGGCGCGGGCGGCGGCGGCGGCGGAGGCGGTGGCGGCGCCGGAGGCTCGCGGGTCTCGGTGGGCGGTGGCGGCGGCGGCGGGGGCTTCTCTCCCCCGGGGCCCAGGCTCGGGGGCCGCCCGTCCAGGGAGATATTGTTGAGGAAGAAGAGCGCGGCCTGGCGGCGCCGTGAGTCCCCGCGCCTCCGCAGCGCCTGTGGCGCTGCCCTGGCGGTGGGGCCGGGGGACGTGCCCGGCGCTCCACCCGCCGCGGCTGCGGCCATCCTCCGACTAAGCCAGCCGGCCGCCTGCCGCCGCCCGCCCGCTCGCGCACGCGCCCGGGCCCGCCGCCGATTGGCCGTGGCGCACCCGCATGCAAATATACCGCCATCGCGCTCGCCCATTGGCCATCGCGGAGCCGGGGGCGGGGCGCTCCCCTGGGTCCTAGAGGCGGTTCTCATGCTGCCCTGGGGATCTAGGAGCCGCCAGTTTGCCTGCGGCTGGGCCCGCGAGGCCTGACTCGGGGCGAGTGGCGGCGTGGCCCCGGGTTCGAGTCCCCGGCTCGGAAGTCGCGGCCCCCGGACTCCAGTGCCCTATTCCTTTTGCTGGGCTGCGGCGTTCATGGTCAGCTTCTGTCGAGCCTGTCTTTAGGCTCCACTTCCCCTCTCAGGGTATGTGTCTTTGCAGGAGGGTGGGGCTGAGGTGCAGGACTGGAGCTGTGGCACCCGCCATCAGAGGTCTGGGTGGCCCCTCGAGGAGCTTCAAGAATGACCGTCGATGCCACCTGGTCTCCTCCAGTGGCTGAAAACCGCAGGCCCAAGGGAAGAAGGCACCTGCTTGGGGTGGCAGGCAGGGTGATGCTGGAGTTTCCGCCCCAGGCAGAGTCCTACACTTCTATCCCTCAGCAGCAAAGTGACCTTGAGTCTACGGGGTACCAGGCCTTCTGTTGCCGACCCAGACTCCAGAGCCAGTGGCTTCATGCTCAGGAGCCCACCTGCGTCCTGCCGGGCAGGGTCGTATAGCCACCTGTATGGCACTGGCCTGCTCTGTCCAGCTTTCTGCCTGTAGGTTTACTCATCCTTCAAGTGGGGACAGCGACTGTGACCTCAGGGTATTGTCAGGGCTGAGCGGCTCAGCCAGGGAACGTCACCGTGCTGGGTCTACCTGGAGGCTGAAGACTGGGCACTCGCCATGAAATCTGCCACACAGCTCTGTGAATGCTCCCCATGCAATGTGCCAGACATGGCACACAAATTTCTCTCTGTTAGCGAGGAGAAGCCGGGTCAACATTGATGGATTAGGGCCCTGCTGGCCTGCTGTTCTAGTAGGAGGGCCCTGGCAGGTGGAGGGGGCAGGACCCACAAGCTGGTGGCTAATAGTTACACTGATGTCAGATGAGGAAGATAAAGGGGGATGGCTGTCATCTGGTTGTTGGCCCTCAGCTCCAAAACCATGCTGTCTGCTGCTGGATAATGGGGCTGGGCTCTGGGGTGGTCTCTCTTCTGCCAGCTGGCACCATGTCAAGCTTTGAGGTTGTTGCAGAGATAGCGGGGCAGGGGACAGAACACGGTCTTCCTGGTTCTGTGCGGGGCAGTGTCCTGGGTGAGCTTCCCTGTGGTTGTGCAGAGGGCTGACGGTTCAGTGGCGGGTGTGGGGCCAGGGACATAGAGGTGTCGATGAGAGGGTCTGCGTGGCGCCTGGCGCACATTCTGTTCCCGCAGCCCTCCCCAGAGGCTCCCCATCCCTGGACACTCAAGAGTCACCCACCCGGGGAAGGTGGAGGCCCGGCTGAAGCCCAACCCTGCCAGCTGCACACGCCATCCTTCCTTACACTTTATTCTCCCCATGCCCTGGGACCCCCATCTCTGCAGAGGTGTTGCACTGCCGCCTGCCGGCCTTCTTAGCTCTCACCGGGCAGCACATTTGTGGGACCTCCCGCAAGGGGGCGCCCGAGACCACTGCTTGGAGCTCGATACCCCGTCTGGAATGGGTAGCAAGGCATGCAGCCCCTGGGTCCAGGGTACTAGTGGAGTCTGGGTTGGTGGGAGGAGGGGCACTGCCCAGGAGGGCCTGCCCGTGCACAGCAGGGCTGGGGGCGGGGCTCGGCTGGAGCTTGAGCCATCTCGGTCTCCCAGGACCCTGCTCCCCACAAGGGAGCAGATGCTGGGGTGAGAGTGGTGGGTAAGATCGTTTCCGAGATGGAGGGGTTCAAAAGACCAATCGTCTTGGCCTTCACACCCCTGTGGATGTGGCAGGACCCAGTCCACTACCCTGCTCCCGGGGCTGTCTGCTTGGCTGGCAGTGGGGGTTGTCCTGGCTGCGGGCAATCAATCAGGTGGGGCGCATCACTGGGCAGGCTGGGATGCCCTGGTCTTTTCCCAGGTGCTGGTGCTGGGTGAGGGACTCCTGGCTCCCTGGTTCCTCCTTCCTCAGGTCGGCTTCTTGGAGGCTGTGGGAAGTGGACCAAGGTTAAGCTGGGAGGCACGGTAGTAACCTTGCGTGTCCTCTCTTACGGGGACACTGGGCTTTTGCCCAGGGCCTCGTGGGCAGTTTCTGGGAACACAGGAGCCCACACTGACAGTCAACCTGTTCCTGATGGCAGCGGATGCTGGACAGGGCGGCCTGATCGGAGGGGAGCCTTGGGAATTTGGTAGAAGGTGTGTGACCCTGGAATCCACCCAGCCCTGGGGCCTCCCCTGCGACCTTGCAGAGGGTCTGGGGCATCTGGATAAGCTAAGCTTATAGGGAAATGTTCTCAGAACACTTGGGATGTTGGCAGGTGCTTCCATGGGCCTACCTCTGGGGTCACAGAGAAAGGACATATGGTTCCTGGCACCCTTGCAGGTGAGACCTGCACGATGCTGGGCTTCAGGCGTGCCTCTGATGCGGAACCAGCTCTGGTTCTGGGTCAGATGGATCAGGTTGGCATCCTGACCCCGCGTAGCACCTCTGTGACCCTGGGCAAGTTGCCCCACCCTGAGCCCCCACTTTTGCATCTGTGAGACAGTGATGGCTAATCCCCGGGCAGGCCCATGAGGCCCAAAGGCAGTAACGACCGGATGCTCCTTGAGCCTCTCTCTCTATGGGCACACAACACAAGGGCGCTATTCTCACTTATCCCCCGTGAGGTGCTGAGGGTATGGGTGCCATCTGGGGAGCCCCTGCCTTGGTCTGGGTGGGCGGGCAAGGGGCTGGCTTGACTCCATGTGGAAGGTGGGGGCAGATGGGGTGCACCCCTGTGGACCCTGCCTGCCAGGACGTCTTCCAAAAGTGCCCAGCTGGCTGTGCTGTGAGGTCACACCAGCATGCTGGCCTCCTCCAGCGCTCGCCTGACAAACAGGCTGCGGTCACCTTCCCGGCAACAGTGGTGCACTGTGGCAGCCATGGCCCAGCCTGCGACACAGGCCTGCCTGGACAAACACCAGGCGGCGTGCAGCATCAGCTCAGGCGTTCAGAGGCTCTCGCGGGCGCCTGGAAACCCGGCCCGAGCTGCCACTGTGCCCGGAGCAGGAAGTGGGAGCCGTCCTTATACCCTCTGCCTGGGTGGAGAGGGAGCCCACAGGCACCACCCTTGGCAAAAGGGAGAGCAGCCCCCAGCCCCACATCGGGAACAAACACACCCATGCCTAGGAGGCAGCACCCTCTGCTGGGCCTCCTCCTTAAAAGTGGACAAGGTGGTCCAGGTGAGCTTGACCCCTCCCAGGTGGGGCTGTGAGAGGGGAAGGGTCTAGGACCACCAGGCCTGGGGCTGTTCGTGGCCCAGGATGCTCCTTCTCCCTTGAAGATGACACAACTGTCCTTGCCTGTGTCCCACTGCTGTCTCATATCGCCTCCTTTCTGGAGGGAGACAGGCTTGGGGTGAAGGGGCCAGCCCAGCAAGGAGGAAGTGGACTCGGGGTCTGCCCAGGCCTGACCCAGGCCCTCTTACAAGACTGCTCTGGGAGCAGCTCCGCGTAGCCAGAAAGGCTGTGGGTATCGGTGCTGCAACTGCCCCGCCCCCACCTGGGGCCTACCTTTGCTCCAGGAGTCTGAGGCCCGCTTCCTCTTCTGCGGGCCCCGTCCACACTCCTTGTCGCAGACACACCCGGGTCCCTCCCCTGGCGAGCTCTGTGTGGCCTCCGCCCTGGTGCTCAGGACCATCTGAAGAGTGGGGGTGTGGTCATGGTGAGGACCCCCCCAAGCCTGGGGCAGCCAGGGTGCCACCCCCCTACCCCAGTGTGTGGCAGCACTGACCTCACTGTCCGAGGTGTCTGGCTCGTCCAGCTCATCCGACTCCAGCTGTTGCCCATGGACTTTGCTGAGCTCTGCAGGACGCGGGGTGTGGGTCAGGCCAGGATGGTGGCCTGGGCATCTAGTAGAAGCCTAGGCCCCTAACCTGCCAGGCTGAGACCAGTGGCAACACCTCTGAAGCTGGGGAAACTGAGGCACAGAGAGCCCGAGTAACCTGCCCTGGGGTGGAATCCAAGCCCAAAGTTCCCTACACTCCTGCAGTGACCCCACCCACTGGGGTGCCCCTGGCTTAGTTGCTGGGTGACAGGGAACTCATCACCTGCCCTGAAGCCCCAGTTGCTAGGATGCTCTCCATTCACTTCCTGTGGTCAGAAACGTGCCCTCCCTGGGCCCCTCGCTCCACTCTGGGTCTGAAGGTGGGGAACCAAATCTGAGACCAGAGTTTGCTGGGTCAGGCCCTCCCTGCTCACTGTGGTTCCACTTCCATCGTGGAACACTTGCTGTGTTCGCATCCTCACCTGGGTGGCCGTCTCCACCAGGCCTTGGTGGGTAGGGGGGAAGTCTAGGCCTCCCTCTGTCCTCCTCTCCTGGCCCACTTGGAGAGGGCAGGCTGAGGTGGGGCCCTGGGGCAGAGTAGGGCGCGTCCTGGCGGGAAAGAAGGAAGAGACTTGAGCTCATGTAAGGCAACTTCCCTCTCTCTTCCCAACCCGGCCTCGGGCACAGCCTGTGGGAGCCCTGGACAGGACGGGACTGGAGGGTCAGCTGGCTCCCTGTGGCTTGTGACCTGGGCAGCAGGCTTTCCCTCCGCAACTGGCTGGTGGAGTGGAGCAGAGAAGAGAGGGCAGCCTGGGGCCCAGGTGCTCTGGGTGGGACACACAGAGCCCAGGAACCGGGCTTGGTCCCTCACCGGAGAAGATGGATGCTCTTCCGCCTCTGGCTCTTTGGCTTCCTGGGTGCCATTGCTGAGTCTCTGGGCTCCACACTGGGCAGGTGGTCCCACTCCCTGGGGTGGCTCAGGGCTGGGCGTGGGGACCTGTGGAGGGCTGAGTGACCCCGACTGGTTGGCAGGCTTGGGAGTGCTGGCCCGGCACCGACCCCTCTCTGAGAGGTCCAGGGGCTTGTCTGGGACATAGTCCTGTGTGGCTGTGCCCTCCTTCCCCTGGGGGCTGCCCGGGCCTGCAGGCTGTGGGTGCCTCCTTCTGGACAGGGTTTCCCTGGCCGCCTCGCCTTCAGGACCCTCGGAGTCTGAGTCGGCTGGTGGGGAAGGCGGCGTCCCTCTGGGCCCCCAAGGGCCCCTCAGCCGGGCACTGCCCACCCTGCCCTGTGCCCGCAGCTGCTGGGCCAGGAGCATGTGCAGTGCGCCTTCCAGCCGTGGGTTCCGCACGCCCACCAGGGCGCCCGGCAGGCCCAGCAGGCCCGAGGGCTCCTCCCAGGCCTCCGCCTCCCCAGCCTTGAGGCCCTGGGACTGGGGGCCGCTGGGGGCTGTGGCGGGGGCCGGGGGGCTGCCAAGGTGCAGGGTTAGATGCCGGTTCAGGAGGCAGAGGCGGTCGGCCTGGAGGGAGTGCTTCAGGGACTCGCAGGTCCTGGCAGAAGGCCGAGAGGCCTGCAGGAAGCTGTGGGGAAGGAGAAGCCTGGTGATTGTGGGGCATAGTCAGCCCCACTTCACAGGGAGGACTAGGGGTCCTGGGGGTAAGGCAGGTGCCCACGTGACACGGTGGGCAGTGGGGAAGGGAATGCCCGGGCCCCTGGGTGCCTGGTTTTAGAGTTGCCTGGGGCCTGGGGATCAGAGGAGGGAACTGGCCACTAAGGCCTCTCCCCCTTCTGGGCGTCAGCTGCCTGCCCAGTCCCCTGGAGCACCCTGCCCACCTGGTCACCCACCACAACCCCACCCCCACTCTCCTCAGACCACGATGAAAGGGGGTGCCCAGTCCCCATCTCCTCTGTCCACGAAACCCCACCCTGCCCTGGCCATTCAGATGTCCACGTGGGAACCATGCTGCAGGCAGGGGGAAGCCAAGCCAGGGAGAGCAGTTCTCCTGAAGGGACAAAGGGAGGGACTCCCTGCTGCTGGCCCCTGCCTTAAAGCTGGGACCAGAGGAGGAGACCAGGTGCCCAGCTGAGGGAGCTCCTGGTGGTGGTAGAGGGCGGGCACTCACCTGTCCAGAGGGAGGCTGTGCTCGCCAGGTGGGCTGGGTGGGCTGTTCCTGGTGGGCAGCAGTGGGGGCGTCCCATTGGTGGAGCCCTGGTCGGCGGAGCAGGCCCGGGACCCAGGCCGCACCACGGCGATTGTCCCATGCAGCTGGTTGGAGATGCGCTGGGGGTTCTGCACAGGGTAGGCGGGTCAGTCTGGGTGGGCTCGGCTGCTACCTTCTGCCCTTTTCTCTGTGCGACCTTGGGCAGGTCTCCCACCCACTCTGAGCCTTGCTTCCACCGTCATCGTGTGGAGCTCAGGACTCCCTGCTTGGCACGAGGATGGGCATGTTACCATGTGCATGTCACACAGCAGGGCTGGCAGTTCTGGCCTCCTCCTCGGGCTGCCCAGGAAGAGGGAGGAGTGGGTTCAGGGGTTCGGGGTCCCTCACCCTCACCATGTCCGGGGTCCGTGCCTCATGAAGATTGGGACTTGGGGAGATTTTGGCCATTGGTGATGTCCCGTACACCCCCGGCCTTTCTGTGGGAGGAGGGACAGAAGGGAGGACAGCTGCTGAGGGGTCAGCTCAGCCCCTGGCCCGAGGGTCCCTGGTCTCAGGCTGCTCAGCCCCCTGCCCCACACCCGCCTCTCCCATGGACCTGCACCTGCATGGCCATCCTCTGTCTCCTCGTGGCCTCCCAGTGGTTTCTCAGTGACGGCCTTCCGGGCGCCCAGGGAGGGGAGCAGCAGGGGTGATGGGGGGTCCGAGATGCCCTCCCTGAGCTGGGGCTTGGGTCTGTGGGGGGCAAATATGAGGCAGGTGAGGGGGCAGCATCCCAGAGACGATCAGAAAGGCCAGGGCACCCTCCTGGGGGCCAAGCCGCCTGTGTGGGAGACCCAGGTGACCAGGAAAGACATCATCGTGGGCTCACACCCGTGTCTGGGGGTGGCCCAAGCACCAGAGCTGCCATGGGTGCTGCGGCCCAGCTCTGCTTCTGGGGGGTCTTGTGCCTGCAGACCAGGGGAGGTCGCTATCTGTCCCAGGATGCTGGCCTGTGGGACCCCTCCCCCTGCACAAGTGCCTGGGGCTCCCCCCACTCACCCTGGGCCCTGAAGCCGCTTCACTTCCTCCTTCAAGGCGTCATTTTCCTCCTGCAGCCGCGTCAGCTCAGTGGCTGCAGAAGGCACTGGTTAGGAAGGACTTGGGGAGGGGAAGGGCGAGCGGGGTCCTCACGGCCCTGGGAGTCCCCCTGTCTTGGCCCAGCTGGGACTCCAGCACTTGGCTTGGGGCCTGGCATACAGCAGGAGCCCCATAGATGCTTGCTGCCTGAGTGGGTGGGTGGATGTTGAGTGAACAGCACCAGCCTGGAGGCTGTGAAAAGGGATGGCGCTCCCTAGCCTTGAGGGACCCCCCAGCCAAAGGAAAGGGGCTTGTGCTCATCAGCAGGACTCACGGAACCCAGGTCTCTGCGGGACCCTCCTTATCCTGAGAAGGAGGGAGCTGAGGCCTTGAGAGGGCAGGGACGCCCCGGCCCAGTGACTGAGCAGCAGGTGGCCTGTGGGGGCCAGTGGGGGGCTTTGCACCATCTGTCTGTGAATTGGGGTGCGGGTGTCCCTCCTCACAGTGCAGCCCTGGGTCACCTCCTCCCCTTTCCCGAGACCCCTCGTTGGGCTGAGGAGGTGGGGGGTCGCCGGCCCCCACAGGAGGACGGGGTGCAGGACACGGGGCAGGGGGGCGCTCACTGAGGAGGAAGACGTGCTGCAGGTTCTGGAGGAGGGAGCTCTCGAACTCTTGCTGCTTCTTTCTGGCCAGCTCCTGGGTGACCATGCAGCGGTCACACAGCCCAGCCCGCAGCCTGTGGGGCGAGGAGGGATGGCGAGAGGCTGCTCTGAGAGGGAGGGGCCGGGATGCCGCGCCCCCCGCCCCAGTCCCAGGACCTGCCCTGCCTTTCCCCACCACGTTGCCCACCCTGTGGGCTAAGCATGCCACATGCTGTTGAGTTTGGGAAGGAACCTTGAAAAGTGCAGTTTACTTAAGGCTCTGAGAAGTCCTGCAGTGGCTGAGTTGACTCCAGAGTATCCCAGACTCATTCTCCACAGAACGCTCTGGTCTTCCTCCGTCCCTGCCCCCATTATGAGTGGGGTGTGAGGTGCCCCCACCTGTTCTCCAGCGCCCGCAGGTTCTCCTTCAGCGCCTTCTGCTGCTCCCTGAGCTGGTGGTTCTTGGCACAGAGCTCCTCCACCCTCTGGGCATCCCTGTGGGGGACAATCTGAAGTGGGGGGTCTGATCTACCCAGAGAGCTCTCTACTACCCACTGTTCTCTCCCTGGCCACCAGCCTAGGACTTCCTTGAGACTTGGGGCCTCTCAAGGGCAGTGCCAGCTCGCCCAAGTGTGAGCGTGTATGGCCTTGAGGACTCTGTCTCGTCCATGTGCCACCTGGCAGCGTTCTGTGAAGTGGGGACCTGGGGAGTCTGCCTGTGGGTCTCCAGGACTCACGTGGAGTCCCCCTGTTGATAGCTATTGTCCCAGAGGTGCCCTTCATGGATGCTCCTTGCCCATCCCCTTGGAGGGTCCCTGTTCACTCTGGTGGGCTTGGACTTTCCAGCCCCACTTCCTCCATCTCCTCGAGGCATGACCTTGGACCAGACTCCCCCCTACCCGCTATGCTGAGCTTCACTTTCTCCTGCATCACTGCTAGTGGCAGTGCCAGGGCCCTGGGGCTGCAGGGGAAGAGGGGAGATGAACCCTGGGGAGTCACTGCCCTTCCAGTCTCCTGGGCCAGTCCTGTCCTCACTCACCGGCACCTCTCTGAGTTCAGTTCCATAAGCTTGTTCTGTAGGCCTGAGGAGTGAGGAAAGGAGCAGAGGTCAGGCCCAGCTGGTCTGCCACCTCTACATGGAGCCGGGGCATTTCCTGTCCCTGTTTGTCTGGCAGAACCCTCTCCAGACGCCCGCCACCTGCCTGGGTCCCTGCACTGACTCCCTGAGGTCACCCCCTTGGAGGGCTCCCAGTCTGCACCTGCTGCCAGCTTCTGGTCAGTCTCCTGGCGGCCTGGGACCCCGGTCTGGGCCCAGCCTCTCCCCTCCCTTGTCTCTGGCTCTGGTGTCAGCTGGGGATGGGTCCCGGATGCTGGGAGTCACCAGTTACCCAGCCAAGGCCCGGGAGGGATGCTTTTTGGGTGCTGCCAATGGGCCCCCAAGGGAGACCCCAGCACAACCCCTCCTCCCCTCCCATCATGGTCTGGCTTGGGTCCTAGGCTAGCCCAAGCAGTCCCCGCCCCTCCGCGTCTCTGGGCCTTTGATGTGGGAGGGGGAGTGAGCACTGTCAGAAATGTCAGGGGAGGGTCTGGTCCAGGCACTGAGGGAGTGAATGGAGCAGGTGGCTGCAGTCCTGTTGCTGGTGGGGAAACTGGACAGACATGCGTGCCAGGGCAGAGCTTAGCCTGGGGTTCTGGAAGGGGCAGAGGGATTTTAGCTCAGCACCCGGAACGCTCCAGACAAGCCTCCGGAGCCTTGGGCTCCATTCCTACAAGGAAAGTAGGTAACCTCCCTTCTGGGGGACAAGGAGGCCCCCACCTGGGGCAAGGGGCTGGTTTTGGCTTTAGTGTCTCAGCTGTCTGTGGCCAGGCTGGTCTTTTATTTCTGCTCTGATGTGAACTGACCATTTGGGGGCCACCCCTCCAGTGCTGCACTTGGGTGTTGGTCTAAGGCTGGGTGCCTGGCCACAATGCAGCTCTGGGCTCTGGGTCAGGACTCCTTTTCTGGGCCTGCAAGTCATGGTCCTGGTTTTGGCGAGAATTGGAGGCAACATGTGGGAGTCCCCTGGCCTGAACTTGGCTCTTAGACTGCTGTCCAGTTGAGAGTTTGTCCTCCCCAAGGTACTCACCCATGACCTCATTCTCATGGACTTCCTTCAGTCTGTTTAGTGACTCTGTGAAGCTCTCCATGGCTCCCGTGGCCCTGGCCCTGGGTCCTCTGTGCTCCAGGTGTGGGGAAGGCCCCTTGGCCTCTACTGGCCCTCTGTTTCCAGCCTGTGGAGCAGGAAGCCGTAGGACAGTCACATTGGCTCAGGAGGGGTCTGTGGGCTGCAGGGTGCAGGAGGTAGGTGTGGGAGTCCTGTCCTGTGACCACCCACTGGGTCCTGTCCACGCCTAAGGGGGGCATGTATGTCCATCCTGTAGGGATGGGACATTCTCACTTCATCTCAACTCCCTAATCCAGTCTTCACAGCAAAGCAGATGGCCTGAGGGGACCAGCTCCCACTTGGTGCTGGGACCATGAGGGTGCACGTGACCTATGATGAAGCCCCAGACTGGAGACGCCCAAGCCGGCCGACAGCTGGCGGGTCAGTAAGCCAGGGTTTGTTCAGCCAGTGGGAAAGCTCTCTCAGGAGGGTCCAGGTGCCCACAGTGGCATGGATGGCCCCGTGGGGCCTCGGTGGGGACTTTGGGGATTGGCTGGCTATTTTCTCTGTAGGAACTGGTGGCTGTGCACAGGCAGAAGTCCACCTAGCCGCCCCTCATGGCCTGGGCCCTTTTTCCTGCCTGTGTTTCACCTCCACGAAGCGTTTGCTAAAACTTAAAAGGTTGTGGGAGTGAGAATCCAAGCTGGGAGCAAGATAACCTTGCCCGTTGTGTGACTGCCGTGAGCTCTGGCCCCTCTGAGCAGCACTTTCTTCCCTTTGGTAGTGGCCACAGGGCCCGTCCAGTGGGCCTGGTGAGTATCTCTCGGGTCCCACAAGGTCCAGCTCAGAGCCGGGAGTGAGCCTGGGGCTCAGCCCCGAATCAGATTCCTCACTGTGGTGCCAGGCGCCACCCTCCTCCGGGTGAGAGCCCCTCAGTCCTGGTGGCACACCTCTGGTGGTGGGTACCACAGGCCACCATTGCTCTGTGGCACTGTCTGTCACCCAGTGAGAGTCAGACCCACAGCTCATAGCCAGGTCAGCAGCGATGCCACCAGCCCAGACCCATGCCATCATCACCTCCAGGCCAGGGGGAGGGAGCCCTGGGGTCCCCTGGCTTTGCGTCTGCACATGCCCAGAACCTCACTTTCCCTCCTTCACAGAGCCTGCCTCGGCCCAGGCCACCACCAACCGGCGCAGTGCTCCACCACCCCAGGAGGGCCTCTTCACAAACCCTGGAAACCTCTGCCCAAAGACCCCTTCGGCCTTGCCCGAGGCCACATGCAGCCCCCTCCTCCGCTCCTCACTGAAGGAGGTGTGTGGTCTCACTTGCGTTCAGAGACCGGAGTGTTTGCATCAGCAGTCCCCAGACTGGAAACCCTCCAGCGCCTGCTGGTAGTGTCCAGCGGTGGCAGGAGAGATGACGATCCAGGGCTGTTACGGTTTGCTTCCGAGACACAGCAGAGTAGGGGCCAGCGCACTGCAGGAGTCATGCACAGGAAGTGTAGAAGAGGCACAGCTGCTCTGGGCTCTCTGAAGCTGGATGGTGGGTGCCCTGGCAGTGGGACCGCCAACTGAGGGGGGCAGGCCCTGTGACCCCAAGATAAGCCAGGCCGGGGCAAGCACTCACTGTCCTGGAGCTTTCCAAGAGGACTTGACAAGGGGGCTGGCTCTCAGCTGGGTCCTCAAACCCCAGGCTCAGCAAGAGGACAGAGAATGGTCCTGTGTCTCACAGTGGCCACCAGAGCCCACAGGCAGGGATGTGCTAGACGGATGGAGTGACAGGAAGGTGGGGCTCTCCAAACTCGTTTTAGACATGCCTGGCCTCTGGGACACTCCCAAGAGATGGCCAGGGAAGAGGGGGAGGTCTCTGCCTACTGACTGTGTGTTGGGTGGGTGAGGGCTCTGGGAATGAGAGGAGCTTGGTGGGGTTCCCTTCCTTGAGGCTGGAAGCCAGAGGGGTGTCCTGGCAGGTTAGGGGACAAGATGCTGAATTGCAGAGGGTGGGGGAGACCAGGGCTGTAGTAGGGTGTACATGATAATTGGGCCTCACATCCTGAGCCCATCTAACCCTGACCACACTGCAAGGAGCCCACTTTCCAGATGGGGAAGCTGAGGCCCAAAGACATCAGGTCATGCTCCCTGGCTGCCCAGTGGGAAGCGGGAGTCGGGGCTTGACTTCTCCCTGGGGCTGAGGATATGTCCTTGCCCTCTGTGGACCAGGGATGTGCTCCAGGTGGCCCTGCTCTGCTGGCTCTCCCATCTTCATCTGGTGGTGGGAGAGGGGACTGTGGGAGGAGCTCTCCTCGGCTCAGGCTCCCTGCAGGGGGAGGTGGGCCAGCTGGGGAGGGCCAAGCCATTGTGCCTGAAATTCCACCCAGACCTGCCTGACAGGCTGTTCTTCCCTATCAGCGTCTACCATGGGCCCTGGGCTGGGCCAACACCCATGAAGGAGCCGCCCCTGGGAGCCTGCGGTGCCCCAGGCCCAGGAGAGGCTCTGCGGTTGGGCGCAGGTCCGAGTGAGAGGCCGACATTGTTCCTAATGACAGCACTGTGGTGTGGAGCCAGGTGGATAAGGGCCCAGACACCCTCCTCTGTCTGGGTACCCCAGGCTCCTCTCTATTCCAAACCGCCCAAAGACCCCACCTGGCTGCCCCTCTGGGGTCTCTGATGGGCAGGGGGCAGCATGGACACAGACCCGGGGCCAGGCACGGGCAGCACAGCTGGAAGGTGTATTCTGCTGGGAGCTTCACATCTCCCAGGGATGACCAGGGCTGTCCAGCCACTGGCAACAGTGCCATGGGGGTGGTGTGGCTCCCCTGGGCCGGCAGGTGACAGAGGGCGTTTGGCCAAGGAGAAGAGGACAGTCAGTCTCCTGGGGCAGCCCTTGACCCAGCCCCCACCCTCAAAGTGCAGGGGGGGTTGGGTCCAAGGAAGCAGCGGAGGGATGAGGAGGTGGGTCCCCAGCTGACAGGAATTTGGTGGTTGTGGGTAGGAAGAACCTCAGCTGTAAAAGCGCATGTGGGGTCTTCCCTGGTAGCTCAGTTCATAAGAATCCACCTGCCAGTGCAGGAGACACAAGTTCGAGCCCTGGTCCAGGAAGATCCCACGTGCCGTGGAGCAACTAAGCCACACTACGGAGTCTGTGCTCTAGAGCCTGGGAGCCGCAACTACTGAAGCCCGCCTGCCTGCAGCCTGTGCTCCTCAACAAGAGAAGCTACTGCAATGAAAAGCTCGCGCATCACAACTAGAGAGCAGCCGCATTTGCCAAAACTAGAGAAGAGCCTGTGCAGCAACAAAGACCCAGTGCAGACAGAAACAAGTAAATGAACATAAATGAAATTATTTTTAAAAGGTGCATGTGGTCTCGGCCCGAGGACGGTGGGCCAGCCCTCCCTGGGGGCCTCCCTGGTGTTTGCCAGGTGTGCTGAGAGCCACTAAGGGGAGAGGCGTTGAGGGGCTCAGGGAACTCAAGGCAGGAGGGCTCCCCCCAGGCCTGGGGTGGGGGCTACAGTGGCGTCAGGAGGAGGGAGCAGGTTATGGGGTGGGGTCTTGGCTGCTGCCTTTGGGCCTGGGGGCCCTGGGCACTGGAGAGGGTGGCCCGAGTTGCCCACTGTGGGGGCTGGGGGTGGTGGTACTGGAAGAGGAGACCTGAGGGCTGCTCCTCAAGGGTCCAGGGTCACTCCTACTCCTGCTCTGGACACCCAGGCTGGAAGATCTCTGCTGAGTGGAGCCTCAGAAGCTGCAGGTTGGAGGGCAGGGCAGGGGTCAGGCACACTGGTGACGCTGTGCACCTGCCACTCACCTGGGCAAGGTCAGCCTGCGCAGTGAGCCCTGGCCTGCCTGGAGCCTCTGTAGACGGGACTAGTGTGTCCCCAGAGCCTGAGTCCCTCATCTGAGGTAACCGCGCCGCCACCTCAGGTTGTTGTGGGCGTGTCCCACCAAATACGTGTGTCCAGACGATGCCTTCCGGGTGATGTGTGTACTCAGCCCAGGGCCCAGCAGGCACTCAGCTAACTGCAGATGGAGACCCTGCATCCATCCCATGCAGCAGTCCCTGCAGGGAGCCCCAGGGGTCCAGCAGGGCTCCTTACAGGAGCCCAAGTTCAAGTGCCACCAAGGCCCTCTACAGGAGGACAAGAACACCCCTGAGTTCAGAGCAGAGTCTCAGATGCCAGCATTGATGATACACACTCGTGCCCTGCATGGACACTCAGGGACCACTGTGTCTTCGTGGCCGTGTCTCAGGGAAATGCCCCTGCCACCATGAAGACAGAAGGCCACCAGAGCTCCAGCTGTCGCCCTGGTCTGGGTGCTGCCCACTGAGCCACAAAGCCTTGGTGGAGAGTTTCTTGCCCGGCTCCTGGGCCAGCCGGCAGGGCCCTGGCCACTTTCTCTTGTTGGGGCCTCTTCTCCAGCATGCCCTCTGGTCCAGGAGCCCCAGGGCCCCACTTCTGCGCCTTCTCTGCAGTTGATCCCTCCACCCACCTGCGAGTAACACGATGACAATGGTGCAGCGATAACCACAGCAATGGCCCTTGTTCCCTGGGCATCCGCTGAGCCGAGCACCAGGCCAGGGCTCTCTGCGCTGTGTAGCGCCCACTGCAGGTCTCCTACCATGTCCCAGAGTGACCCAGGGATGCTCCGCCTGCCCGTCACCAGGGGCCTCCAGAGGCTGGGCACACCATCCAAGCCCTTTCCATGTCCCCACACAGATCTTTACGGAGCACCTGCTGTGTGCCCTGGCTCAGCCCACGGGTGTGATTGGAGCTCACCCTGCCTTCTGGCACTCACTGACCCATTCTACAGACTCAGGGACAGGTGAGAAGCAGGTCAGAGACTCCGGTGGTGGCTCCCTACGCCCCACGTGGTGAGGGAGAAGCCCCTTCTCCGGTCACCTTAGCTGAGTCTCTCTCCCACTGTGTCTCAGTGTCCTGGGCCACAAAACGATGGCAGTGCCCTAGCCCAGCTCCTGGAGACTGAGGAGTCTGCACCCCTTGGGCTGCCGGGTCTCCTCCATGTGGCAGGCATCCAGTGCCCGTTGACTGCAGGTGGTCAGGGGCCAGCCTGCCAGCCCCCACATCCAGGCATCTGGCAGGAACGTCTCATGTAGTCAGTCCCTGGGCTCACGTTGCCTGTGGAGTGGCCATGACAGCCCTCACTGTGCAGATGAAGGTTCTATGGCCCCGAGAGATGGCACTAGTCCACAGTCACCAGCTCGCAAGGGACATGGCCAGTGCAGCCTCCTGCAACCTCCTGGGCCAGCTCAGATGGCAGGTCCTGAGAGGTGCCATTGCCTGGATGGTTTCTAGCATCACCAGACACGTAGACCCATGACACATGTGCATACATATGTGATGCCCACACGTGCAGACACAACGGTATCCTAACAACATCCCAACAACTACTGCATGAGAGAAAAGTGTGCACATGCGTGCACTCCCCCCACTGCACGTGGCACTGCGCAGGACGGGGGAAAGCTGCTTGCACGTGTGCGCCCATACTCGAGTATTGCATGAGCGTGTGCACACATGCACAGAGGCACAAGGCAGGTGTGCACTTGCTCAGCAAGGCCGAGGTGTCGCTGGTGGCTCAGATAACAGCGGGCCCTGCAACCTGATTCCTCAAGGATGGGCCGGCCCAGGGCCACTGCGACTTCTCAGCCGCCTCCCTGAGGCCTCGCGGGGGGAGGCTGAGCAGGACCGAGGCCTGGGAGCCTTTTGTCACTGCTTCCCAGGGGACACCAAACTGAGGGCAGCTGATGTCCTACAGTGGCAGTGGCCTGCAGGGAGCCATGGCTGGTTGCACCACGTTCCAGCCCTCATTCCCCAGCTGCAGCCTGTCTGAGGATCCAGGCGGTGAGGCCGGACCAGGATGAAGTGCCAGGCCCCCGGCCTGTTTCCAGTGTCCCCAGAAGACCCAGGGACTTCCCAGCACAGCAGTGCCAACCCCAGCCTTCCAAGCCTTGGCTCCCCCAGCCTGTCTGCCCAGGAAGCTTGCTGCAGCTTGTGCTCCCACTCAGTCCCCTGGACCGTGTACCCCAGAGCAGGTGCTGCGGCCACCACTCCAGCCTGGCCCTTCCTCCAGCCCCCACGAGCAGGGGCTGGTTCTCCGCTTGGTAGCTAGCACCCCACAGTGACCCCAGATCTTGTGCCCCTTCCCCTGCCCCCAACTACTAAAGCCACTGGGGCCCCGGGGCCCCCAGGTACTCACATGGTCCCGTGTCCGCATCGACCTCCGGGGACCTCCGCTCTGCTCTGGGACGCTCCCGCCTGAGAGATGGAAACCAGCACTATGAACTTGCTTGGGAACAAGACATAATTTTGGTCAAACCCGCTTGACAGGTTTTTGATTCCCCTGGCCAGGAGCAGAGAGGAGGCAGAGCCGGCCCAAAGCCACCCAACAGGTTCTGCCATCGCACAGAAAGTGGCAGAACGGGTCGGGTCTGACCCTCACAGAGAGAGGATTGTTTCTCCATGATCTCCGCACGGCCTGGGCCTCTGGCTGGAGCCGGGCAGTTTGCAAGGAGAATCCAGAGCCTGGAAGTGGACGTGAGGGGCAGGGCAGGGGCAGATTGTAGGGGAGCTGGGGGAGGAAGGACCGTTCTCACCTCCGGGTGGAGGAGAGCAGAGAGCCTCTCCCCTGGCTCCCGTGGACTGAGCTGTCCTGCCTCAGTTTCCTTGTCTGTAAATTGGGGATGATGACCACAGGCCTGCCTCTATTGGAGCTCTGGAGATGGAATCTAGATGTGGGGTTGGCAGTGGCCCTGCTGGGTTGGGGCCCCTGCCTTTCACTGGCTCCTCTAGCCCCCACTAGAGAACAGGCAGGTGGCCTAGGCGGGTGGGCATCTAGGGTCTCAGGGCGGCCTGGGGTGCCCTGTGGGGCTGGGCCAGGGGCCACCACCATGGGCACAGGAGCAGCCGGGCATTGCAGTTTTCCGTGTTTGTCCTCCGCTCGCGACACTGTGGCTGCACTCATGCAGAAAAGAGCTGGCCCAAGGGCCACAGCCACCCCATACTCTTCCCCCTCGGCTCCCCCCTGCTTCCTCCACAAGCCCCCACCCTGTACTCCCTCACCCTGACCCACCTTAAGCTACACCCAAATTCCTACCCCCAACTCTGCACATGAGCCCTCCCTTGGGGTACCTGAGAGAAACCCAGGGAGTTCTCAGGGCTCCATGGGGGAGGACCCGGGCTCTAGGCCAGCTGCCCTGGTGAGGTCCCAGGAGGCACTTCCTGCTCCTTGGTGAGGCCCCTGCCGGCTGCCCCCCAACCCCACCCCAGGCTTTCAGGGGAGCAGTGGCCTATTGGGCACCCCCAGGCTCTAGCCTGCCGGGAGCTTTGCAGATGCCTCCTGGCTGGGCCCCTGGGGGAGGTGTCTGCATGCTGTGGGGCCCTTGGCGTGTGCCCTGCACAAGGGGGTGGACACGGTGAGCGTGGCGCAGCCTGGCCTGTGGGGACCGTGTGCGTGTGTGCGCTCACGCCTCAGCTTGTCTCTTCACATGTTTGGTGTGCTCTTGTTGTGTGAGTGGTGTGCTATGTTCAAGGTTGGGGTTGTAGATGTGAGGGTGGGCTGTGTGGCTTTGGCTTTGTGTGCCTGTGTCTGGGTGTCCCCACGGGGAGGGCAGAGGCAGGGACAGGGTTGACCCTCAAAGCAGCCAGGGTCAGCCCAATTGAGCCCTGCCCCCCTCCCTCCGCCTCAGCCAGTTTTGAGCCCCAACTCTGCCCCTTGAGAGCTGGCTCACCTTGGGCCAGTCACCCCACCTCTCTGAGCCATGGCCTCATGATGGCGGCTGGACCAGGGTCTGCCCCAGGAGGTGCTCACTGTGCTTGTCAGTGGCTTGGGCGTGGGCTCCAACTGGACCATGTTAGTAGTTGAACGAAAGCTCTAGTTCCCCATAAAGGGAAATTCAGAGCCATCCCGCAACCCAGGGATCCGAGGTCCCTGCAGCACTGTCTCCATGTCTCTAGCAACGCACCGTGCATCGACGGTAAGTGGATGAACCATCCACAAGCCATCCACACCTCTTTGGGAGGAGAGGACCTCTGACACCCCAGCGATGCAGTGAATGTCAGGCATCCCCCTGGGGGAGGGCAGCTCAGGAGGGGACGCTAGCAGACTCCAGGAGGAGAGCGCCCGGAGAGGGAACAGCCAGAGGCAGTGGGAAACTGCCAGGGTCCGGGATCAGGTGAACAAAGGGTGGCAGAAACTTCCTAGGGTGAGGGCATGTTCTATACGGCATTGTGGTGGTTGGTATTACAGGGGAGTGCCTGTTTGGCAAAACCCATCAACTTACACTTTAAAAGTGTGAATTTTGTTTTATGCAAATTATACCCCAATAAAGTTTTTTAAAAATTAATACGCTAGAGTAGTTTTAGGCTCACAACAAAACGAAGGAAGTACGGAGATTCCCCATATGCCCCCTGTGCTGCCCCTGCCCCACCCCCACCCCTGTTATCCAACCCCCACCAGATGGTGCATTTGTTACAACTGATGAACTTGCACTGACATGTCATCACCACTCAGGGTCCACAGTCCACATCAGGGCGGACTGTTGTGTTGTACATTCTTCGGGTTTGGGCAAACATATCATGACATGTATCCACCATTATAGCATCGTACAGATACAGAAAATACAGAGTATTTTCACTGCCCTAAAAATCCTCTGCGCTCCACCTATTCATCCCTCCCTCCCCCCCATCCCCGGCCACCCCTGATCTTTTCACTGCCTCCATAGTTCTGCCTTTCCCAGAGTGTCACAGAGCTGGAGTCACACAGTCTTCAGCCTTCTCAGGTTGCCTTCTTTGACTTCGTAACACTCACTTATATTCCTCTATGTCTTTCCATGCCTTGATAGCTCATTTCTTTCTCATGCCATTCAATTGAATATTATTCAATACTCCACCGTCTGCATGCATCACAGTGTGTTTGTCCATCACCTGCTGAAGGACATCTTGATTGCATCCAACCTGAGGCAATTATGAATATGGCTGCTATAAACATCCACGTGCAAGTTTTGGTGTGGACTCAACTTTCAACTTCTTTGGGTAAATAGAAGGAGCATGATTGCTGGATGGTATGGATAGTCAGAGCATGTTTAGTTTAATAAGAATGAAGTTGATTTTGAGAAAGCTGAAATGCTCTCTAGGACACGCAGGCTTGCTGTTCTCCCAGCCCTGTACCCCCCACCCCCATTCCTGAAGAGAATAAGACTCCACTATCCAGCCAGGCTAGGGGACAAATCAGCCGGCTGCTCCCCGGTGACAACGGCTGAGCTTGCTGCCACACTGTGCAGGGACCAGTAATCCTGGGGCCAGGGGTGACGGGGGGGCACAGCTTTATTCAGGCTCCCTCTCTTTGTCCCAGACACATGTGGACGCTGATCATAAGACACTTGTTCCTGTGTTAATAGTGCCACATGGGTGGGAGCGGTGGGACCAGCCAGGTGCAGAGGAGCAGGAGACACGCAGCCTAGGACCCCACCTGGCAGGTCACAGAGCACCACTGCAGGGTGGGCAGTACAGAGGGAGGCCGCTGCTTGCAGAGCCCCACTGTGTGCAGGCCCTGCTGACATCCCATCACCCCGGTCACCCTGGGGAACAGGAGGTGAAGGATGGTTTGTGACAGGGTGAGAGGGCAAAGGTCCCTCTAGTCAAGGCTATGGTTTTTCCAGTGGTCATGTATGGATGTAAGAGTTGGACTATAAAGAAGCTGAGCGCCGAAGAATTGATGCTTTTGAACTGTGGTGTTGGAGAAGATTCTTGAGAGTCCCTTGGACAGCAAGGAGATCCAACCAGTCCATCTTAAAGGAGATCAGTCCTGGGTGTTCATTGGTAGGACTGATGTTGAAGCTGAAACTCCAATACTTTGGCCACCTGATGCGAAGAGCTGATTCATTTGAAAAGACCCTGATGCTGGGAGGGATTGAGGGCAGGAGGAGAAGGGGATGACAGAGGATGAGATGGTTGAATGGCATCACTGACTCAATGGACATGGGTTTGGGTGGACTCCGGGAGTTGGTGATGGACATGGAGGCCTGGCGTGCTTCGGTTCATGGGGTCACAAAGAGTCGGACACGACTGAGTGACTAAACTGAACTGAACTGAACTGAGGGGGCAAAGAAGAAAAGGAAAGATATAGCCATCTGAATGCAGAGTTCCAAAGAATAGCAAGGAAAGATAAGAAAGCCTTTCTAAGTGATCAATGCAAAGAAATAGAGGAAAACAATAGAAAGGGAAAGACTAGAGATATCTTCAAGAAAATGAGAGCAACCAAGGGAACATTTCATGCAAAGACGGGCACAATAAAGGACAGAAATGGTATGGACTTAACAGAAGCAGAAGATACTAAGAAGAGGTGACAAGAATACACCAAAGAACTATACAAAAAAGATCTTAATGACCCAGATACCTGCAGTGGTGTGATCACTCACCTAGAGCCAGATATCCTGGAATGCAAAGTCAAGTGGGCCTTATGAAGCATCACTACTAACGAAGCTAGTGGAGGTGATGGAATTCTAGTTGAGCTACTTCAAATCCTAAAAGATGATGCTATGAAAGTGCTACACTCAATATGCCAGAAAATTTTGAAAACTCAGCAGTGGCCACAGGACTGGAAAAAGTCAGTTTCCATTCCAATCCCAAATAAGGACAATGCCAAAGAATGCTCAAATTACTGCACAATTGTACTCATCTCATATGCTAGCAGAGTAATGCTCAAAATTCTCCAAGTTAGACTTCAACAGTATGTGAACCAAGAACTTCCAGATGTTCAAGCTGGATTTAGGAAAGGCAGAGGAACAAGAGGTCAAATTGCCAACATCCATTGGATCATAGAAAAAGCAAGAGAATTCCAGAAAAACATCTACTTCTGCTTTATAGACTACACCAAAGCCTTTGATTGTGTGGATCACAATAAACTGTGGAACATTCTTAAAGAGATGGGAATACCAGACCACCTTACCTGCCTCCTGAGAAATGTGTATACAGGTCAGTAAGCAAGTTAGAACTGGATGTGGAACAATAGACTGATTCCAAATTGGGAAAGGAGTACGACATGGCTGTATATTGTCACCCTGCTTATTTAACTTATACGCAGAGTACATCATGCGAAATGCCAGGCTAGAGGAAGCACAAGCTGGAATCAAGATTGCTGAAAGAAATATCAATAACCTCAGGTATGCAGATGACACCACTCTTATGGCAGAAAGTGAAGAGGAACTAAAGAGCCTCTTGATGAAAGTGAAAGAGGAGAGTGAAAAACTACCTTAAAACTCAATGTTCAAGAAACTAAGATCATGGTCCCATCACTTCCTGACAAATAGATGGGGAAACAATGGAAACAGTGACAGATTATTTTGGGGGCTCCAAAATCACTGCAGACGGTGACTGTAGCCATGAAATGAAAAGATACTTGCTTCTTGGAAGAAAGGCTATGACCAACCTAGACAGTGTATTAAAAATCAGAGACATTACTTTGCTGACAAAGGTTCGTCTAGTCAAAGCTATGGTTTTTCCAGTAGTCGTGTATGGATGTGAGGGTTGGGCTGTAAAGAAAGCTGAGTGCCAAAGAACTGATGCTTTTGAACTGTGGTGTTAGAGAAGACTCTTGAGAGTCCCTTGGACTACAAGGAGATCCAACCAGTCAATCCTAAAGGAAATCAGTCCTGAATATTCACTGGAAGGACTGATGCTAAAGCTGAAGCTCCAATACTTTGGCCACCTGATATGAAGAACCGACTCATTGGAAAAAACCCTGATGCTGGGAAAGATTGAAGGCAGGAGGAGAAGGGGATGACAGAGGATGAGATGGTTGGATGGCATCACCAACTGTATGGACATGAGTTTGAGCAAGCTCTGGGAGTTCGTGATGGACAGGGAAGACTGGTGTGCTGCAGTCCATGGGGTTGCAAAGAGTCGGACATGAGTTTGCGACTTAACTGACTGAGGGGGCCTTTAGAGGGAGTGCAGAGCAGGAGGTATCCACTGAGAGGTCAGAAGGTGACGTTGGGTGGGAGCAGGAGGGAGAAGCCACATGGCTAGAGAGTGTGCCTGGAGTGAGCAGAGCCCATGTCGTCAGAGCAGGGCCTGGGAGCTCAGGGACAGGTCCCCTTCCCCAGCCTGGAGTCTCCCTTACTCTGTTGGGCAGATCAAGCCCTGGATCTTGAGCTCAGCTGCCCCTGATCCCCTGGGGGAACTGGTTTAAGCCTCAGTTTCCCTGTTCATCTGACTGGCCGTCACCAAGGACCTGCCTGGGAAAGCTGGACCAGCTCAGTGGATATGAAAGTACAGGAAAATGCCCTGTGAGGTCTGGGATACCCCTCTCAGTGTGTTGGGACTGAGGGGCCATCAGGAGAGCCGCAGCTGGCCAGGGTTCATGCGCAGGCACCACTGGGCGGGCCAGCAACTTCCAGGAGCACCATGTAAAGCTTCTCTACCTCTGGGGTCATGGGTGGAGGGCAAGGGCAGGGGAAGGTGCCTCCTGGCCTAAGGAGGGGGCATCCAAAGGAGGGTCTTGGGGGTGGCAGATACCTGCTGCTTCCCAGTCATCCACAGACTCATTCACTCATGTGTTCGTACGAGTGTCTACAGGGCTCAGTCCTAAGCTCTGGGTGCACACATGGTTACGACCCTGATGCAAACAGGTCTCTCTTGCTTAGGAGACTTCTGGCTGTCAGAATCAGGTGCTAGGGAGCAGTCTTTGAGCATCAGTGTACTCGACTGATGTGAGAATAAGATGAGATGGTGTCTTGGCATCACACATGCATTCATTCAGAGTTGATGCCCCAGGGAGCCAGGAGCTGGGGATGGGGTGACCTAACCAGGTGGGCACCCATCTCTCAGAGGGCATGTTGTCCAGGAGACTGTGGCCTGGTGTCAGAGCTCATGGGCTGCCCCAGGGCCCTCAGTCTTCCACTTCAGTTCAAGGCTGGAGCTGGCAGGGCAGGAGAGTAGGGAGTCTCGGCAGGTCCCAGAGCCCGGCCCGGGAGTCCTCTGCACCAGGCGGCCTTCCTCTGATACCCGGGGACGGGGGCTACAGAAGCAGGGCTCCAGGCCCCCAGCCCTGGCTCCCTGGACAGCTGGAGCCAAAACCCTGGCCCGGTGAGGCGCTCTCCTGGGCTTTTATCCCTGCACTGGGAGGGGTTGGAGATAAGGCATCAAAGCCTTTTGCAAATGTACCTTTAAAAGCTGGGCCTGTTCTGCCTGCTGTTTGTGTTACTGGATTGATGGATGGGGTGGGATGGGGGGGGCACTGGCCCCCAGATAAATGGGTCACCTATTAATATGGCCCTGCAAAGTAGGGGGTGAGGGTGGGGGTGGGGAGGGGCTCCTATGATGTCTGGGACTGCTGTTCCCACCCTCACTGAAGACAGACTCCTGATGACCTGGCTGGGGGATGGGGCAACTGGCAGTGGGCTTGGCCTGGGCAGTTGGAAGGGTGAAGGGGGCCTGGGATTTCTTAGGGGAGGGAGAGGGTGCGGCACCCCCCAACCCTCCCTCTGAGTGGCCTCAAGACCAGGCACCCTATTGAAGATTCCTTTTGATAATTCGAGAACTGTAAGGACGACCCACCTTGCAAAGCAGTAAAACACCACAAATAAGGCCAAAGTCTCTTTTTATTGTCACCTCCCGTCCCCTCCCCAGGGTAACCTCTGCTAAGGCTGACTGCGTTTCCCCCAGATCTTTCTGTGTATAACCACCTACCTGTGCATTTTAATCATCTTTAAAGTGCACATTTAGTACAATCCCAGATTTGTGCAATCAACACCACTGACTCCAGAACATTTCTTCATCCCCAGAGCAAGCCCTGTACCTGTTAGCCATGACTCCCCACAGCCTGACAACGACTAAGCTGCTTTCTGTCTCTATGGGTCTGCCTGTTCTGGACAGTTCATATAATTGAATCACACCATATGGTCTTTGCTGTCTCGCTTTTTCACTGAGCAGAGTATTTCCAAGGTTCACCAGTGTTGTAGCATGTGTCAGCACTCCTTTTCAGGGCTGAATCATATTCCATTGTATGAACAGATGTTTTGTTTATCCATTTACCTGTTGATGGACTTTTGTTTCTTCTCCCACCTGTTAGCTACAGGGAATAATGCTGCTATGAACATTCATGGACACATGTTTTACCGATCACCTGTTTTCAGATCTCCTGGGTAAACACGAGTGGAAGTGCTGGGTCGTAGGATGACTTCCTCTTTAACTTTTTGGGGAGCTGCCAAAGGATTCAGAATTTTAACAGTGAGGTGATTTAATTGAGCAGTTGGTGAGAACCACACACAGTCTTTAGCACAGCATTTTTGCACATCCTAATGTTGGAGTCTTCTGGGGTTCTTACTGAAAACAATTGTTTATGTGTCTATTGTAGTCATGAAATGCAGGTCAAGAGTGATAGATGGTAATCAAATAGCTGGAGAGAGGTAGACTGACTGACAGGTACATAGGTGGATCGGTGGATAGAGAGAGCGATGGATGGATGGATGGATGATATTAACAGATGAATTGATGGATCAATAGATGGATGATAAATGGATATATAGATGGGTGGATGGATAGATCAATGGATGATGGATAGATCAATGGATGGATGATATTAATAGATGGATGGATGATGCATGGATGGATGGTATTAATAGATGGATGGATGGGTGGATCAATGGGTGGTTGGATAAATGAATGGATCAATGGATGGATAGACAGATGGATGATATTAATAGATGGATGGATGGATGATGTTCAGGCTGGTATGGAGATTGGGAGTCAGCAGATTGGAGGTGAGACCAGAGACTCTTGTTTTAGCGAGCTCTTAGGTGGTTTGTAGGATCAGGCTAGTCTTCATTCCATCCCGACAGCTTCAGGGCATTCCTCCACATGAGCGACTTCACTAAATTTAGCCATGTCTACCCGTAGACTTTCCTGTTGCTTCCATTTCTTTAAAAAAATTTTTTTCCTCCTCCCCATGGCAAGTGAGACCTTCATTCTCTGACCAGGGATCTAAACTGCGCCCGTGCATTGGAAGGCAGAGTCTTAACCTCTGGACCCCCAGGGGAGTCCCACCATGTCACTTGCATTTCTGGGGTTCGTTTTGTTTTTCGCCTGTGACAGAGTGCTGGAAGGCAACTGATTCTTGCAGAAAGATGAGAAGGGGAATCTCAGGGTAGGATCCACCCCGGCTTGTTTCACCAGGCCAGAGGGCTGTGCCAGTCCTGAGCTGAGCTGTGCAGGATCAGGTGAAGGATCCAGGTTGGCCTGTAGAGCCTGGACAGGGGCTGGTGGAGGGCGAGGGGCAGGAGAAGAGGGCTGTCTGTGTGGCCGGAGTCCCTACCAGGGCTGAATCTGGCTGAGGAGAAAGTATGAAAATGTAAGGCGGCACTAAAAGCTTAGCAATCAAGAGACATAATGTACATTTCTGGGGTTTGATTTTTTAATTTTTATTTTATTAAAAAAATTTTTTTTAAGTTTTTTTTTTTATTATGTGGACCATTTTTAAAGTCTTCATTAAATTGCAGATCGTTAACTGCCCTGGTGTGTGTGTGAAGTTCTACACAGTCTCATCTCCTCTGTAGTTTCCCAGACCTACCACCAATGCTGAGTCAGCATTCCCAATACCTACTGTGACCTTTCTTCCCCTTGTCCTTCTATGAACACCGCCCCTGGGGCCCCTGTCCCTAAACCCCGGCAGCCACTGACCTGTTCTCCATTTCTAGAATCTGTCATTCCCAAAATACTCTATGGGATCTTAGAGTGTGTGCCCTTTGGTGACTGGTGGGCAACTGTGTGTGCCCTTTGGGGACTGGTGTTTGTATCCATCTTTTTTTTTGAACTTTTTATTTTGTATTAAGGTATAGCTACCGTCATTTTTTAAAAAAGATTTTGATTTGATGTGGACCTTTTTTTAAAAGTCTTTACTGAAATTGTTACAATATTGTTTATGGGTTTTTTTTGGGGGGGGGGTTGGCCTCAAGGCACATGGGATCCTGATTCCCCAAACAGGGATTGAACCCATACCCCCAGCATTAGAAGGCAAAAATCTTAACCACAAGACCACCAGGGAAGTCCTCTCTTGATATTGTCTTTTAAAATATATATGTATTTTAAATTTGCCATTTTATTTATTTTTGGCTGTGCTAGGTCTTTGTTGCTGTGAGGACTTCGCTCTAGTTGTGGCGAGCGGGGCTGCTCTCTAGTTGCAGAGAGATGAGGCTACTCTTCCTTGCAGTGGCTTCTCCTGTTGCGGAGCACGGGCTCCAGGCTCTTGGGCTCCAGTAGTTACAGCTCCCAGGTTCTAGAGCACAGGCTCAGTACTTGTGGTGCACGGGCGTCGTTGTCCCCAGCACGTGGGATCTCGGCATATCAGGGATTGAACCTGTGTCTCTTGCATTGTCAGGCAGACTCTTTACCACTGAGCCACCAGGGAAGCCCCAGTATTGTCTTTTGTAGAACAGATGCTTTCAGTTTGGATGAAGTTCAGCCTGTCAGTTTTCCCTTTTATGGACTGTGCCTTTGGTGTTGTATCTGAAAAGGCATCACTGTGCCCACATCACCTAGGTTTTTTTCTGTGTTATCTTCTAGGAGTTTCCTAGTTGCACTTTACATTTTTGGTCTGTGATGCATTTGAGTTCATTCCTGTGATGGGTGTAAGGTCTGCGTCTAGATTCGTCTTTATGTCCAGTGGTTCCAGCACCGTTTGTTGAAGGGACTGTCTTTGCTCTGTTGTGCTGCTTTGCTCCTTTGTCCAAGATCAGTTGAGTGTGTTTATGGGGGTCTGTTTCTGGGCTCTCCGTTCTGTTCCATTGATCTGTTTGTCTGTTCTTTCCCCGAACCGCTCTGTCTTCACTACTGTAGCATTTTAGTAAGTCCTGGAGCTGGGTAATCACCCCTCCAGCTTTGGTCTCTTTCAGGCATTTTAAATATTTATTTATTTATTTGGTTGTGTCAGGTCTCGCTGCAGCTCACAGGACCATCCCTTGTCAAAGCAGCGTGCAAATCTTAGTGGCAGCATGTGGGGTCTTAGGTCCCTGACCAGGTATCCAACCCCAGCCCCTGTGTTGGGAGTGCTGGTTTTAACAACTGGACCACCAGGGAAGTCCCTTCTCCTTCAACGTCGTGTGGGTCATTCTGGGTCTTTTGCCTCCTCTCCACGTGAACTTTAGGATCCGTTTGTTGGTATCCACAGAGCAACTTGCTAGGATCTTGGTTGGGATTTCACTGACTCTTCCACACCCTTCTGAAACAGCCTTTGCTGGCCTTGGGGTAGGGGCTCTGAGGAGCGCAGAGGGGCTTGCTGCTAAACCTGGTGTGCCTTGGATTGTCACCTAACTCAGCTTCATTTTGGGGACAACGGGGGTGTCTGAGGTATCTGTCTCCTGGTGGATTTGATGAGAGAATGCCCATGTGGGAGGCCCAGGTGGTCCCGGGCCTGCTGAGTCCTTGCAAATGTGCACTCTTTTTTAAAAACAAAATGTATGCATGTATTTATGGCTGTGTTGGGTCTTAGCTGCGGCATGTGGGATCTTTCTGTTGCAGTGCTCGGTCTTCCTCTAGTTGTGGTGCGTGGGCTCAGCAGCTGCGACACTCAGGCTTAGTTGCCCGGAGGCATCTGAGATCTTAGTCCCCAGACCGGAGATCAAACCTGTGTTCCCCTTCGTTGCAAGCCAGATTCTTAACCACTGGCACTAGACAAGTCCTCTCAAACGTGCAGTCTTGAGAGTTCTTTGTTAGTTGCCATTTTGGAAGTCAGCGGCTGAGGAGGGCACTGACCCCTCAGCCTTGCAGCCAGATGACACATAGGCTTAGGGAGCAGGGCTGTCAGCGAAGGTGGTTTCACCCCTGAACATGGCATCCTGGTCACTAGGGCTGTGATGGCCGCCCGGAGTCCGGCCAGCAGTTCTTGGCCTCTTTGCCTGACTCCAGGAAGCTTAAAACTTGTTTTTCTGCTTCCTTGTCCCCAGATATAAACAGCCCGGACCACAGTGGCTGTGCTCTCGGGCACTGCATGTCTCAGCAGAGTGGCCCTGGCTTCCTGGAGCTGCGGAAATTTATGGGCACACGTAGTGGAGACTGGAAGTCACACCCAGTCAGGGTGGCTTGATCTGGGGTTTTAGGAGAGGAGGCAGGGGTGAGGAGGTGTCTGTGATGAGAGTGACCCCAGCCCTGAGCTGGGCTGTCCACTGGCACCTCACAGATAATAAAACTGCATCTTCCTGCAGTGCTCGGGGGGAGAGGGAGTGTGGGGGGCGGGGCCCTGTGGACCAGGATGTTGTAATGGTGCCTCGCGGCCCAGAGTGTGATGTCAGAAAGCCATGGCCCATGTGCCACGGATCCCACACACATCATAAAGATACATTAATGGGCCGTGTGTCTTTACAGAAATACTGATATTGTTGTTTTACGAGAAATGAGAGCTGAAAATATTAAAAGTTAGAACGTTAGGGCCTTAAAAAAAAAAGTTAAATGATGAGGACGTGGGAACGGAGCTCACAAACTCTGTCCCTGCTGGTCTCAGCATCCTAGGGGTGAGGGGCCTGTGATGGACGTCGCCAGTCTCCAGTAGCCTCCTGTGGGCTGTGGACCCTCTAGGGGCCTCCTCCTTGGGAGGTTTGGGGGGTACACGATAGGATGAGGGGTGCTGGGGTTGTCCAAATATTCTCAGGCCAGGCCTTGGAGGGGGGCTACCGCATGTACAGGGCTGAAGCCTGGGAGCAGCAATTGGGCCTCCCATCAGCCTGGTCCCCTGACTCTGGGAGTGGCTGGAATGTACTGAGGACTTCCTTTCACCCCAGTTCTTCCCAGAAAGGGGATTTTTCTGGCTCCCCATCATCAGAGGGCAAATGCTCTGGGGTCAGAATTTAAGCCTTTATTTTATGGATTGAAGAGCTTGAATGACCCTCTACAAATGAGCAGATTAGGGGGCCTGAAGGGACTATAATGGTGGAAGTCCCATACCCTCGAGTGGGCTGTCATTCCCCCGGGCGCTGAGAGCTCGCGAGGACAGGCTGCCAGGTGAATCGATTCTCTCGTCCAGTGGTGCTTCCGTCCCTGCTGCTCTCCCCGGGGTTTGCCGGTCATCAGGGTATTTGAGCTCTGCCGCCTGTGTGTACCCAGAACACTGCACACCCAGGGTTAGACCCTTCCAAAGCCTTGATCAGGCTTTATTTTAATTTTTTAAATTAAAGTGAAATTCCCACTATCTCAAATTAGCCATTTTAAAGCAAACAATTTGGGAGCATTTAGTACCTTCACAATGCTGTGTGACCATCACCTCTGTCTAGTTCTAAAACACTTCTATTTCCCAGAAAGGAGACCCTGTACCCATCAAGCCTTCACCCCCTGCTCTCTTTCCCCAGCTCCTGGTGACCACTGACCCGCTGTCTGTCTCAATGGACGTTCTGTGTAAACGGGGTCCTACGATACGTGGTAGCCCATGTCTGGCTGCATTCACGCAGCATCGTGTTACTGAGACTCATCCGTGAGGGAGCCGGTGTGGTTCTTTGTTCTCTTTCATGACCGACTGAGGTCCATTGTGTGGATGGGCCATATCTTGTTGATCCATCATCCTCTGAGGGACACAGGCTGCTCCCTCCTGTGGCTACTGTGAGCAGCGCTGCCGTGACTGCTGGTACGTGTGTATCCGCATTCCTGTCGTCTGTCTTTCCCAGTCTCTAGCCCACATTCGGCACCAGAGGTGAGCACAGTCACACAGCGGGCAACCTCTGCTGGTCAAAGTCACATGTGTGAGGGGCACCCACCGGGTCCCTTTGCGGTGGTCATTCTGCTTGCTGAGAGAGTTCCCTCGAGTCGGTAGACTACACTAGTTTATCTGCTCTCCTGCTGATGCACTTTTTTGAGTGGAGCTGCTGTTTGTGTGCCCCTTTTGTGTGAACGCTGGTTTTCCTTTCCATGGGCAAATACGCAGGAGTAGATGGATGATGCTTCACATGGCATCTACTTGACTGTAGGAGGCAGCCACACTGCTTTTTGCAGCAGTTGCTCCATCTGCATTCTGGCCAGCAGGTATGAGAGTCCAGCTGCTCCAGTCTTCCAACACAGAGCTGTCAGTACTTTAAATTTTAGCCATTCTCAGGGGGTATTGATTCTGCTTTGAAGCTAGGACAACTGAAGCTCAGAGAGGTGAAGTGAGCTGTCCAGGGTCCCATGCGGAGTAGTCAGAGACTCGGAGTTCACCTGCGACTAAGCCCAGACTCCTAGTCCCAAACCATGTGGCCTGTGTCGCCACCCCTGTCCTGGTACAGGACTGCAAAGGCCTCCAGAGAAAGGTCCATCCAGTGACTGATAAGTGGACATTTCAAAATCTGGGGAGACAAGCAGGAGAGTGTTCTCACCCCTAGACAGACCGGGGGCCAGCCCAGTGGGAGAGACCCCTCGAAGCTTCAGTAATAGTAATATAGCCATATTGCTAACTGCTAAGTCACTTCAGTCGTGTCCGACTCTGTGCGACCCCATAGACAGCCTCCTACCAGGCTCCTCCGTCACTGGGATTCTCCAGGCAAGAACACTGGAGTGGGTTGCTATTTCCTTCTCCAATGCATGAAAGTGAAAAGTGAAAGTGAAGTCGCTCAGTCTTGTACAACTCTTAGCGACCCCATGGACTGCAGCCTACCAGGCTCCTCTGTCCATGGGATTTTCCAGGCAAGAGTGCTGGAGTGGGTTGCCATTGCCTTCTCCAAATATATATATAGTCATATTAGGCTTCCTTTAATAAACCCCTAGAGGTGGGGATGGTAAGACTCCTCCCTCCCTTGAACCCGAGGCTGGTGGGTGGCCAGGGGGACAGACGGAAACTTCCCTGACCTTGAGAGGCAGTGGGAGCCCCCAGAGCAGGGTGGGATGCTCCTGGGACCCTCCCTCACCCAGGCAGGCCCGGCCTGGGGCTGAGGCCTGTGTGGTCCCCACATCCTATGTTGCTTTCCCAAACACGCACAGTTACATAAACCGTGATAACACTTCATAAACATTTTTCTAACATGTGGAATGTTTGACATGAATTTCAGCTATTTTAGAACTAATAAACAATTGTCAATGTCACGGCCGACACGAAGCAGAAGCCGCAGAGCTTTATGGAAGATCAAAGGCGGGAGGGACGACCTCCTCTTCAGAGGAGAAGAGGACACAGAGTAACCCGTCCTGGTCCTTCCGAAGGCGGGGCCTTCTGAGCGAGCTCGGATCTGGGCAGTCGCGGCTTCGGGGCCCCTTCCCACCGGGCAGGCCCCTCGGGTTCCTGGCTTCCAGATGCTCATTAGGACTCACCGCTGCCGTCTGCGCCTGTCCAGGGAGGGCCATCGGGGTGGAGTGTGCTGGTCAGTGAGCAACAGCAAGCTGCCGGGCGCCTCGCCAGCTTCCTGGCCTCGGGGCCCACGGCTGGCGCCAGGGAGCTGGCCGGTGGAGGCCCAGCGCTGCTCCGGAGATGTGCTGAGTTCGTGAGGGGCCCCAGGCATCAGGACACCCTGCTCTGGGTCTTCCTAGGGGGCACCTGGACCTCCTTCATCACTGGTACCGCGATGCAGCTGGGAACTGGAGAGGGTGCCTGGCCAGAGCGAGGCCCTCTCAGAGGCAGCCCCATCCTGGGGCTCAGCACCCAGGAGTCTGAGGGGACCATGTGGGATATGTGGGAGCAGGTGCCTGGGGTCCCCTGGAATCACTGAGGCCCTATCCTTACAGGGCAGCATGACAGAGCCGGGTATTCCACCTGCTTTCATGTGAGCCCTGGGAAGATGTGATGGATGCCTCTCACCCCCCGGGGCCCTCGGAGCCCAGGCTGGCTGAACACACGAGAGAGGGAAGGAGGCCACTGCCCTGATTGGTTCTCAGCTTTGGGGACCCCTCTCCCCAAGGCCTAGGGACTTGTGGATCTGGGGTCACAGGTTGGGTATCTCATTTGCTCCCCCAGGTTGTGTGGTACACTGCTCAGCCCTCCCATGCTTGGCATTTAGATCCTTCTTTGTCCTGGTTTCGGTGGTCCTTGAGTGCGGTTTGAAGGCCACCTGATCTGCTCTGAGCACAGCTCACGCTTCTGCCCAGCATGGCTGCAGAGGCCCCCATAATGGATGTTTGAGGCCCTTGCCTCCCCCCGACCGTGCAGCCCCCACCTCATTCGCAGGAGAAGCTGGAGCCCATGATTGGCCAACCCCTGCCCTCCTTTCCTTTTTCTCCCCGAGCCAGGTGCCTGCCTCAGGGCCTTTGTGTCTGCTTCCTCCCCACGCTGTCTATCTTGCTCCCACTGGAGTATCCGCTCCAGGAGATGAGGGACCCGGCCTCCCCCAGGCCGCCTCCCCAGAGCCTGGCAGCTGTTGAGGGTGAACTCTGACACACACAGGAGGTGTGTGTGGCCTCCTTTGCAAATAGGGTCTTTGCAGGAGTGATCCAGTGAAGATGAGGTCACAAGGTGGCCCTGACCCAATGACCGGTGTCCTTAAAAGAGGACGTCCACGGAAGACACGGGGAGAAGCTGCGTGCTGACAGAGGCGGAGAATGGAGTGATACGGCCACAAGCCCAGGGACGCAGGGGCTGCCTGCAGCGCCGGGAGCAGGGACGGGCTGGAAGGATCCTCCCCTGGAGCCTCCGGAGGGGGCGCAGCCTGCTGACCCCCCGATTCCAGACTTGTCGCCTGCAGGCTGTGAGAAAGTGGGTTCCTGTTGCCATCAGACCCCCCCCCCGCCCCGCCCAGTTTATGCCAGTTTATGGTCCTTTGCTTCAGCTGCCCGGGACACTAACACCTACATGACGGCCACTTGTAAACACGTCTGGCTGGATGGGTAACTGAGGAAACATCTCCACCGGTGATGATCCAGGCTGACCTCTCTGCCCGGGGGCTTCCCAGGTCCTG
This sequence comes from Bos mutus, assembly GCF_027580195.1. NCBI lineage: Eukaryota > Metazoa > Chordata > Mammalia > Artiodactyla > Bovidae > Bos > Bos mutus. Next base: position 39,308,689 of record NC_091629.1, on the reverse strand, counting down.
TCCCCTCGGGCACAGACCATGTGTCCTCTCCAGCCTGGCCAGGTCTCACCCTCACTGCCTCCCTCTGACCCCAGAATCCTCAGGCCACCCCAACCCAGTGCAGCCAGGCCTTCCTGAGCGCATGGCTAAATACCTGGGACCTCCTCCCCCTGGGTTCCCGCTAATCCTCGTGAACTAAGGGGCGGGGAGGGGAAGGGGAGGGGCCAGCACAGGGTCCAGAGGCTGACAAGTGGACCCTCACACCTGAGATTCGTGATTACTCAGGACGGTGGCAGAACTCAGCCAGGCTCAGGGGTTTCAGAGAGATGGTTCTGTTGTCAGCAGCCCTTTCTCTGGTCTCCTGATAGCCGCTGCTCTTGTGATGTGGGGAGGGGCCCTGTGGGTCATTACAGGCAGCACCGGTCATCACAGTTCTGCTGGCTGACTTTTGGCCCTACAGATCTGAGAGTCTGACTGAAGTGGAGGCACTGGGCTGTTGGGAGGGGCCAGGCCTCCCCAGGGCCCCCTATTCCTATCCACAGTGCCCCAGAGTCTGCCGCAGGCTGATCCTGCCCAGAGGCCTCCCAAAGGTGCCCACTGTGTGAATGCACTTTGCCTGGAGCCTGGTGGATGGTAAGGTGGGGGAGCCCAGGGGACAGGCAGAGGCACGCTCTCACTGGGGGCCTTGGCCATGTCACCAGGAGCCCTGGACCTCTGTGCCCTTGCATATGGAATGGGGCTGCCGGGAGGGAAAACGAGCAGTGTGGGTGATATGGCTGCCACGTGGACTCACAGGTCCTCATGTCCCCTCCCCCTGCCACCTCATCCCCCCAGGACGTGGCCCATGCGTCAGCCCCAGGAACACAGACAGAGGTGTGGGTTCAGACGAATGCCTCACTTGGCAGCTTGGTGTTTTGTACCAAGTGGAGGAACCAGGAGACGTCCCCAGGTGGCCAGCCCCCTGCTGTGCTCTGTCGACTCCCCCCTCCACAGCCTGAGGGGAGGGGGCTTCTGCTGTTTGCGGGAACCAGCAGGGCTGCTTGGAGGCACAGAGAGGTTAAGTGACTTGCCCAAGGCCGCGCAGTCAGCAGGTGCAGGCCTGGGATGGACCCATGGGGTGTGGCCGGGGTCTTCACTCCTGACCAGCCTGCACCTGCCCCTGCCTGATGCCATGGCACGTGCAGGGGTGGGGTTGTGCAGCCAGGTCTTGCCCCTGGATGTTTGGAGGATATGTGGGGCCAGCGCTGATGGCCTGTGCTGACCACTGTCCAGTTGCTGGCCCATTGGTAAGGCATGTGCTGGGCCTTGGCTGCAGGACCTGGTGACTACGTGGGACAGAGCAGGTGCTTCCCTGGGGGCCCTGAGGACCTCCCTCTGTTCATCCCTCCCACTGAGCAGCATTCATCCTCATCCTCTTTGCAACTCAGTTTGTTCTGTCCTATGTGGGTGTAAGAACTGCGTGAGGGACCTATGGCCCATTTCTGGAGCCCAGAGCTGGCTAAGACCCTGGGAGGCTGCCACCCCCTCAGGAGGGGCACATCTGACGCTGGCTCCTAGTCTGGACCTCCCTGGGCAAGCCCCGGGCCACGTCCTGTGGCTGTGACTGGCCACTGTTTGCAGAGGCAGACCCAGTGGGGATGAAGGGGCCGTCCGCTCATCAGCCGGGCCTCTGGCCACCCTGCTGTCATCGGAAAATCTGAGTCTCCCCTCCCCTGGCCGCTGGCTCCCCATCAGGTCCCTTCCTTCCCAGGGGCATCAGCAGACACCTCTGCCTGGCAGCAGAGCTGGCACCACCTCCACCCCACCCAGGTGGCTGGATCCTTCTGGGGTGTCCGCCAGGAGGCTAAATGGAAAACCCACCCCATCTATCATTGACGAGGGGACGTGGAAGGTTGCTGTGCTTGGGGTTTCTGTCCTCCTCAAATGCTGTCTCAATCTTCCCCTTCAGGGAGGAAACTAACCACGGAGTCTGACTGGCTGGGGTTTGGGATGGAGCGAGGCCACCTCAAGATTCTGCTTCACTGAGTGTCATGGAGGGGACCCACGGGCCCTGGTTCCCTTCCCTCCCCTCCCCTACTTCTCCAGGAGAGGGGCAGGGCCAGCTCTCCCCCTCCTCCAGGAGGAGGGCAGGGACAGCTCTCCCCCTCCTCCAGGAGGAGGGCAGGGCCAGCTCTCCCCCTCCTCCAGGAGGAGGGCAGGGCCAGCTCTCCCACACCTCCAGGAGTGGGCAGGGCCAGCTCTCCCCCTCCTCCAGGAGGAGGGCAGGGCCAGCTCTCCCCCTCCTCCAGGAGGAGGGCAGGGCCAGCTCTCCCCCTCCTCCAGGACGGGGGCAGGGCCAGCTCTCCTCTCTGCACCTGGCTTGAAGCTGGTAGAGAACTGAGCTAGAGGCCTGGTCAGGCGGAGACAGTGCTGGGACAGCTGTCTTGAGTGCAGCCTTTGTTCCCAGACTTTGTCCCAACCCCGGGACCTGACAGATGAGGTTCTTTGGAAGCAGAGTCTGAGACAAGACCCCTGTGCAGTGACTCCCTGGGAGGGTTCTCAGGGAGAGGTGGTAGGATGCAGGGTGGGGCTGGGGACACCAAGCAAGGAGGTGGTATCAGCCAGGAAGTGGTCTCAGCTGGAGACCAGCTTCAGCCTTCTCCCCGCCAGGGGGTGGTGGTGGTGGTGATGGTGGTGAATGATGGCCCTCTGGAGCAGGAAATACACAGAATCAGTCCCCTGCCTCTGTCTGTCTCGAGCCATGGCTGCCCCTGAATGGTGGGGATCTGTCCCCAGGGATCTCCTGGTCCCCCACTGCCCAGGGCCATTCTCTGGAGTGGTGGCAGCTGTGAGCTGACGTGGTCACCGCTCCGAGCCATTGGGAGATGGGCGTGCCTGCCCATCTTCTGCCTGCCCACCATCGTGCCTGCCCTTCCATCTTCTGCACCCACGCTCCAGTCCCGCGTGGGAAGTGGTGGGTCAGCCCTTCAGCCCACATCCATCCCTGGTGCCTGGGCCGCTGCCTGGAGTGACCCAGAGAGGAACCAGCAACTCAGGATTCATTTCCTTGGGGCGGGCCCAGGGACTCTTCCCATGAGAAGGGTCTCTACTGCTTCCCTTGAACCCGAGTGGGCTTGTCTGGGACGCCCACTCCAGGACTGACGTGTGCACAGCCATGCCTGTCCCTGGGCTCATCCCCTCACAGTCATCATCCTGCCCTGATGTCTTTCCTGGCCACCACAGGGGTGCGCATCCCCCAGCCCAGTGTCCCCACCTGACGCTCTCCTGCCTAAGCCCAGTGGCCTGGGAAGGTCCCAGCACCCAAAGTCTCCTCCACTGGGCACCAGCTGCTGCCTGAACGCTCTGTTCATTGGAATGCTGCCCTTTGGTTTATGGCTGTTTTTCTCTTCTCTGGGACCTTTGCACTGGGATCCCCATGTACCCCGCTTGTGGCAGATGTCTCTAGGGCCATTAACCCCCGCTGCCCCGCCCAGGGCGCTAGGACGTGGGCCACCCTTCCTTGACCACCTGGCTTTTCTTAACTGACCCGTGCCTGTCCTGGTGTCAGAGGAGGCCTGGGCCTGTGTGATCTGGGCCCTGCAGTCCCTGTGTTCCCCACCTTTCCGCCCAGGGCAGGTCTGTGCCCCAGGAGCCCAGAAGCCTCTGAATTTCCCTGAAGAGGCTGTGGCACTTGCTGGTGTGTCCCTGGGGACTGACAGTGCCCAGTTTTGTGCTGGGCCCCAGGTGGATGGCCACACCAGGAGCCTACAAGACCCCAGTGGGGACAGTCTAGGGAGGGGGCAGACCAGAGCCCAGGCCAGGAGTGTGAGAGTGGGGAGGTGGGGGATGAGGGCTCCAGCAGGGGTCTGCGAGAAGGAGGCGGGCAGAGGCTGGAGGGCGGATATGTGTGGTGCTTGCTGGGCCCTGGGGAGTCACAGGGCTCTTACCTGGAGGGCTGAGCTTGGGAGGCAGACACCAGGGAGGATCAGGAAGGCAGGGGTTGGGGGAGGGAGGTTTCAGGTCACCTGTGGCCTGAGGGGCAGAGCAATCCGCCAGAAGTAGAGCCTCACTTAGGGGGCAGGCCAGGACATGCTTTGGGGAAGATCAAGGATGGCTCTGGGAAAGATTGAGGTCAGGAGAAGGGGGCGACAGGGGATGAAATGGTTGGATGGCATCATCCACTCAATGAAAACGAGTTTGAGTGCGCTCCGGGAGATGGTGAAGGACAGAGAAACCTGATGTGCTGCAGTCCATGGGGTCGCAGAGTGGGACACAGCTGAGCGACTGAACAGCAACAAAGGACAACTCTGGGACCCCGAGGGAACCTGAGTCAGGGCTGCTGACGAGGGGCAGGTAGGGGCAGTGGCAGGGGCTGCTCACAGGCCGGGGGCCAGGACGGAGGGGGGCCAGGACGGAGGGGGTCCAGGCACTGCCCTGGCTCTCAGTGGCTCCAGGGAAACTCTGTTTTTTCCATTTTTCCTCTTTTTGACTGTAGCTGGATTTAACTGTAAAGAGCAATAAATCACTAATCTGGAAAAACATCCCTTGCCGTCACAAAGGACAAGGCTGTCCCCGGATGAGTGATGACTACGAATTAGCATTATTTGGTATTTATAACTTCCGCTGGACAGAACTTACGATGTTCCTGGGAAATCCTGCCTGCCCTCTGGGTATTTTTAGAGCCTATTGTCATTCTGACAGGGTTCTTCTCCATGTGTCTCCGTTGGGGCAGAGGGAACAGGAGCGTGAGGTAGGTCTGGGTCTGGAGAGAGGAGGGGCTCCCAGCCCACTCTCTGCAGGCCTGGCATGGGCCCTGGGCCCCCTCCATCCTCACCCGCTCAAGACTGGCCTTTATGGAATGCCTGCTGCACGCCTGTCTCAGAGCTGGGATCTGGGGGAGGCAGGAGAGGGCGAGAGGCTGGGAGCCCCCCACCTTGTTGTGGGAGTAGCCATGTGTCGGGGGGCTTGGGGAGCACTGGTGGAGTAGCTGAGTCTCAAGGAAGCTGGAGCTGGGCTGAGGCCCAGGGGGTGGGATCCTGCAGTTAGGGCAGGGGTGGGAGTGTGTAGAGGGATGGTGAGGGGGCAATGGAGTGGGCCAGGGGTGTTTCAGAGCAGCCTCTGGAGAAGACTTGAGAATCCCTTGGACTGAAAGTAGATCAAAGCCATCAATCCTAAAGGAAATCAATCCTGAATATTCATTGGAAGGACTGAAGCTGAAGCTTCAATACTTGGCTACCTGATGCGAGGAGCTAATTCATTGGAAAAGACCCTGATGCTGGGAAAGATTGAGGGTAGAAGGAGAAGGGGGCAACAGAGGATGAGATGGTTAGATAGTATCACCGATTCAATGGACATAAGTTTGAGCAAACTCCAGGAGATAGTGAAAGACAGCAAAGCCTGGCATGCTGCAGTCCATGGGGCCTCAAACAGTCAGACACGACTAAGGGCCCCAGGGAGGGCCGGCGCGTTAAGTGTCTCTTGGCCCCAGAGTGCAGAGACGTACTTCGTTTGAGTATTTAATGTCCCCTCTCATTCATAAAATAAACAAGGGAGATTTATCTGCACGTGGCCAGGGTGCTCCGCAGAGTCTGGGGGCCACAGTGCAGGAAACCGCTAGGGATGAGATTGGGGGAGTGGCCACTTCTCAGTGACCAGCAGGCCGGAAGCGGATGGCCCCGTGTTTTAGTTAGTAAGGTTCACGGGGCCGGGCTGGCGGGCCTTAAATCTTTCTCCAGAAAATCCTGGCGCGGCTTGAGGAGAACCCCGATCGTCAGTGGGCGGCACGTGCTGGCTCAGAGCTGTTGATTTAAGGAGGCCACTGCTTTAAGGGTTTTCTGTGTTTAGTTTAAAAGCGTCAGAGAAACCCATTACGCTCTCCCTAACCACTGGGCTGTGATTTCAGGGCTCTGGGCTTTGTACTGAGGACTTGGAGGAGCTCGTGGGGGGTGACTGTCCTCTCCCCACCCTTCTGGAACCCAGGAGGGGCTCCCTGGGGGGAGGACCCCCAAAGCCATTCATCACAGCTGATTTTATTCCCATGTGTCTGGGACGGACTTCCGGACTTGGTTGAGGAAATCAGACCACCCGTTGTGACTGGAGCCAAGGGTCAGTCCCGTCCCCAGCCCTCCTTCTGTCCCTTTTCCCCAGCCCTTGCTCCCAGGGTTGAGAGAATGGCCAGTGGGGGCTGCCTTTAACTTGAGGACCGTTCCTGTCCTCCGGGGGGATGCCACCCTCAACCCTCAAGCCCAAGATCTCTGGTTTCCTGGGTGGGTTAAAGTAGTGATCAGCCTCGGGGGTCTGAAGGCTGGCCTCAAGCTCTCCAGTGCCCTTGGGTGACCTCTGAGTTCTGCCTGGGGGAGTCAGGAGCCCCCATCAGGGAAGCTCCCCAGTGAGGAGGTTGAAGGGCTCCTCTTGACCAACAGGCCCAGCAGTGTGAGGCCCCTCCGGACTCCTCTCACCACCAGCCCCCCAGCCCATTTTGGACTTGCTGGAAGGACTTCTGTGAGAGGGACACGGCTGGTCTTAGCCCGTGGTCAGCAGTCCTGCCTGACACACACGAAAATTTGGGGGAGTATGTCCTCCAAATTCTTTGGTAGATCTCACCTGCTTCACCTGCGGCAGGGGCTCTGTCACTCCCCCTACCCCCGTATCTGCCTTGTCTTCTGAGAGGCAGCGCAGCACAGACAAGAGGGGCTGGGGAACTCCTTGGGTCTCTCAGCCCCCAGTATTACCCCAGGGACACATGGCCCAGCGCAGGCCATGGAGAGAGGGGTTGTGACTGCCAGACCCTGGGGGTGGGGAGGTCAGGGATCAACATCGCACCTTGTCCTCTGTCTCCATCCTCCCCCAACACGGCCTCACTCCTCTCCTCACACAGGTGGGCAGCCTGACTCCCTCCTCGCGGCCTGCGGTGGGTATTCCTGGCCACCAGGGTCTCTGCGAGGTCAACACAAAAGGCCCAGCCTGCCTGTGACTGTGTTCTGAGCGCCTCTGCATATTAAAAAGCAAAGAAATGCCAGAACTGAACTTGGAAATTGTGACCTCCAACCACTTGGCCTGTTTTACACACGGGAGATATGACTCGGAAGCGATGAGGTCAGAGGCCAGAAGTGAAGCCCTCAGAGCACAGTAGGGCCTCCTGCCCTTCCCCTCCCAGAGTTGTTTCCAAGCTTCTGGGAACTAGAATCTGGCCGACACAGCCTGGCCAACATCCATGGGTCTTCTGGGGTGAGGCCTGCCCGTCGGGCGGCACTTTGAGTGGCCCCTCCCTTTCCTGGTCCCTGCTCATGGCTGTCCAGGCCTGAGAACATCCAGGGACATGTCAGAGCCCCCCAGCCCACCCAGCCCAACCCAGGATAAGCACAGGGTCTCATTTCACATCTGTATTTCTGGGCACACCCCATACCCAGGCCCCCTATGCCTTTTGTCCCTGTTGCTGGCATCCCCAGCAGGACTGAGAGCCCCAACAGGTGACAAAAGGCAGCCAGAAGCCCATCACCCCCAGGTGGATGCATGAGCTTTGTGGAGGTGCCTAGTCAGCCCAACCCCACAAGTCAGCCGGGGCCAGGGCCATGGTCTATCCCTGCATTCATTCCTCCATCGCTGAGTGTTGACCCGGCACTGGGCTCATCGTCAGACACGGGGAATGGATTGGACAAGGCCTCTGGTTACAGGGAAGCTGTGTTCTAGTGGGCGAGACCAGGCGAGCACAGGAATATTCAAATCTGTGGTTACGGAACGGGCAGGTGTCAGGGGCAGCACTGCAGGGGAGGCACTGGGCTGGGCCCTGCCTTGATTTGGTGGGGATTAGACTTTAGGATGCTCAGACAGGAAGTGACCAGCTGGGAGGAGGCATCCTTGCCGAAGGGGGCAGCACCGGGGCCACGGGCAGCCCATCGCCTGGGAGAGATGTCTGAGGGTTCTGATATGGTCCCTAGGATGACCAGGCCCCCAAGGGGCCCCAGATGGCCCCTGCCTGTCCTGGAGCCCCCCGACTCCCTTCCCCTGCAGCCTCATGCGGGTCTCTCTCAGATGCACAAGGAGCTGGTGATGTTGGTGGGCAGGGCTGAGCATGGAGACCCCACGCATGGCCCCTAGTTGTCTCCTTCTTGGTCATAAAAAAAAGAAGATTCAGGGAAAAAACTCTAGACTAAGCTGTAATTGTCAAATGCTCTTAGGAGGCTTACCACATACATTCCCCTCTTGTTGTTCGTCTAGGTTGTTTCTATGACAACCCTGCCTGGTGGAGGCCTTCGGATTCTGACTGCCCGAGGAAGGCTCTGTGGAGGAGGTGGCATCAGGGGTCTTGACCCCTGAGGACCACACCCTGGTTAGGTGCACAGTCAGAGGGAACAGCCCATAGAAAGGCCCAGAGGAGTGATGTGTTTGGAGGTCAGCAAGGGTCCCCATACCTAAGTGATGCAGGTGCTGGGAGGGGGTCCCTGAGGCCACGAGGTGGTGGTAGCTGGACCATCCATGCAGTTGTTGGGCAGTACCTGGGCCAGAGCGTTTGCAACCAAAGGAGAAACAGGCCCAGATTTGCATCATGGAAAGTCTGAGCTTCGGGCCAAGCAGCGGGGTGGGGGATGGGCTGCAACAGTAATTGGGTGGGAGGGGGTGGACGAAGAGGAGGCCCCCCCGCTCAGGGTTTCCTGGGAACCAGGGGAAGCACGGGGTGGGGTGCAGTTCTCAGGAGGTGTGACACCCATTCAGGAGGTCCTTGGGGCTCCCTGTGCAGGAGCAGGGCTTCTCCTTGGCCTGTAGGCTTGTTGGCAGTGAAGGAAGGCCTTTGGCTGGAGAAGGAAAAGTCTAGATTCCTCCGTGTGTCCTGCCCCAGAGTCCAGTGCGGAGGCCTGCTCCGGCCCCCGGCCCCCACCCAGCCTCCTCCCTCTCCCAGGCCTCAGCGCGGCCAGACGCCGTCCACCCGCGGTGCCGAGAACCCTTTATCAGATAATAAATAAGGCGGCTGGAGCCGTCCGTGTCAACATCTTGGCGGGCCTCGCGGGGCATTGCAGGGGGGGCTGCCCCCCATGGCTTCCACGTGGTCTTCGAGGGCCGACCCCCTCCACCCTGGCTTCAGTGGGACTGTGGGACTCACCAGCCCCCTCCTCTTTGGAGCCGGTTCAGCCCCCACTGAGGTGCACGTGAGCAGAACGGGGCACCCTGGGGCCTGCAGCCTCACAGCCGAGGGGTGCTAGATCTCTTTGACCTCCTTTCCCCTCTGCTGAGTAGGGGTCTACGTGGGGGCTGGGCACCCTGGAGGACAACCGCCTGAGCCCTGTGAACTGCCCCCAGGCTTGTGGCAGAGGGAGGGCAGGGAGGGCTACACATCTAACACCCTGTCCCCCGAGGCTGCGGCCTGCGTGCTTGGTGGCAGAATGGCTCGCCTAGGATGATGGCGACAGCAGTAGGTCTTGTCCAAGAAAGGCCCTTATCTGGTCAAATAAAGAGTGGGTAACCTGCATTGCTTCTTCCAAAGGACGATTTTCACTTCTTAAGAAGCACATGACATTTTCAGACGAGAGGCTCACAGAATTGGCACCCATTTTTAAAGAGCCACGTTCTTCAGTAACGAAGGGGAAACTAACTTTAGCCTCAGCCCCACCAGGAAGCTTGGGGGCTCTGGGCACAGCTGGACACGGCAGCCTGGCTGCCCTGGAGGGCTGAGCTGGTGCAGGCGGCTTGTGTGGTGGCGATGGCCCAACTAAAGGGCCCACAGGATGAACATGTGCCTGCTGTGTGCAGGGGATATACTGCCGTGGGCAGGGGATATACTGCTGACCGATGGCATCAAGACTGGGGAAAGCAGGGTACTGGGGATCACCACCCTGACATCCTCCTTGGGATGTCCATCCAGGCTGAGGGGAGGAGCTGCTCTGCTTCCACACTGCCCTGGGATGCTGTCAGCCTCTCTGTTCTGCGTCTCGAGTGAGGCAACAGGTTAAGAGCTTTAAGTGGGGAGAAGGGTGCTCTGAAAATGCTTTTTCTGGATCAAAAAGCACAGTGCCCCTGGGTCTCCCTGTTTCTATGCCATGCCCCCAGTTTTCCAGCTTTCCCACCCAGTCTGATCTCCCTTCCCCAGGTACCCAGGACAGAGCGCAGCAGGGCTCAGTGGACATTTCCCATGGATGGAGGGAGCTTCCCTGGCTGGAGGAGCTGTGGCCCCCTCCACCCAGGCTCCCTGGATGCTGCTCTAGTTTGAAAGACGTGGGAAATGAGGTGCGGGCGGCAGGGAGCACAGATGAAGTGGCCTTTCTTTCCGTCCTGTCGTCTGATAAGCGGCCTGGGGCTGCCCACGCCTGCCAGCCTCCTCGGCTCATCCGGTTGTTTATGGCCGGCCAGGCAGAGCCGCGGGGCCGGCAGGCGGGAGGAAGGGCTGCAGGAAGTGGGGTGCCAGGCGGCTATATTCAGGCTCTGGTCCTGACAGCTTCCGGGTCCTGAAGAGAGGCTGGGGAGAAAGGCTTAAACTGAGATGCTCTTCCCTGAAGCTCCTCACGTCCAGAGGTGGGGGCTCAGCCTCCCCCATCCCAGGCTCGTCCTTAAAAATGATGAAAAAGAGGAAGATATGGCCTCTTCCTTCCTCTTTGCCAAATACTCCTTCTCAGGACCTCTCTTCCTGGGTGGGGCGTTCAGCCCCCTCCTCCCTCTCGCGCTCTGCTCACTGAGCTGCTGGCACCTCCAGGAAGGCTGCTCAGCTTGCTCAGCGCCCTGCCCTGCAGGGTCCCCGCGCCCTGTGTCCTCTGGGAGCCGCCTGCCACTTCTCAGGTGCTTGTCTCTCGTGGGGGAGAAAGGGACCGGCGCCTCCCCTTCGGAGGGAGGACTCGGAGACTCGCTGGTCCACACAGGGTGTGGTGCTCACTGGAGGAGAGCCGCTCCCACCACGACCACCGAAGTGGAGGCACTGCCACACGGTCCTCACCGGGTACTCCCCGCCGCCTCCTCCTTCTGCATCACTCCTTCCCTCTGCAGGGGGACGTTTGCTGCCCCTCCCCCTCCCCTAGAGCCCCAGGCCAGGATAGGGACAGGGACTCCACTGGAGTCTGCCTGACCTCCAAGTGGTGACTTCTCAAAGTGCGGTCCCTGGGCTGCTCCACCCAGTGTCCCACCCTTGTGCTGGTGGCAACCTCAAAGGCGCCCGGTGTTCAGGGGCCTCGTCAAGTCCTTAGGAGCCCCTGGCAAGACCCAGGATGGCCAGTGAGGTCCCGCAGCCCGGTCCCTGGTGACATGTTTCTGGAAGGAGAAACGACCTGAATGGATCCCGGCAGGCAGGGGTGAGGCCCAGAACCCACTGGTGATGGGGAGAGGAGAGCAAAATCAAGTTTCTATGTTACATGTTTTCTGATGGTGTCGTTTGTCTTTTAAAAAAAAAAAAAAAGACAAGGTCACATGGAGGCGCAGCTGGTTGAATCTTGGGGTACAGACTCAGGATGAAGGGACACGTTCAGGAAGGATGAGTGTTCTTAAATATGAAGGAGACGTTTTTACATAGGATGGTGCAACAGTGGCTGTTCTAGATGGTTTACAAAACTTAAGATTTCGGAATGAAATTGGGAGTTGGAGGCAAAAGCTTTCAGTTGGAAGATTTTACGTTATAAAAAAGAAAGCCCAGTTTCTGGCTTCCGTGGAAAAATCAGAAAGTCTTGCTGGTGAAGGGCAGCTGCAGGATGGGAGAGATGGAGTGGCCCTTCTGCAGGGGGCCCCACTCTCTGCTGCCTCTGGCGTCAGGCTGTGAGCCATTGTCAGCTCCTTGGGCAGAGGTGCCTCTACCCAGCACAACAGCTAATTTGTCATCCAGCCTTAGGGTGGGGGATGGCTTTGTAAGTGAAAGGGGGTGTTATTGGTGATGCTGCTGGGACAGACCCAGATGAGCCAGGACCTGTGGTCACCCCACCATCAGCCCTGAGAGTGCCCCTATGGGTCAGAATGGGGGTCCCAGGCACCTTGACGTACAAAATGGTCACAATATAGCCACAGATTCAGTCAGAACAAGGAAGGCTCTTTACTGCCCCGTCTGGGGAAAACCATACAAATAAATACGGGTCCACGATGATTACAATGTGATCGGCCCCTTGGGTGGCGTCCTGGTAGTGCCCAACCTGCCCATCTGTCCCTGGCTGTCCAATGGTCCAAGGAGGGGCAAGGTCTCCATGCCGTGTCTCTATCCATCAAACATGGGGAGTGGGCAGCCTGAGGGAGGCCGGGGAAGCCCCGTGTCTGGCGGCCCCCTCATCCCCCGCTGCTGCCTGGCCTCAGTTTTGTCACCTGTGATCTTGGTTTTACAGCAGGAAGGTGGGTTTTGTCCTGCTGCTACCACCTGTAAACATGATGATGACAAGCGTTGATGACAGAATTCAAGTGGGGGCTGGGAGCTCTGGGTCAGCCAGAGCCTCGCACACCACTTGAAGGTTCCTTGCTGCCCAGGGAGGGGGCTTGAGCCCTCCTCCCATCTACACAGAAGGCTGCTGCTGCCGTTCTGAGGGACACCCAGCACCTCCAGGTCCAGCTGGCTCCAGTCTCTTCTGGCAGCAGGCCTGGAAGTCTCTTTTTGTGTTGGAGTAAAGAGGCAGCGAGGTGGGTCCATGGGGTGCCCAGGTACCTAGGCTAAGGCAAGTGCACACCAGGCCTCCTGGCGCAGGGCCCCGCCAAGGCCAGCCTGCTGGCCCAGGGCTGCAGAAGGCAAAGCAAAGTCCTCAGGCTCGAACTTGAACTCCAAGTGGCTGGGGGCCAGGGGGTCATCCACCTGTGCAGAGCCCTGCAGGGAGGACGGGCCATATGTGAGCCTTGGGAACAGCTGGCTGGCCCACCTGAGAGTGGGAGCCCTTTGACAGGAGGGCTTCCTCAGCTCCTGGAATGGTGTGGGTACTCCTTGTGAGGAATGATGTGATAACCTCAGAAGGGCTCTCAGTCAGCGTCGGCCACAGGGCACCCCCTGGCTCCATCGGCCAGCTGTGTGTCCAGCCCCAAGTTTCTAGGAGGGGACCGTGGGGGCTCTGACCTGGCCGAGATGCCAGGGTTCCTCCTGGAAATGCCTGGGAACCAGCTCTGTGCACCCCACCCACCCCGTTCTCCTTACCTGGGAGGTGACACTGGGCCCAGGGCATGAAGGGGATGCCAGGCTGGGCTCGGGCTTCAAAGTGGCTGCTGAAACCTCTGGGTCAGGGACAGAGGCTTGTGGGGAGGCTGTGGTGTGCCCTGAAGACCCTGGCGGGGGTGGGGGAAGATGGGGCATTTACAGACACTGTAGATTTGGTAACATGGAGTGGGGGTGGGGGTGGCCTCCTCCACCAGAGCCCCTGCCCCACGCCATGAACTCAGGCCACCCCAGCCCCTTTCCCAGCCAGGGCAGTGGCAGGGACTTGTACTTCAGGAAGATGATGCTTGCACCAAACATGTGAATCTCTACTGGTGGAATGTGAGGCACCCAGAGTGATTCCACAGGAAAACGTGGGCCCCATGGGAGGCCTCCCCCAGCCCTGGACCCCGCACCTGAGGAGCCCTTGGTCTTGGCAATGTTCTTCGGCTTCCGTTTTCGTGTCTGGATGCTCTCTTTCTTCATCGCCAGGGGCCGCGGTACCTGGCAGGGTGGCAGTGGTGGATGGCTAGTCACTGTCTGCGGTCACCCCCGTGGCCTCTTGCACGGCCATCTGCCCAGATCTCAGCCCTGCAGAGCCAGTCACTGCTGCAGCCCTGTTTGGGGAGTTGCTATGCCCCAGGCTCAGTGCTTTCCTCCAGGCAGGGCGGGGCGAAGCCTGTCCAACCCCAGCCTCCCAGGACTGGGGGCTGCGGGGGTCCAGAAGAGCCCTGGAGGTGTCTAGCCTCTGTCCTAGCTGAATGGCTGCAGGGAAGCTGTAGTGAAGCTATGGTTTCTGAGAGCCTGTCTGTACCATCAATCTAACAGTAACGTGTGTGCATGGTATGGGCAGTGGGGCCACATGTGTACAGGTGTGTATCCACTCAGCCCAGGTCCTGCCTGATCAACACCCTGCCCGGTTCCTCAGCCCCATCTCAGGCCAGGGGGCCCACTTGCGCCGGCAGCCCCTGGCCCTGCTCACCCCGTGCAGCTTCATGTAGAGCCCGCAGGCGTTGCACACTGGCTCGCCGTCCACATTGCGCCGCCAGAGGGTGGTGGTGGTGGTGTGGCAGTTGGTGCAGCAGAGGCCGGCCCGGCGGGAGGAGGACTGTGGATGGGAGGCTGGTGAGTGTGGCAGGTGCAGCTGAGTGGGAGGATGGACACTGGGCTCAGGGCTGACCAGCTATGGGGTTGGGAATGCAAGGGGCTGGGTGAGAGGCCTTTGGGTGCTAAGGTCCTGAGGCGGCCCAGGATTCCTTGTGGGCAGGAGCTTTGACCTAGCTCCCAGGAGCCCTGGGACAGATCACTTCACCCTTCTGGGCCTCAGCTTGCCTATCAATAAAATTGGGGTGACAGCAGACCTGCCTAGGTCCACTGTGGGGTCAGGATCTTATGAGGAGTGCAGGACATACAGGCTGCTGGGTTTCCATTGTGGCCTCTTTTTAACCAACGCTGGGCCTTCACTCTGTATTTCTGTGGTGAAACAGCACCCCTAGGGGCCACAGGGCCCCCTCGGGTCAGGCCCCAGACTGAACATTCAGGGGGTCTGCCTCCGAAGACTTGGGGCTCTGAGCGCATGCTCAGCTTAACTGCTTGCACCGGACAGTGGGCAGCGGGTGTCCACACCTGCCCTTGCTGCTCACTGGCCCAGGAGGGAGAGTGGGGCCTGTCTGGAGACCCCCCACCAATCATTTCTAAGAAAACGCAGACCTGGAAAAGCCTCCTCTCCTCCCTCCCCAGGTTGGGCAGCTGTCAGAGGCCCCAGGGAATCCGCTCTGTTTAGTCTGAGGCCTGGCCTCTGATCTCCAGGGCAGGACTCTGCCTTGGGATCTGGGGCACAAGGGCCACAAGACAGGGAAGGGATGAGGCCTAGGAGGCTCCAGACGGAGGGCAGGGCGGGAGCTCCTGGCCTGGCTGGGGAGACCCCACCCTCTGGCCGGCAGCCTCCAGGCCACAGCTGTGTGGGGCCTGACGTCCAGCCTGGCAGGCATCACCAGTGGTCTCCCCAGGGGCCTAGGGGTGGACCTGCGCCCTGGTTGGAGTGCAGAGAGCTGGTGGCTGGCCCGGGGCCAGCAGAAGTGGAAGGGCAGTGGTGGCCACAGCCCTGGGGCAGATGGTGGGACACGGCCCTGAACAGGAACCCCAGCCCCCCAGTCAAGTGGCCCCCAGACTGACACCACCCTGGAGAGCTGGCAACCACATCCTGACCTTGTCTAGAGAGCAGCTGCTTTTACTGGACACTACTCGAGTCTCCCTCCTCCCTGCCCCCTTTCCTCCCTTCCATCTGCCTCTCGGCTGCAGGGAGCTATGCCCACATGGAGGCGTGCCACCCCCCCAGAGCCCACTGTCCCACATGAGGCAGCATCCTCCCATCCCTGCTGCCTGCCCCGGTCCAGAATCTCCTGAGCCCCCAGTTCATTCATCTTCTTAAGGTGGGAGGAGGTCTTGGGACTTCCCCAAGGTTCCTAGATTGAACAAACACGCAAACAGGATGCCCAGTTAGAATTGAATTTCAGATAAACAGTAAATATTTTCTGTAAGTACGCTCTATGCAATATTTGGGACACATTTAAAATGCTATTTGTTGCTTGTGTGAAATTCACACCTAACCGTGCATTTAGTAATCAGTCTGGTCACCCTGACCCACCTTCCCGGGCTACATCATGGTCCCTTACTCCTGCTGTGCCTTCAGACCAGGAGGACC
Source organism: Bos mutus (assembly GCF_027580195.1). Taxonomy (NCBI): domain Eukaryota; kingdom Metazoa; phylum Chordata; class Mammalia; order Artiodactyla; family Bovidae; genus Bos; species Bos mutus. The sequence continues at coordinate 39,292,958 of NC_091629.1, read as the reverse complement.
ATGGCTTGAGGCCCCTCGCCTCCAAACCAGCTGGGACCCTCAGGGGCTCTTACCAATTTTTTCCCCCTTAGAGTTCACACTGCCATCCCACATTCCAAAAAAAAAAAAAAAAAGTTAGCATCACTGAAACTCAGGAGTCACAGGAGTGCTGTCTCCTGGGCTGCCTGGCCACTTCCTGCTAAAATCCTTCCTATAGGAACACTATCGCAAGGGCGTAAAGAGACCCACGCAAGGCCTTCGTGCCAGCACTGTTTTCAACAGCACACCACACAGCTGCACACACGTGGGCACCACTGCAGACACACACGCCCCCACGTGTCCCCCAGAGTCGCCCACACATCTAGGAAGCAGCAGAACTACGCACACCACCTCACATGGTGGTGGGTAGAAACTTCCTCGGTGGACCGAGTGTACACAGGACACAGCCTCAGGTCGTGTGAACCCACCGCCTGGACCCCGAGGGTGCAGTGAAACCCAAAAGTCACGTTTGAACATTTCTCCAGTGACCTTAGATTAAAATCCATAAACTGGAAATCAGACTAAAATCAAGAAAATGGGTAAAAAGAATGACCTTGACAGAATTCTCCAAAGCGCTTGCTGATTTATCTTTTTCCATTCCCTCGGTGCCGGCGTCTTATGGGGGGTGGGGAACTGAAGCTCAGACGAGTGGCCAGGGCGCAGGGGTGGTCCCAGGGTGGACAGAACCTCCTCCCTCGGCTGATCAAACCCCGTGGCCACAGCCCCGGGGCCATCTGCGGACACCCGGAGCCTCCCTCTGTCCTTCCGCGCTCACGGCCAGGCCAGGCGGCCAGGCCTGGCCACTCTCAGGGCCCCCTAATCGCTGGGCCTCTCCAGGCTGCGTTTTCTTTTTCTCTTTCAGTCGGTTCTTTTCAAAAGAAGTGGAACTTCAAAGCCAGGGGCAGAGCTGGCCTGAGCGCCAGGTTCCACAAGGATCTAGGCATCCAGAGGAATGAGGGTAGGAGGCAGCTGGAGCCAGGTGGGGGGCTGGAAGGGATGGGGGGCTCTGGAGAGGGTGTTGGGAAAGTAAAGGCTGCAGGTGGCGGAGCAGCAAAGACGCGGCCATTTCAAACAGGTCCTCCGCGTGCTCTTGGTGGGGAGACCTGGGGACACTTAGCCTGATGGACGTGGGATCCCCGTCCCCGCATTTGGGGCAGCATGTGCCAGGTTTGCTGTGCAGGAAGGCTCACCCGGAGCTGGTGAGTGTTCCAAGGAAGCTGGGCTGTCCGTGGCACAGCCATGTCCTGGAGCTGGGCCAGAACCAGCCTTAGGCTCACAGGCCTGCTGTCCTCAGAGTCTGGCTTCTGGGCTCCGATGTTCAGAGGTCAGGCCAGGCCGAGGGGCACTCACAGAGACCCTGGCCACAGGCACACATCAGCAGAGCCACTGCAACAACCCCCTCTACTCGTCTTCACTGACCGAAGCCTTGGTCAAAGGTGTAAGCCCCACCCTGCGGCCCAGGATACACACAGGAGGCAAAGGGTAGAACAGCCAGGGGCTCCTGCTAGGAGGGGGCGACGCACACTTGTCATCATCACATTCCTGTATTCTTGGTGACAAGCTTCTAGGACGTTTGGAATTATTTAAAGGAGGGTGGGACCAGCTCTTCCTGGAGAGGGCCCTCCTGGGCCATCACTTCTGCTCACACTTCAGGGAGAGTGAGACCCCAGAGTGGGGGCAAGGCTGGGGTGACCAGCCCAGCACCTCCTTGGCCAGAAGCACATGGGCTGGGCTCTGGCCTCAGGACTCTGAGAATCTTGGGGTTTTCACATGGAGCCTAGCTCTGCAAGGACCGGCCACCCGGTGAGCGGTGGGGCCACCCTGAGGGACAGGTAGGCACCCTGCAGCCAGTGAGGAGAGCCCCCCAGGAGCCTGCTCAGGGAGATACGGGGAGTAGTGGGGCCATGAGGATGCCCCAAACCTCAGCACCGCTCGGCAAACACTTCCTGGCCATGCTTTACATTCAGGTCCATGTGGGCCTGGAGTCAGGGCAAGCAGGCTGCCCACCTTCCAGGCCCTGAGGCCTCAGGGAGACAAGCAGACGTGCAGGGATTCCCCCACCATAGATGGTACCCCAAAGCTAATTATTTCATGTCCCCAGACTTGGAAACTGAGGCTTCACCAGGCCAAGCACCTGTTTGTCCTTATCCCACCCATGGCGCTGGCCACGGCTGTCCAATTTCCCTTTCCAGCAGGTAATGGGCAGTTCCCAAATTCAGCTTGCAGCGGGCTAGACAAGAAGACTCAGGTCAGGGTCAGGAGGCTCAGCGTGAGTGGGGCATTGTGGGAGCTCAAGGCCACAGTCCTGGTCTGAGCCTGGGATTGCCGCTAGCCGGCTGCAAGTCCAGGGAAGCCCCTGGTGGTCACCTGGCTGTTGTGAAGGTAGATGCCTCAGCGTGCAGATGGTGGCCTCTGCCTGCCCACCCCCAAGTTAGGAATTTTCTGCAGGGAGGTGAGCCCTGCAAGGGAAGAGGTGGAGAGGATGGCCCACTTCTCCTGTGTACTTGGCATCCGGTTCAGGGCTGGCCCCAGAAGAGTACAGGGAATCAGAGGAGGGAGCCAGCCTGTCACAGCCCCCTAGGACCCTCTCCCTTGGCCTTAGTTTCCCCTTCCTGGAGGCGGCAATAGAGACTGTCTGGGCTGTGGGCATGAAAACAGGCAGCAACAACAGTGGAGGTGCTGTGAACTCCGAGGGCGACCCTCTCTGCAAGCGGCACCACACGGGTGCAGAGAGGTGGGGGACCCATGGAGCCTCCGAATCCAGGCCAGACCAGAGGAAGAGAAACAGCAGCTGCCCTCAAGCTGCTGAGCGCCTCAGTCCTGCTCCCTGACCACCCATTTTGGGGCCTCAGAGCGTCCAGCCCTGGTGCTGCCATAGCTGGGGCTTCACATTTCCAGTAAAGGCCTGTGACTGACCGCCCTGCAGCTGTGGCATGACCATCCCACAGCATCTGCCATGGAAAGCCCTTCCATACTCCAGGGCCTGACACCAGAACAAGCCACCTGTAGGGCTCCCACAAGCCTTAGCCCGGACCTGGGAAGAAGCCCCTGCGGCCCCCCGACTTTGGACAGATGGAATTACTGACGGAATTACTCGACCATCAAAGTTTGCCTGTGAAACAGCAGAGAACAAAGCAACTTGAAACCTTTACACAGCTTCTGGAGACTCTGCCCTGCTGCGGGTAAAACTCGGGAGCCCAGTCCCCTACTCGCCTACCAGCTGTACAGCAGAGAGAAGCAAAAGTGAAAATGAGTTTTGCCTAGCGAACAACCATACACCTGGTCTGGACCCATCCCTGCAGTATCAGAGGCAGCGGTCCCAGTGTCTGTCCCCTGTAAGAGTCACTGTCAGCCCACAAAGCCAGCATCCAGCAGCCACTTTTCCCTCCAGTCCCACCTGGGGGCCAGGTCACCTTGCCTCTCCACCGCCCCACCACCTGGCAGCCCAAAGTCCCCAGAGTCACACGGCTGAGTCCCCAGCCGGCACACAGTGATCCCGGCCCAGGAGGTTCAGTGTCGAGCTCAGGGAAGCCCAGCCCCTTGGGGGAGACCCCGCAGACCCTCTGGGGGAGTGGCCCCCAGCGCAGGGGGGCCCGTGGCAGTGGGCCAGGTGCTGTCATCCTGCCCGAGTCTCCCCTCCCGCTCCCAGAGCTCCACTGGCTCCCAGGCTGTGATCGAGGAAGACCAGCCCGGCCACCCGCACTCACCAGGCGCTTCTGCGGCCGCACGAGGGGCCGGTTGACACCGTTCATCTTGTGGTAGAGGCCGCAGGCGTTGCACAGGTAGTGGCCGGTGCCGTCGCGGCGCCACAGCGGCGTGGACAGGGCCCCGCAGTTGACGCACTCGCGCCCCTCGCCCGGGAACTCCTCCAGGAGCTCAGCCGCTGTGGGAGCAAGGCAGGCGGCCGCTGGACGAGGCTCGGGCCCTTCCTGGGAGCCGCGTTCGCACCACCTTTTCCTCTCCTTTCCCTTTGTGCCTTTATTTTGCTAATTTAATTTGTCTAACTTTCTTTTTAAGTTTAAATTCACACACAGCGATGTTTGTTCCAGATTTTAGTCACTCGTCAGGGCTGCTTTATAAGGTCGGGGGAGAGTTAATAAACGCAACCCTGGGTAGGGCAACAGGGAACTAACTGCCCTACTCAGAACGGGGTCCAGCATCGCTAATTTTGACCACTGGGGAGGCAGGAGCGTCTACACTGGCAGAAGACCCTCGAGGGTCGATCGGAGGGGCAGTCAGGGATCGCGGGATCCTACAGGGACCGTGGCGCCTTCACTGTCAGCTTTCGTGGTCTCGGCACGGTCCTCCCACTTGAGCAGCACACACGGCCACAGCGGCGCGGCCTCCAGGCCCCTCCAGACCCGGCCGGGCGCTGGCGACACTTGGGCGGCAGGATCGGGTGGGGGCGGGGCGGGGATCAATCATCGCCTGGCCGGGGGTGGGCGCCAGGCGTGGGGCGCCTAGGCGGCCAGGTCAAGTGGATCCCGCTTCCCGCGCCGCTGCTGCCGAGGAGCTGAGGAGTGTAGGCTAAAAGACCGGAGCAGCACAAAAAAGGAATGGCCCTTGGTTTGGGGGGAGTGGGGGTGAGAAAGTGTCCGTGGCGCCCACTACTCAGAAGTGGGGTGGGGAGCAAATCTCAGCTTTACAGGTCTGGAATCCGATCACTCAAATTTAGATCCCAGAGAGGGACTGGGACTGGGTCTCAAATTAGAATATGTAAACATTTTAAAACAGAGACGAATGTGGTGGTTTACTTAAATAAACGAGAATTTTGAGCTTTAAAAAAAAAAAAGCCATTTCCCAAACTTTTCATAAAAACCGTTTAAGACATAGGCTGTAAAATGGTATGATCCCAGAATACTGGGTTTGGATGAACGAAAAGTGAAAACACAAATATGTGTATGAAGGATCTCAAGACCGGGTTTTCATCTTGGTGTGGGTGAGGTGCCAGCCGCCGGGTTCCACTCAGGCTTACATGTCCCCCAGGGTCTGGGCCTGCCCCAGGCTGGTGTCCCACCTGGCAGAGAAAGCCCTGACTCTGGACAGGGGGGCATTTCGCAGGGTGCGGGTTTGCACATGCCAGTACCGCCAGCGCCCAGGACCCTGGTCAGTGAAGCCAGTTCCCAGTCCCGCACTCACCGAACGGGGCTCTGCGGCCAGGGAGGCCAGCCGGGAGGCCCTGTAAGCTGTGCAGGACGCTGCCGTCCAGGGGTCCGGAAGTCCAGGACGGGGCCACTTCGGCGCTCATGTAGGCGGGGTAGGCTGTGGGGTACGAGGAGCTCACGGGCCTCCCGAGCGCTGCTGGGTACTGCTCCCGAGCCAGCATCGCGCCCTGAAAGGCGCCGTTGTCCCGGGTCCCTGTGCCACCTCCGGGCCCCGGGGAACTGTGCGCAAAGGGGAAGGCCGTGGTCCCGGGCGGCGGAGCGGCCGGTGCGTGGGGGCTGCCGGAGCCAAACGCTGACGAGTCTGCCGCGGCTGCCTGCGCCCAGCCGGGGTGCGCAGTGATTGCGGGAGCCTGCGGGCCCGGTTCGCACGCCGGCAGGTAGGGCAGCATGGAGGGGACCCGCGCGGGCGGCACAAACACCGGGGAGCCGGCGCCTGGCGTGTGCAAAAAGGCGCCCGAGTCCGCGTAGGCGGTCTGACCGGGGCTCGGGGCCAGCGCCAGGCTCTGGTACATCTTCCCTGGAGCGGCCTTGACCTGTAGACGAGAGGGACAGGCGTCCAGGTCACGGCTACTGTGCCCCACAGGTGCTGTCGCTCGGGCCGCGCTTCTGGATCCCCAGCTTGGAGGTTCCTGGGGCGGGAACCCGCGGGGACAGGATGGCAGGGGGCAGGGGCGGCTCTAGCGGCCCGTGGGGCATCCGGGCGCAGCCACAGTGCGGAGCTCACCTCTTTCACAGCCGGGTCTTCCGAGGTTCACAGGTAGGCTCAGTGGGCACAGAGAAGGAGAAACCGGGGGGTCTGCAGGGCGCAGGCTTTGGGCTCTGGGAGAAGGAGCCCGGCTGGGTAGGGGCGAGCGGCCGGGTCCGGCTGCGGAACTTGCCGGCTGGTCGTGAGGATCCGAAGGCGCGAGGGCGCGGCGGGCGGCGGGCGGCGGGTTGCAGACTGGAAGCCGGGGTCCTTGCAGTTTCGCGAATCCCGGCTCCTCCGCCGCCCCTCGGCACAGCTCCGCCCGGACCTGGCCCGCCCCGCCGCGCCGCCCCTTCCCTCCCGGGGGCCCTCCCCTCCCTCCCCGCGGGGTCAGAGCCAGGGCTGCGGCCTCGGTGCCACGTGACCGAAGCAGGCCCGGCGCTCGGGGCTCCGCGGGAAAGGCGACCGGACGCACACGGCACGGGGCAGCCAGCGCTGAGTCCTTGCCAACGCGGGCCACACGAACCAGCCATGTGCTCGGCGCCGCCGACCCGGAGGAGCTCCGACGCCGAGACTTCTCTAAATGTGTTAGGGCTTTTGAAGTCCTCCCTCTTAATGGGTGTTAACGGCGGGCTGCCGCTAAGGCTGGTTAAGTGTCTGGGGCTGCGGTGGATGAGTCTGTGACCCTGGCTGTGCAGCGATCATGGATATGGTGGTGTGGACTCTTCATTGCGCCCTTGATCTGGGGCCTTTAGCAGGGATCCGGCTCCCAAAGTGACAGCCCAGCCCAGCTCCGTTCCCCTGAACTCAGATCCTGTTCCATGGCCACTGCACCCGCGAAGTCCCGCGGGAGTCCAGCAGCTTCCTCAGTGACCAAGCAGGGCCACTGTCCCCTCTCATTCCCTGCTGGGGACGCAGGTCGGGCAGGCAACCTCCGTCTGGAGGCACTTGCATTCCCCAAGGTCCCTGCGTAGCTCCTTGCCTCCACCCCTTGGGGGGTGGGTACTTTCACTGTGTGGGGAATTCTCAAAGAGTCTCCTCAAGACACTAGAAATGTAGGAAGGGTGGGAGGCCACTCGGGTCTGGAAGTGGCCCCTGGCACTCCCTGGGTGACCCCGAAGGTGCCAGCACCCTGGTGAAAGTGGCCTCCGAGCAGCTTCGCTGACTGATGATCCAGCCTCCCCACCAGGCGGTACTTTCCAGCCACCTTACAGCAGGCGCTGGACCACCAGCCCTGGGAGCAGGGCTCACTGGAGGGCCCTTGGCTGCTGCACTTGGGGCAGTGAATGTTTTTCGTTTGCAGAAATGGGCCATCACCTCCACCATTGGTCAGGGTGCTCTCCACCTGTGGAGGGGTGGGCACTCACTCCTTTCCCTCTACTCCTGCACAAGACTAGAATTTGGGGTGCACATCAGGTCACCTACGGCCCCTGGAAGATGGCAAGCAAGGGTTCCACTCTCACCTGGGCGGGGGACCCCATGGAAGGTTCCCCAGAGGCTCTGGATTCTTCAAAAGCCTAGGTATGTCCCATTGGGAGGGGGCTTAGGGGTCTTCATTATCCCCTTTACTCTCCGCTCCCAGTGCTTCCCCCACAGCAGTCTCTGCCTCCTCTCCCACCCTCAGGGTCCCTGGGTCCACACCACCCCAACAGGCTGCCCTAGTACCCATTCCCCACGCGCTTCCCCCTGTCGGAACAGAACCCTCCTCACCCTACCCTCTGCAGACCCCGCCAGTGGATCTCATCTTTCTCTCTTCCGCAGTGGGCGGGGCAGGAGAGGGGGCGTGGATCCTGGAAACTCACTGTGCCAAGGCCCCCAGGGCTCGCGAATGCGCATCTCCCTGGAGGGGTTCAGGAGCGGCCCGGGCGCTGAGCCCGTAGAACCTGCGCTGCCTCTGTGGCCCTCATTGCCCGCCCCTCACACTGGCTTGGGGAGGAGTTAGTGTGACTGGGTCCTTTGGTGTCTCCCTGGGACTTGCACTCAGCTGGCACCACATGGAGGCCGAGGGGGTGCCAGGTGAGGGGAGCAGAGGGCTGGAGCCCCATGGTCTCAGCTGCAGTGGAGGAGGCTGTGGAGCTGGGTGCTGGGCCCAGAGATCAGAGCTACCGTGGTGGGTGAGGGAGACACGGGAAGAATTTCTACCCTGAGGTCAGTCGTGATTACCCCTTTCTGAGACCCCTCTAGGCTTCCCACCCTGGGAACCTAACCAGAGTCGGCCTGGGGTCTGGGGGAGTGGGGGCTATCTCTCAACCCCGGAGATAAGAGAGTTGGCTTGTTAACCCTCTGGTGACCAGGCAGAGCCAAAATCCATGATTCCAGGTCCGACAGTGGCTGCATGAGGGGCCTTAGGCAAAGTAAGGACCAGGGCCTGAGTGGCTGGGGAGTTGGGTCCTGGGGTGGGACAGGCCCTCCCAGCCAGCTGGGTTCTGGAGGTCATTTGTGCAGCAGCTGCTTCTTCCCAGCCCAGAGCTTGGGAATCCCTCACTTAAACACATGCATCAGAAAGGAAAACAGACCTCCTGGGGAAAAAAGGAGGGGGCGGGGCCTCTAGGCCAGCCCCCAAGAGGGACCCAGGCCTCTCCCTGGGTACCTCAGGGCCACCCCTGGGGTAGGGCCCAGGAGCCAGCTCCTTAGGGCGCAGCTAGCTGTCTGGGTCACCTGCCAGAGCTCTACCCCCAACCCCAGCCTCCCAGGGTCTGCCAGTCTATAGGTGGGGGCTCAGGGAAGGAGGCCCAGGCTGCTTGGGTGGGGCCTGGGGTGGGGATAGGCTGGGAGGTCAGAGGCATTCTGTGTCCTCCCCCAGGTATTCAGATAAGCCCCATGCACCCTCCCTTCTGGGTGGGAAAAGCCAGTTCAAAGTCAGCCCCACCCCTGCCTTCCGCACTCTGAGGCCCCTCGTCCCTGATCTGGGTTGTCTGCTGACTCCTCCTGCCCCTTGGGGAGAATGAGGTGGGGTCCAGGTGGAGGGTTCCAGGGCCTCTCGAACCCCAACAGGAACTTCAAAACTCAGCATGGTGAGGGAGGTTGGGACGGGGACTCTCCAGAGGTACAGTGGGGAGGGGCTTGGGGGCCACGTGGGTGTACAAGTCACTGTGGACACAGGTGCGTGCACCTCTCCTGCAGGGAGGGCTGAGCTCTGGAGTCCAAGGCCGCCTTGGGGTGGGCTCCCTTCTGGGGGCAGGGGCAGTGACTGTAGGGGGAAGGGCCCCCTGCGCTCCGGCTGCTTTTGACACTGTCATCGGCACCACTGTCACTAGATTCCCTGAGGGTCTCCCACACACCTGACTGGGCCAGGAACTTCTGTGTTTTAACTCCTTTAAGGCTCACAGCTGCCTGGTGAGCGGGGGGCGATTCCTGTGAGCTGTCACGCCATGTCATAGATGAGAACCAGGGCCAGGCCTGGCGGGGGCCAAAGGTTGGAACCCCACTCCAGGGCGCTCTTGGGCCTGCCCTGCTCTGTCTGCTGCCTCTCCTCTGCCCTTGCTGTCTGCCTGCTCCTCTGGCCACTGCCCCCAACCCTAGTCCATGACTGGCTCTTCCAGATCCTGCATTTCTAGGTCCTCAGCCCTTAGAGGGTCCATGTGGCTGGGTGGGGGCATCATCACTCGCCCTGTCCCCAGGCTTAGTGAAGGGAGACCCCGGCCTTACACACAGCTTGCCCTGTGGATGACCCAGCTGGGCCTTGAGGTGGCTGCCGAGAAAAGGGGAGCAGAAAATGGAAACAGAGCTCATGGACGCTGTGTCATTTTTATAACCCAGTCTGGTCTTGCAGGCCCTCCCGGCTAGGTCACTAGGCAACTCTCATGAGTGAGGGGTCCTCCGGGGAGGGACTCAGGGAGCTTGTTCTAGGGGAGACATAATCGCGCTTGTGCGGGTCATCTCCCCGTCTGTTGTCGGGAGCAAGCCTGTGGCTGTAGAGATGGCGAATGTCCTGTTTTCCACCAGCTTCCAGGCCCCAGAGTCCCCGCAGAGGGAGGGCATGGAGCCACAGCGCAGGCACATGGACAGAGAGACAGCCGGCCAGCTGACCCCTGGGAGGGGGTGATGCAGGGATCTCTGCCGCCGACCCTGCCTGGGCTCCAGTGAGGATGGATATGTGGACAGACAGCTGGTGCAGGCAGCCCCCTCCCATCTGTTACCTGTAAATTACTTCACCTGAGTGACATCATGCTGGGGGCTGATAACCAGGCTGTGCCTGGTCGTAAAACAGCCTGACATGGTGATGGACGGGCTGCACATCAGATCCGCTGGCCCGACCTTGAACAAGGTCATGCAGGTCCCTGGCCTTCCACGGCAGCAGGTCCCTGACTTGAACGAGGTTGTGACCCCTGGGCCCTCCATGGTAGCGGGTCCCTGACCTGAAGATTGAAAAGCAGAGGCTGCTATGGGATTGCTGCTTGGCTGTCACCTGGTGCACGTGGCTCCCTGGCCTTTGACGGCCCTACCAGCAGCAGGCTTCTCCCTTTTCCTTCCTGGGATCTCATTTTGCCCCCAGAGGCTCAGGATTCAGGATGGTTGTTTATCTCCCCGCTCCCCAAAGGGTTTACACTCTCTGCTGAGCAGGACAGCCAACACCCCCCTCCATGTCCTGCTGGACGGCTTCATGGACATTGCAGATGCATAGGGAGCTGCAACCACACGTTAGAAGTTAGAAGCAGCTCAGGTGGTTGGAGGTCTCAGGAAACTAACCTGCAACTCTGTCTCGGGGGCAACCCTGGGTGAAGGGACGGGTTCTCCACTGGGGTCATCTGTCCCCCACGCCCTCTCCAGAGACACCCGTTCCTGTTATGCCTTCCCAGAAGTGCAATGAGCTCATATAAGAAAACGTGTGCAGCACCTGCACACATGGGTGCACACACACACACAAACATGCTGGAGGGCCCACCTGAACACACACAGACATGAGTGCGTGCTAGTGACACGCATGTGCTTGCACGTGCACGCACAGACACCTGCACACACGTGGTACATGTGTGTACCCACCCATGCTTGCACATTTCCTTCTTCACAGACACAAAACCTTTCAGGGAAACCCCAGGAGATCAAACACCCCGAAGACCTAGGGTGGCTCAGAAAGCACCTCACCTGCCTCCCCCCAGCCCCCAACTCTCCCTTTTCATTTCCAAATTGATGTCTGCTGGCGGGGCTGGGAAAATTCACAAGTGGGATCCACTCTTGCAGGTGATGAAGCCGATTGTCTTCATTTCCCACTGAGCCATCATTTCCCCAGTATGGAGCTGCTGCTCGGCTGCTTGTGGAGAAGACCTTGGCCCTGAAGAAGCTTGCAAGTGACGGTAATCGAGGGCCTGGGCACCTCCCCCTCCTGCTGCCAGCCTAGAGGGATTTGGCCCATCTAGGGGGCTCCCTGGGAAGAGGGTGGGGTGTGATTTCCAGAGCCCCTGCCTCCCCTACCCTCACTTGCATCCCTGAAGCCATCTGGCTCTGAGCTCTCCCCAGTCTCCCCATTCCATCCTGGCTGAAACTCTGCAAGACAGTGAGGTGCTGACGCCAGAACTTTCCTCTGGGGAGAGGGAGGTGTGCGTATCACAGCGGCATGGGGGTTGTGTGAGGGAGACCACAGAGCCTTCCCAGAGTCAGCCACCACCCCTCACCCCAGGCCCAGGCTTCACAGAGACGGGGTTCAGCATTACTGCTCCTCCTGCCCCTCTCTGCAAGCAACTGGCTGCCACACTTGGGGGCTGGGGAGGCACCACCTCCAGGCCTCTGTCCCAGCTCCCTCCCTCCCTGGTTCCCATGGGCAGGGGTTCAGTTCTACCCCCTCCTGGCCCTGCCTTCACCCTCCCCTGTGACATCAGCAAAGATGCAGGAACATCCCCTTGACTTGACGGGAAGATTGGGGTGGGTACAGAGAAAATCATAGGTTGGATGTTGAACCAAGGGCACAGAAGCCCTTAGGGTCCCAGTGAGAAGGGATCATGGAGGCTGGAGGGCCCCAGACAGGAGACAGAGTGAAGGTGGCCAGGGTTAGCAAATAGAAATCCTGGCCCCCTAGTTAAACGTGGATATCAGATCAGCAACGTTTTGAGTCAGTGTCTTGTGCAATGTTCTGGACACACGAGTACTTAGGGTGTGCTGGCAGTTTACCTGAGGCTCACCTCTAACTGGGGGGTCTGGGCCTGTCTGGAAACCCTAGGAAGTGGGTACCCCTTGGGCCACGCTGCTCGGCCAGCAGGGTGTAAATTACCTCCTTCCTTGCTGGTCTGGGTGGGTGAGAGGCAGGGCTGGGGGTCGCCAGGGGCCCTGCTGTCCGTTTTCACCAGGGCTAGGAGATGGGTGGGTGGAGGTGGCCGTGGTTGTGCCAAGTCAGGGTCAGGCCTGCACCCCCTCCCATAAATTACCCATCCCAGGGCAGGACCAGCTCTGCCTGACTGGTCTGTGCCACCGAGGGGATTTTCCAGCCCTAGACACTCTTGGGAGGCCAGTTCCAGCCCTGAATTTGGATCATGGAGGGCTTGGGTCTGTGAGAACCCCTCTGTGGAGTACACTGGTCTATTTTGCTTGTTTGCAGCTGGCAACTCTTCCTCTGAAGGCATTTTCTAGAATACCTCTTCTCCGCCCAATAGTAACAGGTTTGGGGCTGCCAGGGCCTCTCTCAGCAAGTTGCCTAATCCCCACCCCCTGGCAGTCTGCCCTCAACCCCTACCAGAGTTTCCCATATGGCAGACTCACCTGGGCTTGTAGGTGATGACCTACACAGGTGATGACTTACAGGTGATGACCCCGGCTGCTGGGGATTTATCATGAAAATGGGACATATTTCTTTCTCACTTTCATACCCAGGCACTGAGGCCTGGAGGGGTTCAGCAGGCTGGCCAGTGGGTCTGGTCAGAGCTAGACCACGGCACTGTCTATGTGACCCGGCCTGGCTGCTCCAGGTGGGAGGCACCTAGGGCGCTATCTCAGGATTGGGGGCAGGTTCACTTTTGGAGGCACCTGGGGCCAGCAGGTAGGGGGTGCTCCAGGCACAGCCCAGGCAGGGGGGTGGAGCCTTGTTGGATGCTCGGGGGTATTGGTGCCTACTTGTTTCCCTTCTATCACCTTGATTTGTACTCTTTTGCTCTCATCTTCAAAGAGATTTCCTTTCTCTTTCCCCTTTTCCTCTCTCTGTCCTCCTCCCCCGCCTTCCTCACCGTACTTCTGTCTGCTTCTGACCTGCCTCCGGCCCTGGCCCTCTGCCCTTTCCCCACTGTCTTTCTGAGGACATCCCCACGAGGTGTCCATCCTCAGCTGGGGGGGTCTCCCGGGTGCTGCGAGGAGGGGTGGGAGCCCCAAGCCACCTCTGGGCTCATCCTGCCAGGGGTAGGGGGGAGGACGCGCGGGAGCCAGCCTCCATTGGCAGGATGGCGGGGTCTCCCAGCCAAGACCAGGACTTTATCGCGTCCCAGCCATGTCTGCTCAATGTACAGACTTCAGGGAGTGTCAGAGCCGTCAGCCCCATTCCTGCCGGCGGCTGAGGACCGGGAGGAGAATCAGGGACCTTGAAAGGGCTCCGAAAGAGTCAGACAGTCTGGATCGCAGTGGATGCTTGCCGGCTGGGACCACTGTGCCTTTCATCTTCATCTTTTGCTTTTCTCGCATTTCCTGTATTTTCCACATTGAACACATAGATAAACAGAAATGCAATGGGAAATAAATCACATTTTATAGAGTTTGGCTGAAGGAACTCCAATGACAACAGGAAAACATGTTTGGGGAGTGAGGGCGCAAGGATGCCTTGGGTCAGGCGCCGTCCCAGCCCCTTGGGCGTTTGCAGAAAGCTGGACGCGTCTGCTCTGCTGGAGCAGAGAGGGAGCTGATGGCAGGGAAGGAGTTTCCAGGCCGGAAAAGGACTTCATGGATGGTAGGCAGGCCCCACTTCAGCAGAAACCTCCTTCCTGGCAGAGGAGGCCTTGTGTTCCCCAGTAGCCAAGAGCAAGGGCCAAGCCCACAGGTACCTCAGTGTCGAGGAGCCTTGGCCAGTGCCTTTGACCATATCCTGCTGGTCTAGGGGCTTGGTGGGCAGGAGTGTGGGGGGCATTAAACATGTTCTCTGGGTGTTCCACAGATAAGAGAAAGCTGCCACCTCTCCTCCAGGGCCCAGGTCCAGTTGGGGCCCCGGCCTGGAACTACTGCCCATGAGCATCCCAGGACACTCGCCTGTGTGAGTGAGGCTGTGGTTGGGGCCACTGCTGGGCAGAGTTTTGAGCTGGGAGCGGGTGTCACCTTGGAGGCAGTCAGGCTCAGCCCTGTCCTTTGGGGTCCCTCCCTGGATGGGGAGTGGTTGTGTCTCATGGTGAGGGTCCTGGGCCTGCCCCCCTGAAGACTGGTCAGGGGACAGCCTGGGTCTGTGGCCTAGGGGGCTGGCTGCTCCATCCTGTGATGTGGGATCAGTTTGTGTGGTTTTTGAGCCCCACTCTCCTGATCTGTGCAGAAGGGTTATTGTAGGGAGAGAGGATGGGCCTGCCAGGCACACTGGCTGGCACAAGGGGAGCCAGGAAGTGACACCACTGTTGGGAAGTCCCCAGCCCTGGATGGCCAGGTGGCCACCAGAGATGGAGGGAGGCCTCCCCAGTTAGTGGTGCCCCACCGGCGTCCGAGTGAGACCCGGTTCTGGGCTGGATGCCATGCAGAGCTCAGCCTGGAGGTGCTTCAGTCAGGAGGCGGGGCCGCAGGTTGGTGGACGCCCCTCCAGGCTGACCCCAGGGCGGTTGCCTGGCTCCAGCACGACTCCACCCCGTCCCAGGCTGCGCCTGCCTCCGAGCCCCCGCCCAGAGATCACCAGCCTCGTGCCTCACGTGTAAAGAATTTCCCGTGCAGCCACAGCGGCAGCTGGGACATTTCTGCAGCTGGACGTCCCGAGGAAAATCAGTGTGTCTGTCTCCCGACGCAGACATGGGCTGGCGTCCCTGGTCCTGGAACCCCTGCCCTAGCTTGGCTTCCCTTGGAGAGAAGATAAGGAGCTGTCAGCATCTTTTGGGCTGGAGACCCGTAGCTTGCTGATGGTGGGGGTGTGCCAAAGACGGCGAGACCCCTGGAAGCTTCTCTTTCTCCTCTTTCTCCTTTCTCCTCTGGGGCTATAGAAAGGAGCCCTAGGGCCCAAGGCCTACCTCTGGCCTAAGCCTGGCAGTGTTAGTGCCTGGTAGCCTACCCTGCCGATCTGGGGCAAAGGGCTGGGAGGGGTGCCTGGCACATGGCTGCACCCATTTCTGGGGGGTCACCCTCATTCCTGGGGGGCTGCCGTCTCCAGTCAGAGCCTGCTGGAGCTGGGCTTGGCCAGTGAGGAGCAAGTGTGTTCCTCTCCTGACACCTTGGCTAAGTTTGGACAGGCAAGGCCTGGGCCATCTTGGTGAGCCTGCAATGTGGAGCAGACACAGCAAACACACAGGTCATGCAGGAGGTCATGTCAGGATGGGACCATGCCAAGGGGTCCAGGGAGTTCTGACAGGGGCTCGAGAGCAGCCACCCTGTCCCTGGGACCTCCAGCTGCCCATGACTCCATCCTGTCTGAGAACACTGAGACCAAAGGCTACAAACAGACCACACGTGGCTGCCCCGCTGTGTTTTAAAAATATAAGAATTTAAATAAAAATACAGATTTTTTTTCTCTTGAAAAAAATCACAGTGTTTCCACCAGGCCAGAGCTCCACCTTTAGAAAAGGTGAGGGCACGCCCGGCAACCACAGACGGCACCTCTTCTGACTGGTCACTGGTTCCCTGCACGGCTCCTTTGTGGCCGACTCCTGACTTGGACACCATTGCCCTGAAAGATGGTTGGCAGGAGGGTCATTTGACCTGGTCTCAGGAGACCGGACATCCATCACTGACTTGTTGGTTTGTTTGAGCAAGACCCTGTCCCTCCCTGAGCCTCAGTGTCTTTATCCCCAGAAGCCCTTCATGCCTGTGTGCTCAGAAGACAGCGAAATCATAGGAGCTTGTGGCCTGGGGGTGGGTTCAGAGCCAGACCCCAGCACCCACAACTCCCACAGCAGATGGACAAGTATGTGCACTCCTATGTCTTTGCCACTGAAGCCACACAGAAAATCCACATGTCTTTGAATGGCGTGACTAGTTGTAATTTTTGGTTTTTATGTATTTTTCTCAATCAGCTTATGCTAAACACATAGGCCTTCTCCTGGTGGGGAAGGGTCTCTATATCTGCCATCAAGAAGCAGGCCTGAAGTTGGAAGGTTTGGGGGTGACTTGGAGAGTGCCCAGGTGACTTGATGGAGCTACATGTAGCTCCATCTTCATGGGGACAGGGTCACTTTCTCTGGGTCTTAAATTCTTTGAATGAGTGGGAGATGTGGAACAGGTTTCTAAAAGCGAGATCGTGGGGCTTTGTAGGCAGTCCTTGTCTGGAATTAAGAATCAGGGTGAAGCAAAGTGAAACTGGCCCACAAAGACTGTATTTGGGAGGACTGGCTAACCTGTCATATAGTGATGAGCAAGGGGCTGGGGCTGGGAGACTGACATCCAGCAGTGTCCAAAGGCACTGGCCAGCGAACCCTGTTTTGAGGAGCATTTCACAGGACTGATGTTCCCCAGGTGCCCTTCAGCAATGCTGGACTAAGCAATATGACATGTACAACATGTTTGTTTTGCGTTTATTACTTGATGTCTGTCACGCCCTCTGCTCTGCTCCCACCTGTGAGGAAGGGCTGTATCTTGCTTTTGTCGGGTTTCTCTGTGGTTTGTCAGGTAAAGGGTGCTCACCTAGAGCTTACAGAGTAAGAAGCAGCCCCACAGAGGCCTTTCCTGGGCAAGGAGGTGAGGTCTCAGCAGGAAGGTGGGAGGAGTGGGGTCCCCAACTGCTGGTACCCTTTCTGGGATGCAGGTAGAAGGATGTGCTGGGCCTCCCAAGTTTGTCCACAGAGCAATTTTCTTTGATCTCCTGGTTTCTGCTCAAAGGCTGTTCACACTTTCCCCACTTATGGGGTTGATAAGTTGTGTGGCCGACAGCTGGTGGCATTTGCTCCATTGATTCAAGGAGGTGGATGTTTTTCATGGAGATAAGCCTGCAACGTCAGGGCCAGTCCCAGTGCTGGGACAAGGAGCACCAAAGGCCCTGCAGAGGTCTGTGCAGAGTGGAGGGGTGGGGTGGGGTGTCTGCCCAGCCCTGCTGTGGCATTTTCCTCTGTTGGTTTTGCCCAAGTCTGATAAACGAGCCTGCTCTGGCCAGAGCCTTCTGGGGGCTTATCTGGCTGAGTAATCCTCTGGCCTTGGCTGGAGAACACCAGCACCTCCCCTCTGCCCCCATCTTGGCCCCTGTAGGCAGTTTCAGATGGAGGTGGAGGAGATGGAAGGGAAATAAATTCCCCTTTCACCTTTCTCAACTCAACTTGGGGCCACCAGGGGGTGAGGATGCCCCTCTGGGGAGGGACATCTTGCCTGGGGACAAGGGTCCTTTCCACATTGGCCCCCAGCTCCCAGCTCCCCACTCACTACAGCCTCACTGCACAGACCCCCTGTAACTGCAGAGCGTCATTTCTAGTGGTCCCCAAGCTCCAGACTCGGACCTGGATTGATTTTGCTTCTAAGAAGGGTCAGCCTGCCTGGATCCACAGAAAGATGAGCTGGTGCAGCCTAGTGTTACAGACAGGGAAACAGTCCAGAGACGTGAACTGGCCCAAATCTGCACAAGGAGGAGTAGCCCTTTCCAGCTTCTGCCCCCTGTCCCACTGAGGCCTGCCAGGGACATCCCAGGGTCAGCGTGAGCCTGGCCTCCTTCCTGAGGACTGAACACTCTAAGTTGAGGCCACAGCCCTGGAAGAGGTGAAATGTGACCTTTGTCCAGCTGGCACTGCTCCACAGGCACTTTCCTCTTGACCCTGGGTGGGGCAGGGGAGGCTGCTTCCACCATCCATTTCCCAGCTGTGGCTGAGCTGCCTGGCCCTGTAGCCACTGACCAGTTACCCAGGAGACTCCAGGGACCATTAGGAAGTGAGTTTGGGGCCCTAACCAACCAGTGTTTGTTTGTTCAAAAGTACTTTTATTTTATTAATTTGGCTGTGTGTGTCTTCACTGGCTTTTCTCTAGTTGTGGCGGGCAGGAGCTCCTCTCTAGTTGCAGTGCGCAGGCTCCTCATTGCAGTGGCTTCTCTTGTGGAGCATGGACACTACGTACGCGGGTTTCAGTAGTTGTGTGCTCCTCTAGAGCACAGGGTCAGTAGTTGTGGTGTACGGGCTTAGTTGCTCCGTGGCATGTGGGACCTTTCTGGATCATGGATCGAACCTCTGTCTCTTGCTTTGGCAGGCAGATTCTTTACCACTGATCCATCAGGGAAGCCCAGCCCACCAGTTTATGAACATGTGTGCTGTTTCCAATTTCAGTAGAGGCCGCCTGGAGCAAGGTCCAGTATGGCCTTCATTTTGTTGGTCTAGGGTAGGTGAGGGCAACCTGTGAGTCTTGGTCTCCACGTCTGAGAAGTGGGGTGATGAGCCCAACCTCCGAGGAGCTCAGCCTGGCCTGGCTCATGGTTCTCACACTCACCATGGTCATCACCATTATCATATCATCAAATGCTGAGAGCCTGATGGGGTAGGTCCCTCTGTGAATCCTGGAAACACTCCTGCCAGGAGGCCCTACTTCTCTGTTAAAAGCTAGAGGCAAATGCAGGGCTCAGCAAGGAAGGGCTGAGAGGCCCCCAGGTCAGTCTGATCCCCAGCCAGGGGCTTATCCAGCCAGAAGTGTGTCTGTTGGCCTTGCAGAAGAGAGGGCATTTGGATAGGGCTTTGAGGTGTGAGTAGGAGTTTGCCAAATAAGCTGAGAGGAAAGAGCTTTTAGGGGAGAGGGTTTTAAGGCACATGGGTAGTGACTGAAGTGAGCAAGTGGTTGGAACTGGGTGGCTGATGGTGGAAGATACCTGGGGAGCATAAATAGACCTGGTGTATCAGGCAAAGGAATTTTTATTTTTTTTAAATTTTTGACATCAAAGCACAGCCCTCAATAGGATTTCCTGTTGGCCTTTATGAATTACAAAAGTAATTTATGTCCGCAGTAAGAGTTTCTGAAAGAAAACCAATGCTATTTTGCCCTCCCCCTACCCATGGGCTCCCCCAGACCTCAGGATCTGCTCTCTGTTCTGACTCACCTGCCCCTTTACACAAACACACAGACATCAGACTATGGCAAGGTGCTCATTTATTTTGAACAAATCTGTATCTCCTGCCATTAGCTTAATTTTTTTCCTGAACAGTCTATATGGATCCTTCCACATGAGCATGTGTTCTTGAGCAGCCGCACAGAACTCTGTGGTGGGACGAGGAATGGCGGGTTCAGCCAGCCACTGAGGATGGACATTCTGGTGTGTCCAGGGTGATTTCTTGGCCATGGAAACTGCTTTGTCGAGTGGCCTGCTGGCACATCTGGGAACCTTCATAAATTCCCAGAAGTGGGCTTGCTGGGGACAGCTCTGAGAACGTGTTATTTTAGTAAATGCTGCCAGAACCCTTTGCAGAAGTGCTGAAGGACGCAGCAGCCTTGTTCGTGAGGCCTGTTTCCTCCCCTCCCAACCCAAGGTTTCAGTGAAAACTTTCACCCATAGGGTGATTGAAGGCCTGCGTGTACCTTCACAGATTAGAAGCTGTTCAGTCCTTAACCTCCCCAACTGTGAGGGAGGGAGCTGGACACCTCAGCTGTCCTGAAGCCACCCTGGCCATTTGGGGTTCACTAGGGCTTTTCTGGATTATGAGCTCTGGGCTCTGCCAGGGCTCTTGCTCCCTGCCTTTCCTGCCCTGTGGAGTGCCTCTGGGCAGATTCCCGGGCCCTGCAAGCAGGCAGCTCTGGACTTTGCGCCTGGGCCCGTGGCGCCTGGGAGAGGGTGTTTCCCAGCACAGACCGCCCTGACCTTTGGCAGCACCCCGACTGCAGACTGGGGTGCCCTGGGGAGGCAGGCGGCGCATGGCCTGGCCTGTAACCGGCAGTGACTCATGGCTCACCCACCATAAAGTTGAGGTGATGGGCTGCCTGGTGCTTACCGCACCCCACTTCTCCCCGCAGCCTAGCCAAGCTGAATTCCATCACCACAGGGCAGCTCTGGGCTCATCTCAGACTTCTGCAGCCTCCCACCCCATTGTTTCCCACCCTACCCTACCCTTGTGTGGGCAGCTTGGGGTGTATCCACTGTGCCTTCCTCCCTTTCTCCCTCTCATGAGTGTCACCCTAATCTTTGCCAGGTCTCCTCCTCTCTGCCTATTCTCTTTGCTGGCTGTTCTGGGTGTCCCCTGCTCCAGGAAGCCCTCCTGGGTCCCCGGGAGATTGCCTCTCCCTGCTCAGAACTCCATCCCGGCTAGGTTCCTGCTCTTGACTATGTGGGAAAACAGGCCCAGGTGGGGAGCAGCGTGGCACAAAGAGCTAACATCGGCACAGGGTCCCCGGTCACCCCTCCCCCTGTTTTAGAGACTGGGGGAAGAGGGGAGCCCAGTGTGAGGTGCCAAGCTCAGGGTCAGACATCCAGCCCCGTGGGTGCTTCTGGAGGAACCCGGCTCCTGTGGGCCTGAGGACAGAACTAAGGGTGTGCACTCAGGAGCTGTGGTGACCACTCACGCTGCCCCTCCTCCCCACTGGCCTCTGGCCACATGCTGAGCTGCTCTGTGCCTCAGTGTCCCAATCTGGAAAGAGGAGTTCAGGGTGTTGGGGGATGGGATCATTGTCTGTCCCCCTCAAAGAAGGAGATGCCTGGGGGAGCCAGTCCCAGGCCAAATAGGGGCTTCCCCAGCCCCTGCCGGCTTCTGCAGCCTCCCACCCCACTCTCCCACCCGTGTTTCCCACCCTACCCTGTCCTTGTATGGGCAGCCTGGGGTGTATTCACTCTGCCTTGCTCCCTTTCTCCCTCTCATGAGTGTCTCCCTGATCCTTGTCAGGTCTCCTCCTCTCCCCCTTTTCTCTTTGCCAGCTGTTCTCCTCCTCCAGGAAGCCCTCCTGTGCCCCCGGAAGATTACCTGTCCCTGCTCAGAACTCCATCCCTGCTGGGCGCCTCTGTTCTGGTACCTGCCAAGGGTATTGCAGAGGTTTGGGTGGGAATTCTCTCAGTGTGACCTGACCTTGAACCTGACCAGACTCAGACCTGACCTCTGAGCCAGTTCCCTCACTTGGCCCATGTGAATACGGCACCTGGAGGGGCTTCTCAGGGCAACGGGCCTTCTGGGCGGGTCTTCGGAGGCTGCGTAGGAGTTTTCTGGAGAAAGTAGAGCAGCAGCAGGAGCCTGGAGCCTGGAAGTGGAGAGGTCACCAGCCATGTGGGGAATCAGTCCTCACCTACTAAGGACCCACTGTGTGACCCTCTGTTGTCCTTTCCAAAGGATTCAGTTTCTTTCCCTAAGGACAGAGAAGTTCCAGAACCATGGCATCTGTTTATTATCCTGAGGGTGGACAGGACCACCTCTCCCCCAGGCCCCTGCTGCTGAGGGTGAGGGTCTGGTCAATAGTGCTGTCCCCGGGATGGGTCATTCCTGAAGCTCCCCAGACTTGGGGGGTGGAGGGTGGGGTAGGAGGATAAACCATCTCTCGAGACCCTGGCAGATGTGGCCCTTGCTGTGTGCCAGGCATGGGAACAGAAGAGAAAGAGGGTAGCAGACAAGCTCCTGTCGTGTGGGCTTAAAGGAGGGAGAGTAGTCAGAGAGGACAGAGAGACAGAACCTGGTGGTAGCCAGGGCAAGAAGGTCACAGAAGATCTGTAACAGAGGCAGGGTTATGTGAGATTGGCTGTCAGGGAGGCCCCTGGAGGAGGGGACCTTGGTGCTGAGAACCAAGGCCAGGAAGGCAGCGCTCGGCAGACCTAGGGCGTCTTCCAGGCAGAGAGAACAGCATATTCGAAGAGTGGGATGGAGCTGAAGAGGAGAAAGAGACCAAGGAGGTGAAGGGGAGGCTGGAGGATGCCCCGTGGCCCTGTAGACCCCAGGAAGGAGGTGGGATCCCCCATTGCCCAGCCTAGGAGCTCAGCCTGGTCCTGGAGCCGCACTGGGCCAGAGGTATCCAAGACCCCTGTCCGTTCGCAGCCTCTGCAGTACCAGCCCAGCTCCACCCGCCTGCAGAGCCCAGGCTGAGCTGATTTACTGCAGACACTGGAGGTGGGGGGTTCCCCAGGAGCCATTGATTATGGGGTGTAGGGGCTGGGGGACAGGCAAGCTGAGAGGGGTGACTCCTCTCCCCGCAGGGGGCCCAGCCAGGCCTATGTCACAGCTTCCTGAGGGAGGGTGAGACCTGAAGGGTCCAACAGCACTGAGAAAAGCCTGTGGAGCGTGGGGAGCCCCCAGGCAACACGGGGGGAGAGTGCCAAGCCCCTGCCATTTGGGTAGGACAGCTGTCAGGTGTCTAACCTGGGGCGGGGGGTCCAGTGGAGAGTCTGGCTTCTTAAGAAGAGACTCCTGAAGCCCACAGCCCCCTGGCCAGGGGAGCGGGTAGAGGGTGGCCTCTCACTAGGTTCCACAGACCCTGTCCCCAGAGCCTCCCTCCCCACCTCCTGCTTCCTGCAGCCACACCCCTGAGTTCCCGCCCCGGCTCAGGTCCGGGGTTTCCTGTGTCTTTGCCCATGGTGGGGGTGGGGGGGTGGTCAGGGGGGTGGGGAGTGGGTACTGTCCAGGCAGAGGAATTAAGATGAATTAAGATATGCCCCTGAGGCCATCACAGACAGCAGCGCCCTGATGTTGAGGACTTGCTGGGGGCAGGTGGGCTGTAGATGGGATGGGTGCTGCTGCTGTCCACTGTACAGACCAAGGACACAGCAGGTCTCCAGCGGAGGGGGCTGTGCCCTGGCCTTTGAGTGTGGACGAGGGGTGAGGGCGGGGCCTGGTTCTCCTCCTGTGAGCAGCCTCGGGCCTAAAAGACACTGGGCTAAATATAGCTGTGGAACTTCCCGGAACACATCATTCCTTGTGTCCAATAATGAATGCTCCATAAAGTACCGTGTCCCTCGAGAAAGCCAGGCCCACCTGGCATGTCCCACAGCGAGAGGGGCAGGAGGGTCACTGCCCACCGCTGAGGGCTCAGCGGCACCCCCGCCCAGGAGAGGCCTGGGGGGCTGTGGGTACAGACCCCAGTGGGCTCGTCCTCAGCTCCCTAGGTGGCCCGACTGTGACTGGAGCTGGGGAAGGGGCGGACGATGGCATCCCCATCCTCTGGAATCTTCGTGACCCTGTGGGAAGGGCCAGGAAGCCTGTCAGGGCCCCAGAGAAGCCTCCTGTGCTGCCGGGATGCAATGCATGTGTCGCCTCCTCCAGGAAGCCCTCCCTGCTGGCACTGGCCCCCATGGACCCCTCCCCAGCCCTGGCCACTGTCTGGCAGAGGGTCTTTTCCACTTGTGGAGAAGAGGCAGGCCCCACTTGGTCTCCTTGCTGCCGGCCCTGAGAGGCCCCAGATGTGTGCTGATGACGTGATGGATGACAGGCAGACAGGAGCCTGGGGAGCAGCCAAGCAGGGACTACCAACGGCCAACCAGTGAGGCTTCCCATCCAGGGGTCACCCAGCCCCTTGGGCCCCAGGAAGGTGCCCGTCACTCTTCCTCCAGGCTGTTTAAGTCCATGGCAGGTGGGCGCCCTGGGTCTGGCCCTGCCCCACCTCCCCTCACCCCTTTCCCCTGCAGGGGGCTTGTGGGGAGGAAGGCGACTCAGGTCAGCAGGGTGAGTTCCGTACACAGAGGCTGAGCGCCTGGCACATCTGAACGGTGGTCGTCGGTCAGAGCTGGGCACCCACTTCCGGGAACAGGCCTTCCTCTGGGCAGGGCAAGTCCCTTGCTACACCTGTGGTCTCCACGCGGTCACCTACAGGGCACCTTGGTGAGGGCTTGGCTGAGTGGCCCAATCCCTCAGGTTCAAGGTCAATGAGACCCCAGCCCTGTTCCTGCCGACCCCACAGGGGACCCTGCAGGGTCTTGGGTGGGAGGTCCTCTTCCCATGCCCCAGGTCTGTCCTGGCTGCGGGGTGTCCAACAAGAGCCAAGGGTCTGGTGGACAGGCGGTGGGTGCCCCCTAGTGGCTCCGTGGAGCAGCAGCGTTGAGTGGCAGTCAGAAGAGGCCAGAACAGGCCAGAACAGGACCTCAGGGCCTCCAGCCTCAGTGCACAGGATCCAGAGCCTATGTGGCCACAAAGTTCTCCCTGGACCTGCGGGGTCCTGATGCCCACCTCTCTCCCTGCCCTCTGGCCTGGTGGGTGCTGAGCCTTCTCCATGACTGCAGCTTACTCAGCCCCTCCTGGACAGGGAGAAGAGGCAGTCCCTGAGGCGTCACCCCCACACTGGGCCTCAAAGTAGGACCCCCAAAACTGAGCCAGGCACTAGAGAGTGGGGGTCTGGGGGCCTGGGCAGGACCCCCATCCCAACATGTCGAGAGAAGCCACTGGGCGGTGCTCAGGGTTGCAGGGCCTGGTGAAATGCCTGGACTCGGGTCATAGGTCCATGGGGCAGCTTGATCCAATGAAGGTGGGAGCCACTGTGGCTGGCCCACCCCACCAGGGGCAGGAGGACGTTCATGAGACAGCGACACACACGCGTCTGTTTCACACTGGGAGGAACTCTGAAGGCAGGGGGCGGGGATCTCCATGCAGACGGAGAACAGCTGAGCAGGAGAGAGGGGGAGAGGAGGAACAGCGTCGGGGTGGAGGGAACAGCATGTGTGCACTCAGAGCGGCCTCCATGGAGCTCTGTGGAGGGGGAGGTTCAGCAGCAAAGGAAGGGACCCCAGAAGCCTTACCTCCCTGGCCTGGGGCCGGCTGCACCGTGAGTGTTCTCTCTCTGGCCCTGGCCCTCTGCCCTGCCTGGCTTGGGCTTCCTCCTGCTCCTCGTACCTTTTCTTCCAAGACACACTCATGGACACTGAGCAAAGAATCATTTCTTCCTGCAAAACATTTTTGTGGAATAAGTAAGTTTATCTGTGGTGAGAGTTGGAAAATTACAGCATGGGAATGGGGGGTGCAAGGAGGCATGCACCCCTTCTGGAGTCTGGCATGGGTGCCATCTCACCAAATTTTAACAAGAGCCATCACTCGGGGAGGGGGAGGCAGCAGGTGGCCTTTACCAGGGCTTAAGGGGACTGACAGGGACGTTTTTTCAGAGAGCAGCTTGCCTTTGGGCCATTTGTCTGGAAGCCCCAATACTCTCTGAAATACACTTGATCTTTGTTTAAGGCAAGGAGACTGCTGTTATGAATTATCAATTACTGTTGGCTTGGGGTGCCCTGGGAGACACGCATAGTGGGGGACAAGGGAGGGGGTCCAAGTCATGGAGGTAGAGGCAGGAATGGATGTGGGGACACTGGCTGACATTGATGGGGATGGTCCTGACACTGTACAGGTGCCCCCCACCCCGCACCGAGGCCCAGACATTGAGGGTCTCCAGGTGGAGCAGTGTCTCCACTCTACAGTGAGATTCTTGGGAAGATAAACGTAGGTACTTCCACTAATCACATATTAACGTGATTTAGAACTGGACATAGAACAGCAGAGTGGTTCCAAATTGGGAAAGGAGTTCGTCAAGGCTGTATATTGTCACCCTGCTTATTTAACTTATATGCAGAGTACATCATGCAAACTGCCGGGTGGGATGAAGCACAAGCTGGAATCAAGATTGCCGGGAGAAATATTAATGACCTCAGATATGCAGATGACACCACCCTTATGGCAGAAAACGAAGAACTAAAGAGCCTCTTGATAAAAGTGAAAGAGGAGAGTGAAAAAGTTGGCTTAAAACTCAACATTCAAAAAACTGAGATCATGGCATCTGGTCCCATCACTTCATGGCAAATAAATGGGGAAACAATGGAAACAGTGACAGACTTTATTTTCTTGGGCTCCAAAATCACTGCAGATGGTGACTGCAGGCATGAAATTAAAAGACACTTGCTCCTTGGAAGAAAAGCTGTGACTAATCTAGACAGCCTATTAAAAAGCAGAGACATTACTTTGCTGACAAAGGTCCATCTAGTCAAAGCTATGGTTTTTCCAGTAGTCATGTATGGATGTGAGAGTTGGACCGTAAAGAAAGCTGAGTGCTGAAGAATTGATGCTTTTGAACTGTGGTGTTGGAGAAGACTCTTGAGAGTCCCTTGGACTGCAAGGAGATCCAGTCAGTCCATCCTAAAGGAAATCAGTCCTGAATATTCATTGGAAGGACTGATGATGAAGCTGAAGCTCCAATACTTTGGCCACCTGATATGAAGAACTGACTCATTTGAAAACACCCCGAAAAAAAAAAAAAAAAAAAAACCCTGATGCTGGGAAGGATTGAAGGCAGGAGGAGAAGGGGATGACAGAGGATGAGATGGTTGGACGGCATGACTGACTCAATGGACATGAGTTTGAGCAAGCTCCAGGAGTTGGTGATGGACAGGGAAGCCTGGCATGCTGCCGTCCATGGGGTTGCAAAGAGTTGGATATGACTGAGTGACTGAATTGAACTGAGCTGAACTGAACGCGATTTGAGTGCTTTACGGGAGAAAACATTTTATTTGGGCAAATGTCATCTGAGAGTGTCAGGAACTCTGGAAGCAGGTCAAGTTCAGAGTTCGGTCAAGCGGTGCCCCCACGTCTGATCTCCATCAGGGAGGCGGGCTGTGCCCCGTGGTCTGCTTGAGAAAACACCCCAGACAGTGGGACTTTTCTCCTCCTGGTCGTGTGTGTCACAGGACATCACCACTAGGCGGTACCCAAGGTCTTGTCTCTGATGGGGGTGCAAGTGTGCAGACGAGCCTGAGTGTGCAGTGTCTGTGTGAGTGTGATCGTAGGTCTGCGTGTGGATCTGTGTGTTCATGTGTGTGTAAGAATGTCTTACCCTGTGTGTGTGTGAGTCAGCGTTCGTGTGCACTGCTGTGGGTTGGGAGCTGTGACTCCCATGCAAACCCAGGAGCCCTGGTTCTCCAAGTAGCCAGCGTGTCATGTGGCATCTTGGGATCCCCCTCCCCTGACTTGGGTGGAAACCAGCCTTGAACAGTGGACATGGTGCCCATGTGCTGCCTGCTGGCCCAGGACCAGCATCTTCTCTCTGACTCTGTGTGGCCCCAGCCCTCTTTGGGGTCTGTGAGCAGCAACCTGGGTGGGCTTTCAGAGGGGCCCAGCCAGTGACCCTGGCCCCAACCCTGGCTGAGAACCCAGAGGCAGAGCCTGAGGGTGGCCCCCAGTGGCTGCGGGCTGCCCAGGGCTCTAGAACCTATGATCCCACACAACCCTTCTACCACCCGCTCAGTCTCAGGGCTGCCCCTCCCCCAGCATACTAAAACAGGATGTAGTGGAGCCGCTGGTGGGTCCCAGGACAGACCCCGGGCAAGTGAGATGACAAGGCCCTGTCACTGATACGTGTCTTAAACTACCTTCTGATGGGGCTATTTTTAAGCTAAAAATACTCAGACCCACGAAGCTGCGAGGGTGATTGGCAGACACATCTCCTGGTGCTGTTCAAATCCTATAGGGTGCCCATCTGAGGCGGACGTGGCGCCCCAGCCTCCTCCCCAACTCCCGACAACTCTGGGGTCCACCTAGCCTGGGTGGGTGACCGCATCACCAGACAGGGGAGCACCGTATCCTGGGCTGCCACGCACAGGCTCTATAGGACCACTGCCAAGCTTGACCCTGCCCCAGAGCCCTGGCATCTTCTCTTCCTGCTGTCTGGAACGCTCGGTCCCCAGACCACCTGGTCCTTTCCTCAGTGTCGCCGCATCAGAGACCTCCCAAGCTTCAGATGGGGCTGTGACCTCAGGGCGCTGCGGGGCAGCGTGATCCAACAGCATGCTGCCTGGACCTCTGGCCTGGCTCCTCTGATAACAAAGGTGTCAGGCAGGAGATGCAGATACGGGAGCCGCCAGGCAGCTTAATGGGCTGAGCATCCTCTCTGGGGGGCGGGGAGCAGGGGAGCTGTGGGGAAGGGGCCTGTGGTCACCTCCCTCCTTTCTGGGTGGGCACATCCTGGAAGCATCAAGGAGGGCATGAGAGCAGAAGCCACTGTCTCCCAGGGCATCTGGAAAAGAGGCTTCTGGTCTCCCATCAGGTTTGGGTCACATAGGCCAAGGGGCCCTTCCCTGTCCTGAGGGACCCGCATAATGCATCACGTGAAGGGGAAGGGATACCTGCCCTGCTCTCTGCCAGCGTGCGTCTCACTGCTGACCTCTGGAGGCCCAGGAGCTGCCCATCTGCCCACCCACTTGCCTTTGGGTGTCGTATGGGCATGGGGTAAGGGTGGGCTCTTCCTTGGGTCAGCCCTAGAGCATCGAGCCTGTAGGACCCCCGAGCAGTCTGGTCCGGCTCATGCAGCAGTGAGGTGGGGAGAGGTTGCAGAGAAGGGGTGCGCTCTGTGTCCTCAAGGCCTTTCTGACTGTTACTGGACACATCCCAAAATTCCCTCTGCCGGTCCCACCCTCCCCGAGACAGACCAGGTCTGGGGATGGTATTTCGGACACTTAGTCTAAGTGTCCTGAGTCCTCACCTGAACCCCAGAGTGGGGCTACATCTCCTCTGTTGGGCACTGGAGGGGGCACAGTCTCCCCCATCACCCATCAGACAGGCCTCATCCTGCTGAGCCCCAGAGTGGTGACTCGTCCTCTGTCTCCAGGCCTTCACAGAGGGACCCCAGGGGCCATGCTGGGCTGCCCATAAGAACCATCAGTAAAGGCATAGAGGCTATTCTTGGCAGGGGCTCCTCTCCCTGAGTCTCTGATGAGGGGTCTGAGCACCCCCAAACCTCTCCAAGGAGGGTGTAGGGTGCTCAGAGTGCTGGGCCAGCCCATGTCCCCGTGGCACCTCAAGGGGTCATCCCACCGAGGGGCGCAGCAGCTCTGGACAAGGCCCTGCCAGGCTGGAAAAGAACTTCTGACACAGCGATTCCAGGGCCAAGCCCACGTCTGAGTCTGCGGCTCCACACAGACTGGCCGCAGCTCCTGTCATCAGCAAAGCCCTGGAGGGCAGAGGTGTGGCCAGCGAGGGTCGCCTCCCTGAGTGAATCTCTTCCTTCGGCCACCCAGTATTCAGTTTGCTCAGAGTGGGGGCTGGACGCCTGGCCCTGCAGAAATGGGCTTTACGTGGACCATCTGTGCAGGGGTCTCTGTGCCTCCACGTGCCCTGGAGTGGCCTGGAGATGAGACCTGGACTCTTCCCAAGGCAGACACAGGACAACGGGCCCAGCGGCTGGCCTGTCCTTCCACCTGACCTGGCCTGTGGGGCCGCTTGGCAGGGAGACTTCTGGTCCCTGAGCCGCTCTGACAGTTCCTTCCAGTTGGCCCGTTTCATGTGAGACACTCTGGGGGCAGTCTGTCATCAGAGAACACTGCCCAACAACAGCTGGTTCCGAGGGTCTCAGAGGGCCCCCCAGTCTCACCTCCAGGGGGTCCAGGCCCCAAAGTGGCCTGGGAAGTGCCTGGACTCGAGCAGACTGACCACCCCTGCCTTGGCCCCAGATGCTGGTCTTCCAGCCTGAATCTTCCAACTGCCCACACCCTTCAAATGTCTGCACCCCATAACTACTTGCACTCCTGACTGCCTGCACCCCTAACTACCTGGACCCCATGACTACCCACATCATCTGACCACCCACCTGGCAACAAAGCTGCTGCTGCTTCTCTGATCAGGGCAGGAGTTTAGCCTGGGGCAGCGGGGTCAGACTCAAGTCTGTCTCTGTGGTCTTGCAGCCCACTGGCCCTGGGTCCCTGTCCCAGGGGAGATCCCGTGGGCCCGCTAACCAGGAGGGGTGCTCCCCTGGGAGCCTCCAGTCCCAGGACAGCTGGGAGAGGTTGGGATTGGGTTTAGACTCTGAGGTTTCCTCTCCTTTTGGGAGGTTCCTCATGTTCCCCTTCTGACACCGTGTCCACCAGGAGTCCTGTGCCTGCTGGCGTTTTCATTCTCTTTTCCTGGAAGGGCCCTACAGGCTCGTCTCTAACTTGCCACGTGTGTGCTGATCCGAGGGCCTGGGCAAGGGGTGGGGCTGAAAGTGGAGCAGGGCTCTGGGGGGGCGTGTTCCCACCAACCCCCTGATTCTCTGGTCAGAATCCCCACTTTAGCTCACAGCCCAAGTCCCCTCCCCACCTGTGCTAACCGCCCCCCTCAGAGTGGACATAGACTCTTCCTCAGTTTCCCAGAGCACCATGGGTTGCAGCCTGTTTATACCAAGCCTCCAGGGATGTAGGCATCCGCTGACGGCTCTTGGGTGACAGGGACACTGTGCGTGCGTCTGCTGTCTCTGCATCATGGCTGCTCTGGCCGTCTCCAGCTCCTCCCCAGCCCAGATCCCCCCATAATGTCCCCCTGGTTTTGGATCAGCTGAGCCCTCACCTCCCTCAGGAATCCCTGTTCCTGGGTGAATGAGCCACCTCCTCTGAAAGGTGATGGGGGATCATGATGCTCACAGGGGTCAGGAAGCTTCCCCTCGTCCCCATCCTGCCCCCCTTGGTCACAAGTCCAGTCCCACCACCTGTCTTCCCATGTGACCTCGGAGGGCAGCAGAACGGCAGGGGCAGGGGCTGCAGGGGCTCCTGGAGGGTGGGAGGACCTTCAGTGGCCGCCTCTTAAGATGATGGAACAAACGGGTTCTCAGGGCTCTCCAGGCCACCCCACACTGGCAGGGACAGGGCATTGAGTGGGTGGGGGTGCTCCCAGGATCCCTGCCCTGCCGTCTCAGCCAGGGACACCGGCGCTCCCGAGGCAGGCTATGCATAGTGAGGAGTGTGGGTATGACTTAGTGGCTGTGGTTCCAGGGTACAGGACAGGGAGGGCGGCCACATCTCTGCGGGGCCAGCCTTCAGGTGAGATGAACCATGTGGATGCCAAGCCCCATCCCTACCTTTCACACCCGGGGCCCTGCTGGCCCCACAGCTTCCGGATCCCAGCCTGGGCTCTGCGTCCAATCAGCCCAGAAGTAGAGCTGACGGGCTAGGGGGACAAGGCAACTTCCTTTTCGCAGAAGGCGCCGACTGCAGACCCTTGTGCCTCCACTGTCCAGGGCAGAGCTGGGCAGAGACACTGCCCAGCTGGCCGGCTCGCTCTGCCTCTCTCCATCCCCTGGAGGAGCCCATGGGCCAGGGGTGTTTTCCAAGTGCCAACCCCCACCTGCCCGCTGTAGGGCAGAAGCCCCATTAGCCAACCCTGGTGGAGCCCTGCTGTGCTGAGTCACCACTGCTAAGATCGACACTGAGCACCTGGACGGGGGTCCTGGGGTGGGACCCTCCACCTCTTCCGTGGCCCCAGCCCAACTAGGCCAGAGTCAGGATAGACCTACGGTGCCTGGGGCAGAGTGCCTCCCCTTAGTCTCTCTGTTCTCCCTCACCAGCTACCCCAGGAGCCCTTTCCAGAGTGGAGGATTGTAGCAGTCATTTACACGTTAGTGAGACTTAGGCCAACCTGCTCTGTCTTCCCAGAGGCTTTGTAGCAGCCACTGTTTACAGCATGCCTGTTAGGCTCTGGCCCTGGCCCTGGCCCATCAACTGGGTGCACCGTGCCTCCCTGAGGCAGGTAGGAATGCCACCATCCTCCCATTTTATTATTATTATTGTTAGGCCATACCATGTAGCATGTGGGATCCTAGTTCCTGGACCAGGAATTGAACCCGTGGCTGCTGCAATGGAAGTGTCTGGAGTCCTAACCCACCGGACTGCCAAGGAATTCCCATCCTTCTATTTTAAAGATGAGGAAACTGAGGCTCAGATAAAGAAACTTGCCTGGAGTCTTTGAGTGTGGTGGGGACATGACCTCACCCAGGAGGGTCTGAGTGGACCTCTAACCATTAGGAGGAGGAGAATGCTTTAGTGGGAAGGCTAAAGTCCACTTGGAAATGACATAGGAAACTTGGTTCCTGCTTCGTGCATTCCCAGCATCAGGAGCCAGGGTTTTCGGGCTTTTGGAGGCCTGAAAACTGCTTCTGGGTCTCCAGGCAAGCCTGGGCCAGCTGCAGGCCTGACTCAGCTTCCTGTGTGGGTGCCGACCTGGGAAGGGACAGGCTGTCCTGGCTGCTGCCCCTCCAGCCTCGTCCAGACCCCGCCTGGGGCGTCCTCACGGGCGGGCACTGTGGTTTCTCCCTTCTAGCTGCAACATGTAGTGAGACCATCCAGGCTCCAGTGGGGAGTGTGCAGGGGTGCCCGGAAGCCTCCAGGGTCCCTCCTGCCCCAGGAGGGGGGAGCCTTGCATACCAGCCCCTCCCCCACACCCAACACAACTGCCGCCCTGCACCTGTCCATTCCTGGCCTTTAAATAGCTGTGACTAGGCGCCCTGTTCCTTGCTCCTCGCCAGGGGCAGTGTGCACAGCACAGACTTCCCATGGCCCATGGGCAGGCTGGCCAGCCCTGGGGCACAGCCGGAAAGTAGCCAGAGGACACCCTCATTTGGTCGGTTGGAGAGCCTGGACACCTGGGTTCTCGCTGTCTGTGAACTTGAGGAGGAGAGCAGAGACACAGGGTGTGGGGTGGTGGCTCCTGCAGCAGAGGGCTGGCCGGTCTGCGATGCCTGGGAGATGGCCTGGCCAGCCACCACTTACCATCCCCGGTATGGGACCGCCTTCTTCCAAGGGGTGAGGCCATTTAAGCCTTTTGTGCACTGCCAGTGGTGATGTGGCTGCAGAGCGCTGGTCAGCAGGTGTGTGCAGCCCCAGCCCCCGCCCCAGGGCTGGGAGTGGCAGGGCCAGGTCCATCCTGTCGTGGTGGGAGCTCTCTCCTCAGTTCTGCCCGAACCCGAGCAGAGCCGCCCAGAGCCATTTCCGCCCAGCACCTCAGTGCTCTGTTCCTGGCTATTTTTAACCTGAGTGTGGTGAGTGCATTTCTTCAAGAAAACCGCTCTCCCGATCAATCCATGCAGTACCCGGCGTGGACAGCAGGCTCACGCACCCGCTGGGCCGCCAGGCTGTAACTGGAGCCCATCAGCTGACCGGGACAGGATAAATCCGGCTCCTCTGACAACTGTTCTGATGGTCTTATCTGGTTACGCACACCCCTCCCCATGCCGCTGTCAGTCCTTAATATAACTCTGACATCGTGCCTGGTGCTGGGACCAGGGCTGGGGCGGAGGGCTCGGGGGCTGGTCCCCCGGCGCCTGGGGAGTGATGGAGGCCTGAGAGGACCCGCTTCCTGGAGTGCGGAGCCAGGACTGGCTCTTGGGGTGAGGGGCTACCCTGTCACTGGCCTGGTGAGGCTGTGGAGGGCATGCAGGCTGGAGCTGGGCTTGGTGAGGGGCCATGATCCCCTCAAGGCTTCTGAGACTATGGGTGATTTTAAGGACAGAACCAGAGCTTTCATCAGAAACCCAAAGGGTCTGATGTGACTAATGTTGCTGGGAAGGCAGATGCATTCTCATTGGTTCTGAGAACACGTGCATTTTGTGACATCATTTTTTTGAACAGACCCTGAGCCACCCTATGTCCTGGAACTGTGTCCTTGGGGGAGACATTTGTTTAGAGGGACTCCCTCCTGGCCCTGTGGCCACATCCACCAGGTGGACTGGTCTTCTAGAAGCATCCATGTGCATGAGGCCATCTCTCCTCCCAGTCAAGCTGTTCATTTCAACTCCATTCAGACGGGAGAGGAAGAGGGAACTGATGGGGATGAACAAAAACCTGCAGGGCTCAGAAAACATCCCCTTGCACAAGCCTGAAGGGCAGCCCTGGAGGGGACCTGGGGCAGCATAGACTCGGGGTGATGCTGGGGGCTGGCCTGGGGGCTGTGGGTGAGGATGCTGGCCTAGTGTACCTGAGGGGATCCACTTGGGTCCCAGGGCTCAGGGTCTCAGATCCTGTGGTATAGCCTCCCCAGACAGAGTCAGATGAGAATAAAAGGCAGTTTAGGGCAATCTGCTGCTGCTGCTGCTGCTGCTGCTAAGTCACTTCAGTCGTGTCTGACTCTGTGCGACCCCATAGACGGCAGCCCACTAGGCTCCTCTGTCCCGAGGATTCTCCAGGCAAGAATACTGGGATGGGCTGCCATTTCCTTCTCAATCTACTAAACAGCAAACCCCATAAATGCCAGAATTTCTTATGCCATGGGGCTGGCCACTTATTTCAGAGGTGCTACGTTAATGTCACATATGGCATAAAATTTTTAGTGGGCATTAATTGAGCCAATGATATAATTATAGCCATAAATTGAGAACTCCTCTAGTCCCCGAAGTTAGGAGTAAATCTGTAAATATTTATTTCATTGTGGCACAGGGAAAGAAACGCTCCAAATGAGTTAATCAATAATCCCGAATTTGCCCCATGCTGTACTACGGGCCTCTGGTGTGGGAGCCCGTCAGACTGGACTTGCTTGTGGACTGGAATGGCCCACCCTGCACAGGTCTGGGGACAGAGCAAGCATTCAAACACGTTTGTTGAGTGACTGATTGAAACATAGATGAAGTGGGAGAGAGAGCCTTGACCCCTGCCAACATTTTGTCCCGGGTTTTCCTGCTCTGAGGGGTAATTGTGTGAGCCTCTGCCCCCTAGACTGAGGCACAGACAAGGGCAAGGAGGGGCCACCCACAGCTGGGCCCTCAGTGACCCCCGTGAGCATTCCTCATAAGAGAGCATGGCCCTTGCATGCTGGGTGATGCCTGGTGGTCCTGGCGAAGGTCAAGCATTCCAAAAATATTTGTGAAGAAAATGAAAGCCTGTGGGCGCGAGACCCCGGGGCTGCGGTCAGAGGACCCGGAGAGGCAGGCTGACCCCGTGGTCACCAGGTCTGTCCAGGGACACTTGGTTCTGACTGAAGACTCTGAGGCCTCTGTAGAGCCCAAGACTCAAGTGAGGGTTGGGACTGTGCCCAGGGATTCTCAAGTCCACCCCCAGGGAGGTGGGGAAACAGAATGAAGGGCAGAGCAGGCCTTGTGCACTGGGTCCCCCCAGGAGTGGGCACGCACCCCCACTTGGAATGAGATTCTGAGGGCTCACTTGAGGCCACCCAGCCATTTGCAGAGCCTCCTGGGTGTGTCGAACGCCTGCTCCAGGACAGGCCACCCCATGGGACATGAGCCACTCTGGCCACATCTCCAGGCTGAGCAGGAAGGAGGCGCTGCCTGTGGGCCCACCTGTCATGGCAGCTCAAATGCTCTGGGAATCAAAGTCCTAAGATAGCCGTGATGGCCGATCCTGGCACTGGGAGGCTCCCTAATCCCCTCAGGCTGTGGCTGCCCTGTGCCTGCAAGTACCCGAGAATCACCCAGCCACCCAGCGGGCACACCTAGGCCCTCCCCTCCATGGCAGCTGGCCAGGCCCTGTGGGCCCAGCGCATCGGCCACTTCTGGTCTGGAGCAGCCCCTGCCCTCAGGGCCTCCTGGACCACAAGCCTGGATCTCTTCCATCCATCTGTTCACTCTCCATGTGTTTCACAAGCGCCTGCTATATGCCGGCCTCCTAGGTGCTAAGAGACAGTAGTGGGACACCCGTGGTCCCTCTCTGTCCTCCTGGGACCACAGCCACATGACCACATGGATGATGTCACATGACAAGGCCCCGGGACACTTGAGAGATGGGCTGTGCTGATGACCCACGAGTGAGGGAGGCAGCCGAATCTGAGATGTCAGCGCCTTCCTGGGAGAGGAATCATTTCCCCTGAAGCTTGAGAGGGAGGGGGCTTCCTGAGGAACAGGAGGGGGTACTCCAAGCTTGGCCTCTTTGGAGACGCTGCCCCCCACATTATAGGGGCTCTTTGGAGACCCCTGGAATTCCACTGGGTCTCCTGGTCCCCAGGTTCCCTTCCCTAGAGGCGTCTGCACAGCCAGATGCAGCAAAGTGGGCCTCACCCCAGTTCAAGAACGTCGGGATCCCAGCACACAGCAGCCCTGTAGGAAGGTGTCCCTTCCAGGTCAGCTAAGTGCCCGGCAGGAGTCAGAGCCGCCAGTCAAGCCCAGGCGGGACACCGGGCTTCCTGGGAGGGTTGGGAGGGGTGCCGGCTGCAAGCCCGTTACTAGCTTCTTCATCACATTTAAGTTTTTCATCAAAACCGTGGCTTTCTGGATTCCACACCATGCACCCATGATGATCTCAACTGTGTACAATATTTTCAATGCAGAAGATAGCATGAATGGCTATGGTAGTTTTTTTGCTTTTATGTAAAATTAATAGATTTAATTTGGGGGGAGCAGTTTTAAGTTTACAGAAAAGTTGAGTGCAAGGTATAGAAATTTCCAGGATATCCCTCCCTTATTATTAAAATCTTATACTGGTGTGATATGTTTGTTATTATTGATGAGCCAATGTGGACAGATTATTATTAAAGTCTGTAGTTTATATCAGGGCTCACTCTTGTGTTATATATTCTGTGGGTTTGGACAAATGTGTGATGACATGTATCCGCCATTATCAATCACACAGAGTAGCTCTCGCTACCCTAAAAACCCTCTGTGCTCCACCTGTTCATTCCTCCCTACCCCCAGCCCCTTATCTTTTTTACTGGCTCCATAGTTCTGCCATTTCCAGAGTGTCACAGGGCTGTAATCACAAAGTCTGTAGCTTTTTCAGATTGGCTTTTTCCCCTTAGTTTGATTTACTTAAGGTTCTTCCGTGTCTTTTCATGGCTTGACGGTGCAGTTCTTTTCAGGACTGAGTAAGATTCCACTGTCTGGATGCACCACAGGTTTTTATCCATCAACCACTGAAGGACATCGTGGGTTGCTTCTGAGTTTTGGCAACTGTGAATACAGCTGCTATAAACATCCATGTTCAGGATTTTGTGTGGACAAAGGTTTTCGACTCCTTTGGGTAAATACCAAGGAGCACAGTGGAGTGCATAGTTAGAGTATGACAAGTCTTATAAGAAATCATCAACTGTCTTTCAAAGTGGCTGCCCCATTTTGCATCCTCACCAGCCCCGAATTAGAGCTCCTGTCGCTCTACCTCCACGCCAGCACCTGGTGTGTGAGTGTTCTGGATTTTCGCGGTTCTAAGAGTAGGCAGTGATGTTTCATTGGTCAGATTTTGCATTTCTCTGATGATAAACTACGGGAGCATCTCTTCATATGTTTGTTTCCGTGTGCATATCTTCCTGGGTGAAGGGTCTCAAGATCATCAGCCCACTTCCAAATCTGGTTTTTGCTTTCTTATTGAGTGTGAAGAAGTGAAAAAGCATTAGTCACTTCAGTCATGTCCAACTCTTTGCAAGTGACCCCATGAACTGTAGCCTGCCAGGCTCCTCTGTCCATGGGATTCTCCAGGCAAGAATACTGGAGTGGATTGCCATGCCCTTCTCCAGGGCATCTTCCCGACCCAGGGATCGAACCCAGGTATCCTGCATTGCAGGCAGATTCTTTACCATCTGAACCACCAGGGAAGCCTCTATTGGAAAGCAGATGTGTGTTGATCCTTTATCAGGTGTGTGTTTTGAAAGTATTTTCTCCTGACTGTGGCACATCTTTTCGTTCTCGTCTGTGTCTATCACAGAGCAGAATTTAAAATTTCAGTGAGGCCCAATTCATCAATCTTTTCTTTCACGGACCTCACTTTCGGTTGGTGTCGTATCTGAAGAGTCATCACCAACGTCAGAGTTCCCTTAGTTGGAGACAGTTTTCCTTTAAGAAGCAGAAGTGCTGAATGGTTTGCAGTCCATTTCTCTGGGTTTTATTTAGATTTATTTATTTTTTTTATAAGCTGCAGTGCGCTCTGCTAAATCGCCAAGGGGAAGCCAATTACACACTGAACTGGGCGAGAAATGTTGAACAAAAATGAAGTTTCTGTCTGGCAACTTCCAGCCCAAATTGCTCTGGGACATGAGATGGAAATCTTCAGCAAGAGGATGCCCTTTGCTTGATGTCTTGGTGGAGGGTTCCCACTCAGGTGCCATGCAAGGACACGAAACCAGGCCGAGTGCGTCACCTCTGCTGGGGTCGGGGCTGGTGGGCATGCCTATAAAGAAGGGGCCTCAGAGATGGAGGCTTAGTGAGGCACAATCTGATGAAAGCAGAGTGGCAACTGGTCAGGAAGGACGCACTTGTTGGCCCCAGAATCAAAAGGCATTTTACAGGGTACACCAGAGCCCTGCTGCTGCCAGAACACACCTTGTACATCCAGTGACTTGAAGCACACATGTGTCATCTCACAGTCTTCAGGGTCAGAAGTCCAAGATGAATCTCCTGGGCTAAAATCAAGTGGTCCTTGGGGTGGTCTTTCTGAAGGCCACCCAGGAGGTCATTTCCGGTGCCCAGAGCCCCTCCATCCATCCTCACAGCCAGCGGCTGGCACCTTCAGTCCCTCCTGGCTCCACATCACGTCTCCTCCTACAGCTGTGTTAAACGTCTGTGGTCCAGTGTTCAAATGCACTGGGGGACCCAGGAGAGTCTCCCCATCGTGGTCCTTAGCAGCACTACACGTGCAGAGTCCCTGCTGTCCTGAGGGTCAGGACACCGTGTCTTCAGGGGCTGTGGTTCTGCCTCCCACACAGGGACGCAGTGACCTGGGACGTGCGGGTGGACCGGCCCCGCCTGAGTGCTGTGCTCACCACACCTCACTGTGCTTCTCCAAGCCTCAGCCTGGCTTCCGTCAAACCTCGACAGGGCTCTGTGTTGACCCTCCCAGAGGACAGAGTGACAGCCATGCCCCCTCGGAATGCCTTCTAATCAGATCACTTCGCTGGGCCAAAGGTCACTGCGGGGCTGGATTAGGAAGCGACACCGAGGGGAAGCAGACAGGGAGGGAGATGCTGGAGACGGCGGGGTGGGTGGGCTGTCCTGGGACGGAGGCTGAGTCTGTGTGCTCAGCGCCACCCCTCCCCCGCCCCCTGCCCAGCATGCTGGGGAGAAGGTGCAGGCGAGGGGCGCTGTGAGGGTGGCTGTTGCAGGCCTGATTCTCACAAACCATCCGCCCTCAGCAGCCAAGCGTGCCCTCACCCTCCTCCCCGCCCTTCCAGAGCTTTCCAGCCGAGGCTTGGGCCTGACTTCTTCTCCCTGGGGCAACCGCTGACCATGGCTGTGTCTGGTATCCCATCCTGCTTCCTGGGGGCTCTGAGCTCAGGGTCAGCTCACTGCCGGCCCTTCCAGGTCAGCCAAGGTGGCTCCGGGGCAGGGAGGGGGCAGAGTAAAGACCGGCACTGCCATCCTGGTTATGGATTAAAGGTACAGGGCACACGGTTACGACCCTCACAGAAACCTGACCCTTTTTTCAGGGTCCCTCTGGTAGTTTTTTTTTTTTTTTTTTAAGTAATAGACTCTATCTTAAACAGCAGTTTTAGTTCTACGGAAGAATCATGCAGGAAGCACAGAGACTCCCTTATGTTCCCGCCCCCTCCACGTGCAGATGCACCGTCTCCCCCATCACCCACACCCCCCACCAGATGGGGCATTTGTTAGAACTGGTGAACCTGCACTGACACGTCATCACCACTCAGGGTCCACAGTTTACAGCTGGGCAGACTGTTGTACATTCTGTGGGCTTGGACAAATGTCCAATAACATGTGGGCTTCCGTGGCGGCTCAGACGGTAAAGAATCCGCCTGCAATGCAGGAGATGCAAGAGATTTGGATTTGATCCCTGGGTCAGGAAGATTCCCTGGAGAAGGGAATGGCTACCCACTCCAGTATTCTTGCCTGGGAAATCCCATGGACAGAGGAGCCTGGTGGGCTACAGTTCATGGGGTTGCAAAGAGTCAGACACGACTGAGATACTAACACTGTCACTTCACTTTCATGATGACGTGTATCCACCATTATAGCATCACACAGAGTATTTTCACTGCCCTGAAAATCCTCTGCGCTCCACCTGTTCATCCCTCCCTTCCCCTACCCTCTGCCAACCCCTAATCTTTTTACTGTCTCCATAGTTCTGCCTTTTCCAGAGTGTCAGAGAGTTGGAAGAACAAAGTCTGTAGCTTTTTCTGATTGGCTCCTTTTACATAGTTAAATGCACTTAAGGTTCTTCCATGTCTTTTCATTGCTTGTTGGCGTGTTTTAATTAGTGCTGAATAATATACCACTGTCTGGGTACACCACAGTTTATTTATCTGTCACCTGCTGAAGGACATCCTGGCTGCATTCAAGTTTGGCAACTATGAATACAGTTGCTGTCAACCCCTACATGCAAGTTTCTGTGTGCAGAGGGTTTTTCTTTCCTAAAGCCTCTAGTGCTGTGGGATGAACTGCATCCCCTGAAAACCTGTCTGTTGGAGTCCTCACTCTCAGGACCTCAGAAGGTGCCCTTATTTGGGAATAGGGTTGTTGCAGGTGTAATTAGCTCAGACGCGGTCACTGGAGAAGTGTGGCCCTAATCCAAGTGACCTTATGAAAAGGGGTCTTTGGGACAGACACGCTCACAGGGAGGCACCATGTGCAGATGAAGGCCGAGGCCAGGAAGATGCTTCTACAGGCCCAGGAATGCCAAAGATGCCCACAGTCAGCAGAGCTGGAGAGGGGCCAGGGGTAGGGCCTCCCTGGGGAAGAGCCAGCCTTGGGAACAGGACTGGTCCGTGGGGCCTTGTTACAGGGGCCCCTGTACAGTCACACACACATGTGCTGGGCAGCACACACAGCCTGCATACGTCTCACTCACCTCGGACGCCGGGCTCGAGCTGCTATCACTGGTTTGCAGGTGGGGGCAGGTGGCCCCCATCACCTGCCTCCCAGCTGGCTCCCCACAGCCCCAGCTCAGGTGATGGGGAGCCAGAGAATTTTGTGTCCAAAGAGTCGGAAGCTGACAGTGAGTGCGGGGACCCTGAGCCGCCCACAGCCCTAAGGTTCCTTGGGGATTGAGTCTGAGGCGGCACTGCCGGCCCCCCACCCCCACCCCAGCCCGGTGGTTTGCAGCTGACGAGGCAGCAGTTATTCCTGCAAGAGAAGCGGCCTTAGCTTTCCTGACTCTTCGATTGTGCAGCCAGGTCTCTGAAACTCCGTTCGTCAGAGCTGCAGGCTGGGGAGGGACTGCGGACAGAGAGGCCGTGGCCAGCCCTGAAATGACCTTGGCTGCGGGAAATGCCCTTTGTGATGTCAAACTTAATTATTTCTGGGAGAAATGTCAGCCAGGCCCTAATGACTTGGAGCTGTGTAGGCAGAGCTGCCGTTTAGCAAGCTCAGTGCTGGGGTCTGGGGTCCAGGGGGCACTGGTCACAGGGTTTGGGGGAGGCGCCCTTGTTCAGACCTGGCACCTCTGTGGGGCGTGTGGGTGTTTGAAGCCCTGGCTCCAGGCCTTGGTGGCCTTGGTGAGTGGGGATGAGTGCAGGAGGGGGAGGTCACTGCCCCGGGGTCAGAGTGCAAAGGGCCCCAGGCCCAGAAATAAGTCATTGTGAAGGCTTCCCTGCTGTGCCCACCTTCTTCCTGGTTCATCACAGCCCCCACCCTAGCCTCCTGTCCTGGACCCACCATTCTCCCCTCTCAATACTCCCTGGGGGTCCCCTGCCCTTAGAATAAAATCAAAGTTCCCATCCTGCCCTGCAACCCCACATGACCCCCATCTTTGCTCTCCCAGCCTCTGCTGTCTTCATGTTGTATTGTTGTTCACGGGGGTCTCTGTAGCCCCCGGGGCTGGATCCTCGAGCCCAGCCCACCACACCCCGGGAGCATCACTTTTGGAATCGTCAGGGATGGCAGAAGGTGCACACGCTGATCTATGAGGACTCTGATGCCCTCCGAGGTGCAGGGCCTGTATTTCAATGACCCCCTGCATCACAAGAGCACCTGCTTCTCCAAGAGCACCTGCCCAGGCCTCTCAGCACGTGTAGTCAAGCATTCAGAACATCCTTAGTGACTTTCACCAGTTTTGTTAGAGGTTTACTTTCACAGTGATGATTGCCCTTAACTGAACAACCTCCCCCTCCCAAGCCAGACGCTCCTCTGGGCGGTGCCCACGTTGGCTCAGGCGGGCAAGCATCATCTGTGGTCAGTGTTTTATTTTAGCAAAGAGGAAGTGAAGGCATGGATGGGACTTGCCTGGGGACTCTGGTCCAGAAGGCAGCTGTGGTCTATGGCCATATCACCCCGAACGCGCCCGATCTCAACAGAAGGCAGCTGCGCCAGGACCGACCCTAGGTCTCAGAGGTGGTGCCATTTCCTGCAGCCTTGTCTCAGGCTGCTGCACAGACCAGCAGCCCAGGGGCCCTGGGCTCCCAGGGGGACAGACCTCCTGCTGGGCCCTGCACAGGGTGGGTGGTATGGGTCCCCACCAGGCCTGCCCTGTGGTTGTGGACAATCAAAGCCTCCGTGCCCGCCCCCTGCCCCCCAGCTTCCTGGGAGACAACCAGAGATTAGCTGCCTAAACAATTAAAAATCCTGTTTACTGGCAGCGGGGACTATTTCAGGTTTCACCTTTCAGCCAATCGATGCCCAGTCTGCACTCGGTCAATACCCAGCTCTCTGGTCAGGACACCAGCCGAGGGAGGGCCCACCCATCCAGGGGTCCAAGAGGGGGTGGCAGGGGTGGTGAGCCTGGGGCCCCTCAGTTCTTGTTGGGAGTCGGCATGTGGCCCTGCCCACTGGGCCTTAGTCCCCAGGTCCCCCTCTCGACCTAAAGCAAGAACCGGGTGGTGGGCTTGTAGAGAAGCTGAGTGGGGAATGCAAAGTGCAGGCATTCAGCAGGCGCTCAGCGAATGCTGGCTGTACCCGTCACGAGAGCCTCCGCCTTCCTCCACGCAAGGGGGGGCATGGTCTGCATGCCCTGGTGGCTCTTGGGCCTGGCCCTTCCCCAGGGCTGTATGGGGAGGGGAGAGGGCTGTCCTGCCACCCGCTGGTCCTGCAGCCCGGCTCAGGGCACATAGCCTCCTCTGCCTCTTTCTCCTCCTTGTCTGGGAGATGCTCACAAGGAGCCGAGGGCAGGTGGAAAGCGTCGTGCCTCGTTGAGGCCCCGCCCAGGGCAGGCCACAACCTCCACACACATCCTTTCCGTCCCAGGGTCACACTCACACTGGCTGAGCCACTTGTGACCCTGCATGTGGGCACCTGGGCTTCGAGCAGCCACCTCCTGGGGACAGTGCCACCTGGAGAGGGTGGGGGGCACCCACTGGACTGGGACTTGGACCCAGGTGAGGCAGTAGGGAGAACAGGGGAGGCTCTGGACCCTCCTTGGAGGTAAAGGTTCTTGAAATTACCTCGTCCCCAAGGTAAGCATCCTCTTTGCCTACCCCACCCCCATTTCCCCGGGCAGTGGGGCTGGGAGCCAAGACCCATGGTCACATTCCAAACGTGAACTTCTCCATCTCGTCTTCTCTCTGACCCCCGAGGTGCTCTGGAGCTGGTGGCCCCCGACAATGGGGGCTGGAGTGGTGTGCACAAAGCTGGTTACCAGCACCAAGGGGGTGGACACCCTCCCCATGGCCCCTGGGGCCACCGTCTTTGGAAAGAAACCCCTCCCAGAACACCAGGATACCCCCTAAGACATGGGTGGAGGCCAAAGACAAAACCTGCCGCCCGGCACAGCCCAAAAGGGCTGGGCTTGAGCTGCTGTGGGTGCCTCCAGTCCACCAACCACAGCCGCCTCTTTCCCTACCATCCCTGGTGAAGTTGGGGCCTCAGGGGATGGCCCACATGGTCAGGGGCCTGGCAGGGCTGAGCGTTCAGATCCCTGGGCAGGTGGGGGGGGCTCCCCTGTTCTCAGGCGACGCCACCGCATGAGGAGCTTGAAACAACCGTGCCTGGTGTCTAAGCCCCATTTACGCTGTCACTCAGCGTGGCCCTGGGAGAGAGACATATTTTTAAGGGAACCTCTGACACATTTATTGGTGGGGCTAATTAAAAAGCCTGACCTGACTCGGGGGCTGGGAGAAGCAGCGAGGTTGTCATATTTAATTACACCTATGGAAGGCGTGAGCTCACCATGAGAACTTATCGGAGAAAGGGTGATGCCAGGGGTGGTGGGGTCTTCGGCTGGGGCACAGGGTGAACCCCAACTCCCTCACAGCAACACCAGGCCCCCAGGCTCACCAGACTGTCACTCCGAGGGAGGACCAGCCTCCTCAGTGGGCCTCCAGCCTTGAGAAGGCTCTTCCTCATCTTTGTCTCAATCCTGAGAGGGGGCCAAGGGAAGTTGTGGGAGCTGGGCCCCAGGGAGGGGGTCTGGGGAAGAAAGTGCGGAGAGAAAAGCCCCTGCAGGGGAGCTGGGTCGGGAGATGGTGTCCGAGGCATCATGGACTGTGCTGTCCCAACGTTTGCCATGGGGCCTGTGAAGGTTTGTTGAGCACCTACTGTGTGCTGGTCCCATCCTCAGCAAGTCCGGAACACACCAGGAATCAGCCAGGGCTCTTGGGGCTCGGGGGTCGTCAACCAGAGGACAGGCTGTGATGGGGGTGGTTGAAGGCACCCACATCACATGCCTTTCAGACTCCGTCCTTCTTGTCTGCTGGACTCTCACTGCTCAGTTGTGGGGTGGGGGTGGGCTGGCCGGCGGGCCTAAAGGGGAAAGTGACTGCAGCAGCTCCCCCAGACCCACATCCCCCAGAGCCCCGCCCCCAGTCCTCTGATCATCCAACCCAGCTTGGCTTCTTGGGAGCGGCTATTCTGGGTTTACCCAACAGGTGCCGGTGGGGCTTGACTCTGCGGTGATGTCAGCTTCCCGAAGTGTGCTGCTTGGCACCTCTGCTCTGACTGGCCAAGTGCCCCCAGCTGGCTCTGCAGGGGGGCTCCAGGCCTCACCCAGGGGCTGGAGAGCGGGCCTGAGTCCCGAGATGGGTGGGTGCCACCCCTTCCAGGAAGTCCTCCCTGCCCCCTCCCCTCTTGTTACCCACACTGCTGCTGATTCTAAGCCAGGCTCTCTGGCATGGAGGCCTGGGCTGTGTCTGAGCTGGCCGTTGGGGTCTGAATCTCCATCATTCCCCATGCTGGGCTCCCTCCCCAGGGGCGGGGTCCAGAGCCC
Source organism: Bos mutus (assembly GCF_027580195.1). Lineage (NCBI taxonomy): Eukaryota > Metazoa > Chordata > Mammalia > Artiodactyla > Bovidae > Bos > Bos mutus. The sequence continues at coordinate 39,248,404 of NC_091629.1, read as the reverse complement.
GGACCAGCAGAGCAGGGTGCATGGTGTGGGCCCAGCAAGTGTCTTCCAAGTGAATGTGTGAATGGATGTGCCCCACCTCAGTGCATCTGTCTAAAGGGGGTTTGTGCTACTCCTTGGAAGCCCTGGTTCCTAGGGAGGGGTCCAGTCTCCTGTGAGCACAGCCTTCAGCCTGAGGCCACCTCTGTGCCCGCATCCTTGGTTGAAAGGGCCAGACTCAGAGGCATGGGCCCATAGGCAGCTTCTCCAGCACAGAGCTGAGGAGACCACCCTCGAGTCCCCACCCTCACACCCCCAACCCCTTCCCTGTCCCGCCCTGCCCCTGTCCCTGGCCTCCAGAAAGGAGCCGTGGGGGCAGCCAGGCACAGTCCTGCATCTCACTAATTAAAGAAAACCCAGGGAAGGAACCAGAACCGAGGCCGCCGTGAAGGCGGAGGGGTCAGTGGTGGACAGAAGAAAATTTATATTTTTTGGCATTCGCCTGCCTCTGCAATGACATAATCAGAAGGTTTTTTACTGACTGGGCAATAAAATAGCTCATAACTGTGAACGCATGGTGCTTCAGCAAAGCTGGCTGCGGGCTTCGCAGCCTTGGCGAAGGTCACTCCTGGGGCTCAGAGACGCTGCCTCGGGGGTGGCAGGCCCGGGGCTCCCCACACAGGGGCAGGCCCCAGAGGGGGACTGCAGCTAGTCCTGGGTGGAGTGCACTGCAGAAACCACTCCCTGCACTGCAGTGGGCATTTGGGTTGACCCCTCCTCAGCCCAGTGGCTGCAGGGATCCTGTCCCATTAGACAGTGACCCCAGCCCAGCACCAGCTAGTTGATTGACAATCTCAAAAACTAGGTGAGGTCAGCTCAGTGCGGAGCCGGGGGTGGGGTGTCATTGTCCGGGAGGAGATGGGGATAATGACAGATCTTGGGGGAGGAGGGGCGGTGGACCAGGGGGACCTACACCACATCATAAATGGGGGGATGGGAAGGTAACGGGGGCTCCTCACACCCTGGACAGGGCCAGCAGCCCCGGTGGTTCCCAGCTTGGGGCAGGACACAGAACTGACTATCCATCACCTCAGTGACAGAGCCAGATCCAGAGACACCTGGGATCTGCTGTTCTCTTCCCGTCCTGGGGTGGGGGTGGCAGGAAGCACCTGCTGGGAAAATCTCTGCAGCAGACTCCCATACAACCCCACAAACAGTGAGCCTTCAGTCCAGCCAAGCCTGGATATCCATGTGCCACCACCCACAGGGCATCCCTGCCAAGCTATGCCCTTTCCACGGAGCCCGGTGCACCTCGGCATCCTTCTCAACACGGCCAGTAGCCTCAGGGAGATGGAAGGGTCTGAGGACGCAGAGACCAGCTGTGCACGTTCTCCCATGGATGCGACTTGAACTGTCCCCTACATTTTACAGTTTAAGATTTGGTTTTGTTTCCATTTTCTGCTCTGCGGGACAGATGACCACCCAGTTATCATTGCACAGTCCCTGAGGCTCAGAAGCCCAGTGTGGTTCCTCTGCTCAGGGTCTCCCTGGACTGAAAGCAGGTGTGGCTGGGGCTGAGGTCACTTCTAGGCTCCTTGAAATTGTGGCAGGATTCATTCCTGCCAGTTCCAAGTTGTCTGTGGCTGTCGGCCAAGGGCTGCCTACAGACTCTTGCCATGTGGCCCCCACAAGGGCAGGCCAAGACCTGGCTGTTGGTTCCTTCTCTGAGGCCAGCAGGACAGCATCTTTCTGATGCTTCTCCTTTTACAGGGCTCACCTGATTAGGCCTGACCCACCCTGCAGAATATTCCTTCTGATAAACTTGCATTTGAAAGAGTAACAGCCTAATCTTGGGAATGAATCCCCATCACAGTGGCTGGTCCTATTCACATGCAAGGGGTGGGGGGACCATGTGGCAAGGATGCTGCCTCCCACAGGCTCATTTTCGAAAGAAATTGGAGAAGTTCTCCAAGAAGGGCTGGCCAGTCAAATACCTGAGACCCCAGGCTGAGAGTCACCAAGAGTCCCAAAGACCACCCTGAGGGGTGCTCAGGCTTGGCTTCCCTGTGACCTCGGGAAAGCTTCCCTGGGATTTGGGATTTCCAGCCCAATTTACCGGAAGAGCATTTCTCAGGGAACCGTAACTCTCAGCAGGTGAGTCCCCTGGACCCTCAGGACTCAAGAGTGTCACCCGTGCCTGACAGGCCTGTTCCAGATCCATGAGGACTGGGATTCAATAATTTATCAGATCACGTAATAAATTCAAGGAGTATCTCCAAGGTTTTGAGAACCCGAATTCGACTTCCTCTGGAGTTTTACGAGCCGGCAAAGCCATCCATCAGGGCTGAGCGAGTTCCATTTGTTAAGTGGACGGCTCCCGTCAGGGCCCTGCTTCTCACCATCAACTCACCTGCTACAGGGAAACTGCTCTATCAAGAAAGAAAAAGCCAGGGAGCTTCCCTGGTGGTCCAACGGTTAAGAGTCCTCATGTCAATGCAGGGGACACGGGTTCCATCCCCGGTCTGGGAAGATCCCAAATGCTGCAGAGCACCTGAGCCCGTGCGCCACAACTATAGGGCCCATGCGCCCTGGAGACCCTGCTCTGCAACAACAGAAGCCACCAGAGTGAGAAACCCTCGCACCTCAACGAAGAGTGGTCCCCACTTGCCCCAACCAGAGAAAGCCTGTGTGCAGCAATGAAGACCCAGCGCAGCCAAAAGTAAGTAAAGAAACAAAGAAAGAAGCAAAAGCCCCCTGCCCCCTAACCAGGGACCCTGAGCGTGGCCGTCCCCCCCCCAGCCCGTGAGCTTCTGTCACTACGGAGGCTTAGGAACATTGCCAGGACACAGCCGGTGGGTCTGGCATCTGACACTTAGGGTGAAGAAGGAGAGAGAATTCCATGAGAGAACGTCCCGGCCAATGCCGCCACGTGAGCGCACACACAGTGGGTGCACGCAGTAGTCCTCTTCTGGGGGTTCGGTCAGTGGGAGCCCTGACCCTGGCAGTGTAGGTGGGTCACTCCACCCCCTCTCTAGGCCAGGCTGTGGCCCTTGCCCGCCCGGGAATGTCTGCCTCCCCCTAAGGCTGGCCCGGGGCTCGTGCGAGGCCAGCCTGCAGGGCCAGGAGGGGGCTGTGTTAATGAGGAGCTGGGCCTGGGGCCGGGGTTGGAGCAGGGCAGATAGGGAAGGCCTGTCACCGTAACCAGCACCATGGGACTAGCTGTCAGCCAGGCTGAGAAGCTCGCCGTTACTGGGGTGCCCCGTGTGACACAGATCTGAGTGGCTCGGGGGTGCTGGGGCCGGGCTGGAACCCCTTTTTTCCAGCAGCCCTGGTGAGTCAAAATGGGCAGTAACAACCTGGGCAAGCAGGCAGGAGCAGGGCCCACCACCCTCACGGAGGACACGCCTCCGGTACAGCACATCCCGGGCACACTGTGACATTTATAAATGTTACACGCAGGGAATGAAAACAAAAAAGTCCCAAATTAAGCAAAAACCAGGAGAGCGCCTACCCATGCGGACCTGAGAAGCCACTGGGTGGCAACTGTGTCACCCCATCAGCAGTGCGATTGGCATGGCGGCCCGCGTGCGGGCAGCTGCTCAGTCCCTGGAGTTAGGCTTGGCTTGTCTTTTTTTAAGCACTTTCATAACAGTCATAGAATGAACATTTAGGGGGCAGTGACAAGGGGCCCAGCTAATTGTGGCTGAGATCTTCTTGGGTCAACACTCCTGGACACCCTTTGTCGCAGGGTTCCTGGGACGGGCAGCCAGTGGCAGGAGGTAACCCCTCCCCCAGAAGCCTTAGCCGATCTGGTGTGAATGGGTGCTAGGGGCTCTGTGGATGTTCTCAGGACCCCTGGGGAGGCCCTGCCTGCATGCGCTGAGCAATGACATCCCTGGACCTCTCCAGGGCAGTGCCAGAGCCCTGCGGTCTACCTGGGGAGGAGAAGTTCTCTGAGCCCTGGAAGAGGGAGGGGCAAGGGACAGGTGCCCCCCAGCCATCACCCTGTGTTTGTCCAGGGTGGCGGGAAGGGACAGTGGGGAGGGAGTGTCCAGGCACCTAATGCGGACTGGAGCCCGTGCACAGGTAGTGACACTCACCCACCTGATGGACATTCTGTCCCCTTGTCCAACATTATCAAGGGGAAACGATTTGGGAGCTAAAAGGGTTTGCAAGTCAGTGGTCTAAATACCTGTTTCTATCAATTCCCACACCTGGTAGGTCTGAAGCCGGCTCCTCTGTCATGTGGAGGACCGGAAACTCTGCTTGGCTCAGAAGCAGGAGGGAGGTGTCAAGTGCAGTGAGAAGGGCTTCCTCAGCAGAGAGCTGGACCAGGGCATTCCTGCCCGACCCACTCTGTGTGTCCACAGCAGCTCAAGCCCCTCGGAGGGGAGAGGCAGTGGTGGGGGGCAGGGGTTGGAAACTGAGTTGGCTCTGCTTGCAAGCACAGGATAGATGATGGGCATGGTCATCTGGGATCCTTCCCCTCCTCCCCAGAGCCCTCCTGTGCACAGCCCACCCCCAATTTCCTGGGTCCCTTGGCCACCAAGGCCATGTCATTCTGGAACTCTCTGAGCCCTCCTGTCTGGCCTACCACAGCCCTCAGCAGTGGCTGAAGTGACTGGGACAACTGTGAGATGACCATGATGAGGCAGGAGCCCCCAGAAAGGGCAGGTGGCCCGTGGAAGGAAGGTGGCTAGCTGCCGGTTCCTCTGTGGGGTGCTGGGACCCACCTGCAGAGCTGTGATCCCTTTGTTTCACAGCTTGTTCTGACGGCTGCATCTGAGCAAGAGCCCCAGGAAAGCTTTCTGCTGTGATGAGCACCCACATTTAAGGCAGGACTTCAAACGCAGCCAGAAATGGCCCCTGGACCTCCCCACCCCTGCCCCATCTTTATGATCAGGGGCTTCCTTCTCCCTGGAAATAGGAGTCTGTCTCTTGACCCAGAAAAACACCTTCCCAAGGGCCACTGGATGTGTGTGAAGGGACCCGACAGCCGCCTTCCATGGCTTCCTGCCCCCCATTCCCTGCAAGACTAGATAGGGATGGAAGCAGATCAGCTCTGCCCTCAGGAGCAATGCTGAGGGCAACCGGGTGGTGAGGACCCCTCTGTGGGTGCATCTGGGAAGAAGGAGTGGAGTACAGGGTCAGGACTTGGGTGTGGGACCCACAGCCACCCAGCCTGGCCCATCTTCCATGGTGTCTACTTACTGATAGCCCATTTTCTTCTAGGACGAGTCTGTGTGAGTCCTCCCCAGGGGGAGGCTTCTGTGTGTGGAGAAGCCCTTGTCACCTCTGGAACACACACTGAGATGGGGGGACAGAGAGGAGAGGGAGGTGGAGTAAGAAGCCAGTCTCTGCCCTCAGGACTGGGGTGACCCCTGAGGGCTCGGAGCTCGGCCTGGACCCCCAACACCCCTCCCTTCCAATGCCGCTTGCCCTTAGGGCCCTCCTTTACCTCTCCCTGGAGCTCTGATCTAGTCGGGGTTCGTGGTGGGACAGGCCCTTCTGACCCAAAGCTGCACTAACCTTTGGGGACCTGCGATGGTGCCGCGGCCAGGTCCCCAAAGCACCTTGCGTCTCCATGACGGTGAGGCTGTCACCATTCTTGGGAGGATGTCTCTGGAAACAAACTGCTCTCTGCTGACATCACGGCAGTGAAACGTCACTTTCTCTACGAGCTGTCAGGTGGTTTTCCCACCGCCGTCGTGGGCATGTATGCACATTTGCTTTGCTGGGCGTGCGTGCTCATGTGCATGCATGTGTGTGTGGGCGCATTGGCCTGTGCGCATGTGGACATTTGAGGGCCTGGTGACTGAGGTCTGGCACCAGGTGACCTCACGGTCCTCACCCCTACCATGGGCATTTCACACCAGGTTCTGCTTCATGCGCCTCCCTTCCATTCACCCTCTCCTCCAAGCTCTCCCTACAGATGCCGTGAGCCCGTGTGTGCCAGGGTGGTGAGGTGTGGGTGAGCAGAGGCTGGGCTCTGGGACTCATGGTGCACACTGGCCCTGGCCTCAGAAAGGCTCTGAGAAGTCCTGACATGCACTGAGGGCAGACATCCTAGCTACTTTAGGGGCCCCTCTGTGACTCCGGGTCCCCTCTGTGCCCCTCTGGTCCTGCACCCAGGCAGGGGGACAGCTGCATCCACAGGTCTGGGGATGGGATGTGGGCCTCTTTGGGCAGGGTTTTTATCCTGTCTACCCCACAGGGACTATTTCAGCAGCAGACAGGACTGGGCAACATGACATCCCTCCAAAGTCTGCTACTGCGGCCATCCTTAGCCCGAAGGGCAGCAGCTGTGCCCTTCCTCCCCTCCCCACTCCTTCCCCTCTGCCCCTCCCCCTCCTCCCCTCCCCCTTCCCTCCTCCCCTGCCCATTCCTGGCCCCCGCCCAAGTGGAGGCAGGTGCTGGGGTGTTGAGAGAGGTGAAGCTGGGGATACCCTCTCCATCATTCAGATCCCCAGGAGAGCAGGAACGTGGTCTTCACAGCCTGGGGGTTTGCCCGTGTCCAGGTGGTGGGGTCAGTGGGGAGAGGAGGTGTGGCTGGACCCTGAGCTCCACTTATCTTTTTGTTGTTTTTTAATTGGGGTGAAATCCACAAACATAAAATGAGCTATTTTATAGTGAACAATTCCCTGGCATTTAGCACAGTCACCACCACCTCTCTCTGGTTCCAGAACGTTCCCTCCCTGGGAAGAGGGCTGGGTTCCCATCAGGTGGTTGCTCTCCTGTGCCCTGGCCCCAGAAGCCTCCTTCTGCTCCATCTCTGTGGCTCCTCCTGCCCAGGTGGCTTGTGTCGTTCAGTCAGCATCGCATCTCCCAGGTGTGTGTGTGGTGTGGCCTACGTGGGTTTGTCCATCCATGGGCAGCCGGTTCTGGGTCCCCTTCGGCTACTGTGAGTGCTCCAGTGCGAGTGTCTGCTTAGGTCCCTGTCATCGGGCGAGGTGGGGGCACGCTCCGAGGAGCATGGTTGCTGGCTTGATGGTTTAATTTTTGAGGAGCTCCCTGACCATTCTCCACGGCAGCCATACTGTGTTACTGTCTCATCAGCAACACTGGAGGTTCAAATTTCGCTATATCCTCACCAAAAACAGCAACACTTGTTACTTTCCAGTTTGGGGCTCCTGTCGTTTCCAGCCCTCCCGGTGGTGTGAGGCAGTGTCCTGCTGCGGTCACTCTTCTGGTGACCGGTGATGCTGACCATCTTCCGCAGGAGGATGTCAATGGCTCAGGGGCTCTGATGGGTAAGCTAGGCTCATCTTAGTGGAGAAGCTTTTGCAGAGGATGTGTTTGCTGTTGTCTGAAAGTACAATGAAATTTTAAAATAAAATCTAGGTTTTATTTTGTTCTGTTTAAAGATTCGGGGAAGAGCGAGTGAGCAGGAGCAGGGTCTCGTCAGAGGGAACACGGTTGACTGAGGATTGATGCTTGGAATGGCTCTGGACGCCTCCTGGGGAGGTAGGTTCCCAGACACGGGTGAGGGTCTTCCCCCCTCTAACTGTGTCTTCAAGGGCACTGGCTCGACCTTGTCCCCCGCCACTCCAAATAAGACCCCAGCCTCACCTCCACCCCAAAGCTGAATGCACACTGACCTGTGTCCAGCCATCTGCCCCACTCCCCCCCACATGCTGCCTAGTGGTCGAGGTGTCGATTGACCCCTGAATGGGTCATTCACTCATCCATCCATCTGTTCCGCTGGTGAGGGAGACTGCTGTCTGGGGGGGCCTCCCTGGCTGGGCCTCGGCCAGGGGCTCTGTCCACACCAGCCTCACCACTGCCCAGGAGCGGCCATGGCCCCACTTCACAGACCAGGAAGCTGAGACTTGGAGGTCAGAGTCGTCTCTCTTTGCCCCATCCTGCCCAGGCACCCAAGGGTCTCTCAGTGAGGCTGGAATCAGGCTCCGGCAGCTCTGGTGGGCTCTCCTGGGTTCAGCACCCCCTCTTTTTCCAGGCTGGCAGATGGAGGGATGCAAACAAGGGCTGCCTGCCCAGGCCCTGGCCCTGAGGCCCCTCACCCCACACCCCTAGCCCCAGCTCTGCCCCACACCCCTACTCCAGCCCCACGCCCCCAGGGACAGAGCTTCAGGAAACACTCTCAGGCAGCAGCCACTGCTCCCGGGGGCCGCTCAAGCTCCATTACTGTCCTCGTGCTTCCAGGAAATCACTGCTTTCCAGCAGCTGCTACCCACCACTCCCCTCCTCGCCCAGCTCCAGGGGTGAGGGGCAAGGGACCCAGAAACTGACCCTGCCTCTAGTTACCCGGATTCCAGGAGCTCCTCACCAGGAGATGCCCCCCCAGACCAATCCCAGGGACCCCTCTGAGATGTACAACAGGCTCTGAGAAGGAAACCCCCCAACCCCTCACGGCCACTCAGGTGCCTGCTGCCTCACCGGGCATGGGAGGAGGCAGTGGGAGGTTGTGGAGGAAGGGGGGTGGGGGAGGGGAGGGAGTGGGATTCCAAGTCGCTGGGGTAGAGGCCCCTCCCACCAGGCAGAGGCCCCGCCCACTCTTTCTTCTCCTCCCACCTTCCGGGGAGAAGCACCCTACTCCCCAGGGACTGTTCACCTCCTCTTGTCAGCAGGTCTTGTGGACAAACTCAAGGTCTGGCCACAACCTGAGTACCTCTCCCTGCTGGACCTCAGCCTCGCTGGGGAGCATCCATCCTGGTGGCCTGGGTCTCCTGGCAGCTCAACCCTGACCCCTGCAGCACTCTCATGTGAGCACCAGCCTCTGCCCAGCCCCGCCACGGGTCCCTTCACCCTCGCCACTGTCCTCTGCCCTCCTGATGCCCTCTGCGTGGGTGCTCCCACCTAGACACTTCTCACATCCACGGGCTCCTGTCCATCACCCACAGAGGCCTCCCCTGACCTCTGATTTACGAACCCATCCATTCCCCAAACTGCTTCCTCTGTGCATCCTAGAACCCCCACTTCCTGCTCCATCTTCTCTCCTACCTGCCTCTCAGCACAGCAGCTGATGCTCACAGGCGGCTACTGAAACTAAAGTTAATTAAATGACATCAAATCTAAGACTCAGCTCTGCAGCCACACCAGCCCTGCTACAAGATCTCGGCAGCCACACATGGTCCCATGGGTGAGCACAGCACGTCCGGCCTCGGCAGAATTTCCACTGGACATGCACGGCCAGCCCAGGTGGCCACAGCGGGTGAGCCGCACATCCTTGTAGGGGAACGAATGAGGGTGGGAGGTGGGCCTCCGGACTCTCTAGCCACTGTTTATCCATCCTCACATGGAAAATGCCATCGTGTCATCTGCTGCCTTCCTGAAGACCACTAGGAGGGAGGCCTTCCACGTGTCTTCCATGCTTGGCACCCAAGGCAGGCTGGGTCTGTCTTTACTGCCCCAGCGAGGGGCCTCTGGAAGGCCCAGGGCCGCAGAGCAACCAGACTGCAGGGCAGTCTGCAGAGCACTGCCCAGCTCTGCCCCCTGCTGTGTGTCCCCGGGCAAGTCAGCTCCCGCTCTGAGCCCTGTCCCTGCCCAGCAGAGTGGGGACAACAGAATGCTTGCCTCTTGGGGGTACTTTGAAGATTAGGAGATAATCCCCAGAGAAGCTTCTGGAACAGCCGTGGATGCTGGGATGTGGTTAAGTGAACAGAGTGCTCTACCGTCTGGGGGCCCCTGGGACCGGCTACCCACATGTAGCCCTTCTCCTGGGAGGGGAGCCCGTGCTCTGTCCCGGTAGGGCCAGCTGCCACGAGGAGGTGATTAGGGTTGGTTAGGTGACTAGCAGCGCCTGCTCCACACCCTCTCCTGCTCTCACTGCTTGAAGCATCACTCACAGGGCCGCCTTGGGGATAGGCCTGCCTCACCCCACACCCAGTCAGGCCCAGTCAGGAGTCCCTGGCTGCCTGATGCTCCTGCTCAACCTCTGTGATCCCCCACCCCCACCCTGCTCTGAGCTAACAGAGGGCCCTTGGCTGGGCCCTCCCTAGGAGTGAGGTCCCCCTGCCCTGCCCCTGCTTCTCCCTAGCCCTGCTCTTGCTACAGGTTCCTCTGAGGCACTGTTGGGGTATGCAGCCACGTCTTCCCTGCCCGGGCCGCTCCATGGATCCCCAGGTGATCCACAAAGAACATCTTCACCACACCCTGGGCCCAAGACTGGACTGGGCGCTCTGAGTCCTGGCCTGGGGTATCATGGGGGATGGGCACAGGGGAGCCTACTTTGAGGGGCACAGACACCCCCACGTCCCTGGCTGGGCCAGGCCTGCCAGGTGCAGGGGACATGGGTTTTCACAGGCAGGGTCCTCTTGCTGCCCATGCCCTGGTCAGGACTCCAGGGACAGTGATGCTGACTGCCCCTCCCCCTCCCGTGTGAATCCTACACCTGACCTTTGGGGAAGTGGGTCCACCCCGTTAATGCCGTCTGCTCTCCTGGTCCTGGGAGATGCCAGGATGCGCGGAGACCTGCCCGGCCCACACATGGCAGGGGACAGTTGGCCTCTGTGTCGGGCCCTGAGAGGATGGTGCCTGCAGGCTGTGCCCGGCACACAGCCAGCTCACTGTGCCCAGGGTGGGGGTGCCGGCACGTAACGGTGTGTGGACGGACCTGGGGTGCCCCGCTCACATGCACCCTTGGCTGCGGCCTGGGATGCAGTGTGCAAGCACATCGCCTGCTCGCTGTCCAAGGTGACCTGTCGTCTCATGGGGTTGGCCTACGAGCCTCTGGAAACCCAGCGGCTCCCTTACCACCTGATGTGGGTCCCAACTCTGGGCAACAGGGTCAAGTGGAGGGGGCACAGGTGGGTACAGCCCCCTGGAGTCCAGGATGGGAGGAGGTGGCAAGCCTGCTGCCCGCCTGTGCCCTGGGGCCGCTGGGGTCTCCCCAGGGCACCCCTTGGGGCGGGCTGTGTGGTTGCCCGCTGCCGCCAGGCGCCTCTGCACTGGGCTGGGCTAAAAATAGCAGGGGGGATGGCAGGGCAGGGACCGCCGGTGGGAGGCCCGTGGGGAGGGGCCGGTAGGGGCGGCGGCCGGCAGCCTGGGCCCGGGACCGGCAGTCAATGGCGCTGGCGCTCCCATCCTGCTCCCGGTGGCCGGCCAGCCGCGGCCCAGCTGACAGGCTATTTTTTCCCCTGCTTGACTAAATATGGTCAGAGAGCACAGCCCGAGGGGCCACTTGGCCGGGGCGCGTGTTTGGGATGCTTGGCTGGGTATATAAGGACTGCAAAGGTGAGGCCGGCTCCTGATCCGAGGGGGGGGCCCACGCCCGGTCTGGCCCCTCGGGTCAGCCCTCCCCTCCCCTCCCCTTCCCTCCCCTCCCCCTGCCCGTGTGGGTCTCGCGTGCGGCCGGCTTTGCCTGCGTGAGCCTGCACACCCGCCAGACCGGCCCCTTTTGTTCACCTGACCTCTACCTTGCGCTGACCCCGGCCCGGGGTGCGGAAGCGTCCTGCAGACACAGCCCAGGCAGGGCGGCTCAAGGTGTGCGGGCTGAGAGGTCGCTCCCTAACTCCGCAGAGCCTGCCACCCTGCGCCTCCCTTCTCTCTCTCTCTCTCAAGATCTCCCTCCCTGCTAAGTCTTCGCTGCTGCAGGAGGGCTGGGGGAAGGGCAAGGGTGCGGAGAGGGGGTGCCTGGTGTCTTCTTTCTCTCCGTTCCCCCCACCCCCGCCCCCCAAGTGCGGACGAGTCGGGAGCCGGGCCTCCCCCACCCCTGCGCTCGCGATTGGCTCGGGGAGAAGGATGGGCTGCCGCGGCTGCAGCACCATCTCTCTGGGAGCCGCACGGGGCGCACCGTACCCGGGAGCCGCGACCCTGCGCCCACGGCCGCCGTCGCCAGCCCGGCCGGAGGGGCTCCGCGGTGAGTCCCACTCAGCCCGCCCGGCCCCCTGCAAACTTGCCGGCGGCCGCGGTGGGGGTGTGCCCGCGGCGAGGGGGAGCCATGGTGCCGGCGCCGCGTGGCTCCAGCCGGGGGTGCTTCGGAGTTTTCTCTTGGCTCGTGGCATCGTCCGCATTTGGAAAACTGCAGAGCCAGCAGACAGCAGGGCCGGGAGGGCGCGTCCAACCGCGATGCGAGAACTTTGACATGCGGGCGTTTTGCAAGGAAGCGGTGCCTGCAGTCACTGCCGGGGTGCAGAGGGTCGAGGTGCTGCGGTGGGGGCCGCGGGGTCTGGGGGGAAGGCGTGACTGACCTGCAACAAAGCGTGGCTCAGGTGGGAATGTGGCGAAACTTCCCTCGGAACTTGCGGCCGTGGAGATGCTGGGGGCAGGGGTCGCGGAGCCAGGCCTGTGGTGAGGCTGCCCCAGGAGGGGACTCTGGACTTTGGCGGCTCTCATAGCCAGGGTCAGGGTAGGGAGGGTCCCTGTGCTGGGCGTGTACAGCAGGGGCACGCGTGGGCGGAGACGGGGCTGGAGGGGAGCAGCCGGTGGTCTCTGGGAGAGAGAGAGACCTCCACCTGGCTGGGGGCTGGGAGCATTCACAGCTGAAGGGCTGGACTTGGCACTGGGCTGGGCCAGCCCACTGCCCTCCGTGGTCCCCTGGGAGGTGGCTGGTGGTCCTTTTCTGTTGAGACAGGTAACTTCTTGAAAAGTGGCTGTGGTTCATTTCTCAGTGGATAGAAGCTCGCCAGGGCTCTGGCTGGACCTAGGGTGACTCTCCTGACCCTTGGGACCCCCAGCTTTCCCCTGACCTCCAGACACCATCCGTACGAATGCCTGGGAATGGGGGTCGGAGAGGCGATCCTAGACCTGAGCCTTGGCCACACCTCCCAGTCTCTGAGGCCTCATTTGTCAGACGGTAGCCTAGAAACTTGGACTTCAGGCATCATTTGGGCTTCTCTCAAGGGCGCCCTCCACCCTGGAGGGGCTTAAAGAGAAGTGGGAGCTGGAGCAGCGGTCTGGGCTGTCCTTTTCTATCCTCGGTTCCCTGAGGATGACAAATGGCAGCAGCGCACAGAAGTGGGACGTTGTTCCTCCGTGTCTTTCTGCCGGGTAGCTCTCTGCTTTTAGTGGGGTGCCCCTCGGAGCCCTGATCACACCCCCACCCCCACGAACTCCAGTTCTGCTGTGCCCAGTGCTGCTGCCAAGCTCAGGGACTTGAGAAATCGCGCAGATTCTTCTTCACGATGCAGGCTCTGCAGACACAGTCCTGCCCCGGGTAGCAGCAGCACTGGAGCCCTCTCTGCACCCATCCACATGGGGATGGCCAGGCTGCCCCATGGGGAAGGGCGGGCGGGGTAACCCTGGACCTTGCCTTGCTAATGAAGGGAGAATAAGAAGCCCACTCACGTCCAGGGCCTTGTCCTCAGGTCGGGATCAGTTCCTGGCCGCACAGGACCTGGGCCCAATGGGCAGACTCTGTGTGTCTGCACCTGGCCTGTCTCCCCACCCCAAGTGAGTGTTCAGCAGTCAGTGACACCCTCCTTCCAAGTTCTGCTTTTCACCCATGGGCCTTACCTGGCCACAGCGGGGCCTCTGTCCTGTGCTGCTCCTTTGTCCTCCCAGTGCCGGCTTGGGATGGGGTAGCTCCCCTTCCTGCATGGGGACTGGCCCCAAGGTCCCATTACTCTGCCTCAGACTCTCATGGTTTTCTGACTCCTGGCTTTGTGGTGGCCATGGAAGGTGGTGGGGAGGAGGGGCCTCTGCTCTCCATCACAGAGAAATTTTGAAATGCTGTGGAAAACAATATCGATACAATTAAGTATTCCAAAGTGCTTAGTTGGCCGCTTGCTAAGTTTACTTAAACCCTGTTTAACGGGTTCATTAGAAGCGGTGAGCACTGGGGAAATTCATTAACAGGAAGGCGGCCCCTGCGTTTGACTGTAAATTGGTATTGATCAGGCCTGGCGGAGGCTGGGCGCAGGCCACAAAGAGCCAGGTGAGGGCCGGCCACCCTGGGCGCCCGTGGGAGCCACCCGCCGCCGGCACAAGCAGCGCTTTAGGTGGTGATGCGCCAGGAGTGGGAGGAGGGAGGACGGGTGAAGAAGAGAGCGAGGGACGAGGAAGGGTGTCGGCCGAGGCGGCGGTCAGCGCAGGGAGGCCGAGCCGGCGCCAGTCCCTCACCGGGCTGGGCGTCTGCTCTGTGGCCAGGCCCAGGTGCCGAGGGAGCTGGCCACGGCCCGGGCCCCTTCCTAGCAGCTTCCAGTCACCCTCTGGGGATGCAAGATCCACCTGCAACTGTCTTTCTCATGCACATCTTCAGAGACGGGGCCTGAGCCCTGCCCTCGGGCCCTGGCTCTTGGGAGGCCGAATCACCAGAGACCCGCCCAGGAAGCCGCCCAGCTGCTGCCCAGGTAAGGCCTGCCTGCTTCTCAGTCATCTGTGCCTGCGGCCAGGCGTTCTGGCTCTCTGCTGGCTCTGACTACCCTGCTCCCTGGCCGCCCGTGGCAGCGTCCTCCCGAGTGCTGTCCCTTCATGCAGTCCCCCGCCACGCGCACTTGGCCAGGATGGCGGTGCTTAGGTGGAGGGGAGGTGCCGTCAGGAGGAGGGAGTGGCTTATCCTTCCTGGGCCACGGGTGGGAGGTGGCATCCTGGGTCCTTTCTTGTGTCACTGATGCAAAACTAAACAGATGTGTGGTGATCGAGGGAGTCCTGAGACTTTAGAGATATGTTGTCTACATCTGCCCTTCCTGACTGTGTGTGTGTGTGTGTGTGTGAGAGAGAGAGAGAGAGAGAGTGTGAGAGAGAGCAGGGCAGAAAGGGGAGGGCCGGGCCAGGGGGGCCGTGGGGATGCAGGGTGGGGTGTGCTGACTCCAGGGTCCAGGGCAGCTTCTCAGGGGGCCCTTCCCGCACCCACAGCCATGCCCGCTGGACTACCTGCTTGGGAAACATACTTCTTTATGTGCCCATATGGACCTGCTAAGCTATGGAATGTAAAGAAGTATGTATTTCAGGTCGGGAACTCTCTCGCTGGAGGAAGGGGGCAGCACGCCCACGGGGCCGCCCAGGGGACAGACAGACGGGCAGCTGTGGCCGGCCGGGCCTCTGTGGCAGGCTGCCTGGTCGTCGGTGGCCGGCCTGTCCCCGGCCGGTATTGTTCTGTCACTTTGCCTGTGTCAGCAGGTGGAAGCGTTCACCAGACATTAAATATTCAACGTGCTGACTGCGGCAGAGGGGAGGCGGCCTGTGGCAGGCATGGGGTCCACCGGGGGGGCATGTAGGGGCTGGGGGTGCAGGGGCACTGGTGGCTCTGGGGCATCACTTGTTGCCACCCTGGAAGGTGCCTTTGCCAGCAGAAGGGGCTGTTTGTGAGATACAGGCAGGAAACTGCTCAGAGGAGAAGCAGAGTAACCAGGAAGGATGGGCCAGCTGCCTAGGAGGGAAGGGGTTGGGTGGCCACGTGCAAGGGGCTTTTTGAGGGAGAGACACTTGGTCTTTGCTGTCAGGCCGTCTGTGAGGCAACGGTGAGAGCACCATGCGGCTCAGCCTCCCTAGCTCCACGCCACACTCTAAGACACCCTGAGACACCCTCTGAGACACCCTGGGCCCAGCATTTCTGGGGCACCTGTGATGCATAAGACAGGAGACCAGGGCCTAAGCCAGGCAACTTGAGCCCCTCGTCCCACTCTGCCCCCCAGACCCCACACTGCTCTGATTTTCAGCGACTCTGGCTGAAAGCGCTTTGCTGTGTGAAGGACGGTGGGGTCACGCTGGCCAGTGTGGTGGGGGCCAGGACCCAACCCACCTGTCCTGCACCAGCCAGGTCCCAGGCAGGACAGGGGCTGGAGTGATGTCCTCTGGGTCCCATGGCTGGACCGTGAGCCCCCAGGCACTAGGGGCATGCTGTGTCCAGTTCTGAAGGCTGTCTCTGCAGTGCAGAAACTTCTCTGGCGAGGCAAAGGGCAGCAGGCTCTGGGGGCAGGTGGTTGGGCCGGGCTGCTGTGGGAGGAGGGGTGTCCCTGTCAGTTTCTGGCTCTTGGAGTGGTGGCGTCTGCAGCCTGCCCAGGGCACGTCCTCCACAGCCTCGGGGCTATTTTTCCAAAGCGTGCGTCACCTCTGTCTTTCCTGCCCTCCCTGGCACTGCTGCCCAGGCCCATGGCAGGTGCCCCTGCCCCTCCTGCACCCTGACCTTTGGCAGGAGTTTGGCCCTTGGGTGGGGCATGGAGCAGGGAGGAGGAGTGAGCTGGCCTCCTTCTCCAGCTGCTGTAAAGGTCTGAGGGCAGCCTGGTTTGTGAGCCGGTCAGGCTCCTCAAGGAGCTGGATACAAGGAGGCATGGGCAGTTCTAAGCTCACCTGTGGCCACCACCTCCCGGGAGCTGACTGCATTTGAGGGTTCAGGGTCCCTTCCCAGTTTTCAAGTCTCCTCACTTCTGACTCTGCTGGCACCCACTATGGGAGGTGGGACTGTCCTTGGGCACTGCCTTCCTTCTGGCCTCCAGGCCAGAAGAAAGATGTCCTTGCCAGAAGGGGTCAGTGCCCAGAATCCTGGGAAGGTCATCTCTGCCTGCGGCTTCCAGCTCCGGCCGCAGGGAGGGAAGCAGCCGGGTGCGGCCCCTGAGGCCGGCCGCAGACACACGCTCTCTTCCCCTCCATGCGTCCCGCTGCACATTAAGCCTTTATTGCAGGATGTGGTGTTTAAATAAAAGCATTAGTGTTTTGGAATTAGGTTTGACTGAGCAGTAAAACTAGAGAGTTTGCAGGCAGAGAGAGCCTTGGCCTTCTCAGCTGTAAATTGTGGTGGGTCTCTTACCTGCAGAATTAGAAAGGGGTACCAGAGGGCCCTCCCTGTGAGAGCTCCTTGCCCAGTCCTGCTGCCCTCAGCCACGGTGATAAGGCTGGATTTTCTGTATAAGCTCCATCTCTTCGTTTTCCAGGGGAGGAGCTGGGGATGGACCCTCAAGCAAGGCTGGCATTCTTCCGGGTGGAGTCTTTGGGCCTTTCTGTACGAAGGATGGGGGAGACCTGTGGGAGCAGTGCCTGTGCTCTGTCCAGAGGGGCTTTTGCTGGACAGTGCCCCCCAACCCTGACACGCTGCCACAGGGGCTCTGGGGCTCCAGGGAGGGGAGAGGAGCCTGGAGTAAGCCAAGAGGGTGAGAGTAGGACAGCCCACACTCAGGGGCTCACCCGCCAACCTGGGGATACCGATGGCCCTGTGTGGCTGCAGGGAGAGGTCCAGGTTGGGTGGGGTGGCCAATGCCCCTTTCCCAGAGCTCAGAGAGGGCAGGTCCCCGGGGAGGCATCTGAGAATGCAGAATCTGGCCCACAGCAGTCCTAGGGTGGTCCAGGTTCTGCTGGTGGAAACAGTAGGTCCAAGGATTGTAGGGCTCATCAATTCATGGGGAAATTAATTGAAATTTTCTATGCTATGGCTCACTAACTCTAGCCATGCTCCAACTGAAGCTTCCACACCGGACAAGAGCAGCTCTGAATCAGGGTCAGGTTCTGCATGGGTGTGCTCAAGTGTGCTCAGGTGGGCTCAGGTGTGCTGTGCATGGAGGGCAAGTTGTCTTTCCTTTCTGCAGCCAGGTGCCACATACCTTGAGGCACAGTTTCCAAAGAGGGGCTGTGTGGCTCTGTTTGAGGGTTCATCAAGAGCAAGAAACTAGATTGCACAAGGCTTTCAAAGAGGGGCTGGGGTGGCCATGGGAAAGCCTCTGTGAGCAGGTATCAGAGATCTCTCTTAAAACTGACAGTCCCACGTGAAAAATGTCAACTGAAGAACAAATTGCTTGTGAGGTGATGAGACTGACCTGCAGAACAAACACCTGAGCTGCCACAGCCCTGGGTCCATGAAAGTGAACACTGCTTGAATTGCAACCCTCGCCCTTAAATGTCCCAAATAAGAAATGAGGGAATCCGAGTAATCTGGGGATGAGCGCCAGGTGGGAAAGATGGCCCTGGAGCCCTTTGGCGGCAGGGGGGCGGGGCCAGCGGGTCAGTAGGTGTGGCTAGAGGCGGGGCCAGTCCGTTGCATTAATTGCTGCCACCTTAGCATAAAGGGTAACCGTGGTCCTGTCTGAGCGGTGCTGACTCAGCCCAGCTCAGCTGGCTGCACGTCCGACTGCAGAGGGCCTCTCGCCTCACTGCAGCTCTGTTCCCTGTCTCTGATGCCCACTGCTCCTTAGGGTCTCCAGGCTTGGAGCCCCCGGGGCTTTCTGAGGGGCCTCGGCCTTGCCTACGGTCCTCGGCCTGTCAGCAGCTGGCGTGGGGACGAGAAGAGGCAGATATAACTCTCGGAAAGGGAAGGGGCCCCCACACAGCCTCAGAAACTGGTGCTGCTCGCTCCGGCCCATGTCCAGCTCCGGCCTCTCTCAGCTGGCCCCACAAGGCCAGGTCCCAGGCATTCACAGCTGGAGTTGCTCCGGGCTGTGTTCCTGGCTCCCCCTTTAGTGCCCAAGTACCAAGTCTCTCTGACCAGGGAGGCCCGGCCCGCCGGCAGTGAGGGCTGTTGGGGGTGGGGGAGCAGTGCAGCCGCTGCAGAGCTGCTCCCCAGGGCGCTGCATTGCGGAGGCGCGGCTACGGGCTGCATGCAGGGCCGCGCGTCTCAAGGGCAGGGACGAGAGGGCCACCGCTGCAGCCGCTGCTGCTCCTTAGGTGGAGAGACGCAGGCAGCAGGTCTGGCAAAGGCACCAGCTCCCTGGGCTGACCCACCTGAGTCTTTGGGAGCCCCACTAAGTCTCAGGCCAGCTCTGCTTCCAGGGCTAAGTGGGTGGTCCAACCAGGTGCCGGTGGGGGCCAGAGAGACTGGGCTCAGAGGCACCCCCAGGCCCCTGTATCTAGCCCAGGCAGAGAACAAAAGCGAAAAGGGCACTGTACAAAAGTTGCAGGAGGGTCACTGGCTTCTTCCCCTCCAGGGTGACACCAAAGGACCTGGTGGTTGAGAGTCTGGGGACTCCCAGAGGGTCAAGCCTCTAGCGTGGGGAGGGAGCCAGCAAGGACGGCCGGGGCCAGAGGCAGGTATGAGCGTGATCCAGTGCAGGAGGACATGTGGGATGGAGGTGGAGTGACCCAGGTATTTTTAACAGCAGGGCGGTGAGGGCAGCTGTCCCTAGAACTTCACGGGTGCCCGTGGGGACTTGGGAGGCTGAAGGACACCCAGGACAGACACGCAGCTCTGGGCCCGTCCCCCTGGCAGGCCTGCACGCCATGGGTCATGCCCACATATGGCGACCAGGCTGCGTGTCCCCCCAGCCGCCCGTCCACCATGGCTGGTATAAATAGTTAGTCCACATTCTCAGCTGTCCTATTGGAGAGGCTGAACTTGGATGAACCCGGGATGGCCCCCTTGCGCCCCGCCCGCCACTGGAGTGCCCGGGACCGCAGCTGCAGTGGCGACGACAGGACGGGCGGTGAGGCTCTGGGCTCTGCCCCCCCCGCCGTGTTGTGTTCCCTGCTCCCTGCCGGCCCCCTTGGTGGGTGTCAAATCCAGCGGCACCTGGAGAACTCTGTCAGCCACATCCAAGGGCTGAAGAGGGCCAGGAGCTCAGCCGGGGCTGGAGCTTTGTGTCCGGGGTGAGGGGAGGTGGGAGGCTGGGGGACTTGTGCTGGGGTCCCCCAAGGCCCCGCTCGTGCTTTGGGTCCCCCGAGGCCCCGCACCCTGTGGTCTTTCCTCATCATCTCCGGCCATTCCCTCCTGTGCTGGACATGGCAACATGCCCCAGAGGCCTCGCAGCCAGCAGCCTGTCACTGTCCCCAGGGACCTTGCCTCCCTCTATTCTAACCAAGAAGTGAAATCTCTAACATTGGAATTTCACCCCCCCTACCAAGGCTGGTGGAGCAGATGTCCTTGGGTGAAGGAACAGGGCCTGTTGAGTCCCCCTCAAAGTGTAGGTGCCAGTCCTGTGGCTTGGGGTGCACTTCCGTGCCTCCCAATCCTGAAGGCCTGGCCAAGCTGGAGGGAGAACGAAACACACAGGCTTTGGTGTGGGTGGTATCCCTGGCCTGTGGGTGGCCGCAGTGGCCCTCCCACTAGTCCATCTGGAGGTGACGAGGCTAGTCCCGTGCTCTGAGCCCTGCGGTGCCGGATCTGGCTATACGGGCGGATGGGCTGCGTGGATTCCGGGAGTCCCCGTGGTGCCCACTGGGCTTTTCTTATCTCCGGACACATCAGCCATTAATTCGCTCCAAAGCTGCCACCCCTCCCCAGACCTCAGGGCTCACCCATCTGGTCTCAGGCTAGCAGCTCTCTCTCCTGAAATCACACCAGCTTTTACTCTGGTCTGTCTCTGAGATAACAAGACACAAAAATCTGTCTTAGCGTTTTTGCAAAGAACAGCAAAACCCTCGTGCATCCCCTTCCGTCGCTGCCTCCCGTCACCCTGTCCCCCTGCTCTTTGGGTCTGTTTGAGGCGAAATTTATCTCTAGGAGGGACCATCAATTTGCTCTGCTCTTTGTGACAAGTTTATTAAAAACCCGGGAAACTCTGTATTAAACTTTTATCAGTGTTGAGAAATAATACTTTTTTTTTTTTGGAATAGACGAAAAGTTACAGAGCTGGGTTGAATGGGTCTTGATCAGCATCCGGCTGGGTCAGTGCTGGCGATAATGAGAAACAGGGCTGTTTTGGGGATGTGGTTCCCTTTTGCCTCTGAATCGTGGGTCTCCCTTGAGATCCCCCTGCACAGTCGCAGCAGCCCGAACAGAACCCCGGGAAGGCTCCTTTGGCCAGGCCACTCAAACTCCCAGGATCATCATTCTTTGCTATCGATTTTAATAATTAACCAAAATCTGAAATTAAAAATTAATTTAGTGGTGAATCCTAATGTTAATAGGTAGTGCTGGCACTGAGGAAATATTAGGTTATTGATGTTTAAATTTTTAAAACTCCATACTGAAAAATACAAAACGGATCCAGATACAAGTGGGTGGCACCTCCCAGGTCAGGACGGGAGGGAAGTTGGCAGGGAGGAGCTGGCCCCTGCCTGAGGGTGTGAGGATGGAGCTGGAGGGGAGGGGGCTTGGTCTTGGGGTTTCCGTCTCTGTGATGACCCAAGGAGGGTGCAGCTTCAACCCCATGAAGTGGGCTCTGAGGGCAGCATCTTTGATCTCAGGTGGGTCTGGTCGGTTGATCATCCATGAGCAGGATTTGGTGCCACATCTTAACTGAGGACATTGGCCAGAGTGTCGGCTGTGACGTCCCTGGGGTGTTCTCTGCCCACAGTGGACGCTGTTTGCTGAGGTCCTGGGTCAGAGATTGTGGAGCAGCATGGGTGAAGTGGTGCCTCGCTGCCCTTGAGGGGCAAGTGGCTGGGGCACCCCTGGGGCTATGACAGTGGTGACCAGGCATGAAGTGACAGTGACTGGGATCCAGCACCCCCATGTAGGGAAATGGAGGCTCAGAGGGGCCAAGGAAGCCCCGGGAGCTCCAGCTTGATGTGTATGGTCCAGAGCCCAGGGTCGCTCTCTGCTCCACCAAAGGTCAGACCTGGGGACTGCTGGGGCTGCTGGGCGCCAAGGTGGAATTCACTTGATAAGACTGTGCTTTCTCGGTCTGGGGCCTTATCCGGTGCAGGGGGGCTTCCTGGATAAGGTGGTCACCACAGCTCTAGGCCTGAGGGTGTTCAGGAGCAGCAGCAGCAGCCCCACAGCCTTCTGGCCCTGGTGTCAGCGTGTCACCGGCCCACTGGGCAAGGCTGACCAGTGTGGCCCAGAGCCTGCTGCAGGCGCGAGTCTCAGCGCACACACAGAGTGCTGGCCTTTGTCCACATCGCTGTTTGCTCCAATTAGAGCTAATTGGACACAGATCACATTTTTCATAGCATCTAATTTTCTATTGATTTTAACGGGGCTACTGGTGTTTTCGGCAGCGGTTCCCCGCATCTCGTATCAGTTGCTGCTTAAAAATGCTGAGTGTACTTCCCCATGTGGGGTGATTCCATCAGCAGATGTTTTAAAACCTATTTAATTGTTTGGTTCATAAAATGCACAAACTGTATTAGCTGCAGCCTTGTTCCTTCACACACTGGTCAAAAGAGAGGCAGAGGGCGGGTGCAGCTCCCGCTTCTCTGGCAAATGGCAAAGTCACCAGAACCCAGGCTATCCCCGTGCCAGGCTATGCCCTGGGCCAGAGGCATTGCTCACATAAATGCAGAGTCTGTGACATGACTGCAAGTCACCAAAGGACTTGGCAGCAGCCCCACCTGCTTCCTTGGGAGGCCTCGGGGCTTAGCCCCCTTGTGCTTCCCTCTAACCTTGGGGTCAGAGGCCCTGGAGCAGCAGTGCGGCCGCATGGGGAGGGGGCTGTGGTCTGCCTGAGGTCATTTGGGGGAGGCGAGTGCAGGGCCTGAGAAGAGGAGTGGGGACCTCCGAGGTAGAGGGGGGACTTGTTGGGTTTCTGGTCTCTGAGCCATGGATGTGTTTAAGAACTTGGGGCTTGTAGTCCATTAGTATCTGGACTTTTCTAGATAGAAAAGAAGGAAGGTGGGACCCCCGCTGGTAGGTGGGACCCCAGGATGCAGTGAAGAGGTGCAGAAATGTCTGTCAAAGTGAGCTGAAACAGCCAGCTGGGCACATGGGCTGCAGGGGCTCCTCACAGTGGACCCTGCTGTGGGCACTGCCCTGCGTGCCCTTCAGATGCACAATCAAGTGTGGTAATCACTTATTCAGCAAAGGCTTGCTGGAACATTCCCTGAACAAGGGCATGTGGGGTGTGAGGGGAGTAAGAGGCTAGACATCCACGGCCCCCAGGAGAGTGGCCCTTGGGGAGGAGAGATGGGTGGGCTGTGTCTGGGAGCAGGCGATGCCACTCAAGTCCCCATGCCCTGCTCTCTGGGACCCCACAGGGTTGCAGGTGGTGGCATCCTGGGTGCTCACAACCTGAGGGCTTCTGAGCAGCTCAGGGCAAGCTCACTTAACCAACCCAGCCACAGAGCCATCAGCCATTGTCCAAGGTCAGGCAACGTTCTGCAGCCAACACCCTTGCCGTGGTGCCCATGGGTGAAATGCTTGCTGTGCTCCTTGGTGAAAGAGAGTCTGCCAGATCCCTGTAGGAAAGAGCTGGGGTCTGGACCAAGCCCCTGCCCTGGCTGCTCTCTTCTGCTTTGGCTTCCAAATGGCCTTGAGCAGGGAGCTGGCCAGGCTGAAGGGGGACCGAAATGTGCAAGGGGCGTGTCAGGAATAGAGTGTTTGATGCAGAAGCAAAGGCCTGTCATTTGGGGAAATTCCAGCCTCAGGGATGCGTGGAGAGAAACGAGGAGAAGAGGTGGGCTGCAGGGAGGTGCCAGCGCAGATCACACCTTGGGGGATCACCCACCTGGTGCTGAGATCTGGGTTCTTGCCTGACGATGGACTGGGCATCAGTAATGGGGTGCCTGGCTCTCTTCGTTGGTCCCCTTGTGCCAGCCGGGGCATGGAGCCCACAGGACAGCTCTGTTGCTTGTTAAATCTCCGGCTTCATTAGGAATATCGACAGGGGTGATAAACGCAGCCGGGTTACTTCCTCTGCATGGTGTCTTCACCGGGGATGGGGCTACTGCTCTGGGGAGTCTCATATCTGCCCCTGTGCCCTGTGCTCCTGGAGTTTAATGAAGAAGGGGGTTTGCAGAGCTGAGTCCTGTCAGCCCCACTGCCTCCAGGGCTGAGCTCTGATAAAGGCCGACAATCTAGTCACAGGTGTGAGTCTAGGAGGGCCTGACACCCATCCCTGGGCTCTCCCTGGACTTTGGGGAGGTGGTCTTGAGGTGAAAGGCCAGAGCCATCCACAGAGGGGGTCCCGGCCAGGCTCAGCTCTCAGGAAGGGGCGCCGAGACAGGGATAGGGGAAGGCAGCAGCCTGCGTGGTGGGGGCCGGGGTCTTGGGGGTCCTGGAGTGGCCCTGGAGGGAGGGCGTGGTGCCCTGCATCCCATCTCCACTGCCTGAGCATCTGTGGCCATGGCGTCAGGAGACAGGGGCAGACAGGGTCCCAGAGAAGAGCAGCAGGTAGAGTGGGGGCAGCAGGCATGTGTGGTCACATCTCCTGGCCAGGCTGGTCTGTGCTCAGAGGGAGGGCCACACACAGGACGTTGCGCCCCCCGTACTCCCACCCTGCCATTGCCCCTGATGGATCAAGTGCTGGCAGGAAAACTAATTTTCTAAAAAGGAATCTGCTCCCTTTGAATCACTGAGGGTGATCAGGCAAATTCGGCCCAGGCTGGCCGTGCTAACCTCACGCTGACCAGGGGGCCCACCCTCACACACCTGACAGGCTGCCAGTCCACAGTTTGGGAGCCTGGGCCCCAGAGAAGGTCCTCATGTGGGTCTCTGTCTTGCTTCTCCCCCTACAGGCACACAGGTCTGGCTTCCCCGGAAATCTCGGGCCCTGGCCACCTGCAGCCAGGTCAACTGGGCTCATGGTCAGCTGGGGCCCAAGGTGGGATCTGGGGCCTGTCCTGCCTTGGCTGCAGCTAAGGCTGTGATGGTGGCCAATACCCCTTCTGGCCGGCCCCCAGGATGTACACCCATGAGGGCAGGTCCCGATGGTGGTTGCTGGGCCCCAGGGCCTAGGTAGTAGTGGCGCCAAGGGCCTTGGACATAAGGTAGGATGGCTGGAGAAATCAGTGAGTGACAGTGGTGGGAAGAGTGGGAGGCAGACGCTGGAGGCGTGGGCGTCAGCTGCAGCAGCAGGACCTTCCGCCTCCCTCCACCCTCCATCTCCACCCCTGCCTCCTCCAGTCGACCCAGTGGGCGGGCAAGCACTGTGTGTGTGTGTGTGTGTGTGTGTGTGTGTGTGTGTGTGTGTGTGTGTGGTATGTGTGTGTATGTGGTGTGTGTGTGGTATGTGTCCTTGAGTTTGTGAACTTATGTGTGTTTCTGACTGTGAATGTGTGTGAATGGTGTGTAAAGATGAATTTGTGAGTGTGTATGTGTATGTGTCTATATCTGGGCAAGTCTGTGTCCGACTGTGTGTCTGGCGTGTGTGTCTGTGTCTGGTCATGTGACTGACCCTCAGCCCCCCACCCTCGCTCCCCCATGCCTATCCACCCCAGCCCAACAGAGCTCAGGGGCCCCAGCCCATGTGGTCTCAGGGAAGGGTAGGGGCGCAGAGCCTGGACACCCCGTGGCCCCATCTCATCCAGACGTCACCCAGAAGCCGCCTTCATCGTCGACGCTGCTGTTTCCCACGGACCTGGGACCGAATGCTTTGCTAAAGCTGGTAAAATGGAACCAAATCAACTGTTCGATGGATTTGGTCCCCTTCAACCAGCTGTAGCTGCGCATTGATGGCACCTCGGCCCTGCGGGAGGACACACGGCCACATGGAGGCCACTCAGGCCAGCTCGGCCAGGGGACCCAGATGCCCCTCCTCGAGGTGGGTTCCTCGGGGACACCCTGCCCTGGCGAGCAACGAGGCAGCAGAACTTGGCTGCCCCACCCCCACTGCCCTTTCCAATTTACTGTGAAAATAAATGTCTGCTTTCACACCGTAGCATCACCGAGCACGTGTGTCCAGGAGCCGGTGCCACGTGGGGTCTGGCACCCACATCATGCCCACTCAGCCTTGCTCTGCTTTCCCCTTCAGAGCAGCCTTGGTCCAGGAGGTCATCGAGGGCTGCATGGTTTCCTTAGGGGTGCTGAGGGTGGTGATTGGGGGCAGGCCCACTGAGTCCCTGCTCCCACATGTCCTGGGCCACCCTGGGTCCTGGGATAGCTGGCTGCTTGATCAGTTGGCTCCTGACAGAGCCCATCCCAGAAACCTCCCCCACACTGAGGAGCCCCACTCCCGGTGTCTTGTCTCCTTCCTGCTGAAGCAGCTATCAGTTTGGTGTGGAGTCCTGCACCCACTGAGGACTCAGGTACCCGCCCCTCAACCTCAGGAAGGGAAAACTCTGGGCTTGCAGCCTGCCAACCCCGCCTCCCCCACAAAGCTGGCTGTTGCCCCAGAAGCTGATCTGCTAGCTTTCAGTGGATTGGATCCACTTCATGTCTGTCTCCCATGGGGGTCAGAGCTGCCAGAGCCCAGGAAAGGAGCACCCACCCTCGGGAGGGGGGCTTCTGTGAAGATGCTGAGCCCAGACCAGGGGCCAGTTTGCTGGCTGGGCTCCCGTTCCGTGTGCCTGGCCAGGATGGTCCTCCAGGTGAGGGTGGAGGTGCCTCCAGAGCCCTGCCCAGAAGTTGGGGATGGGTGGACCCAGCACCTCACCTTCCGGGTTCTGGGAGAACCTGTGATCCAGGAGCTTTGGAGGCCCTTGAAGAAGGAAAGTGACACATCGGAGCCTGGACGCAGCATCACCGCTGCCCCCTACAAAGGCTTAGCTGAGATGATGAGAGGACTTCTCTTTCATCCTGAATCTCGAGTTTATAGAGGGGACACTGCCCCCCCCCACCTCCTGACTCTGTTTCTCTCACATAGTATCCCTCGGCTCCAGTGGATCGACTTCTGTGTTGAGTAGACGTTTGGGTCTCAGTAGCTGAGGGCCTATAACTTTTGGACAGAAGCCTGGTCCTCACTTTTGTCCTGGACATTTCTTTCTTACAAGATAGCCCTGAAATGCCCTTCACATTACAGTAAAGAAAAGGAAATTCTTGTTTGAAAGAGATTCGTCTTTCTCTCTCTCCTTGATGACATGGATGTGTCCTAGTAACTGACCCTAGATGGTGGAGGATGAGAGGGATGATGGTAGGAAAGGTGGCTGATCTTTCCTATGAGGACGGGTGGGGTCGGGGGGCTTTGCTGAGGGTCCACCAACTGGAAAGCCCCTCCCTGTCTTTTTAACAGCCTCTGCAGAAGGAACCTGCTTCCAGGTTTGCGTGACAGAGGTGGGGGCTCAACCTGCTTTGTCATCTCCCTCTACTTGCCAGTTCTGGGGAAGC
The DNA here is from genome assembly GCF_027580195.1 of Bos mutus. Classification (NCBI taxonomy): domain Eukaryota; kingdom Metazoa; phylum Chordata; class Mammalia; order Artiodactyla; family Bovidae; genus Bos; species Bos mutus. Next base: position 39,221,745 of record NC_091629.1, on the reverse strand, counting down.
CCTCTCACTACCAGACTTTCAAATAAACACGACAGTCGGGCCAAGTGTCAGCAGAGTCCCTGTGTGTGACTTCCTGTCACGTCTCTGGTCTGGTCACACCCAAGGGAGAAAGGAGAGGGGCAGAGTGGGTGGGAGGAACAGAGAACCAACAGACACCCTGGCGGCTACTCGTGAGCCAGGCCTGGGTCACTTGACTGCTTGGGGGTGGTAGGAGGCTCCCCACCAGAATCGCCCAGGCTCTTCAGAGAAAAACCAGGGAGGTGTTAGCACCATGGGAGAAGGACACGGGCAGATGGAGCCAGGCTCCCTGCGCCTGGAGCTACCCTCACTGTGCTGAGGGCTGTGGGTGCGGGAGGGCTGGCTGATGGCCGCTGATCACTTCCACAGCTCAGCGGTCTAGGTGCAGTGGTGGGGGGCTCAGCCTTCTATGTATAGTGGTGGGGGGCTGTCAAGTTCTTTTCTGGGCTTTGACTTTATTTCTAAAAATAAGTAAAAGTAGAAATGTTACAATGCAGACGTCAACAACAAGAAGCACATGTTTTGTAGGCTTAATATAACTGAAACCCGGATGGGTATCATCCGGGCCGTTGAAGGGCTGGTTTCAGTAGATGCTTAGTGTTTTCCAGGACTGTTGTGTCCACAGTGAGAGGCTCACAGGAGGACATAGACTGGTCCCCAGGGCATGTGCCTCTGAGGGTGGTCAAACATCAGGAGACAACAGGCCCTTTCCAGGAGGTGGGTGGGAGTGTGGGGCCCTGACAGGCACCCAGGGTGGGAGGGAGGTTCCCAGCTTGTGGGTGAAGTCTGTCTACTGGGAGATGGCCAGGTCATGTGCTCCCAGTCAAGATCGGAGTGAAAAGCAAATGACACCCAACAGACCCCAGGTGAAGCTAAACCGTAGTTCTCAGCTCTCCTGCCAGAAACGGCTTTCTCAGGGGAGCAGGGCTAGAGCCTATGGAGGCCTTTTTTTGGCATCTTCTAGCACCAACCAGGGACACAGTCACTGACGGGACTACTTGCCCTGCTGCTGCTGCTGCTGCTAAGTCGCTTCAGTCGTGTCCGACTCTGTGTGACTCCATAGACGGCAGCCCACCAGGCTCCCCCGTCCCTGGGATTCTCCAGGCAAGAACACTAGAGAGGGTTGCCATTTCCTTCTCCAATGCATGAAAGTGAAAGTGAAGTCCCTCAGTCATGTCCGACTCTTAGCGACCCCATGGACTGCAGCCTACCAGGCTCCTCCATCCATGGGATTTTCCAGACAAGAGTACTGGAGTGGGGTGCCATAGTCACAGCTTTAAATGTAAGCCCATCATCGCTCCAGAGACGCCAATGATGATGTGTATGAATCTGCTCATCCCTCGCTTTGGCTAAGTGCCCCAGTCCTGCATAAAAATATCAGATCAATAGCCACACATTCACTCTTCTCGAATGAACCAAATGCAGCTTCCATGACCTGCTTCTCCCTGGGTGGGCCTTCTGCTTCTCCTGTCCTGCCCTCCTGTGGGTGTTGGGGCCTGACCCAGGCAGTGTCAGCTGCAGTAACTCCCTGGGACAGCCCCTGCCCAACCCCTCTGGTGTCTCTCCGGAGGGCCTCAGGGGCTGGGCTGAAGAGGAGGGGTTCTGTGTACCCCAGAACTTGGAAAATCCTGGAGAGCAGCTTTGGGGGCACTGAACTTTCTGCAGTCCTCTGGGGTTGTCCCTGTCTTTGAAGGTTTTATAGTGGTTCCATTTCCAAGGTAACTCTTTCCACCTGGCGTATCCCCTTCTGGCCCCCTTCCTCCTGAGCTTGGCAGAGGGGCTTTGGGGGTGGGCAGGAGGCCACATTCTTCCAGCTGGTTTGCTCATCAGGGGAAGAGGAGCAAGGCTGGGGGGGTCACAGCTCTGCTTGAAGACCCACTGAGGATGGGGTGGACACTTCAGTCCATCAGGGAGGGGAGAGGGGCTCTGGCCAGCACGGAGGGGAAGGGGGCCCGGTGGGGACCCCAGGTCCAGCCCAGACCTTCCTGTGCCCCCACATTCCCAGATATACCAGAGACACAAAGGTGAGCTGAGGTCGTTGGCAGAGGTGGCAGGGCCGGTGGGTGACTGGCTTCTGCTGAGAAAAACCAGGGCCAGGAACACCCGATCATTATCTTGAAACTGAAGGACTTTGGGTCCCTGCTCAGGTTTGTCAGAGATGCTTCTCTGTTAGCAGGTCTGCTCGGGCAGCGGAGCTCAGCATTGCCTCAGAGATTTAATTCCTGGAGCCAAGAATGAGGGAAGTTGCTGCAAGGAGCAGGTTTCCCCCATCCTCCTAACTCCATCATGACTCAGACAGATTGGAGTCTGAGAGTCAGAGTGAGCTTGTATGGGTGGGGCTGCCACCCCCTGCCCACCTTGCCCACTCTGGCAGTTGCAAGTAGGACCCCTGTCCATGTGGCCATTGTCTCCTCAGACAAGAGAAGCTGGGAGGGAAGCCGGGGGTCAGCAGAGCAGGGGCAGGGGCCAAGACCACCGGGAGGCGAGGAGAGGCCTCTTACGTGAACCTAAAGGCAGAGTCAGCCACTTCACTGGAGGACGGCCTGTGAGCCCACCAGCCATTCTCAGGGAAGGCCGTGTGCTGCCCTGCAGCTGCCAGGCCCACGTGCAGAGGCCTCCACGAAGTCCTGTTCTGGGACCTTATGGGAGATCCCCAAGCCTACTCTCATCTAAGCTGGGGCTGCCCTGCTTTCCTCTTCATGGCGAGGGTGAGGAACCAAAGATGGCATGCCTGGGATTCACAGCCCACCAGGGAAACACCACCATCGGCATCCTTGCCCTGATGTGTGGTGTCTGGGGGCAGAGAGAGCTGGGGAAACCCTGGGATCCAGGACATGCTTCCAGGAATATCCAGAGTCTCTCACTCCGGGAAGGTGCCCTAGTCTCCCTGTGAGCCTCCCTCCTGTTCTCCTTCTATGTCAGCAGAGTACCCCTACTAAGACCCTTCCCCAACCCTCATCCATCCCTGTGGTCCCTCCCCCATCCACAGCACTGAACTTCTGGCCACTCTCAATGAAGGACATGTCAGCTCTGGATTTGGCACAATTTTCAGTCATTCCTATTTTAATAATAACAACAAAAATAGCACCTGCACATCATGTGCATTGTCACCCCCAAACGGAAGGTCCTCCTGACCGACCAGAAGTTCCCTACTTGGGAAGAGGCTATTGGGGGATTGGACAGAGCACAGAGGAAGGCTGGGGGACAGAAAGTTCCAGGACTGGCCAGTGGTTCATGGAGGGACCTTGGGTAGTAATTTGCCTTCTTCACGTGAGGAAAACCTGCCCAAGCAGGCCAGTGGATCAGGCATGGGGATTTGGGCATAGTGCTTCCTTAAACAGTAGAGAAACCAGTGGAGAGCATTTTCAGAACTTGCCTGTGGACAGCTCCCTGCCAAGCTCACCGCCTGCCCCAAGGCGAGCCCTAGGCTGGTGGGCAGGAGACATGTGGGGATGCCCATGGGTGCATCCTGGGGAGCTGGGCTTGCAGGCGCCCAGCCCCACCCCGTGCCCTCCCCTCTGTGTGTCTCTGAGCCCCAGGTACTGATGCCAAAGGAAGAACCCTTGAGCTGGAAGACGAGAGCCATTAATCTGAGTCTCAGCAACTTAATTAAAATGCTTGCTCGCTAATGGTTCCAGGCGCAACTCGGAATGAGGGTGTTAACACAGAGACTCACTATATTTGGGGACTCCCTAGCCTGAAAACAGGCCTGCCAAGCTTCTACTATACCCTCAACGGACCTAGTGCCAACACACGAATTATTCATGAGGCACTGTATTAATTGTATTGATCTATCAATAATTAATAACGACATGCTAATAACCACTTCTGTGGCTAGTCTATGCTGCTTACTCAAGCCCTCCCCACGATGTCCACCCTGGGATGAGGACCATACAGCTTCGGGGGACCAGAGCCTAGCCAAAGGGCAGCGGAGAGCAGTGGGCACATTGCCTGACTATACCCCACCCTGCCAGAGGGAAGTGCAGAAAAAGTGGCACCAAATGGCATGGTGACATGGGTCCCTCCCCAGGTGTGTCCAGGAGGGAGGCCAAGGGCATCGTCAGGTGTGTCCCTCAGCTGACCAGTTGCTTGTGTGTATGTGCTAAGTCGCCTCATTCATGTCTGACTCTTTTGTGACCCCATGGAGTATAGCCCACCAGGCTCCTCTGTCCATGGGATTCTCCATGCAAGAATACTGGAGTGGGTTGCCATGCCCTCCTCCAGGGGATCTTCCCCACCGAGGGATGGAACCTGCATCTCTTAGGTCTCCTGCAGTGGCAGGTGGGGGTCTTTACCGGTTGGTCAGTTATTCCCAACTGTTGGCTGGAGCTCTGTGCTGCCGGGGTAGGCCCATGGGGGTCAAGTGTGTGGGCTCCGGGCCAGCCTGGCTCCAGTCTCAGCTGTTCTCCTCATGTCAGCAGGCCCGGGTGGGTCTCTTCACCCCTGAAGCTCCACTTGGCCTTGAGGAGGGACCTCCTGCTGGGGGAGGCTTGTTTTAAAAATAAAATAAAAACAAGTCAGTGCTCTGCCCCTTGTCCCTTTTGCAGGGCCGGGAGGGAATGATGTTTGGCAGCTGATGTTTGGCGAACCCCACGGAGGCTGGTGCCAGGAGCCCTCCTGCCTCTGGGTTCCCAGTCCCTCTTCATGGGGGCACTTTCACCCAGATCACTGTTATTAGCCCTATTTTAAAGATTGGAAAGGACATTCTGGCAAGTTAAGGGCCTCATCCAAGGTCACAGCCCATGGAACACCTGAACTGGGCTTCAAATACAGGCAGAAGTTTCCAGAACCACAGAGCAAAGCCGCTAGGTGCCCCTCCTCCCATCCAACAGTTGGAGAGGTGGCACCCTGAGCCTTGTAGACAGGCCCCTTCCCCAGCACAGTCCTGCAGCCCCTCCCCTGCTTTCTCTCTGCTGCTTTTTTCACTTTCTTTCTCTCTGTCTCTCTCCCCCATGTAATAATGATGGTTCCAGGATGATTATCTGGAGGGCCCCCGAGCATAGCAAGCCTGTCCCTTATAGGGGCCTGTGGGGTCTCCCAGATACACTGGGACCCTCGGCTGCTCCACACCTACCCACACGGGCTCTTGTCCTCGGCTTTTTGAGGGCTGGCTCCTTGGGGTGCGTGACTCGGAACGGAGCTGTCACAGTGAATAAAGGTGTGGATCTTGCTTTTGTGCCCTTTTGGCAACTTACCCCGGAAGAGGCCTCTCCTGAGCAGAGCAGACCCTCGGCATCGCGGGGAGATCCCAGTGGGGCCCACTTCCCAGTGCTCTCTGTGGGAGGGGTGGTCATCAAGGACAGGGGATGATGGGAGGACGTAGGATGGGGCTTCTAGTGAACTGTGAGTTCCTCTTGGAGGCTAGCTCTCATCCCTGCCAGAAAGTGGGGTTTGCCTCCAGCAGGGGGCCAGGGAAGGCTCCCAGGCAGTGTCTGTCCCCCCAGGGCTGGCTGTGCTACCGTAGGGCTTCCCTGAGCCTCAAGTCATGCTGACAACTTGGGGACACAGGCCTGGCTGGCAAGGTCCCTCTTGGACAGCATCTCCCCACATGGGTCAGCAACCAAGCAGGGAATGGGGATTGAGCAGATGGGGTTTGCGGTTGGCAGGGGGCATTGGGGTCTTTAGTGCCCATGGGTTCAGGAGCAGGAGGCCTTCTAGGAGAAGCAAAGGTGCAGAGACGGTGTGACCTGGCTGGGGGCAGCACCCCAGCAGCCTGGCACGGGGCCTGCTGGGTGATCGCAGCCAAGTGACCACATGTCCCAACGTCAGTGTCCTGGGCCAGCCGTGCACCCTCATGACCACCCAAGGGTCAAAGGGAAGACTTTGCTCAGCTCCTGGTGGGGAGAGTCAGGCGAACAGGCAAGAAAGCCTGGCCCCTAGTGGACCCTGGACCCAGAGGCCTGTGGGTGCCTCTCGAGGGCAGCCACCCTTCCCAGGCCTGCCCTCCTTTTCTGTGTGTTCCTGCCTGATCTTGGCCTTGAGGGAGGAGCTCCAGGTTGGGGAGGCCCTGCAGGCTTGCACAGCAATGGGAACCTGGTGAACGAATCTGGAGTCTTGGTGCAGCCACACCAAGGCCCCAGTAGCAGCCGCATAGATTGTGGGGGTCTTCGAGCACCAAACCCCACATCAGGGAACCTGCGGTCCCTAGAGGCTGTATGGTCCTGTTGCGAGAGGGGTTTGCTTTAAAGCGAGTTTGATCAAGAAGTTGTTCCTAAGGCTTTGGAGAAACTGCTCTGCGGACAACTTGGGGGAGAGGCAAGGGGCTGGGGCGAGAGGGGCAACTGGCATTTTTCTCACCGTCTGGGTGTTAAACCAGCGGCAATGGCTGCTTTCACTCAAAAACGAGCATTGGAAAGCTTCGGAACACAACATTCAGAGAGCAGGGCGGTGAGGACCCCAGGTCCTAAGAAACCAGGTTTGAGCAGCTGCCCTCCTCCCCATGCACAGTACCCTTCTTTGCAAAGCCCCCAACAGGGCAGAGGACTCCCAGTTTGACTCACCCCCTCCCCACTGCCCCCTCCTCTGGGAGGACTTCACGAGGGCCTGTAGGTCTCTCACTTCACTTCTATTTGCTCCTCCCGTCAAGCTGTTTAGAAAGAAAGCACTTAGCACTCCCCGCACCCCCACCCTGTCCCTGAGTCTGCAGCCCAGCCTAACTGTTACATGTGAGTTTCCGTGACTGAGACCCATAGACTCAGGCTGCTCGGAATATATTCGTCCAGGAACCTGGGTATGTGTGTGCTAGGTGACAGCAGACAACCCCTTGCTGCCGAGAGGGGCTTGTCACTGCCTCTCTGGTCTGAGGGGGAAATGGACAAACAGCAAAACCAGTCAACTGTGCCCTCCCCCGACCAGTGGGGCCACTGCCAGGCTGGACGCCCGCGCTAGCATCTCCCGCTGAAGTCCCCCACTCCGTGTGCACACTGATGGGGATGCCTTGAGGGGAGATGTCAATCTTTGTTCAGCTGCTTGGACAGGTACCACCCACATCACAATTTTCCTTGAAGTTGTCTGATTTAAGCACCTGAACTGGTGTTTGACCAAAGAATTGGGCACCAAGGCCCAGCCGATGAAGCTGTGAAGTCACCTCCTCCCTCCCCAGTGTGATGGGGGTCTTCCCAACCCCACTGCCAGAAGGCGGGGAGGCCTGGTATTTCTGGGATTAAGTCACATCTTCCACCCGCTCTCCCAAAGGAGGCCTGTGATGCAGTGGCAAGAGTCTCGGAAGGATTCATGGCTTCTGGCTCCAGGGAGCCTACAGGCCTGTGAGCTCTGTGCTCATCTTCATCCTAACCCACTCAGGAAACACCTGAGAAGATTCTGTGCTGTGCTCAACAGAGACCAGTAGAGGCAGGGCGCATGGGGTGGGAGGGGTCAAGGCAGTCACTCCTTACCTGCTTTGGGTGAGTTATCAGGGAGGACTTCCTGGGGGAAGAGATGTGAATCATGAGACCCACATGATGGGTAGGAGTTCTGAGCAGGTGACTTCTCCCAAGTTGTCCCCAGGCCTGCTGGCCACCTGGGCCTTGAGTGCCCTCTGGGAATAGGGATAGGTGTGCACCCGTGTTCTGAGTACCAGCAACATGCTTCTGCAGGTCGCAGCCACACCAACTCCAGGGCTTGCAGTCACGGTGAATTCACCCCACATGCCCCGCCCTCACCTGGACACACATGGCTGAGCTGAACACATAACATGTGAGCAGAACCCCCCTCAGACCCAACCTGCAATGCAAGGTCCACCTGCCCTACAGTCAGGTGTGACACTGCTGTACAAACACAGACCATGTGCCCAAAACACACAGGCCACTCACACACATCCCCTGTAGGTGACAGGTCACCACACAGACAAGGCAGCTGGCTCTCCCATCAGAGTCGGCTGTGGGCATGTCTAGGAGCAGTGCACGTGGCCAGAAGACATCCAGAATATTCCTAGCCCAAGGTGGCAGCAGATGGCCCTGCCCAGAGCCATGTGTCCTTCCTGCTAGCCACACTCCTCAGCCCAGATCAGCCGGACTTTTCCACAGCTGAATGGGTTGGAGCCTAGGGACTGAGGGCCTGTGTGACCCGGGCAAGTTGCTGCATCTGGGCCTCAGTTTCATCTGTAAAGCATGATGATGACTGAGAAGCAATGCATTGGGGCACACTGCGGAGGGAAAGCGCTTAGACCCAGACCCACAGGGAGAGGCGCCCAAGGCTGGAAGCACTTCAGGGATCCCGCCCTGGGGCTGCCACCCAAGCAAGACTGGACACCCCCCAGGGCTCACCCTGCAGCCGACACTTCCTGGGCTGCCTGGGTGCTGCCTTGAGGCTACAGGAGCACAAGTGGATGACGCATCACTGCCGCTCCAGGATTCCACAGATGTGTGAACTATGTGTTCCTGAGGGCGAGTGTGGAAACCTAATTTGGTGGCTTCATGCTGCTTATACTCGCTAAAGAAAGCCGCTCCAAGAGAGTATCTGATGAGTGCCTCCCTGAGTGGAAAGCTGCCTGGAAGCACTGGTTCCGGGATGGGGGTGGACAAGTGTCAGTAGAGAGGAGGGTTTCCTGAGTGAGTTCACCTGGGAGCACATGGCACCAATGTCAAATGGCCCCTCCTGCCAGCCTGCAGCCCATCTCTGGGACACCATGAGCTGAGGCTCTGACCACACAGCTAATGTAGCGACTATGGGACCGACGGTCCTTGGGACCCATTGTAGGAAGAGCAGCTTCCAGTAAACTTCATCCCAGGACTGGGAGACTGGCGGGCAGAAGTGGGACCCCCTCTCAAGGAACACTTGGTGGACACACTGCCCAGAGCCAGCCCCTGGTTAGGCTGCCACAGTGGGGAACACTGGCATCTTTGTCTGGGTCCCTGAAGCAGGCACTGGACAGAGGTTTGGAGTAGGTACATAGTCTGTATGGAGGTGATGCAAGCAAAGCCTCAAGGAGCTGGGAGGAGAGAGCAGGAGGAGGAGAGGCCATGAGGGAAAGCTGATGAGGGGTGACTGCCTTGAGCCTTGGGGCTCAGTTCTACCGAGGACCCTGATGTTGCCCCAAGTGAAGGACCTGAGTGTGGGACACTGGGTGTCTACCACCAGCCTCTTGGGGATGGGGCCTCTCTCCTGGAGGCTCTCCACCTGCCCCGCGCACTGTTCACTCAGGCCACAGATGTTCTCTGTGGGTGGCAGAAGCCAAAGCTGTCCAAGGTGGCCCCGGGACCATCCACAGCCCCCCACCTCCCTTTGTGAGCTTGCTTTCAGCACCAAGGAGAGCAGCCGCCAGGCCATGCTGGCCCCACACCAAGGTCTGTGTTCTCTGGGACAGTGACGCCTGGGTTGGCAGCAGGCTGAGGTCAGGTTTGTACACCACACAAAGGCAGAATTTTACATGGTTTTCTGCTGGGGCAGAAAGTGCTGCAATTGTCAAGAGTGATGGCTTCTCAGGCAGCAGTTTGTGCGAGACAAGGTTTCCTTTTTCATCTGGGACATGAATAACCAACTTCCTACCATTCTGCCTGGCCTTTTACTATTAATATTATATAAGTTTCAGGTACACGGTGCTAGGGCTCAACATCAGTATACACTACACAGTGGTCACCCCCACAAGGCCAGCTGCAACCCACCCCTAAAGCCCTCCCTGCTGGTAATCTGCTCCCTGTATCTATCAGTTTGCTTTTGTTTCAATTTGCATTTTTAGATTCCACATGTGAGTGAAATCATATGGCATTTGTCTTTCTCTGTCTGACGTATTTCACTTAGTGTAATACCTTCAGGGTCCATCTGTGTTGTCACAAATGGCAGGGTTTCATTCTTTTTATGGCTGAGTAATATTCCTTTGTGCGTGTACCATATCTTCTTTATCCATTCATCCATTAATAGACCCTTACATTGCTTCCATGTCTTGGGCATTCCCTATCCATCCATTTATCCATCTATCCATCTGCACATCTCCTTGCCTACCGGATTAGACAGGGCTGACACAGGCCTGCAGGTGCATGGGGCCCTTATCTCAGCAGAGCTGGTGTGAAAGTCTTACAGGGACCCAGATATTGGGGGGTGATTCTGGTCAAACCAGCAGGAAATGGCAGTGCTAAGCCCTGAAACCAAATCTGGGGTGCTCAGGCTGACCAGTCCCTGGGCACACAGGCCCTAAACTCCAAATCCTGCATGGCCAGGGCCTTTGCACATGTGTGCATGTGTGCAAGTATGCACGCATGTGCACAGAGGTCAGAGCACAATGGAAGTTGTGTTGAATACAAAGTGTTGCACACATGACACGTGTGAACATGTCATACACACATTCATGCGTGTGTGTACACACAAGCACAACCCAAAGCACACCCACAGCCGCCACCCTTCCTCTGCCCCTGGGAAGAACTTTCAGAGACAACAGGTGAAAATGCGCAGTCCCAGCCCTGGGAGACTTGGAGCCCATTTTTGTCCCAAGTCCTTGCCTGGTTGATGGTGAAGAGTGGGGCTCAGTGACTGGTTGGAGCCTGTGTTTGCAGTGCTGGGCCTGGCATGGTGAATGTGCCAGGCAGGCAGCCGAGCAAGGGCTCGGGCCAGTGCGGGGCCAGGTCACAGAGATGGGCTGCAGGAAAGGGAGGGGCGGGCCAGGCTGTGCCAGCCACGGGGGAGGCGCCTCCGCTGCAGGTCCATTAACAGCATGGATGGAGGCTCCGGGCTGGAGCCAGAGATGACTTAAGAGAACACCAGAGGGATGGGATGTGGTCCAGGAGAACACAGCCTCGTGCCAGGTGAATAATTCAGCAGGCTGGCTGAGACAGGAGGCGGGCAAGGCTGCTCCAAGCAGCCAGTGAAGGGCAGGCAGGACGAGGGTTGGCAGTGGGTTCCGGGTCATCCCCACACCCGTGGAGAGAACAGTGGGGAAGCAGAGGTATGGAGGGCTCCCCACCCTGTCCCCAATTTGTGCCTGAGCTGATGCTTGGCCTCACCAGGGAGAGGCTTGCAGGAGGGCACTGCCTAGCCACACGGGCTCGGGACTCCTGCTGGACCTCCCACTGAAGAGCAGGAATCCAGGGTCAACACAAGGTCAGGGCAAAGGTCTGGAATGTGGGTGTCAATTTGGGGTCATCGATATCTGGGTGACCTTGAAGCCTTGGAACTGGCTGAGGTCACTGGGAGTGTGGACAGCGGGGAGAGGAAGCCTGAGTCCTGCAGCCCCAGGAAGGGAAGGAAAGAGGGGAGGCTGGGATGGGGAGTGTGAGAGAGAAGTTGGGGGATACAGTGTGTGCAGTAAGTGCTCAATAAACACAAAGTCCTTGGTGGCTCAGACAGTAAAGAATCTACCTGCAATGCAGGAGACCTGGTTTCGATACCTGGGTTGGGAAGATCCCCTGGAGAAGAAAATGGCTACCCACTCCAGTATTCTTGCCTGGAGAATTCCAAGCACAGAGGAGCCTGGTGGGCTACAGTCCATGGGTTTGCAAAGAGTCGGACATGACTGAGCAACTAACACTTACACTGTTTTCAGTAAGTTATTGGCTTAAAGCTCCCTGGTCAAGAGACTGTGGGACTCACCTGCCCAAGTCCAGATGGACAGATAGCAAGCTGGTCCCCAGGGTCAGTGTGGTGCTGTCACTTCGGCCATGTGCCCACGTTGCTGTGGTTCCCCTCCTCCGCTTCCTTGTGTGAGGCTCGGGTCACACAAGCTTCTAGGAGTGTGGGGGCTAGCTATGCCAGGACCCAAGCAAGCCATTACCCACCTCCTGCATCCTCTTCCATCAAGGGTGAGGAAGGGTCTTCCATGGACATCCACCCGGAGCCATATTTGCCATGACCAGAGGGCAGATGTTGCAGGCCCATTGTTCAGGAAAAAGTACTGAGGCCCCCACAGGTGGAGTCCCAGCACACAGTAGGACAAAACCCTGCCCTGATGGCTCCCAGTGCCCAAATCTGATGGAGATGAGCCCCTGAAGTCACCTCCGTGCAACAAGGACAATGAGCCTCCAACCACCAATAGGGGAAACATGTCAGGACAAGTGGCTGGTCTGGGACATAGATCAGCTGCATCTAGCTGGGGACACCGTTCTCCATGAGCCCCCTGTGGCCTCGGGAAGGAAGGATTGGCTGTGGGGGGTGCTTTGCTCATGTCAACATGCCCACAGTTGCTGGGGGCTCTGGCTATGTCAGCCTTGGTGCTGGTCAGGCCTGGTTATTGGAGGGTGTGCTGGGCCTCGCCTGGACAGCCTCAAGGGAGGCCAGGCCTGATGAACATCAAGGCTACTTTAGCCAGCTCAGACTGCTGCAGCAAAATACCACATACTAGGTAGTTTACACTACAGAAATTCACTTTCTCAGGGGTCTGGAGGCTGGGAGTCCAAGATCAGGGCCAGCACAGTTTGGTTCTTGGCTCCCTCTCTGGCTGGTGGACAGCTCCCTTCCTGCTGGGTCCTCACAGGGCCTGCTTTTGGTGTGCATGCAGACAGAGTACTCACCTTATGGACCACTAATCCTGCCACGAGGGCCAAATCCTCATGACCTAATGTAACCGTAACTGCCTCCCACAGCCCTGGCTTCAAACACCATCACATTGGAGGCAAGGCTTTAACACATGCATTTGGGGGAATTTTAGGAGGATGTACACTCAGTCCAGGACATGCAGAAATCCTCAACAGATACTGAGAAATCAAATGAAGCAAGAGTAATAAATACGTCATAAGTAAGTGAATGTCAGCTGAGACTGAAACTCCAATATCTGGGCTGCCTGATGCGAAGAGCTGACTCATTGGAAAAGACCCTGATGCTGGGAAATTGGAGGGTAGGAGGAGAAGGGGGTGACTGAGGATGAGATGGTTGGATGGCATCACTGACTCAATGGACATGAGCTTGAGCAAACTCCAGGATATAATGAGGGACAGGAAAGCCTGGAGTGCTGCTGTCCATGGGGTCTCAAAGAATCGGACACAACCTAGCAACTGAACAATCGCAACAACAAAATGGACTTAGCCCTGCAGTGTGTGGCTGGCTCGGTGCTCAGTACAACTCAGGGAGCAGTGAGGACCAGGCCTGAGCTGCCCTGTGCCTGGTGGGGGAGGCAGAGTGCGGCCAGAAGCTGGGTCAAGCCAGCTTGATGCAACATATTCCTTTTCTGCATCAAAGTCCGACCAACATCTTCATCACCAGCACCAGCTGCCCACCCTCCCCCCTCCACCATGGGGAAAGGAGGGCGGGGCTGGACTCAGTCTGAGCTGGGGACCACCAGGCCACACATGGAGTTAGGAGCAGAGGGCTGGAGCCCATTCTGGCCCCTACCTCCCATTCTCTGGGCCACTCTGGCTGCTTGGGACGGCAGAAACCTAGTCAGACCCAAATTTCCCGCCCCACACACCAGCTCCAGGGGGTGAATAATTGGTGGCAGAGCCGATGAGCTCAGAGCTGGTGGCGGGGGCGATCTGGCCGAACAGCAGTGACTCAGCGGGAAGAAGGAAATGGGAAGCAGGCGTATCACACACACACCCAGCCCCGCGGTCACGGGCAAGAAGGGGGACGTGAGACATGTGGGCCATGACAGCTTAATGACCTTTGGTTAAAGCAGCCCCTGAACAAGTTAGTTCAGGGACGCTCTGTGCTGAGACCACTCCATCAGCTGGGCTGGGAGGGGTGAAGACAGGCAGGGGTCTCAGCCCTGCTGGGGTCTGAGGACAAGGCCTCTACACCCCCTCCCACTGTGCTCGCTCCCCTCGAGCTGTGGAGCCGTGCCTGTGGCAGCAGCAGCATGGCCAGGTGGGAGGGGCAGAGGCCAAGTAGGAGGGGCCCTGAGTGGGAAGGTGGGGCCACTCGGGCCAGCCCTCAGCCCCAGCCCTCCAGCAACTCCCATCAAGCCCCCATCTGGGACCCCTTTTGGGGCGTGGTGCCATCTGCCCCTGCCCCTCCTGTGAGAGCTGGCTTCTCAGAGACGGCCAGCCATTCTCTGCCAAAGCTGCCCACACCAGGGATGTGGGAGGAGGGTGCCCTGCAGCCCACCCGTCCTCCAGGGGCCAATTGAGGGATGGCTCACAGCAGTGTCAGGATCAAGCCCCAGGCTGGGGACCCAGCATCGGTGGCCGCTGTCCAGGTGAACAGGCCGCCGTTGGAGACTGGCCATTGGGAATCACATGGCCTGTATTTGTCAAAATGCTTCTCTGAATCACTCTGTGGCCTGATGCACAGTTGGACTGGGCAGCCTGGAACATTTAAATTTTTCACCCTTGGGAACTGCAGGGGAAGTCCCCTCCGAAAGTTCTCCCTCACACCTGTTTGAGCAGCTTTATAACATTCAAATTGCCGCTCATGCCTGTTGGGCACAATTTCATTAACAAGGAATAGAGTGCTTGTGGGTGACACCCTCCTCTTCCTGTGAGGACCAAGCTGCTTGACTTTTGCCCAGGTAGGCGGCAGTATCTGAGATTCCAAAAGGAGAGAAAGATGCTGCTGGTTGGAGAGACAGATAGGTGGGGGGCGGGGGGTGGTTTCTGATGAAGAAAAACCCCTTGCTGGAGAACAAAGGGTAAAAATAGCAGCTCAGCTAAATGGACCACACTCCCAGCCAATGATGCCAGCACTTCCTGCCCGCTGCTCTCCGAGGACCCACGCACTGACCCTGCGCCGGGAAGCGCTGGGCTGGGGGCCAACGGAGCACTCTCGGAGCTGAGAGAGGCCCAGATTTAACTGGTGTTATTCATTAGCTGTTTTACTCAACTGGCTGGCCAGGCCCCAACACAGCCCTGGCTGCCTCCAGGGTTGCAGAGATGTGGGACTATGGGCAAACATCCCCCAGGGCCGGGCAGTGTGCACCTCACAACCCCCCAACAGCATCCTTCTCCTTACACTTTGGTGACATGTCCCAGAGACTCGTACTCCTGAAGCTCACCATCCCTCCGCAGGCCCCATCCAAGGAACCTGGCTGTCAGCTCCCACTTTCTGACAATTTAGAACCCAGACAGATGGATGACAGGCAGATAAAGAATATTTGTTACAGCTTCAAATGTCAAAAATCCCCGTGCGTTAATTGCGGACCCAGGTGTGTCCCCCACTGTGGGTGATGGAGGCTTTGGTCTGGGGAACCTCTCAATTACACACCTGTCACGAGCAGATTCTCTGAGCTGTGGGCCAGCTGGAACCCCAGCTCATTCCAGCTCGATGGCCACACACGGAGGAGTGTGAGGGCCACTGTGTGTCCACCAAGGGCAGGCTAATTTTAGGTTATGTGATTTCCTCTTTAAATAGCATCCGAGGTGACTAGCAATGTGCATGCATGCTCAGTTGCTTCAGTCACTCTGACTCTCGGCGACCCCATGGACTGTAGCACACCAGGCTCCTCTGTCCATGGGATTCTCCAGGCAAGAATGCTTGAGTGGGTAGCCATGCCCTCCTCCAGGGGACCTTCCCAACCCAAGGATCAAACCCACATCTCCAACCCACATCTCCTATGGCTCCTGCATTGCAGATGGGTTCTTTACCCACTGAGCCACCTGGGAAACCCGCCCTTCTCCATATTAGGAGCATAAGCCATTTTAAAAATCTCCTCCTCCAGGTATGTCCAGTGGAGCCACAAGCCCGTGCCAAATGAAGGAAGAAATACGGGTGAGGGCAGCTGGAGGGGCCGGAGGGCTGAGCGGCTTCCAGCCCAGAGGCCTCAGCTTTCCCCCCGAGGGGTCATCCAAGGACCAGGAGTTTTAGGAGTGGAGCGCCCGCCCTCCGCATCCCCTGTCTGGCCAGGCGGCAACATTACAGTCATCGGCTGCAAGGATGCTAAACATAAAACGCTTGCTTTCCGGGAAAACTGCTGACGCGCGGGGCTCTCTGGCAGAGAGAGAGCTTGAGGGAGCCGGGCCTCCCGGATCTGCTTGACACGTGATGGCTTAGACCGTGATCAATTTTCAATCCCTGGAATGAAAATAGTCTTGATTTATGAAATTCCACAAGTTGATTCTTCCCTATGTCACCCGGCATTAGAAACAATGGCGTTCTCCCAGGCAGGCCTGTCGGGCACAAGGGTGACCTCAGACAGGTCCATCTGAGACCCACCCAGCACCAACTGTGCCCCGTGCCTCGCACCTCCAGACATAGCAGAAGCAACTCAAGTGTTCACATCTCCCAAGGAGCCCAACCATACCCACACAGGCTGTATCTGCAGGACCCTGTTCCTATGTTTCCATGGCTTTCACAGGCTCCCCTCTCTGAGACCTTGTTTGCACTTGCTGGGGTCAGCAGTGGTTCTGAAACTGACCCTGACCTCAGGGGTCACCACCCAGAAGATGAAAGATGATGAATTAACGGAAGACAACCCTTTCCAAGTCCACCCACCAGGAAAACTTTGTATTCATGGGGGTTGATGAAGATCTATCAACTTCAGCCCATTTAAAAACCATATAATTATATTCTGTCTGCAATTTCTGGTCACTAATGCAAGACCCTCAGCTAATTATGTAAGTAAAGTACTTGAAGCATCGTTTAGAAGCCTTGAGTCACCACATACCCCAGTCTGCCAGACAGATAAAGTAGTGGGCACACAGATGAATCATTTTATTATTCTGGGATGATGAAACAAGCACCACTGAGGAAAAGACTGATGTATTTGACCTTGTGAAAATTTAAAATGCCTGTATGGTTAGAGATACCATAAACCAAAATTAAAAGCAAATGGCAAACCAAGAATAAGTGTTTCAATCCATGTTACAGATGGACAGTCAACAGTGTTCTGAAAATGTAGCTGAAGTATTGGAGCACTGGCACATCCACAGAAAATGGGCAGAAGACTTGAACAGGCATTTCACCAACTACACCGAGAAACTCACGTCAAATGCCTGACTTTGCCCGAATCAAAGATACACAGTGAAAGAGCCAATGACATTCAATTCATCTTCTGCCAAACTGGCAAATGATGATTTACATTGTCAAGCCAATTCTGGCCAAAGGACAGAGAAAAGGCATTCTTATGCTCTGCCAGACTGGTTCCAAATAGGAAAAGGAGTACGTCAAGGCTGTATATTGTCACCCTGCTTATTTAACTTACATGCAGAGTACACCATGGGAAATGCTGGGCTGGGAGAAGAACAAGCTGGAATCAAGATTGCTGGGAGAAATATCAATAACCTCAGATATGCAGATGACACCACCCTTATGGCAGAAAGTGAAGAGGAACTCAAAAGCCTCTTGATGAAAGCGAAAGTGGAGAGTGAAAAAGTTGGCTTAAAGCTCCACATTCAGAAAACGAAGATCATGGCATCCGGTCCCATCACTTCATGGGAGATAGATGGGGAAACAGTGGAAACAGTGTCAGACTTTATTTTTGGGGGCTCCAAAATCACTGCAGGTGGTGACTGCAGCCATGAAATTAAAAGACGCTTACTCCTTGGAAGGAAAGTTATGACCAACCTAGACAGCATATTAAAAAGCAGAGACATTACTTTGCCAACAAAGGTCTGTCTAGTCAAGGCTATGGTTTTTCCAGTGGTCATGTATGGATGTGAGAGTTGGACTGTGAAGAAAACTGAGCACCAAAGAATTGATGGTTTTGAACTGTGGTGTTGGAGAGTCCCTTGAACTGCAAGGAGATCCAACCAGTCTATTCTAAAGGAGGTCAGCCCTTGGTGTTCATTGGAAGGACTGATGCTAAAGCTGAAACTCCAGTACTTTGGCCACCTCATGTGAAGAGTTGACTCATTGAAAAAGACCCTGATGCTGGGAGGGATTGGGGGCAGGAGGAGAAGGGGATGACAGAGGATGAGATGGCTGGATGGCATCACCGACTCGATAGACATGAGTTTGGGTAAACTCCAGGAGTTGGTGATGGACAGGGAGGCCTGGTGTGCTGTAATTCATGGGGTCGCTAAGAGTTGGACATGACTGAGTGACTGAACTGAACTGAACTGAACTGATGCTCTGCCAGGAGGAGTAGAAATGGGTGTGTCGTTTTTGAAAAGTGCAAAGACAGACCAAAATCCCAGTAAAATTCATGGAAATATGTCCGTAGGAAATAAGTTTCTGCCAGAAGATTTTCATGCAAGGATAGTCATCCTACATAATCCCCAAAGCTGGAAACAGTCCGTGTAAGTTAGGTAAATTATGGTGGAACAGGAGGTAGCCACCAAGAAAGCTGTAGAAGAATATTTACGGGCATGGAATGGTATCCATTGTACACTGTGAAGTGGAGTGAAGGGGCTGAGAAATCTGGGTGGCAACATGTGCGCACTGTCTTATAGGAAAGGAATGAGTAAATAAATAGATGGTCAAGGGCACCTTGACCCTGGTCACTGCTCTCAGGTGACCAAGCAACTGTCGGGAACTTTCTCACTACCAACCAGGAGAAATGACAAGACGATGGGTTTCCTAGCTCCACTGCTGACTAATCAGCTTTCCGTTCCCATCGATTTTGTTCTATAAATCACTTCCAATTGAATTATCTGGAATCATAATGCAAAGAGGCACGTACTTGAACGAGACCGGCAAACACAGACGAGGAAGACGGGCCCCTCCTCTCAACCGATTCAGTGAGTCGATTACTGTAATAACAGAAGAGGAAGCGGCAGGGCGGCCGGGGCAGGCCCACTGTCATAATATTTTCCTTGCAATTAAAACAGAATTTTTAAAAGGTAACGTGAGTGGTGGAGAGGAAAAATCAGTGCCTGCCTTTCAGAGGTGAATAAAGGCGGACCGTGGGAAACAGGACCTGCATTCCAGCTCTCCGCTCACCAGCAGTGGCAGCCGGGCAAGCTGCTTAACCTCAAGGCTTTATCTTGACCTGTAACATCGGGGTGGGGGGGATGAGCCTGTCTGCCCTGCAGAGAGGTTGTCACAGGGTTAGACTCCTCTTCGAAAGTATCTGGTAAGTGTGTGTGGCTATTGTCAGGTGTGTTAAGGTACGTCAGGTATTTAAGCATGACACAACTCCTTTCCACTGGAATTTTGCTTGGCTAAACTTACAGAAATCCAGTTAAGGCTCACGCATACCCTGAACCCATCAGCTCTGCACAGACTGCCCAGGCAGTACCATTCACGACAGCCCCAAGCTGGAGACAGCCCAGTGTCTATGTGCCATTTTAAAAAGATATTTTTATTTATATATTTGGCTGCTCTGGATCCTAGTTGCGGCATGCAGGACCTTAGCTGTGGCATGTGGGATCTAGTCCCCGACCAGCGATCAAACCTGGGTGGCGTGCCCTGGGACCTCTGAGTCCCGGTCACTGGATCACCAGGGAAGTCACTCTAAGTGCTGTTTATTGGATAAACTGTTGCATGTTCGTACAATGGCACACAACACAACAACACAAAGAAAGAGGCTACCACTGAATGAGACAACCAGGATGAGTCTTGCAAATATAATCTACATGAAAGAAGCCAGCCACACACACTGAATGACTCCACTGAAGTAAAAGACAGGAAGCTAGAAAAGAGGACACAGCCTCTCAAGAAAGTGAGCCTAGAATTGTTGTCTGACCCAGCATCTCTGCCTCTGGGTATTTACCGGAAGGAATAAAGGTAGGATCTTGAGGAGATGTTCACAGAGTTCTTCATAACAGCATCACCAAAAGGCAGAAAC
The DNA here is from genome assembly GCF_027580195.1 of Bos mutus. Classification (NCBI taxonomy): domain Eukaryota; kingdom Metazoa; phylum Chordata; class Mammalia; order Artiodactyla; family Bovidae; genus Bos; species Bos mutus. The sequence continues at coordinate 39,202,205 of NC_091629.1, read as the reverse complement.
AACCCAGGGCCAGTGGCACCCTCTGCTTTCTGTTTAGGGGGACGTCGAGCCCAGGCCTGGAGGAGCCGAGGCCTTGATGATTTGAGGCAAGGCTCAGATCGGCTCACTCGGCAGCTGAGTCCAGAGGACATGGTCAAGGACACCCCCTCCCAAGATGATCCGAGGGGACACCTGAGGCCTCAGGTGCCCGGATACACAGGGATGGGAGAAGCAAGCCTGCTGGGGGATCCTGTAACTTCCTTTTCTGCTGTAACGAAGACGGGGACTACCAGGCATGGAAGAACCACACCTGCCTGGACACACAGCCAAGAGCGAGAATCTGGCTCAGAGGCAGTGCTCCTAAAGTCACCAGCAAGGTCACCTTCCTCCATGAAGCTGATTCACTCCCCTCCCTCCTGGGAAAGCTGAGTCCCTCACGCACCCAAGGTTCTCACTCAGCAGGACCGGCAGCCGGCCAGACGTCCCTCCCCTCCTGCCTGCAGACACTGGCAAAGATACCCGCTGTCCTGTGGCTGCTGGAGTTGGGGTAGCTGGGCAGACCCAGGGCCCGGGGGCCCAGGGCTGCTGATGTGCTCTGAGCTCAGAGCATGGAGGAGCCAGTTCCTGTCCCTCCTGTCTACCTGTTCCTTCCGCGTGGAGCCCTTCCTCCAAGGGCAGGTTTCTTGCACAGCCGCAGCTTTTTAGGGGCCCAAAAGGGCAGGAGAGGGTGGTGACCGGGCACCTCTGCCAGCCTGCCTGTGTTCCTGGTGGCTCCAAGGTCCCGAAGCAGCCGGCTGACTTATCACCTTCTGGGCGTCATCACCTTCTCAGACATGCATCCCAGGGAGGCGCTGCCCAAGGGTTCTATCAAAACACAGAGGAAGAACAAGTAGGAAACACAGGTGAGGGGTGGAGACCATGGCGGCATCCAGCTCTGTGTGACCGGTAAGCAGCCACCCTCCGTGCCCACAGGGTTTTCACTGCACCTGCTGCCCAAGGGAGGTGCCAGGAGAGTGGGTGTCAGACCGCCCTGCTTCACATCTGTCTTCTAGTGCTGTTGCTCACCCACAACGGCTGGAGAAGGCTGCCACCACCTCCCAGCTTTCACAAGGCGGGAGGGCCTCAGGGGACACGGGACAGCGTCGCTGGGACAAAGCCACAGCCAGCTCGGCAGACCCAGGGCTGGAGGACCCATGTCCCATCAGGGACCCCTCACTGTGGCCCAGCTCTAGAGGGTTCCACAGCCCCACCCTGCTCACCACTGGGCTCCCTGCTTCTCATCTCAGGCTGGCTGTGCTGGCTTTCTCAGTTCTGGCCCTGACCAGAACACCATGAACACAGAACTCTGGGTGTGCAGGTTCCCTACTGGTGCCCAGTGGATCAGGCTGCCATGTACCTCCCCCGACACACACATTCACCACCAGGGCCACCAGACTCCTACCCCTACCTGGGTCAATCTCACCACCAGCCCCACAGCCACCCAGGAGCCCAAGAGTTTGGTGGGCCAGGCTCAGGTCGACTCCCCACTGGCCCTGCTGTGGGCCTCCAGCCCACTGTCCCCTGGCCTGCCTGGAGAACTCATGGCCCCTCAAAGACTGGAGAGCTTCCCAAAGAAAGAGTCACTACCTGTCAGATGTCTCCACTGCAGCTGCTGATGGCAGGTATCCACCACGTGACATCCACTTCCTGAGCATGGGGTGGGGTGGAGGCTGAATGAGTCTGGGACACGGTACCCCAGGAGGTGACTTTGATGGAAGGGTGAGGAGGCCACTGCCCGTGAGCAGTTAGTAACCAGCAAAGCAGAGCTCTCTCTGGAAATGCCCATTGCTGGAAACACCCCAGGAGAAGTCTGCTGCCTTGCAGGGGGATCATTTGTCACCCAGATTGGCCCTCCTGCCTAAGCCCTCCAGGACCCGCCTCCTCTGACAGGTGGTGAGTGGGGTCCAGGACACCCCCCAGGCCCCAAGAGCCTCTGCATGGTCCAGCCAACGGCAAGAGGGAGAGGAAGCTCCTGGTTGGAACACCCTTCTGGGAGCCCAGGGCAGGGCCTTGTTTCTGGGTGGAGACCAGCCTCTCCCCTGGGCCCTAGCTGGTAAGCTGAGCCCCCTCTGCAAAGGAGGGGTCAGTGGGACATCCACTATGCCCACTGTGCTGGGGACTGAGGCCCAGACTGACCCCTCTGTGGCAGAGACCATGGGCTTCACACCACTGTGTAGTCAGCACTGTGTCCAGCACCACACCCACCTCATGTAGATGCACACACAAACACAGAGACACAGACACACACATAGATGTAGACACACACACACACAGAGACACACAAACATAGACATACACATAGACATAGACACACACACACAGACATACACAGATGTACAGACAACCGTAAACACACACAGACACATATAGATACACACACAGAGACACAGACACGTAGATACAGACACACACACAGTTACACATAGACACACACACAGAGACACGCATAGACACTCAGAGACGCATATAGATACACACACAGACACACACACACACATAAATACACACACAGATACACACACAGACACACAGAGACACACACACAGAGACACAGAGACACACACACAGAGACACACAAAGACACACAGAGACATATAGACACACACAGAGCCATGCATAGACGCACACATAGACACACACACATAGACACACACACACACACAGACATACACAGTGCACACTCTTCTGCCACCCAGAGACTCACAGCCTCCAGCATCACTCACCACTAGGTGGCCCATTAAACCTTCAGGTTTTGTTTGTTAAACTCGTGCATCTAGATTATTACATGAAACAGTTAAAATTAATTTTAATAAATCTTTGATTTACCCTGAAATAGCCCCCAAATTATCATTTCAACATATAATCAACATCAGGGGTTATTAATGAAGTATTTTACTTTCCTTTTTTTCTGCTGAGTCTTCAAAGTTCCCAGATGTTTTATGCTTACAGTGCATCTAAGTTCAGAACCTAAATCCTTACCAGAAATCATTGCTTATACTTAAATTTCATAAGATCTATAGTCAAAAAGGACACTCATTTACCTCAGTTGTTTTAAACATACTTAAAAGCTTTCAAAAACTGCACAAGTATCAGTTTAAATTTTTAAAGGTAACAAAATCAGCTTAATGTGCTAGGTGGCTGGGACTGGGTATCAGAGGCAGTGTCTCCAGCCCCCACCTTCAGGTAGCCCACCTGGGTTAACAGCCGTGAGATGAATGACGTTACCGGTGTTCTAAAGGACAAGCAAGGTGGGGCGGGAGCAGATGCATGCCCTGCCGGCATAGAACCAAGAGCAGAAAAGTCTCAGTTACCAGGCACTAGCTGGGTGACCTGGGGGGCCAACCCCACCCCTGCAGAGAGATGCCAGCTCAGATCCCAGGCCAAGGGATTGAAAGCCCTTGGAGCAGGCACAAAGAGGAGAAAGGACAGCAAGGGGACCTGGGGAGGGAGGGTGCCTGAGTAGCAGCTGAGATGCTGGTTTGTGGGCGGAGAGTGGTCCCTAACAATACCTTCATCCTAACCCTAAATCTGTGAACCTTGCTTGGCAAAGGGGTATGAGCTGTGAGATGGGAGATGAGCCTGGTAGTCTCTGGGGTTGAGAGCAGTGAGGCTGGAGGCTCAGAGCCAGAGGAGACGTGCGATGGAAGCAGAGGTGGGAGCAATGTGGGGAAAGGGCCATGAACCGTGGGACGTGGCGCATCTGAAAGCCAGAACAGGAAAAAGCCTCCGGGAGGAGCTCCATCCTGCAGACACCAGAGGCAAGGAGGCCAGGACTCTGGCCCCAGAGCTGCAAGGTGCTGGCCATGTGCTACTCTCGGTCAGCTCAGGGACATGTCACGGTAGCCAAGACTCGCCACCTCCCTGGGAGGAGCTGGGTGCTGCCAGCACCATGAGGTTGCCAGAAGCCATGGCTGCTTTAGAAGGTTTGATCCATGCTTCTTAAATATTAGTGCATGATGGGACAGTGACCCCAAGGCCACACGCTTCTGGGCAGCTTGTAGTCTTGTCCCCTGAGCTCTCCTACAGCCCCACTTACTGCCCCACTGCACATATGGACAGACTGAGGCCCATGGCGCAGCCCACGTGCCAGCCTCGTGGGCATGGACCACGGAGAAGCCCAGATGGGGCAATATTGTAACGTGCCTAGGGTTAGGGTCAGGCTGGTCAGGTCTGTCCTTGGTTCCCTGGACGGACCTACTGTGCTGTGTAAAACTTCCCAAGGCTTCCCCCCTGGAGCATTTAGGAGTTTCCGTGGGATGATGGGGCTCACCTCTGTGTACTGGAGTGACACCCACTCATGGGGACAGATGTCGCAGTCAGAGACAGAGGGAGCTGAGACAAGGAGCCACGTTTCCTCTTCGACCAGAGAAGAGGAAGAGGGTGGCATGAATATTCAGATCAGTGATGTCTATGAACCTGAATAGCATCACTTGTGCCAGCAGGGCGGTGCAGGGAGGCACTCAGAGAGATCTGTACCTGACCCCACCCTGGGGGACTTCCAGCCTTACACAAGCTGGTTGGTTTTTTTTTTTTTTTTGTTCTAAAGATTTAATTGCTACTGTGGAAAATTCTGAAAGAGACGGGAATACCAGACCACCTGACCTGCCTCTTGAGAAACCTATATGCAGGTCAGGAAGCAACAGTTAGAACTGGACATGGAACAACAGACTGGTTCCAAATAGGAAAAGGAGTACGTCAAGGCTGTATATTGTCACCCTGCTTATTTAACTTACATGCAGAGTACACCATGGGAAACACTGGGCTGGAGGAAGCACAAGCTGGAATCAAGATTGCCGGGAGAAATATCAATAACCTCAGATATGCAGATGACACCACCCTTATGGCAGAAAGTGAAGAGGAACTAAAAAGCCTCTTGATGAAAGTGAAAGCGGAGAGTGAAAAAGTTGGCTTAAAGCTCCACATTCAGAAAACGAAGATCATGGCATCCTGTCCCATCACTCATGGGAAATAGATGGGGAAACAGTGGAAACAGTGTCAGACTTTGTTTTTTTGGGGGCTCCAAAATCACTGCAGATGGTGACTGCAGCCATGAAATTAAAAGACGCTTACTCCTTGGAAGGAAAGTTATGACCAACCTAGATAGCATATTAAAAAGCAGAGACATTACTTTGCCAACAAAGGTCCGTCTAGTCAAGGCTATGGTTTTTCCTGTGGTCATGTATGGATGTGAGAGTTGGACTATGAAGAAAGCTGAGCACCGAAGAATTGATGCTTTTGAATTGTGGTGTTGGAGAAGACTCTTGAGAGTCCCTTGGACTGCAAGGAGATCCAACCAGTCTATTCTAAAGGAGATCAGCCCTGAGATTTCTTTGGAAGGAATGATGCTAAAGCTGAAGCTCCAGTACTTTGGCCACCTCATGTGAAGAGTTGACTCATTGGAAATGAGTCTGATGCTGGGAGGGATTGGGGGCAGGAGGAGAAGGGGTCGACAGAGGATGAGATGGCTGGATGGCATCACTGACTCAATGGACGTGAGTCTGGGTGAACTCCGGGAGTTGGTGATGGACAGGGAGGCCTGGCATGCTGCGATTCATGGGGTCGCAAAGAGTCGGACACGACTGAGCGACTGAACTGAACTGAACTGAACTGAACCCACTTTTGGTGTTTACCTGACTTCCAGGTGCTTTGAAAAGGAGCTTACCCTGGGAGGTGGGGGAGGGCCTGGCTCCTGTGCAACTCTCAGTCAGTCCGGGCAGTTGCAGGGCTTTGTGCTTTCTGGAAAGAGTCCATGTGCCTGAACTCACAGCTTCGCCCTGTACCCGTCACAGAGGGCCGAGCAGCTTCTCTGACACACTGGCTCATGTCCACAAGGACAGTCTGTGACACAGTGGTCCCACTGCCCGAGGGTCAGGAGAGGGTGCTATCAGAGGTTGCCGGGAGCCAGGCAGTCAGGAAATTTCTTTCTCAAACTGCCGCAGGGCAGAAACTTGCCTCCCTTTTTGGCCTGGTTATTTTCCAGAACTGAAACTTTCCTCTCAGGGGGCAGGAAGGACATGAAGCCACTGGCAGCTCAACCAGAAACATTTCCGACCGACCAGAAGTCACAACTGCCCAGAGTGGAGCCAGGACATGACTCAGCAGAACAAGGGGGTTGGGGGCAGGGCCGGAGGCAGCCTGGGGACCGCGGGGCACCCCCAGGTCTATGGAAGCTGGGAGGCCTGGCCACCCGCTACTTTTCAAACCATGTGCTCTCTGGCCACACTTTAGGGGCCCTGATGGGTACAGAACAGTATGGAGGAGGTGGTTCAGGTGAGCAAAGACCCAGGACAGGGCCAAAGGCAGGAGAGGGGCTGAGGAGGTCACTACTCCTGTTCCCATCTCCTGCTCCCATGGTGGGAGCATCTGGGAGTGACAGGAGGGTACGCCAGTGAAGGCTTCTCCCACTTGCCATGCGGGTGGACAGCTCTGTGTGCCTGAACTCTGCCCAGCTCCCCCTAGATGACCCCTGAACCAGACCCAAGCAGAAAGGAAGTCACGTGTCAGGCTGAGCCTGTGTCCGGGAATCCTGCTCTGCCCTCAGGGCATGGGGTAGGATGGGGGTGGAGGCCCTCCCGGAAAGTGATGTTCAGGTGGGCACCCTCAGGACTCAGCAGGTACAAGGTTCACCTGCCCCTCCTTCCCTGACCACCTGGGCCCCTGCACTGCCCCCTCCGAGGCCACTTGGGATGGAGCTCCCAGACCTTGGGTCTGCTGGTCATGGCAGCATAACCATGCTGACTGATGTACTTTTGACCTGAGCTCAGCCCCAGAAGTACTGGGAACAGACCCTCCCCACTTCTAGACAACTTCTGCAGTTCTGTATTTGGATATCTCTACGGGAAGTTCTTTGTTATTATCTAAGTAGTCACTATCCAAAAAGGGAAATGTCCATTCAAACCACACTTTGCCAGTTTTACCAGAAAGACCAGATAAAGCCGGAAATTGCATGAAAGGATGGAGCGAGGCTTCCCTCAAGACAGAGGAAGTGGGCATCACACCCTCCAGTGTTCAGAGGGGCCATACTGTTCCCACTCTCAAGTGTCAGCAAGGGACGAGTGGGGATGACACAGACTGTGTCCCCAAGTCCCCCAGTCCCTGTGGCCACCGGGAGTTGCAGGTTGGCCTGAACAGAAGCCGAAGCCAATCAACTCCACGCAGGTCAGCGGAGCCCTGGGTGTGCTCCCAGAATCCATTGTGGGGAGGCCCCCCTTTCACTTTACTCCCCAGAAGTGAGGGTGAAGAAAATGTAAATGCAAATCCCCATTTCACAAGCTCAGTTATCATAATAAACCATCTCCCTCCCTGGTGGCTCAGATGGTAAAGAATCTGCCTGCAATACAGGAGACCCAGGTTCGATCCCTGGGTCGGGAAGATCCCCTGAAGAAGGGAATGGCAACCCACTCCAGTACTCTTGCCTGGAGAATCCCCTGGACAGAGGAGTCTGGTGGGCTACAGTCCGTGGGGTTGCAAAGAATCAGACATAACTGTGCAATTAACACTTTTTTTCCACATCCAGGCAACTGCCTATGAGGTAGAAGAGAAGCTGAGAAAGTGCCTTAAGAGGGGGACCCTCAGCCTGGGGTCACTGTCTGGGGTGGACACTGCGAGCTCGTGCAGGGGCAGCAGCTGGGACCCGAGAGCGAGCACTCTCCTTGACCGTCACCCTAGGAAGAACTCTGCTCCACGGGCCCGCAGGCTGAAATTTCCACTGTTTTCCATCCTTCGGTTATTATGTTGCCCTGAACAAGACAGAACACGTAGGACAGGGAAAAGCCCTCCCCGAGGCCGCCTTCCTGCCCTGTAGGACCGCAGCTGCCGGGATCCATTTCCTGCTTGGGAGAGCAGTGCCAAGGACAGGAGTGGGGCCGGCTGCCCATAGGCTGGCCCAAAGCCCACCCAGGGTCAGAAGACAGACAGGTGGGTCTCCATGACATGGGAGCAACCTCACCTGCAGGAGGTGGTGGAGCTTCACTGGAAGTACCTAGCTGCCCCCTGGGCTGGGTCCCCACAGCCCACACTTCATACCCCCAGGGCTTTGCACAGTGAGGCAGTTCATGTGCCAGGGTGGGGGCTGGGGCCGGGCTGGGGGGGCATGGGTACAGCTCAGAGCTGGGCCCAGGGTGTGGGATGAGGAGCCCAGGGGAGGATGGGATGGCAGGTGACTCAGTGAGCAGTAAGCGGCCCTGCTCCCTACAGCCTGGTCTTTTCTGGGTGCCCTCCTCTCCTTGCTCAAGTCAGCTCGGGGCCCACTGAGGCCTCAGACCAGGGGCAGGGTTCTCTGGATAGAAGGACACGTAGGGAGAGGTCAGAGGCCTTCACGTGGGGTTCTCGATGCCCCCTCCTCCTCTGTGCCCCTCTCTTCTGTTGGCAGCTCCCTCCCAGGCCCCTCCCAGCTGAGGGGGCCCAGGGGGCCCAGGCCCCACATACGTGCCACCTAATTTCCACAAATGAGGGCCCATTTCTCGCATTCAGGCCTCACTGTTTCTGAAACCCAGAGCAATACCAACACCACCATTGACCACATATCACTCACCACAGTTTGCCAGAGCCGGGGGGAGTCTGCTTAGGAGTGAGACCCAGAAGGCAAGGACACCCCCAGACAGTGCTCCTGTCACTGTAAGCAGAGCCTGGACAGAAGGCAATTAACACCTCCCAGGCCATGTAGAAGCATAATTAATGAAGGTTATGAGGAAAATATTTATTGAACACTTGGTTTTTTCCATTTCCCTGATTTGAGACAACCGGCTATGAGTCACTTGTCATCCGTATTTGAGTTAATCAGACTGGGCAGCCCCCACCTCGCTCAGCCAACTGTGGAGCCTGCCCTCTGGGGCCCTGGCCTGCACAGCTGTCGCACACCGGCTCCATCCCATGGACAGGCACAGTTGTCTATGCTTCACCCACTGGTGAGCACTCGGTTGCTTCCATCTCTTGCAGTTGTGAACAGTGCTGCTGTGAATGTGAGTGTACAAATATCTTCTCCAACCTCTGCTTTCAGTTCTCTTGGGGATAATATCCCCAGGAGAATTGCAGGATCATATGGTAATTCTGTTTTAAGAGGTTTTTTTTGCACAATTGCCAGCCTGTTTTTCACAGCTGCACCATTTTACATTCCCACCAGTGATGCATGCCCTCGGACTTTTTGAAAAGCCCCCGGAGGGTAGAGAAGGAGGCGGGTGTGCTCTTGAGAAAAGCTGACATGAATTCCCTGGAAATGCTGTCCTGGGGCCTCCCCCTGCAGCCCCGACCCACACGGGAGCCTGGGTCCCAAGTTGCTTGCAAACACGCAAGGGACAGGAGCAGGAAACAGTCTGAACCAAGTTCACAGCTGGTGGTGGGGGTGGGGGGCTTCCAGGGGCAGAGAATGGCTTGGCCTAGTGGTGGGGGAGGAGGGCTGACTCAGGGCTGCATCCTCAGAGCAGCCTAGGCACCCTCAGCCCAGCACAGGGGAGCAGCCAGAAAAAGGGTCCTTCCAGAGCAAAGGAGGGATGGGGAGGCAGGGGAGACGGGCTGTGGGTGTGAGGACCAAGGGCTGGAAGGAGCCCAGCTCCTGCCTCAGTGGGTGGTGTGTGGACTGACTGTGCCCACAGCTGGACCTCGCCTGTGACTGAGGCCTGCATGGGAGGAGCTGGGGCCATCCAGGGAGCTGGCACTGCCTTGGGGAGACACCCCCACCTCGAAAACATGGTGTCCGGGGCCTGGGCGGAGCCCTCCTGCACTGACTCCTTTCCCCTGTGGCTTCCTGAGTGCTGAGCTGGAGGTGCCTGGGCCCCCTCTGAGGACCCAGCACTCCCAGTAGATGAGGGTGGGGGTGTCTAGGAAGTCAGCACCCCTTGCCCCCACCACCCAGGGCTGACAGTGGGTGTCCTTCCCTACCTTTTGCTAAAACAGGTGCTAGGCCGCAGCGGTGTAGCCAGCGGGTACCTCACTCTGCGGCATCTGGGCAGCATGGACGTTGTCTGGTGACGAGGACCTCGCTCCCCATGTGACACTGGAAGTGGCCGTCACCAGCCAGGACCGGAGAGACCATGGACGCAGGAACATACCACCATGCTCAAGCCAAGAGCGAATGGTTCTCTTTTAAAAATATCCTGTAACAGAGCTCCCTCGTGGTTCAATGGTTAAGAGTCCACGTTGCAAAGCAGAGGACGCTGGTTCAGTCCCTGGTCTGGGAAGATCCCACATGTGGCAGAGCAGCTAAGCCCGCGAGCCACAACTACTGAAGCCTGTGCGCCCTAAGAGCCAGTGCTCTGCAACAAGAGAAGCCACCGCTGAGAGGCCTGCGCACCACAACGAGAGAAGAGCCCACGCGAAGCAACAAAGACCCACCACAGCCAATAAATACATGTCTTAAACATCCTTTGATATTGTTATAATGTCAATCTTGCAATAAATAAAATTCCTGTGACAAACAGAGGAGGCAGAGGGAGCGATAGACACAGAGACCCAGAGAGCTGAGGCGGGAATAAAGCCTGGGGGGTAGGGGCAGAAAGTCAGTGAGGCTGGGGAGGGAGCAAAAGGAGTTGGGCCTCAGAAGGGACACGGGACATCCTGGCCCAGGGTCTGGGGTCCCTGGGAGCCCTGGCAGTTGGACGCTGGGAAGGACAGGGCAGGACAATGCACAGGGTGTAGACAGCGAGCAGAAGCGGCAGTGGATAATCTTGATGAAACGCAGGGGCCCGTGTGCACTGGTGCCCGGCACGGCCCCTGAGCTGGCACCTCACAAAGACACACCGGCCTGGCCCAGGGACCCATGGGGACAGCGGCAGAGATGACGGGCCAGGTGCAGAACAGGGAACAGGAAGAGAGAGTGACTCAAGAAATGGTTCTGAGAAGTGGGTGTGGGCAGAGGGGCTCAGCTGTCTCGAGCAGATTCACTGAGTGAGATGAGGACTCGGGGAGGGAGCAGGTGAGGGCCCCAGGAGGGGGTCCTGGGCCATGACCCTGTCTGGGGAACAATGGGAGAGGCCCACGAGGATGCCTCCCAGGACCACAGGGCTCGTGGGGAGAAGCTGGAGGAAGCCTGGTGGGGAAACGGGGTTGGAGCAGGGGGACAGAGGGAAGAAGCCCTGGTAGTGCCAGGGCCTGAGGCAGAGAGGTACGACAGAGGACACCCAGTGGTGAGGCCTTGTAGGGCGGGGGACGCGTTCCCCAGAGATGCTGCCAGAGGGGCCTCGCCGGAACCAGGTGAGTGGTTGGGGGCTGGGGGGCTGGATGGAGCTGAGGGCAGCAGGGGCAGTGTCGGGGAGGGGTCTGCACAGGAGGAGGATGGGGTGACCCAGCCACAGTCGCCGAGGTGTTCAGGTTCAGAGGTAACCTCATTAGCCCAGCCAGGAGCAGCTGGAAGGGTTAGGGGGGTTGAGAGGCGTGGCTGCAGAGGGGGGTCCGGCAGGCCTGGCCTCCACCTGAGCGGAGGGGGAGGCTGCAGCGGGGGAAGACAGGTGGGAGGCAGGGGTGCCTCTGCAGGCCTTGCTGAGCCTGGAGGAGACCCATAGGGCCCCCGGGGCCCCCAGAGCCACAAGTCGCCCCACTTCCTGCTGTGGATCAGGCCATCTGGGATCCAGAAATTGACCAGGCTCTTCGAATCCCCTGAGGGGCTCCGTGTTCCTGGGGTTTAATAGAACATTCAGGCCTCTCAGTGAGCCAGAAAATCGCATTTGTACCCTGGAAGGAGAAAACGTTCTCCTAGGTGGGAGAGGGCCAGCTCCTCTGCAGGGCATTGGCCACGGGCCACACAGCTGCCGAGGGTTGGACAGACCTCACCACTAAGGGGCTTTAGATGTCGTTCACTCTCCCTGAGAACTGACTTGAACCCGCCTGCCCACTGGATGGGCCGTTCAGATCTGAGCAAGTCGGTACAAGCCGAACAGGGTCCAGGTGGCTGCCAGGCTTCCTGGGCCCCACAGACGGCAGACACCTCCCCGGAAGGAAGCTCAGGACCAGGAGGCATCCCCCTTGTATGCCCAGGGCACTGTCTCCTGATTCCACACCCCCCAGTAGCCCTTTCAGTGGCCTCAGCCAGGCCCCAGGAGCTTGGAGAGGGCCGGGCTGGTCACTCTACCCCCAAGTGAGGCTCCTCAGGGACCCCACACACCTCAGGCAAACCCCAGAGTCCCATCTGGTTGCCAGGAGGATCACACTCACAGGTCCAAGGGTCTCCTCCCTGATGGCAGTCAGACCCTTCTCTCCTCCAGTGCACCTTGGCCCCTCCAAGGAGTCAGACCCCACCAGGGCCTGGCAGACCTGCTGTGGCATCCACAGCACCCGCCCGGCTCTCCACCTCCACCGGCAGACTCATCTGCCCCTGCTGTCCCAGAGCCACGGTTGGCCCTCCTTTCTGGCGGCTGCAGAGCCATGTCACGTCCTCTTCAAGGCCACAACCCACGGACTTGTCAGGACCCTGGAGGCAGTCCTCCCGGAGGGGGCGTCTCCCACCCAGCAACCCCCCAGCACCCTGAGAATGGCTGCAGGGCATTGGCTACTGCACTGTCTCAGCTCCATCGCTGAGCTGGAGCCCAGGGTGGTGGGCTTCTCAGGGGGTAATTGGTCTCTCATCTTCTGGTGATGGGAGGGGTGACTGTCAGGCCTTGGCACCTGTCAGTCAGATGCAGCAGGGCAATCTAGGATATCTGGCTGCAGCTGATCCTCTGATGGTTGGAAAGGTCCTAGATTGGGGAGGAAGATGTGTCAAGGGCTCAGGCCACTATTTGCCCTGGCTTGGCCAGTCCTGGTGACTCAGTGAGCAGTTGGCAGGAAGTGGCCATCTCTGGTCATGGTTCTGGGACTCTGATAAGACCATCCTGAGCAGAGAGGACACTGGGGGCCTTGTAACAGAACCCAGCAATACGTCAGCTTCCAGGGGTAAAGAAGAGGGAAGACAGGAGGTGTGGTTCTGGAGGACTTCCTGGAGGAGGTGAGATAGAGATTTGCATAGTCAACAAAGAAGGAAATTTAAAGAACATTAAAAGGGGAGAGGAATGGGGGTTGAGGAACAGCTCATGAGGCATTTGTGGAATAAGCAGTGGACACGATGGGTAGAGCCCTGGGAGGGTGAGGCAGTGGGCAGGCAGGACAGGGAGCCAAGAGCAGGCAGGACTGTGGGGGACACAGGACAAGGCCACTGGACAAGAGAAGGATAGGGAAGGAAAGGCACAGGGGAATCCAGAGGCTGAGAGCAGGATGACACATCCTGATCCACTGAAAAAGCAGAGGCTCCAGTCCCTTGGTGGCCTAACTCTGTCCCTCCATCCCTGGGCCATCGCTCCTTTTTGTTGGTGGTCATGAGTGGCAGGACATTTGCTCCCAGGAGGTAGAAGCTTGGCGGTGTAGATGCCAAGGGCAGGGTCTCACAGCACGGAGAGGTCCCAGCCCCTCAGTTTGCTGAGATTCTCAATCAGATGCAACAAGAAGAGAGGCTGCCAAGAGCAGTTAGTAACTGAATGTTTGCATTTCACGTCTTTAACACAAAACCTCCTCCGTGCAACATACTCTTCCTCGTCACCAGGCAGTTACAGGATTAAAGATTAACACCGGGTATTACAGGTGGGCGGGCTGGCATGCAAGCCAGGTGGGAGGCTTGGCGGGTTTCTCTCCACGTGTCAGTGGACCCTGCGGTGCAGGCATAGCTGTGGTTGAAGCTGACGTAATGACTCACCTGAAGCAAGGGCTTTCAAGAATGAGAGGTCTCTGCCAAGTGGACCTTCTGACCCCTCATCCACCCCCAGACTGGCAGGCAGGCACTGGGCAGGCCCGGGCGGCTCCCATGTCCTCCGCCTGTCAAGACATTTGCCTCTTTATGGAGGCGGATGCAGAAAGATCGCACACGTGGGTTCACAATGAAATTCAAATGGTTTTTACAGGCAGATGCCAGGCAGCCGAGGCCCGGGGTCTGGACAACACTGGGCTCTGCTGGCGCCGGGGGCCCGGCATGTCTCTTCCTGAGCTTCCAGCAGCCCCTGTGTCCTGGAGCTGCTGGCATGGAGGTGCCTTCTCCCCATTCTGCTGCCGGCCTTCCCTAGAACGGAGGGTGCCCGGGGTTTCCTCAGATGTCAGGGCTCAGAGGGACGGCAGGGAATCCAGACTCCATCTTCTTCTGCCCAAAACCTAATCTCTCACCCAGGTTCTCTAAGCTATATCCAGCTGGTGGCTTCTAAAGAGAACTGGACACCATGGCATCTGCCAGCCCAGATGCCTATCACCAGCAGAATAAGCCAGACCCAAGAAAATGCTTGTGAATAGGGATCTCTGTTCCCATCACCACTGCTAGAAGGGCCAAAGCACGTTCCTCCATGTGATTTATCTGCGCATTCATAAGCCTAGGGAGAGCCTCCCTGTCTGCCAGCATTTTGGGAGAATGCCCAGGACCTGTGCAAGGAAATCAGATTCTCTGGCAGCTGCTTTCAAAGGCCACAGATACTCTAAAAAAGACAGAGTTGGAACTGAAACTCTGACTTGGGAGAGTCACCTTGCTGGGGACTCACAAAGAGCGAGGAAGAGCAGGGGTGTTGTGGCCCCGAGTCAGCCCTTCTCAATTTGTCCATACCAGCCAGCAGGCATCTGCGCTGAGCTGGACAGCAGCCCAGCCCAGCAAGGCCGACATCTCAGTTCACATCAGAGGTCAGTAAAGCAGGGCGACTGGAACACAGAGATCCTGCCATGATGATGGCAGCTCACTTGGAGGGCCTGGGCATGCCCAGCAGGCGCTGAGCCCTGTTGAGGGGGACAGGAGGCTGACAAAGGGCCCCGGGAGAGGTCAGCAAGTGGCCACACAGACTCCAAAGCTGTCTGCTCTGTTCCAAAGGTGCTCTCCCTGCCTAAGCTGGAATAACAACTTTGAGGAGATAAAACACTTTTTACCATCCATGGACTCTTGCTACCAAAGATCCTTCCAGAGACCTGTGCCCTCCCCTCACCAAAGAAACTTAATCCCCATGAAGCTCTGCCTTTCAGGATGTTTGGACAACTCTGGGTTGACTCTTTTCCCCTGACCACATGATCGTCTTCATGGGTAAGCCAGGTACGCACTGTTGGCCCACACCTGAATCGCACTGAATAATAACCCTCGCCTGGACGCAACATCTAACAGATCACAACAGCTCATGCAGGCTTGCTCTGTCACACAGCCAACGCTCTTAACCTTCAGCAAAACTGTTTTTCATGCAACACAGTTAAATCAGCCCACTTTGTTTCAACATGTTCTCATCATTTCTGAGACATGGTGTCAGTTGTCACTAGATGGAAATGAACAACTTAGGAATCAAAAAGGAAGAACAGAAGACAGTTTTTAATGATTCAAATTATATTATGCAAAGTTCCCCCAAACACAAGTGACCACAAAACGCTCTACTAACGTAGGATTTTGTGTTCTGCAAATAAAATGTGCTAGCTGTGCCAGTTCATTTTTGGGTACCACGCCTAGTGTTCCCTTTTCCAGGCCAGAACCCCCGATGCCAAGACTCTTGGAGTGGGGAGGAGGGGCTTCCTGTTTGTCCATGAACCCATTCCATGACCCAGAGAAAATTTCTGTCTTTTTCTTCCGATCTTAGGAGGAGACACACTTCCCCGAAGTGAGATGTCCAGCTGAAGCCAGCTGAAGTCCATAGAGAGAGGCGAGTGTCCACACCAGCACCCCAATTTCAGTTCCTTGTCGAGGGGTGGTGCTCCAAACACAATGCCAGAGGACAATGATTGACCATAAAAATGTGAAAATCTATGCAGTTCCTAGAGCTGCCCAGATAGCAGTGGAACCTGGTTTGTGCTTTCTTTCACTTTGAATGACTTCCTCTGCAGACAAAGCCCCACCAGGACAGAACTTACCAAGTTCAGAAAGTTCCAGGGCATTCTACCAGGCTACCCTTATTCTCAAAAGTTGCTGGGCTCTGTGGGCAACCTTTTGGGCCTCCTCCAGCCCCTCCTAATTCTTCCAGGGGAAGATAGGGTCACCTGACCCCCCAGTGCTGGTGGCCAGGATCTGAGCTAGATCTTGGACCCCTTGACACCCCAGGCAGCTGCTGCCCTGTGGCAGGCTGCATGGCACAGGGTCCCAGGACAAGCAGGTGCTCCCAGGGCCTTTGGGGTGCCTGAGCTCAGGCTAACCTTGTCCTTCACCATCTCCCTGATTTCAATCAAACACATGTCCATTGAGTCAGTGAGGCCATCCAACCATCTCATCCTCTGTCATCCCCTTTTCCTCATGCTCTCAATCTTTCCTAGCATCAGGGTCTTTTCCAAAGAGTCAGCTCTGTGGCCCAAGTATTGGAACTTCAGTATCAGTCCTTCCAATGAATATTCAGGGTTGATTTCCTTAGGATTGACTGGTCTGATCTCCTTGCTGTCCAAGGAACTGTCGGGAGTCTTCTCCAGCACCACAGTTCGAAAGCATCAATTCTTCTTCACTCAGCCTTCTTCATGGTTCAAATCTCACATCCATACATGACTCCTGGCCATGATCTAATACCATTTTCTGTCTTTATCTATTTTTTTATGGTAACCTCTTCATGGTAATGACACATATTTATCTTTTTAAAAATAAATTCACTCTTTTAGTAAAATACATGTCTTGTTCAAAGAAAAAAAATGTGTAAATAATGGTTTCAAGGAATAAAATCTACAATGAAGTTTGGAAACACTGAATCTGATCCTGCCTCTGACATCTGAAAGGCTTTCATAGCATCCCCATCAGAACAGGGGCTAGTTCTGCTCACACACCTCCTGTGATGGGGAGCTCACTACATACAAAAGGCAGGCAGCCCTATTTAGCTTTCCAGGGCAGTGCTGAGCCCAGGTCTACAGGGCAACTCGACTCTCCATCCTCACGGGGACATCTCTGTATAGTGGGCACTCGTTTACACCCGCAGCCTGCTCTGCCAGGTAAAACAGCCAACTGGGCAGCAGTTCCACTTCCTCTTGGAGGGAACCTTGCCACCCAGGAACAACAGTTGGTGGTTTTTTCTCTTAAAGAGCAGCACCAGGAATGGAGGCCAGTGTTCCAGGAGGAGCTGGACCTTTCCCCGGCTTCCAGGAGTGGAGGCTAGGAGGCAGCCACTAGCCCTGGGGACATCACCAGGAACTCCCAGGACCACTAGAGAGTAGGCAAAAGCTGGGCTCTGAAGGAAGAGCATTTCACAAATAACTGTGTGACTGGGGCCTTCCCCTATAAGCCCCAGCACCTCTTCCTCTGGCTCCGACTGCCCCCTTCCACCTCCCCCACAGGAAGAGGCCAGCCTCTCATACATCCTTTGTGGTTCCGTGGGCCTTACTACCCTAGGGTCACATTTTGATCATTACTCTGTTATCCAACTTATCTCAGGATTCAAACACAGACACACGCATGGTTCACTTCTGTAAGTTTCTTTTTAAAATAGATGTAAAGGAAAATAAAAAGGAAAAATTGTGGAATGTTATTGTGATCAGCTACTAATATGTCCCTTCCTGGAAAGTCTTATGAGTCCTTACATGGGCCAACTTCTTGCCCTGTTTTATTTCATTCAATGTTTTCAACAGCCCTTTAAGGAAGCTTCATCATCACTCTTTGGTAAAACAACGTAGTAACTGAAAGAGTTTCCACAGTGGCTCAGTGGTAAAAAAAAAAAAAAAAAAATTTGCCTGCAATGGAGGAGAGGCAGGCAGGAGATGAGGTTTAGACGAGGGTTGGACCCCTGGGTAGGGAAAATCCCTTGGAGGAGGAAATGGCAATCCACTCCAGTATTCTTGCCTGGGAAAATCCCAATCCATGGGGTCCCAAAAGAGTTGGACGTCTGACCGGCCAACTAAACAAGTCATCACTCCCGCTTTACTGATGATGAAACAGGCTCTGAGAGATTAAGCACTGTGTTCAAGGTTAGGAACATGGGAGGATCTGAAAACGCTCTCAGGCTGAGGGCAAAGGGTGTAGTGCTCCGCCCACGCCTGACATCTACTGACGTCAAAAAAAGGATCCTTTTACTGAAAAGGCAACGTGCGAAAAACAGTGGATTCCCCAAGGGAGGTGCCGACCTCACCTTACCGGCGTGACCTGGCCCACGTCCTCGGCACTTCCCCAAACACGCAATCCCAAACTCTCAGGGGCGCCAGGCGCACCCGAAGGGCCACGCACGGGTAGACGTCCCGACCTGGACCAAGGCCAGACCGAGGCCGGCAGTGGCCGCGGTACGGGAGCCTCCGCCCCGGCCCCCACCTACCACAGGAGGCCTTTCCGAAGCGGTAGGGCGGGAAACTCACTCCCTCCTACGTCCTGTCCCACGGTCTCGTCCCACCAGCCCCGATTCAGTTCCGAGTCAGTTTGAAACTGAGTCGCCGCGTGACCTGGGCAGCAGACTTCACCGCTTGGCTCTCGGTTTCCCGGCCTGTGGCTCCGAGATGAGGGTCTCCCGGAGTTGGGACGGATTAGTCAGCGGAGGCGTCCGACCAGAGTCGGCTCCAAGGGCACGCGGGGCTCCGGTGCGGCGGCGACGAGGGTGTAGGAAAGGCGTCCAGGCCCCCGCCCCTCTGCCAGCGCTCCTTGCCTCCTGGGATCTCGCGCCCCCTCCTCCCTGCTCCAGCCCCGGGCTCCTCCCCTCGCCTCTCCAGCCCCGCCCGCTCCGCCGCTGCTGCGCGATTGGCCAGCTGTCACCTCAGTGGGCGGGCCCCGGGGAGCGAGGGGCCGGGCCCAGCCTACTCGGCGCTGCCATTGGCCAGAGTAGGTGAGGCCTCCGCGGCGGGCGGGCCTGGAGAGGATGAATGAAGAGGGAGTGGGCGCCGAGCGGCCGGCAGAGCGTGGTGAGCAGCGCGGCGGCCCGGACCTCTGGACTGTAAGTGCGCTGGGCAGCGAGGGCCGCGGATGTTCAGGGCGCCTTCATGGGCGCGCCGCCTGGGTGCGCCGGGCCGCGACCTGCTGACATCAGGGGCGCGGCAGGTGCCCGCAGACACTGGGCTGGGGCTAGGGGATCGAGGTGGCGCCGGCGCTGGCGCGGCTGGAATGCCAGGCAGCGCGGGACGCTGGGCCCCGGCAGTGCGCCCCGCC
This sequence comes from Bos mutus, assembly GCF_027580195.1. Lineage (NCBI taxonomy): Eukaryota > Metazoa > Chordata > Mammalia > Artiodactyla > Bovidae > Bos > Bos mutus. Next base: position 39,183,187 of record NC_091629.1, on the reverse strand, counting down.
GCCCGCCTGCCCCTTGGGACCGGCTGCAAAACTGACCCCCTCTCGCTGCCAGTTCCTCGGGCAGGGCGCCTCTGCGGAGGCGAGCGGAAGGGAAGGGGACAGGTGGTGGTTGGGTTTCGGGCGGGGATGGAGGGAGGGCCGGGAGTGGTGGCCGGGGCAGGTGGCCCGTGCGCACGCAGCTCAGGCCACGCGGATGGCGCCAGTATAGACGCGCCTCTCGGAGAGGCTGGGCCCCCACCTGCGGCGGATGCTGCTACTGCTGAGTCAAGGAGGAAATCGTCATGAACCGAAGTTTCTCGCGGGTGGCCTCGCTTTGTTCGCGCCACCGCGCTCCAGACACCTCGGGGAGGGGAGCGCGGGCGGAGCCGGCTCCGCGGGCTGGGCGGGGTGGGTGCGAGGGACTGGTCCCAGCCTGTGCGATGCCCGGCGCTCCGCTGTCCCCGCCCCACCACGCGAGGTCCCCTGAACCCTGCACAGAGCCGGGGCTTGGGTACAGGGGTCCGGGAGCTGAGGGAGGAGGGACGAGTGTACAGCCCATGCTCTGCGCCCAGTGGGCAGCTTGGCCAGAGGCCTGGAAACCGAGGCAGAGGCTGGGATTCCAAGCCCGAGGAGCAAGCCTGGGCATTGCCCAACCTGGTGGGAAGAACCCGGCCAGGTATTGGGGCCTGGCCTCAGGGAAAGAGGCCCGTGGGTCCCCCTCCCCTTCCCCCATGTGCCCGGCTGGGGGCCCCCTCTGCTGGGTCAGACTTGGTGTGGGGCCTGTTTCTCTCAGGACCACATGAGTTTTCCACAGTGAAGTAACCAAGTTCCTAGTGACCGCTTTTCATGGTGCTTTTGGGAACTTGAGTTTGTTCTGTCTGATCAGAAACCGGCTCCAAGGAGGAGGTGGGGTGAACCGTGATCACGGTGGTGCTGTTTGGTTTTTTTTGTGCAGCCTGGAGTGTGTGGACTTCAGGGGAGAGAAGACACTGGGTTCAGCCAGGTCGGAGGAGCTCTAATACCAGCAGCAATCTAACGACAGCAGGCTGAGCTCTTGGGTCACTGAGCACTTAGCACAGCAGGCCTTGTGCTGCAGGCTTTGAGTATCAACTCATGGAAACCTCTCTCCACTCACATGGGAGCTACTGTTGCTCCCACTTCCCAGATGAGTAAACCGAGGCACTGAGCTGCAAGATGACTTGCCCAAAGTCACAATGGAGAATGTGGTAGAGAGGTTTGAGTCCATGTTTGTGTGATTCTGGACATTCTACAGCTCTGTACCTGGGGAAGAAGGAAACCCAGGAAAGCTAGGCCTGACGCAGGGCAAGGTCCCCAAAGGTGGGCGGCACCTTAGGGGACAGGAGCATTTGGCTGGACAGCCCAGGCCCATGGGGGCAGGGAGGAGGCTTTCCCAGGTGCTGCCAGAGGGCAAGGAGGGAGAGGCATCCTGGTGGGATCCCCACCTGCACCCTGACCATCCTGCATCAGGACTCATCTCTCAGTCCTGCTGGGCGAGGTTGGCAGACACTGCCTGGAAATTTTTCACAGGGCTGCTACCTACCCAATGGCTATGACCTAACTCTGCTTCCCTGGGCGTGGCCTCTGTGGCCAGTGTCCCAGCCAAGTCCCTTCCCACTGCCATGGTGAGGCAGCTGGGAGATGGGAAGTCAGGCAGGACAACCGTGTGAGGGAGGTCTTGGGGCTGGTGTCTGGTCCTAGCCTCTGGTCTGGTTTGAGTGCCCAATTCCCAATGACTCAGCATGGAGAGCCTGACCCTTGCTGGGTCATGGATGGACCTTGGGCTGATTGTGGCTTGGGCTCTGGGTTATGTCTGGTTTCCAAACAGTTAAGGTCTCCCCTGCTCACTGTGAAGTCCAAGTTAACTCCAGGGCTCAGTGCTGTCTCCTCCATGCCCTCCATCATACTCATCTCCATGAGTGCAAATCCAGCCCAGGTCAGCACTGCTGAGCCATACAAATTCGCAGCTTCATGAACTCTTGCTCTGGAGTGAGTTTCTGCTACTTATGGTCAATTTGAGCCTCCCCACAGGCTACAGGCCGGTGCTGGCACAGACCCAGGTCCCCACCATCCTGATGGCACAGCAGGCCCAGTGGGGGTGCCCAGAGGACTCACCCTGGCCAAATTCCTGCTTTCTCCATTGCTTCCTCTGACTGGAGTGTGGACAGAGACCATGAAAATATTACCCCCTCACCCCGAGCCTTCTGCCCTCAGGTGCAGCAGAGAGCCCACTCCCTGCACCTGGAGGGGTATATACGATAGTCATCGGGACACTCAGCCACTTTTGTTCCTGGGCATTCAGCTGCTGTGTGGCCTTAGCATGGTCATGGTGAGCATGGGTGCCCACATCTGGGCAGGACCCCCGTCTTCACCATGGACAGGCCTGCTGGGACCCTGCCCCAAGACAAGGCCCGCCAGCTCGGGCCTCTGATGACCTGGGTTCACAGAGATTCGGTGGAGCCAAGTCCTGCTGTGGGGGAGGGGGGCCATCCCAGCTATGGACATGCTGGACCCAGGATGTGTCGCCCGTGGGCTGGTCATGAGGACCCTTCCTCGGCTGGCCCAGGTCAGCCCTCAGCCCGCTGATGTCCATGATGGCCACGGCACAGCCCCCTTCCCACCAGAATTAGCCTCTTGGACCACGTCTCTGGGGGTGGAGGACGCACTCACAAACCACGTGCCTCTTATAAAAACTGCTCAGTCATGTGTGGCCACTGAGGCTGCCTCAGGTCCAAGTACCAGGCTGGCCTGGATCTGTTTGTCAGTGTCCAGAGTCACAGGCTCACGGACTGTGGGCTTCCAACATGTCCTCTCCTCCCATGTGGCCGGGGGCCACGTGAACATCCTCACCACGGGGCCGCCTTTCCCCAGTGGCTTTTTTACCCAGCAAGCCTTGGGGATACCTGAGGAATCCCCCCCTCTACCCAGAAGACAGAGGTCTTGGGATTGCTGGGCTGAGGATGGTGCTCTCTTCCCACCTGGGCTTGCTCAGGCCCAACCTCTTGGCAGATGCATGGGGCTGGTACTTGGACCCGTAGGCCTAAGAGGCCACCTGGGAGTGGCAATGTCCAGCCTGTGCCAAGGCAGGCCCATCATGTGGACGGAACCTGCTCTCAGCACCCCCAGAGCCATGACAGCCTCTGCAGGTCTGTTCACCCCACCCTCCCACAGCCCGGGCTCGGGCTGTAGACTCAGGATAGGAGCAGGAATGTCCATGCTGAGACAGCAGGACACTCCCTGCTGGACAGGCCCTCCCAGGTCTCTTTCAGACAGTCCTTCATTGTCAGCTTCCATGCAAAGCAGCCGGCTCCCTGCCCACTCACCTGTGTGTGGTCACCAGGTTTGCAAATTAGGGTGTGCCGATGCTGTAGTGGCTGCCCCAGGTCCCGCCGCCCGGGAGTCTGCTCTACAAATAGCTTTGAGACATGAAAGTCCCCTCCTCTTCCCCACCCAATCAGAGGAGGAGAGAGCAGGAGGAGTTTAGGAGGCGAGGGGAAATGGCTGCCTGCAGAGCCCCCGGGGTCATGGGGAAGGGAAGGAGCAGGGTGGGGAGGCTGGGAGACCGCCAAGCGGGCCATGGTACAGGAGCTCCATGGGGCTGCTGTGTCGGTGCAGGGCAGTCACCACCGTGTGGTTGTGGCTGGTGGCCTTGGAGCAGTCAAGTCGGGATGTCTGCTGGCTGGAGCACAAGGAGGAAGGAGAAATGAAACTTGTGATTCTTCCCTGGTTGCCAAGTTCTCAGTGGCATCAGGATGGAGCCTGGAAGCACCCCACACGTGTGGATGGGCCCCACCTGCCCACCCCAGCCTCAGGTCTCCCTGGGGCATTTGTTTCAGCTGCAGCCAGTCTATCCCATGAGGAGCCAGGCTGAGGAGTCTCAGGGGCCCAGGCACCACCTGAGGCTTAACATATTACTCTGGGTAATCCTGCATCCTTCCTACCTGCTGGGCTTTGCAGACAGACTTCAACTGGGAGGAGTAAATGCCTGGGGAAGGCCTGAGGAAGAAGTGGGCAGGGCCAAGCAGGTGAATGTGAAAACCACCAAGGTCAGTCCTTTACTGACCCCAGATCTCAATTTCCATAGGCAGGGCCACAGTGAGCCACCCACATGGGGCTGCGGGCGACTGTGAAGATGCAGGAGGATGGGGGAGAAGGAGCAGGAGGGGACCCGGAGTCCTTGGCACAGGCATCTCGGGATGCAGCCGATGTCCAGGTGTTGCAAGAAACCTTATCCTGCTAAGATAGCCGTGCATGAACACATAAGTACTTGCACACGCATGCACCTGAGTGCACTCTCTCACTTCTCTCGCAGAAGCCGCAGAAGCCCCAGGTGCGGAGCTGCTGGCCGGAGGCCCCAGGGAGCATATTGTTCTCCTGCTAATCCTCTTGCCTAATCCTTAAGGCTCTGACTCCCCCCAAGGAACAGGGAGAGGCTCTGGCAAGAGGGGAGACTCCCCCTACCCCATCCCCTCCTCCTGCTTCCGACCTGCTGCCCCCTGGCCAGGAGCAGGCCTGGGTGGGACAAGGAGCAGACATGGATGGGACAAGATTCCCCTGCAAGAGCAGGCTCCCTGGGGAGAGCTGTGTGCCCCACGTGGCCAAGGAGGACAGTCGCTCTCTTCCCTGCACATGGAGGGGATTCTCTGTGCGTCTAGGGCCAGGAGGGTGGTCAAAACCTTCATCAGAGTTGTTCCCAGCCTCAGACGTCTTTCCACGAGAACCAGGGCAGTAGAGCAGCAGAGTGGGCCTGCCTGGGTGGTTAGCAGGTACCCCAGGGCCACCAGTCCCCTGCTGCCCCCCACTTTGGGGTCACGTGGCTGGAGGACTCTGGAGACTCTGTCCTGGGGCCGTGGTCCAGCACAGGGCTGAGAGGAGCCCTCCTGACTCGGGGGTGAGAGTTACATCCCTAACCTGGGGACACCCACGGTAGGGATTTCACATGTGCAGGGGATAGCTCAATGTGCCGGGCCCAGGGGACAGGCATGGATGAAGATGGTGGCAGTGTCCTGTCAGGTGCCCCTTCCCCACAGCCGGGCTCCTGGGCCTCTGTCAACTCCAAACTGTGAGTCTCTCGGCACCCTGTGCTGTTTGGATTTGCAGCTGGGACAGTTTACTACTGATTCTTAAGTGGTGGCCTGGAGTGTGGGGGACTGTGAACACTCGTGAACGGGACGGTGTCCTGGGGATCCTCACCCCCACTGCCCAGCACAGACCTTGCACAGCAGGTGTTGACTCAGAATTACCTGATGCGTGATTCAGGGTTCTCCGGAGAAGCCCAGTTGATAGGAGACAGATCGCTATAAAAAGAGACAAATTAGAAGAGCTCAGCCCATGTGATTTTGCAAGATCTGCAGTTGCAAGCCAAGATCCGGCAGAGATGAAGTCATGGTTCCGTCTGAAAGCCACAGTCTTGAGACCCAGAAAGAACGATGAAGTGAAGGCAGGAAAATGCCCACGTCCCAGTTCAAAGGCAGCCCTGCTGGGCAGAAAGGGGAAGGGTCAGCCTTTCTGTTCTGTTCAGTCCTTCAGCTGCCCGGATAAGGCCCACTGTCCTTAATCCACTGATTTAGATGCTCACTGATTACAGAAATGCCCTCACAGCCACACCTGCAATGTTTGTCCAGCGTCTGGGGGGTGAGCCCTGGGACCCACCAGACTGACAGGTAGAATCTGCCGTCACGCTGCTCTTGGCTCTGAGATCATGCACAAGGCACCAGCTTTAGCTGCAGGCTCAGCAGAAGTAGGGGGAGCACGAGATGTCTAGAGTTAGATGGCTGCAGGCTCTCAGGTGAGGGTACCTTTGCCCTGGACCTGGGGTGCTGGCCAGAGCAGGCCTGGCCCTCCTGTGGTTCAGCCTCCACCCATTGTCCCCGTCGTGTCCCTCACCTCCCATCTCCTGCTCGAGTCTTCCTTCACCGTCCAGCTGCAGTCACTCGACCCCTCAACCATCAGCCAAGCCTGAAAGTTCAGGTCTCAGAAGAGATGCCACGCCGCAGATCAGGCCTCAGCAGCAGGTGGGAAGCGGATATGCTTTTCTGTTAAAACAATCTCCAAGTAGATGGAAACCTAGGCCACAAGCACAGGGCCCAGGAGAGGAATTGGAGGCATAGCCCAACTTCCTCCCCAAGCCCTGCAGCGTTATCCAGTCCTCGAGGGACCCAGCTGGCCTCTAAGTGGTGCTGCCACTGGACTCTGCCACCGGCTCACCCTCCCGCTCGCTTTTTGGCCTGAGACAGAGAAACAAAAGACAGTGGTCTTGGGGTTTGGCCTGGCCAACCATATGGAGGACAGCTGTGAAGTCATCTTCTCCTAGCTGAGCCTCGAGGGGTCGGGGGGCAGGGGTCACCTCTGACCATTGCAGAAGTAGGTCCAGGAAGGAAATCACCCTGAGTGGCCTGGGCTGCACCCCAGGCCCTAGCAGTGTTGTCTCAGGGAGCTGATGACCAGGAGCCCGAGACAGAGCAGCTGGCCATGCCCACCGCCCCTCACTCACACCTGAGTCTACATCCTGGACTCATTGCTGTGCCTGAAACGCCCTCATGCCAGTGCTGGCAGCTCCTGCAGACCCGATTCTCAGCAGACCTGTGGGTGAGATCAAGTCCTTGAGCTGCGCACATAGCAAAGTGTCCTTTAAGCACAGGGCAGGCGTCAGCATGACGGTCTGTGTTCACTTCTGGAGCCGGCTCCTAACCCACACACACCCAGCACACGTCACCCGAGATCTTGATACAAACTCAGGAATATCCTCCTGAGGACCTGGGTACACAGGGCCCTCCTCAAGGCTGAGATCCTCATGTCACGGGATCCATGTGCCTGCCAACGGAGGGGACACCAGGCGCCACTGGCTCCACATCATGGCTATCTCTGTCTGCCCCCTCTCCACACACAGACACCCCAGTGCCTCTGTCACACCAAGGCCCACCCACCCAATTTCTGATCCAAACACCGCCGGTGAGGGTGGACGTCTCCAACTGGCTCACAACACACGGAGCAGAATCGGGCCTCAGTTACGGTTTGGTTGGATGCCGTCAGAGGCTGCCTAAATGGAGAGGGCTGGCGTCGAGGTCTGCACTCGGGCTGTTGTGTCCTGGCCATCACAGCCACTCCTGACGGACCTGGCCAGGAGGCACCAGGGCTGTGTACCGAGTGATGCTGTGGTCCCATTTGTTTCTCACGTCATACGGGTGGTGGCCCCTGCTGGTCACCTGATTATATGTCTAAAATGGGATTTTCCGTCTGCGAATTGAAGAGCAAGCGATGTGCCTGAGGATAGACTGACTTTCTGTGTTTGTGTCAGAGACCAGAGCTCATGGCTCAGATAAACTTCATGCTGACCTGAAACTGTCTGCACCACCCACACTGGCCTTCCAGTCTCGTCAAATGGGCTGTTTTCAAACAGGAAGGACTGTTTCTTAGTGACCATTGCTAGTCATGAAAGATGAGCAGCCTGGGGCCCGATCCTGTCCTGGCCCCTCCATTTCTCCTGCTAGGGGGTCAGCGGGAGAGTTAAACAAGCTGGGGGAGGGGTAAACAAGTCTGCAATTTTGCAGATCCTCCTGGGAACACCCACCCATCGATGATAACTCCTTGGCTCGGTACTGCCCTCCATCCCCATGGACCACTGGACCAGCCTCTCTGAGCAGCCAATCCCCTAGGCCTGCTTGGGGCAACTCACTCTGGGTCTATCCTAGCCCAGGTTGGGGTCCAGGGCCCTGTTGGTTATGTGTGTGCATTCACGTGTTTGAGCGTGAAAAGTGCAGACAGTGGTATGTGCTCAGGTGCACACACAGACGTGTTGGTGCATGTGTGTGCACCTGCCTGTGTACACACGTTGAGACAAAACACTGGAGGGACGAGCCCCACAGCACCAACACACGCTGGCCTCTGGGCAATGATTAGCCTGTTCTGTTTTTCTCTGAGTTTCTGTGTTGGGAGAGTGTCAGAGCCACGGGGCTGGGGGTGGGGAGGCAGAGCTGTCCTGTCCCAGGGGTCACGCTTGTCACCAGCCACACTCTTCCACAGTGGCCCGGGCTCCTGTGTGAACCGTGGGCAAAGCTGCGTCGGGAGCTGGTCTGCAGGTGCAGATATATTGATTTCTGTCCCCTAGGAGCCTTGATGATCCTTCCCCTTCTGCAGGCACCTTCCTTGTAGTTCTCATGACTGAGCCTGGCGTGCCAGGGTGCGTAGCTCTATAAACATAGCTCTGGGCGTTGTCATGGCCCCAGGGATGACTGAGGGGGAATTTTTTCTGTCCACGCTCGGCCTCGAGATCTAGATGCTGATTGCCTGGCAGTGCCAGTTTCCAAAATAAACAGTAGACTGCATGAGTCAATGACACACAGTTGGTCACGGTTCTTTGAATGAAATGTTGTCAAGGACACGGGTGACTCTCACACGTGGTCTCATCCTAACCGGCCCCGGCTGGCTGTGTGACCTCGAGGAAATTGCTGACCTCTCTGGGTCCACTTTCCTTTCCTGGAAGATGGGCCGTGGCCAGGTGTGCACCAACGACAGGGACACAGTCTGGGTGTGGAGCTCAGACACCAGAAAGTGGGATGTTGCTGTTTCGTGCCCATGGCCTGGCCCCAAGGGAGGCTGGAGAAAAGGCCAGAGTGAGGCTAAAATTAGCCAACACGAAGCCTCTGAGGAGGAAGCCGAGGTCTGTAGGAAAGACGGGGCACCCCAGCCTCAGTGCACCTGCCTCATGGGAGGCGGTGCTCCCAGTCCCCTCCCAACGCAGAACTGCCTCCGGGCCCGGGGTGTGGTCCCACCACAGCCACTTCCCTCACTGTGGGCTGCTTCCCAGTTTGCAAGATTAACACAGAATAAGCCATTCTTTTGTTTTAAAACAGTCAGTCCTGGGAATTCCCCTGTGGTCCAGTGGTTGGTGGTGGTGGTTTTGTTGTTAAGTCATGTCCGACTCCTCCAACCTCATGGACTGTAGCCTGCCAGGCTCTTCTGTCCGTGGGATTATCCAGGCAAGAATACTGCAGTATTTCCATTTCCTCTGAGATTCCACACTGCAGGGGGCCCAGGTTCAATCCCTGCTTGGGAAACTAAGATCCTGTAAGCCAGGCAGCTCTCATGGCCAAAAACCAGCCCATGGACACCCCAAAACTGCCATCCCAAGGACTGAAGGATCTGTTTGTGGTCACTGCCTGAAAAGCCCTCTTTGCTCTCAAGCAGCAGGGCCCAGGCAAGGCGCAACTGCACTGAGGCACGCCTGGTGTCCCTCCCTGACCCCATCCCTGGCCCTAGAGAGTGTTAGTGGGAACAGCCCTCTGCCCTTACCGCTGGACATACATCCTGTTCTGAGTGCCTGTGGCCTCCTGGAAGCCAGGATTCCTTGGGGGATGCGTGAGGGTCCTATAACAGAGGACCACCAACAGGAGACTTACAAGGACAGAACTTTGTTCCTCCAGGTCTGGAGGCCAGAGTCTGGGTGTGGGAAGGGTTGCCATTCGTCTGGAGACTCCGGGGTGGGGCCTTCTCGCCTCTTCAGCTCCTGGTCCCCCCACCCCCACTGGCGTCCTGGGCTTGTGGCTGCATCACTGCATCTCTGCCTCCTTGTCGATGGCTTCTCTCCTGAGGACGCAGTCACAGGATTTGGGGCCATCCCCAAGCCAGGCTGTGTGTGCGTGCCCAGTTGTGTCTGACTCTTTGTGACCTCAGGGACTGGAGCCTGCCAGGCTCCTCTGCCCATGGGATTTCCCAAGCAAGAATACTGGAGTGGGTTGCCCGTGCCCTCCTCCAGGAGATCTTCCTGACCCAGGGATCAAACCCGTGTCTCCTGAATTACAGGCGGATTTCAGGATGGCCGCATCTCAAATCAAAGATCACGTCTGCAAAGACGCTTTTTCCAGATAAGGTCACGTTCGGAGTGGCGGGGGACATTCCTTTTCTGGGGGACCACCATTCTCACTCCCAAAGCGGCTCCATCACCAGGTGCCTGAAGGGCTTGGTCCACAGATCTGATCTGAGATGAGTCTGGGGCAGCCTCAGGCCTCTGGGCAGCGGCCCCTCCCCTGGCATTTTCATGGGGGCAGGGGTGTAGGTGCAAGCGAGGTGGGAAAATCAGCTTCTTTCCTCTTAGGATGCAGGGTGCTTATTGCCGCGTGGGTTCCCAGGCAACCTTGGGGCAGACAGAGGGCCTGTTGACCTGGCCTAGGGACCGCCCTCTCTCAAAGTTTGGGGGTGTTGGGGTGACAGGAGCCCCTGGGAGCCTCAAGATGAGTGATTTCATGGCCCTGACTGAACTCCTTTTGGGCAGGGGCCAGGGGTCAGAGGGAGGCCCAGAGAGGGCAGGCTGGGAGTTTGCAGAAAGATGCAGGGTTGGCATGACCTCCCTTAACCTGCCTGTGGGGCCGCAGACCACGGTGGTTTCAGCATCTTGAGAGACTGGCCACAGGCGAGGCCCAGTGCCAGCTGACCCTCCTATCCAGTGCCACCCCAGGGGTCTGAGGCACCTGCCCTTATCCCTTCCTCACTTCCCACTCTCCACACTCTGGACTCGGATGGTTTTCCCTTTTGTGAGAGAGTGCGAAGCCAGCTGGGTGTGAGTTCAGAGTAGGGGGCAGTCAGCTGTCCCAGGCGGAACACACAGCTCAAGCTGGTGAGCCAAGGCCACGGGGAAGGTGTAGGTCGGGGAGACTCAGGTGTTCACACAATGTCCAACTCGGTCCTGCTGTATCTCGGCTCTGCTCTCTGCTCTGTGGCCTTGTTCAGGCCGGGGGTGCCCTGAGTGTGTGGGTCTGGATCCCAGGAGGGGGCTGGTCAGGGAGGCCACCCCCGCCAGGCTGGACACCAGGCAGGCAGAGTGCAAGGCCTGGGGGAGGGTTCTCCTGGAGCTGGAAACACTAACCAACAATTCTTCCCGCAGATTGATCCAGCCGCTGGAATCTCGCGTGTCCGTTCCCACTGCCGTCACTGCCACACCCTCAGCGGAGATGCCCCAGCACTCGACGGGAGACAAGCCCTTCGTCTCAAAGCCACAGCTGGTCTTCCCCGGCCCAGCCTCGGGCACCGACAGCGAGTGTGACCGCACACCCCCCAGCAGGCGGGTGTCCCTCAGTGCGCCCCTGAGCCAGCCGCTGTGCCAGCCCGAGAAGTGTGGGCCCCGGGCGGCCCAGGAGGTGTGCTACGTGGCAGCTGGACAGCCCGGGGAGGCCTGTGGCTGGCGGGCCTTCGCCCCCACGTGCCTGCAGGCCTTCAACACGCCGCAGGGCTTCCTGCTGTTCCTGTGCGTGGCCTCCTTCCTGCAGGGCATGACGGTGAACGGCTTCATTAACACCGTCATCACATCCATCGAGCGGCGCTACGACCTTCACAGCTACCAGAGCGGCCTCATTGCCAGCTCCTACGACGTGGCCGCCTGCCTCTGCCTCACCTTCGTCAGCTACTTCGGAGGCCACGGCCACAAGCCCCGCTGGTTGGGCTGGGGCGTGCTGGTCATGGGCGCCGGCTCGCTGGTCTTCGCGCTGCCGCACTTCACCGCCGGCCGCTATGAGGTGCAGATGGACGAGGTCGTGGGGACCTGCTGGGCCAACCACAGCTCAACGTGCAAGGACGGCGCCTCCGGCCTGTCCAGCTACCGGCTGGTCTTCATGCTGGGCCAATTCCTGCATGGCATGGGTGCCACACCGCTCTACACACTGGGCGTCACTTACCTGGATGAGAACGTCAAGTCCAGCTACTCACCGGTCTACATTGGTGAGTGGGCGGGCGTGCTGGCAGTGAGGCCCACTGGGCGTCTGCTCGTGGCCCAGCCCCATCCAAGCCCCTTATGTGCATTTCCTCATTGGCCACATGTGGTCACATCTGGCCTCAGGGGCTCCTAGGCGAGGTGGCAGGTGAGCACGAGACTGAATTTCACCTGATGCCTCAGGTGATGGAGGTGGTGCCGGCCAAGCTCAGCCTGACCCCCATACATCTTGAGGGTTCCAAAGCATGTGGACTCTGGTGGTCCAGTGGTTAGTACTCTGCACCTTCACTGCAGGAGGCCCAGGTTTGATCCCTGGTTGGGGAACTAAGATCCCGTGAGTTGGACTCAGCCGGTGGCCGGGTTACAGAGCTGGGCACTGCCATGCCTCCCGTGGGGGATGGCCTCGAGCCTCATGCCGCCCCCGAGACCCTCTTGTTTATTTGGGTGAGATTTCTGAGCTCTCAGCCTCATGCTGCCCACTTCTCTGAGTGCATCCTGCATGGTCTACTCTCCCAGGGCAGGGCCGGGCTCAGTGGAGAGCCCCCACCTGCGCTCCGGCCCGGCCAGGCTCGCTCGCTGTCCTGCTTCCTATTCCACCATCATGCAGCAGTTGCCATTCTGAGGTCTGAGGTGGGGGGAGCATTTGGGACCTAGGTGAGCCCACAGCCCCCCATGGGTGCCGCCCTCATCTTGCAAAATGAGGGTCTCGGGATCTTTTGAGGGAGAAATAGTCTGGGGCCATCTGCGAGGCTTTGAGAGGAATGTTTTAAAATCACCTTGAAAGGTTGTTGCCGGCCGATATCAGACACAGTGGAGACTGTACAAGGAACACCCGGGTTAAGGGGGATCCCTCCCAGGGCTGGGGTGGAGGGCAGTGATGCAGGGGGCTTCTCTCAGGTAGGCAGGTGGGGCGGGGGGTCCTGACGGCTCTGCTCCTTTCCAGCCACCTTCTACACCGCAGCCATCCTCGGCCCCGCAGCTGGCTACCTGGTGGGCGGCGCCCTGCTGAACATTTACACCGATATCAGCCAACAGTGAGTGACCTGGGCCCTACGCCTGTGGTCTAGACCACAGGGAAAGCGCCACTGTTGGTGCAGGGGGATGGTGGCCCTGGGCAGGGGTCCAGGCTGGCCCTGCTCTGATGGACCTGGGAGTCTGGGGGCCACTTGGAGAGTGTGGTCTGGGGGAGGGGACAATGTAGATGGACAGCCTCCCACAGCCAAGAGAGATCAGCTGCGACTGCTCCTGTGCTCTTTGCCGAGGCCAGGGCACCAGCCACACCCCCTCTGCACTGCTTTGGGAGGAAGGGTGTGCCTTGCCCTGCTCTTGCTGGGACAGCCTGGCCCCCGCCAGCTGCCAGCCCTCACGGCCTTGTTGGGAGGCAGCCTGACAGGCCCCAGAGGAAGGGACCTGAGGAGGCCGCACAGCATCTGCCAGTCGGTTACCACAGTGCATCCCCACCCCACATCTTTCCTAATGCCCTCGTCCACTGCTGGTCCCAGACCTGGTGTGGGGGGTCATCAGGGCAGAGCCTTTGACCTCTGCCTCTCACTGACCAGCAAGCAGAAGGGTGCCTGGTGTGTGTGCTCTGAGTGCTGTGAGCACAACACTGACCCCAAGTGTCTCTTGCCGCAGGACGCAGCTGACCACTGAGAGCCCACTGTGGGTGGGTGCCTGGTGGGTCGGCTTCCTGGGCGCTGGGGCCGCTGCCTTCCTTGTCGCGATCCCCATCCTTGGCTACCCACGGCAGCTGCCAGGTGGGTGCTTCCCGCCCCTGGTGAGTGAGGGACAGGACATCCTGTCCCCTGCTCTTCCTCCTCCCTTCATCCACTGGCTGATGCTGCCCTCCTTCAGGGCGGCCCGACCTGTGAGCTCCCTCCATGCCTGCCACCTCTACCTGCTCAGGGACCCAAGGGAGAGGCTTGTTTCAGTGGGAGAGGTGCTCTCCTTTCAGTTCCTTCCCTCTGGTTCCCTGTTGAGCCCTGCAGACTCTCTACCACCCGCCTTCCCTGCCAGTCTGTCACCACGGTGCATCTAGTGTCTGTCCAGGAGCCTTGTCTACCAGGAGCCTTGTCTCCCACACCCAGGAGAGGCATTGGGGCCTTGGGTCTCTGCCACTCACCAACACCCATCCTTTCAGGGTCCCAGCGCTATGTGGTCATGAGAGCATCTGAAACATACCAGCTGAAGGACAGTAGCCACAAGGTGACCAGCAACCCTGACTTCGGGAAAACCATCAGTGACCTGCCTCTGTAAGGACCTTGGGGGCCTCTCATCTGTGCCTGTGTGTCCTGCAGACCCTTTAGGGTCTTCCACATGCTAGGTCTTCACCCTCAGCTAGGAGAGTCCTGTGACCCCTCCAGGGCCATGTGGGAAGCCCACACCCCCTATACATCCCATGACCCAGCAACCTTCGGGTCTTGGCTCCAAAACTTAGGCATAGAGATTAAGAAGCAGCAGATAGAACCTCCTGGCATGGAGCCACTGAGGGCCAGTTCTGACACCCCACAGTGCCTGCCCCCCACTGCCCTGGCCTGTGGACCCAGGGACCCGCACACAGGAGCACGTTCATACTCCTGCATGGCAGGTTCTGGGGGCCGTGCCTGGTACCTCCTCGTGGTCACTACGTGAACCCCTGATGCTAGGGTGAGTTGCCCCGCAGACGAGTCCACAGTCCTCAGGGAAGCTACTGACCCCACCCCCAGGAGTCACCCCTCCGCCTGTCCTCTGATCGTTTCACTGGGCATCACCTGCATGTGCCCTCAGGGCTCCATGGAAGGAACCATCCAGCCTCCACCTCCTCTTGGGCAGTGATGTCCTGTTTATGCCACGTGTGCCCCGGCCTCACTTTGCCGACGTCACCGTGTCGGGACAAACAGAGCCAAGGCTGCTGGGATCTCAGAGGGACCGCGTTGGGAGGGGGCTCCTGGTGGGCCAGGACTCCTCGTCAGGGCATTCTGTGAGGGGCTCTCCCAGGCAGGGGGAGGAGGCCCTCAAATCACCTGCCTGAATTCAGCCTCACTGAGCGCCCACCTGCCCCGCAGCTTCCCGAACCCATGAGTGCCCCCTTTTGGGGGTGGGTACTGTCAGTGGTGGAAATGCGTCCCAGATGTCTGTCCTCGACACAGGGAGGGTGACATGGGGTCAGGGAAGCCCTGCGCTTCTTGCTGCCTGGTTAGACTCCCAAGAAGAGGCGCCCACTCAGGAGTTGCCCCTGAGACTGGCAGAGCCGGCCCAGGGCCACACTGGCTGGGGACACGCTCGTCCTGTCTCCTAACACCACAGTGGAGCTGGGGGAAGGGCCACCCACTCCTTCCAAGCAGCGCCAGCACCACGGGTGTTAACAGCCTGGTCCTCATAGCCCCAGGGACAAAGTGCAGAGATAAGGAGATTTCTGCTCAGCCTTGGCTCCCTGAACTGGCTGCTGCTGATAAAAGGAATCCAGGAACATGGCCCTCTGTCAAGGTCGTGACTAGTTCTCTGAGCCAAAGTTCAATACAGTAATTTCAGTTGAGGAACCTACAGACAGGGATTAAAAAATGAGGAAGTTCATGTATTTCTTGGAAGAGTCACCTGGCCTGAGCCTCGCTGAGCATCCCCACAGCCTGAGCAGGTCTGGGCAGGTCCGGGAAGGGACTGGCCACACCCAGGGCTTCCCCGTCACCACACACACAAACACAAACACACACACAGACACACACACAAACACTCACACACGCACACATAGGCACACATGCACGCACACAGGCACACTCACACACACAGTCTAGTCACAGACAGCCTCACCAAGATAGCATTTCCTCTGCATCTTATTTCCTCCATGTATGTGGGACTCGGACAGTTGACCAGAAAGAAGCCTGGTCATAAGTCCTCTAGTCTGGAAGTCAGTTCTAAAATGGAATCAGGTCCCTGTCTGCATCAGGAGGGAGACAGGCCGCTCTGAGGTTAACCTGAGCAGCTCCGGGGTGGGGTGACTTCATTAGTGTCGATCCCTTCCTCCGGGGGTTGTGACCGCACTGCGAGCTCCTACCAGGCAGGATCCAATTTATTGTTGGCCTGTGCCCTCAAAATGAAGAGCATTTCAGTGTCAGGTGTGAGCACTGCTTTGACAGGTGCGCTGACAGCTGGGTCTGGCGGGGTTTCCCTCCTAGGAGGGTCACGCTCTTGTCTGAGGGACTGGTTCTCCGGGTGGGTCTCCCTCCTAGGAGTGTGACCCAGAGTGTCTCAGGGTGTGGGACTTCCCTCCTGGGAGGCTGAGCCGCAATGTCTGAGGGGCTGGCTCTGCGGGCAGGAGGCTCATGAGGCCTCAGCTGCAGACAGAGAATATGAGCAAAGGCGGCCGTCCTCAGCCGCTGTGACAGGCTCTGTCAACACAGCCATTTGTCACCAGACTTTGCCTCCTCGTGGGCACCTGAGAAGACCCAAGGCTCCAAGAGAAACTGCCCACAGCCCACATCGCTTTCTCAAGCCCCTGGTGTCACTCCATTAGCCACTGTCCCCCAAGTGCCCACCAAGAGGAGTTGGGAACCAGTCAAGCCCACCAGGGGCTCCTTGGAGGGGTGTCTGGCTCCAAACCATGGGTCTTCCCACCACCCCTGGTGGTGCTTGAGTCAGCCCCCCGCAGGCCCCGAGCCCCTCTCCTGGCGGCCACCCAGTCCTGGATGACGAAGGCCGCCTGTCCCAGGCCTCTCTGCTGGTCCTCCCAGCTGCCCCCGGGGCTGATTCAGTAGCATTGCGATCCCTCGGAGTCTCTCTCCACACTGGAGCCAGACTCTGTGACCCCCGCCTTTCCCAGCAAGCCATGGGCTCCAGACCCCGGCACCAGCGTTCGCCTGCCCCATGCTTGGTTTCTCTGGAGTAAATGTGGGGTGTCCCTGCTCTCCTGCACCCCGCCCACGCCTCCCTCAGAACCAGAGCTCTTTGTGTCCTGGTGGAAGGGTCTCTGACTCTGGCCCACTCTGATTCTCAGTCTCTTCTCTCTGATCTCCATTCCCCTCCCCGCAGCTCCATCTGGCTCCTCCTAAAGAACCCCACGTTCATCCTGCTCTGCCTGGCCGGGGCCACCGAGGCCACGCTCATCGCCGGCATGTCCACGTTCGGGCCCAAGTTCCTCGAGTCGCAGTTCAGCCTCAGCGCCTCAGAAGCCGCCACCTTGTTTGGTGAGAACACTCCTTGAGTCTTAGGGGAACGGGTCCTCTGCTTTTTCATCAGTTTTCAGAGGGGCCTTTGATAATCTCTTCCAGAAAACCCCAGGCAGTGCCACCCACATGGGCCACACATCCTGGGTGCGTGGTCCTGCCCAGGCAGGGGCCCAGAGCAGACATCCAGGCTCCTACAAGAGAGCTCTGATCACACGAAGCCCTGCTCCCCGATGGGGAGGAAGGTCATTACTGGGGGCTGGCCGGTCTCTCCATGGGCCCCAGGGAGCCTGGGCTTTTGTGTCCCTGGTTGTGGTGGAAGGTGTTTGGGTGGCAGATCCCACTAGACTCCCTTGGGCCTGGCCGTCCCTGGGAGCCAGGTGATGAGTGTCCTGGGGGTCTCCCTCCTCCCAGCCCTGTTCATGGCATAGCCCTGTGTTTGGGGGCAACCACGGCCTCACAGAGGGCATGCTGGGCATGAGGTATGTGGGGTCCATCCTGGCCAGGCCCCACCCACAGGGCTCCCTTCCCTGCATAGGTGGATGATGTCAGATTGGGGCCCTACCTCCCCGACTAATGCCCCTAGACACCCCTCCTTGCTGGCCTCATGGCTGAGCCTGTCTGCCCACATCCCCACCCAAGCAGCTGTCTCCCCTTCCCCACAGCAGCCAACAATCCCTTCTTAGAACAGCATGTCCCTGGGGTCCCCAGAGCTGGTCTCAATCTGGGGAAAGGGGCTCACTGAGCCCAGGGGCTTTGAGGTCTCCTCCACCCCGTCCTGTCTGCACCCCATCTCTGGGTGACCTGGAAGCCACATGCCAATGAAGCCATGCACGCCATGTGCTCAGTCACCTCAGTTGTGTCCACCTCTCTGTGACCCTATGGACTGCAGCCCACCTGGCTCCCAGGGATTGAACTCAGGTCTCTCACATTGCCGGCAGATTCTTTACCATCTGAGCCACCAGGGAAGCCCTACTTCGTACCAAATGGCAGCAGCCACCAGCTTCTCCAAATACCTACTTGTGGTCAGACTCTGACTGCATGGGCCCAGTAGTGTGTTTGTCCTGGCCTCCCCAGCGGATGGGGCTGGGGGCCAGTGACCTGTCCTCTTCCCTGTCTGTTCTGCCCCTGCCTCCCTGGGCCTCTGAGTGGCTGGGCTGGCAGCCTCCCCAGGCCCCGGGGTCCCTGAGAGCACTGGTCAGAGTCCCCACATGAGGCGCAGAGCCCAGCACTGCCACGAGAATGGAGCCCCATGACTGTGCACCTCCATCTCCCCATCTGCAAAGCGGAGATGAGACCCAGCTGGCCCCACCCCCAAGGCCCCCAGGATGGCCCTGAGCCCTTTCCTCTCCTTAGGGTACCTGGTAGTGCCAGCAGGAGGTGGAGGCACATTCCTGGGTGGATTCTTTGTGAACAAGTTCAAGCTCCGAGGCTCTGGGATCATCAAGTTCTGCCTGCTGTGCACCCTGGTCAGCCTGCTGGCCTCCCTCATCTTCCTCATGCACTGCCCCGGGGTGCCCATGGCGGGTGTGACCGCTGGCTACAATGGGAGGTAAGGGCCAGGCAGCACCGGAGTGAGGGGAGACCCCTGCTTGTGCTGGGGGGACCAGGGGTCCCTGAAACGGAGGTGGGGTCTGGCACTTGGGGTGCAGTCACTGGGTGGTTATAACAGCAAGGGGACTTCCCAGGTGGCGCTAGTGGTAAAGAATCTACCTGCCAATGCAGGAGACATAAGAGACATGGTTTTGATCCCCGGGTCGTGAAGATTCCCCTGGAGAAGGGAATGGCAACCCTCTCTAGTATTCTTGCCTGGAGAATCCCACAGACAAAGGAGCCTGGTGAGCTATGGTCCATGGGGTTACAAAGAGTTGGACATGACTGAAGTGACTTAGCAAATAAGCAAGCATAACAGCAAGGTTGATGACCTCAGTGGGGTCCGGTGGCTGGTCCCTGAGCCTCTGTCTGTAAAATGGGACAGCGGCAGCCCCAGCTGTGGAGCAAACTCAGAGAGTTCAGAACCCCTCAGCTGTGGGCCGGTGAGGACCAGACCCCAGCCTGGCCTCCCCTCCACCGTCACTCTCTTCTGCCCGCAGCCTCCTGCCTGAAGGCCACGTGGAGCTGATGGCTGCCTGCAACCTCCACTGCGGCTGCCAGCCGGAGCATTACAGCCCCGTGTGCGGCTCCGATGGCCTCATGTACTACTCACCATGCTACGCGGGTTGCTTGGAGATGGCCGTGTCCAGCCCGGGCGGCCAGAAGGTAAGAGTGGCTGCTGAGCATGTGGTCGGTGCCCGGTCGTGGGGCGGGGGTTGGGGCCCCGCCGCTTCCTCCTGTAATCAGCGCTGTTGTTGCGCTCCTCAGGTGTACCGAGACTGTAGCTGTGTCCCTCAGAATTTTTCCTCTGGTTTTGGCCATGCTACCGCAGGGAAATGCACTTCAACTTGTCAGAGAAAGCCCCTCCTTCTGGTTTTCATATTCGTTGTAATTGTCTTTACCTTCCTCAGCAGCATTCCTGCACTAACAGCGACTTTACGGTAAGCCCGGGGCGGGGTTCGCTCTGGTCCAGAACCTTCCCTTTGCAGCTAAGCTGGAGCTCTGCGGATCCCTGAGGGGTGTGTGCCGGGCCCCGAAGAGCTCTGGCAGGAAAGAGCTGACTGCCTCTGGCTGTGCTTGCCACCTGGGGAGGTGGTGATGCAGCCCGGGGCTCGGCCAGGACCCAGAGCCGCCATGGGGGTGTTATGTGTCAGGCAACCAAGCTTCCCCAGGCATTGACTGGTGTTGGTTTTTCATTGCAGGTGCGTCTGTGATCAGCAGAGATCCTTTGCACTGGGAATCCAGTGGATCGTGGTTAGAACTCTAGGTACTGTGCTGTATAAGGAAGCCAAGCACAGTTGTGTGGTGTGTTCACTGCACAAGAGCAGGCGCCAGGCTCAAGAGCCTCCCAGCAGGAGGCTATGTCACCCCAGGGAAGGATGCCATTCCTTAAGAGTCCACTAGAGGGACCCCTGGCCATTTATTTGCCCTGAGGCTGCCGTTGTTCAGTCACTTAATCTTAGCAAATCTGACTCTTTGCTACCCCTTGGACTGCAGCATGCCAGGCTTCCCTGTCCTTCACTATCCCCCAGAGTTTGCCCAAACTCATGTCCACTGAGTGGATGATGCCATCCAACCATCTCTTCCTCCATTGCCCCTCAATGCCCCTCTTCCTCCTCCTGCCCTCAATCTTTCCTAGCATCAGGGTCTTTTCTAAACAGCCCAGAGTGTGCCCTTTCCTCAGTAACACAGACTTCACCAGAGTCAAAGGTCATGGGGCATCTTGGTTGCAGAGGCAAGTCCCCAGAGAAAGGAGCACTTAAGTTCCCATGCACCCCCTGAGAACACCTTCCCGAGGGCCCATGCTGTGTGGGTCACTGGCACTGCACCCCTGCCCCTGCTCCCCAGATGTGCCCAGGCACTGAGTGCACCTCTCCTCACAGGCAGCATCCCGGGGCCCATTGCCTTCGGCTGGGTGATCGACAAGGCGTGTCTGCTCTGGCAAGACCAGTGTGGCCAGCAGGGCTCCTGCTTTGTGTACCAGAATTCGGCCATGAGCTGGTACCTGCTCATCGCAGGGCTGGGGTACAAGGTGAGCAGGGCAGCGTCCCCCCAGGGGCACTGTGGGGGAGGGGTGGGAGCCCTAGAGTCCATTCCAAAGAGCCAAGAGCCTTCTCCCACTAGTCTGGGGGTCTGGGCAGCCCCTGGGTCCTTCCAACAGCTTCATCCCCCACTGGAAGGGGTGCCCTGGGTATCACCCCTGCTTCTGGTTCCCAGAAGGGGATCCTTCCCTGTTCCAAGTGGTCACTGTTGGGACGTGATGACCTGATGCCAGTGGAAGCAATGGTGGGACAGCAAGTCCAGGGCTTGTGTCCAGCCCACCCCTATCCCCCTGCCCTCTGGAGCCCTCACCATCCCCCACCCACTCACCATCACCCCCACCACCTCCGTGGCTTGCCCTGGGGCTCTAGTCAGCTGAGGCTTTGGAGAAATGAAAAAACACTCCCCTGAGCAAGAGTCAGGCAGGCCTTCCCACTCTGGGCTGGTGGGCTGGGAGGGTCCACAAGCTGAGTTTCTCCGTCTGCCTCTCTGGTGGGCCTTGAGTTACATCCCACTTCTCAGTCTGACCCTCTGCTTTCAACTCTTACAAGAACCTTTCTGCTGTATCTCTCCACACAAGCTCTGCAGGGAGAAGCTTAGTATTTTCATTTTGAATTTACCCCCATTGGAGGAAAAGGTGCAAGACTTCCCAAATAAAGCAGAATCCTAGGGCCGGTCTATAAGAATGTCTTGGTTTTCTTCTTCGGGTGGAGGGTAGACTCGGGATGTCATACTGGCAGGGCCGCCTCTTTAGGGAGAGCTGCAAAGACAGGATTCTCAGTCACCTTTGGGTTTATCTCCCTGAAGATTAGCTTAAAAATAGCCAAGTGTGAGAAGGGATTTGTGCAGCCCTGGACAAGTAGGTCAATTCAAAGAGTCGCTCCCACACAGGGAGCTGGCCCTCGCTTCCCTTTTTCCCTGTGTTGTGTGATCCCTCAGCCAGAGCAGCCAGCTGGTACCTGGACCACTGTCTGCCCAGAGAGCACCCCCACAACCTCAGCACTGGGGTGGGATCAGCTCCCAAAGTCAGTGCTAATTTTAGTGGGGAGAGGGGAGTGGCCAGGTGCTCCTGTTGGGTCACAAGTTCACTAGAGGAAATAGCCTCTTGTCACTGCAGTTTCAGGTCCATCCACCCAGGCAGTGCCCCTGTGAAAACCCAGCTTTCACACCTTAAACACACACACATACTGAGGCCAGCCTGCCTGCCCACAATTCCATCTGCCAGATGGCCTATGACTCCAGCATCATCACGGGGTGATCTAGGCAGTGGCTGCAGTGAAGTGACCACCGATGCTGACCACCTCTTTCTTAGGTTCAGGGGCAGCTATGACAAAAGACCCCACACTGGGGCTTAGATAGAAATTAATTCTTTCTGTTCTGGAAGCCAAGTGTCCAAAATCAAGGTGTCTGTAGTATCCATTCCATCTGGGGTTTCCGAAGGGCTCTGTCGGCTGCCTCCCCCTCCTTACTTCCCCCTGCCAGTGGCTCCTCCATCCTTGGGTCTCCTAGGCTTCTGGGGGCAGCAGCCCGTCTCTACCTCCATCTTGGCTGCTCCCTGAGTGTCTGTGTCAGCCCCCCTTCTCTACATGGACACCAGTCACTGGACCTCATGCAGAATGACTGCAACACCCCTAACTTAATTATGCCCACAAAAATCCTATTTTCAGATTGAGTCCTGCTCACAGGTTCTAGGAGTCAGGACATATCTTTTGGGGTACACTGTTCAGCCCACAGCAAGCACCCCCCTCTTCACCCAGTGCCCTTGTTTTCAAGTCAAATCTTATTTTTCATTCCCCCACTAAAAATATTGGTATCCAAGCTGGGTCTGGCTGTGCAGGACAGATGGATCCTCTGGCCAGAGCAGGGCCTGGCTCTCCAGGATGCTGTGAGGAACCCAGGGCCAGACCGGGGCTCAGAAGCGGGAGTACCTGGGACCTCTAGGTGGGCAGCTTGGCCAAGGTCCAGTGGCTCCTTTCTCTCCAGGTCCTGGGCTCCATCTTCTTTGCCATTGCCTGCTTTCTGTACAAGAGCCCACCGGGGTCTTCTGATGGCCTGGAGGCTTCTCTGCCCAGCCAGTCCTCAGCCTCTGACAACCCCTCAGACCTTCAGGAAGCCCCCTCAGCTCTCCAGATCCAGAGTGACATCTGACGGCCCACCTGCCCACCCAGGGCACGGACT
Source organism: Bos mutus (assembly GCF_027580195.1). Lineage (NCBI taxonomy): Eukaryota > Metazoa > Chordata > Mammalia > Artiodactyla > Bovidae > Bos > Bos mutus. The sequence goes on along the minus strand of NC_091629.1, from coordinate 39,160,540 downwards.
TGCCACACAGCACTTCCTGGAAACACTGTCTCATTGCTCCCTGGAAGCGGGGACCCCTCCCCGTTTGAGGCCCAGCATTGAAGACCTGCAAAAATCTGCCGGTGGGTCCTGGGGGACTGAGCTGATGACCACGTGTCGAAGCCTCAAGGGCACCGAGGAGGAAGAATGCAAGATGCATCCAAGTGGAAGCCCCTGACCCAGCCCCCCTGGACCTTGCCAGATGGAGCAGGGTGACCGGCTCTTGGCTTGGAAGGAGCAGCTGGCTTCCCGACTGGATGAAGCACCATCTCTCTTTGGTCCCTCACTCTCCGCTCTTTCCCACGGACTTAGCCAGATGGCATCCCTGGGAGCCTCAGGGTCCCTTGGAAACATGAACAGCTGTGCTTGTAAAGCCACCCGTGCCCTCCTATGTGACTGCGTCTGTCATTGCACAGAATGCAAAACCACCTGTGGACTCCAGGGAGCTGCTTCCGTGTCCCCTCTTCTTCCAGTGGAGACGCTGAGCTCCCATCATGGTCTTAGATACCCGGGGCTCCTCACAGCGCTCACAGTGAGGCTGTGATACCCGGGGCTCCTCACAGCGCTCACAGTGGCTGTGATACCCGGGGCTCCTCACAGCGCTCACAGTGAGGCTGGCCTGGTTGAGGCCACTCGGAGGAAGGGACAGGGACCCCACACTGTGGACACGCTGGTGCTTTGGAGCTCCTGGGTGGGTCCATGGCATTTTTCAGGCAGCCTTCCTTGATGTCCCACGGTTCTCCTGATAAAGAGGAGACCCGGGGGCTGTGTCCTGGGGGAACTTCTAACTCATGTATTCTTGTAAACCTGCTGTCACCTCCTGTCCTCAGGCTCACAGCCCTACAGCGGGATGGGAGCAACGTAAGAATGTAGCTACGGACCCATATTCTGCATAAGCACTTATTTATAGAATTTGTTTTTACTTGACCATTTGCTGAGCACTTGTGAATTCTACCCAGAGGGCATTGGGACTTGTGTGGAATGTTTACTGTCTGTGTCCTCTGTTAAAACCGTATGTGTGTAAATATATTTTGATATTTAAAGCATATATTCCTGCCCAGTGTGTTTTATTACCATAAATCTGCAAAGTTCAGCAGTTTTGCAAATTGTCCAAGTGGGCTTTTGTGAGTTCATGTCCTTATGGGCTGCCCTAGGGCGAGCAGTCGCTTGATTGAGGTCCCTCCCACCCCTCAAAGTGGTGACCCCTTCCCCATGTGACCTGAGTCCCCTTCCTTCAGGGCCCAGGGCCCAAGTTGGGGGCAGGGGGCTTGGCCCTCAGCCAGGGTCCCGCTTCCCACCACTGTCATGCAGCAGTGATTCAGTCGGGGTGACTGGATACCGTGGCCGGCACTTGTGTGTGTGGACACGCGCACGCACACCTGTCAGACCCAGCCCAGGGTTACTCTTTCCCTGAATGTCCAGATGTGACAGAGCAGTGACCAGGACGGGCTGTGACCCTGTCTGCTTCATCTCCTGAAGGTGGGAGGTGGCGATCGCCATTCTCACTGGATGCTTCTTGGAAGAGGCAGAACAGGAGGCATCTGCTTCCCGGCTCTGCCCGTCCCAGCGCCTGCGGCTAGTGCTCCGGTGTCTCGTTACACAGGGCACGTCAGCCCCTCTGCCTCCTCTGGGGACCCATCAGTGTGTACGGCATCACTGGTTAAATCTGAGGGTAGTGGCGTCAGCTCTGGGCGTGAGCTATGAGCCAGCCCTCGGCCCCGTTTTTCCCGGCTGGGAGCCCAGAGGACCTGCAGTTGCAACCATGGGCCCCAGAGGGCAGCACAGATGCGTCCTGGGCCACAGGCTTCCTGGAACCCAGTCTCTCTTGGCCCCCTCGCTCTACTGAACCCCAGTCCTGTCTCCCACCAGTGGCCCTTCCCCCAAGAATTCAGGTGGAAACCAAACAGGGTCTCTCCCTTCCACTCCCCTGGGAGACGTGTCTGAGACATGAGGTGGACGCCCATCTTCTTGGAATCCTGATCCTCCGTTTGCTGAGGACTTGCAGGGCCCAGGTTTAAGCAGGAAACAAAGGCTGGTGCATTAACTGATCACCTGCCCCACACCAGGCCTGGGGCACACTCCCTTGGGCAGCGGGACCCCTGGTGCCCGGCAGAGCCAATGCTTCTAGATTGTATGCCCTCTGTCTCTGTTCCTGGAGATGGGGTGTCTTGTGTATGCATTCACTGAGCCAGTGCATGCTTATTAAAAATCACATTTCAGAAAAAGTAGCTTTAGTGAAATATAACTGACATGCATGTAATTCATCCATTTGAGGAGAACGGCTCAGGGGACAGACTGGGATGTCTTGCAGAGTACACAAAACAGTCCCTCCTGGTCCACAGTGCCCATCAGTGTTTAAGCGACACAAACAAGTGGAATTTGAGATGAAAGGCAGAAAAGCCCCTAGATTAGGAGCTGGAATAAAGCATCAGAACATCAAACACACCCAGGGAGCTCTGGGAATGCACTGGCGCCCACAGTAATTACGTATCACAAGTCGGGTCTGGCAGGCTGGGTGGCAGCAATGGACTGGGGGGAAGACGTGGCCTGGGGGACGGGTAAAGGCAGACACAGGGCCAGGCTCTGGGACCACAGCTCCTCTGGGGACGGTGATTCAGCTTGCATGGGGACCTCTCTGAAGGCGAGACCACTGTCCACGACAGAAGCCCGCCTCTTCCAGTGACCCGAGGCTGGGAGGAAGGAGTGAATACCGTAGAGGAATAGGCACCAGAACCAGGGGGCTTTTCAGGGCAGAAGGAGCAGCCACACAGACACTTGGTCATATCTAAAGTGAGTCCTGGGAAATGAGTTCCAAATCTGATCCTGTAGTTGGAGTCTGGCTCTGGCAGGGAGATCTGACCTTGGGAGACTTGTGGCAACCCCACCTCGGTGATCCCACTGTAAGTAGGGCCCATAGCAGGACCCACCTCACAGGGCGAGATGAGGATGGATCCATTCTATGCAGAGCCCCCAGGATGTCCCTGGACACAGTGGACCATCCTGGTCACTCTTGGACCCTCAGTGCCCCTTGTGATCTGAGGCTGAGGGCCGGTGGGCCCTGAAGGACTGGCCATTTGAGGGTGGAGGTGGCAAGGCTCTCCCCTGCTATGCCAGCTCCTGGGGGCACAAAGATGAGCTGAAGAGCAATTGCTCTGAATGATAATTTGCACTTAGATTTATTCTAATCAGTAGCACATTAGCCAGGCACATGTGATAACCGTCTAATGACTGTTATATGTATAATCCATTTTATTCTCAGCTGGCTCCCACGGTAATTACATTCTGCTGTGTTTAATTCATAACTTGATCATTTATTCCAAGTCAAGCTGGATTGGTCCACAGGCTCAAGGGAAGTGCCACTCGCTGAGGAGTTCAGCCTCTGCTCTGGCCATGCAGGAAGCTTGTGAAGCCACCAACATCTCCCCAGCTCTCGTGGGGCCTCTGGGCCAGCAGCTCCCACTCTGAGCCAGCCAGAGCCCGCAGTGGGTGGTGATGATGGTGATGGAATCAGCAAAGGCTGAAATAATATCAGACACTTTCTATTTAATGTAATAGCTGCGCAGGACGTGTGCACAGCTCACACCCGGCATACCCGAAAGGCAGGGGCCAACAGCTCAGTGTGAGTCTAACAGGCCTTGGAGGACCTGTGGGTTCAGTTCTGATGTCCAGAGTATTTGACTTCACCTTTCCATGTCTCAGTTTCCCCACTTTTGACACAGGGAAGAGACCACAGTACCCATTTCACTGGGACCCATGAAGACTGGAGATCCAGATTATAGTAAATGCAGTCAGAGTTTTTTTTTAATAATTAAAGCAATTCTCATCCTTGCTGCTCAGGCAAGGAAACTGAGGTCCTCCCACAAAACAGTACCGAAGTGGGTGTATAAATGCACGAAGGTGGAGGCCTTCTGAGAAGCTGGCTGTCAGCCAGGGAGGCTAAGGAGCCTATACCCACCACAGGCTGGAGGCCCAGGAGGCTGGCAGTCAAGCTCATTCTGGGTCTGACAGCCTGAGAACCAGGGGAGCTGATGGGTGTGAGTCCCAGCCACTCCACGTGAGTGCCCCGTGGCCAGTTTGGTTGACACAGAACGTAAAGCATCACACACACCTGCCAGGCCTCTCTGCCTCTTCTGAGAACTCAGGTGTTCCCAGATGTCTGTCCACCATCCAAAGGGCCTTTTTCAGGCTTTCAGTCCCCGATACTTCCACCAGAGTCCTGTGGGGAACTTGCTTTTAAGGGCAGAGTCCACCACCCTCGCACGCGCTGGTTTAGAATCTCGGGAGGCTCTTCTACCTGCATTTAAAGAGCAGGGCTGGCACCACACTCAAGCCAGCAGTGTTTGCTGGGTCCATGCCTGGCCTCTCCCTTCATCTCCTATCTCACAGGCACATCTCCTTGGCATGTAGTGTTGTCCACACTTCTGGGAGTCCTTCATTCCCCTAAAGCAGCATGAAGTCTTCCACAATTAATCCCAGCCGCCCTCACCCCCTGCCCACCAGGCATTGCCGCACCTGGAGGTCCCTAATTAGGAGCATAATTAGCCCCACAGCCGTTTTCTCATCACAATGGCCCATCGTGAGTCTGCTTTGCAGCTAATGACTGAGTCTTCCTGACAAGAATGGCAATTCCTTCCGGTATTTTCCTCCCACCTTCCCCAGAAAACTGCCAAGGGCAGCGTGCATAAGCCACCCAGGGTCCCGCAGCACTGTCCAGGTCAGGGCTGGCCGCTGGTCAGGCCATGGACATGAGGGCAGGTGTCCGGTGACCACCATCCTGTCTTAGCTGGGATGTGAGGGCCTTTGGAGGGAGGGGAGCTACTGAGGGAGGGTGGGAACAGGGGAGTGTGCAGGCAGGTGGGGGCAGGACAGAAAAGGGGGCCTGGCTGCTGTGTCCTATGCCTCCCCAGCCTGGATCCCCAGGAAGAGCTCCTGAGTCCACTTTGTACTTGGCCCTTCCACTCTATCTGCGTGTCTGAGCAGGAAATCTTTTGTCTTAAGGAGGAGAAAGTGAACGCAGGAAGCTGTCAGAGCTGGCATGGGCTCACTTGCCTCCAGCGGGAGCTTCACTGAGGCTGTGGTGAACGTCCTGGTTTTTCTCTGGAGGATGAGCTGCCTGCTGGCCCTCTTGGGAAGGAAATGCACTGGTTTCCAATGCCCAGAGACAGAAGAGTCAAATATAGACAATGACCATGCAGGAAGCTGCAGCCCTCATTCCCGGAACACCAGGTGCACTCGCTTCAAAGGAAGGTTTGACAGGGAATGCGTGGATCAGCCTGTTCTGGCCCATGGAAGCAGCAGAGCTTAGGCTCTGGGGGTCCTGGCAGTCTAATAGGGGAGGAGGGCTCCTTGCAGGGCAGGCTGCTCCAGGTCTCCTATTCCCAGAAACCCCCTCCTCTCCCCAGCTCTCTGCCTTGCCTCCCAAGCTGCAGTTGTGGGTGATCCACAGAGCAGCAGCTGGGCCTCTCTGTCCGGCCACCTTTGGTCTCTGATGACAAAACCTGCCCAGAGCGCAAAAACTGAATCAGACCAGAGCCATGTGGAGGGTGATGCCTCCAGGCAGTGGGCTTCCCCAGGGGTCATTCCCAGGGCAGCCTTCCCCGCTGAGCTGTTTCAGGGGAGGCCTGAGTGTCTCAAGAGGAATTCGGCCCCAGGAGGAGCCTCCCAGGCTCAGGGGGACAGAGGACATCTGAACAGCTCTTCACTGAGATGTGTCACCTCCAGCACCAGCTCAAATGAGCCTCCTTCCTCCACCACCCTTGCACTCCACTCCCGCAGTGGAGAAGTGCCCCAGACACGCCTTCTGGTTACCAAGGACAACCTTGACTGTCTGATGACCAGGCTGAGACTGGACTTTATGAAGCTTCAGAATGAAGAAAATTCCCACCTCCAAGGGCAGAGGTGGGGAACACGGTGCCCAGTCCACCAGCTTCAGGAAGGGGGCAGAATGAGGACTGAAAACCAAGCCCTGAGCCCCGCAGCTCAGACCCCACACATAGCCCCTGCTAGCTGCCATCACTCTGCAGTCAGATCTTTGCTGTTTTCTTCTCTTAAAAAGCTACTGTGATAAGATATAAAGGAAAGAGAGGGTACATGAAGCCTTAGTAGTCATGTACCCTTTAGTCTGAATTAGCATCAACTTCTTCACCAAGGGCAGATTTGGATGGTGCAGGGGGAGGTGAGAGGGAGGCAGGACACACAGGCCAAGAGCAAAGGCAGGTGGAGGGAGGGCGACCTGCAAGAAAAGCCTCCCAAACAGGACCAGGCACCTCTAAATAAAAATGCCTTCATTTCTGTTGTAATTTGGGCCCAGCCTGGTTCAACCTCACGATGCTCCAGAGGTCATGGAGACAGCTAGAGGCTAGACAGCCACGTGGGACGGTGTGCTTCAGTGCACTTGGCTGTGCATTTATAATACAGACACTTTGGGTTCACCACTCATTTCACACTGGGAGCAACTGGAGAGGTAGCGAGGTTCCTCAATGGACTGATTCTGAGGTTTAGTCTCATCATTGAAAGGGAAACACCCACTGATTTCCAGCTCAGAGTCTTTGCAAGTGGAGCATCGCGACTCAACACACACCTTTTCGTTTAAGCCAGACTCGGTTTTGTTAACTTTGTTGTGAAACTGCCAAACACACAGAAGCGAAGCGAGCACAGAGTGCCCATCCCCTGCTTCCACCTTCCGGGCCCAGAGGCACTCTGGTTTTGTCCACTGTCAACCTAGGGTCTCCACCGAATTATTGTTATTTTAACACGAATTTGACAAAGTCAAAAATCCCTCATCCATCTGTCCATCCATAGGCAGGTGAAGAATAGGGTGAAATGTTGACCTCGGGGTAATTCCCCAAGGCTTTTATTTTCAAGGATATCCCACAATAGAGCCGACACCCCCACCCCCTAAACCCGAATGACAGAGCCAGGTACCCATCGCCCCCACCCCTGGGTGGGAAGGGAGTGGACTTGGGCTGCTCGAGAATTTTCAGACTCAGAAGACGCCGGGCGGGGTTTCTGGATTATTTTGAAAGAAGTAGCACTGGGGCCCTGGAATTATGTTTTCTCAAAAACTTGTTTTTCATAAGTAACTGACTGTGTAGGCAAATCAGTCTGTGGCGGTGACGTGCTGGCATGAAGCTAATCATTAGCTGCCACAGGAAGGAGGCGATCATCCCCACCGGCTCCCATCAGACAGGAGCAGCCCAGGAGCTGACGTCTTCATTACCCAGCCTTGAAATTTCCAGAGAAGATGGCAATTCATGCGTGGCCCAATCGTCCTCCTCCCACTGATTTCAGAAAAATGAAGCCCTGGGCTTCCTCTCGACGCTTTGTGGCCATTTCTCCATCCTCACACATAAAAGAGTCAGCCATCAAGTGGATGCGGAATCCTTGAGTGATGTCTGAAGGGCCCATGGCAGGCTCAGCACGTCCATTTTTGCTCAAGCACCCACGGTTTCGATTCTTGAGTGTGGGGGGTGGATGGAAACGCAAGTCAAGCCAGCTTGAGAAAAAGTGGGGTGGGTGGGCACATTCCAGGTATGGCAGGATCAAGCATTAGAATGATGCCATCAGGGCTCAGGGCCTCTTCCCATCCCCAGCTCTGCTGGAACCAGCCTGGCAACCAGTGGCAGGGGCCTGCCTCTCTCAACTAGCAGGAAGGACTCTAGGCGTACAACTTGTGTCCCCAGGGCAGCGGGGATGGGCACTCTGATTAGCAGGGATGGAGAGGAAAGGACCAGCCCCTCCCCAAGGCCATGCAGGATGGTCTCTCAGGAACACAGACCCCTGGGATCCAGCAGGAGGGCCAGTCTGGGGCGTGGGGGGTGGGGGGTGGCACTGTGGGTCTGGACGAGCAAAGCCAACAGATGTCCCCTCCTGGGTCCATGCCCGCTGTCACCAGCAGAGCAGCGCCATTCAGCCTGTTGTGGAGAGTAACAAACGGGCAACAGATTGCCCGTGTGGAGGATGAGCCTGTTCCACCAACATGGCATTTGAAACCAAGATAATAGAAAACAGAATCAGATTCAAGGGTCGTGACAGGTGTCCACAGCAAGGTTATCCACTTGGTGGCATCCAGCAGCCTCGACCTTTTTTTAAAAGAAAAATATTATAATGTATCAGCTCTCTTAGCTGTTGCAGCCGTGATATATGGGTGTGTATTTAATACTCAATCTATGGCTCTGTGTGTGTGTGTGTGTGTGTATGTGTGTGTGCAGGGGGCGGGGAGGGAGAAGGCAGATTCAAGGCGACAGTGTGTGTGAAGCGCCTAGAACAATGCCCGCAGCAGATCCCCGCTTTGATGTCGGCAGCGCGGGCAGCGTATCTGCACAGCGAGCACGCGTGTATTTATGGACCCGAGAGAGGCTGCGATTTCAGCAGATCGCGTTTGCTCTGCATGCATAATCTGATTATATTTTAACTGCTCATTTACACGAGAACACATTTCCCTCAAACGTGCTAATGCTCTTTTTTTTTCCCCTCAATGATATTTTTAAAAACCAGATTGCTGGGCGGTACAACTGCACTGAGAGAGCTTTCTGAAGTGAAAACAAGCGGCTCTCCACGTGTGGACGTGATGCTGCCTGCCCCAGAATTACACTCTGAGGGGAACAGACCATGTATCTGCAGAGCCTTCAGCCCTGCCCCAGGAAAGGGCTTTCCCAGGACTGGGCCCCAGAGAAGGCTGGCCCTGGCCCTCACCCCTCGCCTGGTCATCCTCCCAGAGCCACAAGGACAGCCCTGAGCAGGGACGAGAGTGAACAGCCCATCACTGCTGCCCCTGGAGAAGGGGGGCTTCACGAACACCTGCGATCACTGCAGCCCCCCAGGCTGTGGTTCTTGGTTACAGCAGCCCCTGGACCCTCCTGGGGCCCACAGCAGGGCTCCTCAACTGTCCATGATTAATAGGTCCAGAGGAAGTCCCTCTGAGCCCCCAGGGTTCAGCACTGGCCAGCCTTGCCCACTCCATCCCCCACTGGTCTGCTTATCCTGTAGGAATCAGGGGCCCATCCAGGACCTCAAAGCACATCCCCAGGAGCTGCAGACTCTACCTCACCTCAGAAATGACCTTAGGGGGCTCTTGTGGGGCAAGGGAGTCCCAGGAAGGTGAGAGGCAGGCAGTGGCAGCCAGAGGAGGACCCGGGCCTGACGGGAGAGGGCGCCCCTCTCCACCCTGCCCACCTGCAGGCCAGAACTTACTCCCAAGACATGCCTACCTGCAGGGCGAAGGGGAGAGGGGGTGACCCCACTGGGGTCACTAGAGTCTCAGACATGCCCTGGGGACTGCACCCTGGAACTTACAAGCCACCAGGCCTGCTGCCGGTGCTTCCACAGGATTCTCTCCAAGGCTCCTTCCCCAGAGCTGGGGCCACCCGGGCAAGTGGGTCACCTGCCTTGTCTGGCACCTGATTGTTTCCTAAGAGTGCCCGGAGTCACCGCGACGCTCCGAGGCAAGAATGACTAAGGAGACTCGGGTTTTATTTTAGAACTCATATGAAGTCATTAGGAAATGGGAGACATGTTTTTCTATTTAAGTACTTTTAGGCAACTGGAACTCCTGAGTATAGACAAAGGCACAGGTTTCAGGTCTCTGGAAGAAGACCTGGAACTGTCAGAAGTCGTGTTTATGCAAGCACCACCCTCCCTGGGAGATACCCTCACAGAAGGAAGGCCCATGGGGCGGGGGGCAGGGGCCTGTGGGGTGGGGTCCCAGCAGCTGTGACCCTTTCTCTTTCAGCTTAAGTCACAAGTGTGTTCACAAGCACCTCTGGGAAAGCTAACCAGAAATTGGTAAATTTATAAGAGGCATAAACTCAGCTTCTCAGGAAGAGAGCTGACAAAACACTGCTTTTCTCTGCAAGCTGAGCAGATGGAACTGTTTGTCCTTCTGCATCGGATGCGCTGTTGTCTTTCACACAAGAGAAAGTCTCAAAAAGAAAATGCCTTGGTGGGAGGGGGTACTCAGGGACCCTCTTTATAACCTGACCCAAGTGTGGAGGCAGAGGAGGATGAATGGGGAAGGCAGGGGACTCAGGGTCGGGGGATAACTCTGTCAGTTTCAAACCTGGTTGCCAGAAGTCAGGCTGCAACTTCAAAGAAAATTCTAAAAAGCATCCTTTGTGTTGATCAGCCTGAAATGCATGCCACAGCAAAGCCTTCACAGGAGTAATTTTTAGGAAGCTGGGCTGCATGGAAGCTTGTTTTGGAGATCAGATTTTCTCTTTCTCCTTAGATGATCTGACATGCCCTTTTTTCCTCCAAAATGTCATCTCTCCTGATGTGTCTCTTTGCTGAAGTCTTCAACGCCCCAGGTGGGGTCCGCAGTTGCCAGGCCCTTCTCAGCTGCAAGCGTTAGTGGCTATTGTGTGTACAAGCGCACTGCTCAATAAATCTAGAAAAGTGCACAGTGAGATGGTTTCAATTGTTAGGAGAAGGGGCCGTGCTGCTGCTGGGGGTGAAATGACAGTTGTGTGAGGTGTCCCCACAGCCTGAACCCCTCTCCCAGCCATCTCCCTGCCTGCTTCAGAGGGTGGAGCCCAGAGGGACTAGCCCCCAACCTGCAGCTCGGAACTCAGCCTTCCTCATGCATCCTCCACAGGGACCCTGAATGAAAGCCATGCCCGCACTCTCAGGGGCCCAGGAGCTCAGCCCCTCCTCTTCCTCATCTAGCCCACTGGCGGTAAAGCCGGAGTTTGTGGAGCAGTCACCTCCACGTGGAGCACCTGAAACACGGTGCTCATAGTGACCTGGTGATGCCGGGTCCACTGAGGTTTGGTCGGTTTATAGACCTGGAGCCCATGGTCAGCAGGGTACACTCCTGGCAGCCACACCCTCCCCATCATCTGGCTCTTCCTTGTGACCACAGCTCAAATTTCCAGAAAGCCAGCCAGGGCCCAAGGGTTAAGGCACAACTGGAAACATGAGGGATAAGGATGTGAGAGCCAAGGCTCATGCCCAGCCTGGAAGGAGACCTGCCACTCCCGCTCCACCCACTAGCTCTCACACAAGTGTTGCTCTATCTTTAACATCCTCCTTGGAATGCTCTGCGTTTTGACATGTGCACTTTCCAGGCTGTGGGTGGGAAGTCAACAGCCAAACACTACAAATTACACAGACTACATATCCTTAGGGTCTTTAGATAAATGCATACTACTCCCCACCCACCTGTAGCCTCATAGGAAACCTAATAATAACCTTAATAACAATAAAGTGTTTGTTTTGCCACCACGTCACTGAGTTTGGGGTCCTTTGTTACGCAGCAATAGGTAAATAGATAGCTGATACAGGTATTGCTGTGAACCTATATTTTTATTTTATTTTAGGAAGAAGCCTTCTTGTAATAAGAGCTGCCCAAGGGCCATATGAGGGCCAGAGGAAAGACAGGATGGGACTCCAGGACTCCAAGGACTGAATTCTTGTAGCCAGGAAAGTAAAGTCATTGTCACACCCTCTGCCCCTCATCCTGGCTGCCACTCTCCTAAGATGGTTAGATAATCCTGCCTCCTCGATAGCTTCAGGCCCAGGGGTGCAACCCAAAGGGGTCTGTCTTGGGTTCCAGGCTACATCCTCTTGCATTTGGAAGCCTGTTGGGGAAAGACCATAGGTGTTGCCAGTCTTGCTGTTCATCATCTAATCTCTTTCACTAGTTCATCAAAAGTCCACTGAGCACCCACTACATCCAGGTACCTTTCAGAGCTTGGAAGAAGTTAGCAAAGCAAACAAACCAGGAACCCCCACACACCTGCCCATGGCAGTGGTCATCCAGGCATCTTCCCTCCAGTGTCTCAGACTTGACCTTCACACTGAAGCTCAGGTGACCGCCCAGCTCAACAGCCAGGACCCTACCCTGCCTACAACACGCTGGGCTCCCCAGGAAGCTGGAGACACCCAGGTGCTGCTGCCCTCTTGGCCGACACACCAGCTTCCCCAAGAAACTCAGACACCTGCCAGAGCATCTCAGCCCTGGGAGACTCGGACAAGCAAGCTCATTGCGGACACACAGCATGTGGAGTGTCAGGGGGAGGCCGGCAAGGCTCAGAGGGAGTTAGGCCTGGTCAAGGGTGTGGTCCAGTCACTGAAGGACGCAGCAGACCAGCCCCGCCCTCCGTGAGCACCTCACCAAAGCTTTTCCTAAAGGGTCCCAGCCGTTCAGAAAGCACATGTCCAGGGAAATCATAAGCGAAAGAGGCAAACAGTTTGGACTCAGAAGGTTCCGGCTGCCGGGCCATCTGGACAGGCTCCCCGCTTCACAGAAAGAGGATTTTAGGCCTCCGGGGACTCCGGACAAGGTCCTGCAACCCATGTGGTTCAGCGAGGCGGCCCAGGTGACATTTCCTCTGTGATTTCAAGCAAACGCCTTGTCATAATATTTGTGCTAAGTTGCCTTTTATGATTTTTTAAGCTTCTAGGCTGGCTCGAAAAGAAATCTTTGCAAAGAAGCCCAGCTTAGCAGAAAGGTCAGGGATGTGAAAACCAAACAGTGAGCTTAACCAGCCGAATGAGAGCGCATTTCCATCAGGAATGTCCTGAGTGGCAACAGCTACTGGCCAGCAAAGTGGCCACTGGCTGCTGCCTTCCTCTGGGGGGAGAGGCGGGGATCTCAAGAGAGGTGACCCAATACCACTGTCCTCGGCAAGACTCCATGTCCCCATGGGTTCAGGATGACCTCCGGGGGCCAACACAGGCTGACACGGCACTGCTTTCTGTGGCGAGGACACTCAACTCCCAACCCTAGGACCTGTTCACTGAACCTATGGGCTCGCCTTCCAGAGAGCAAACCTGGGCTAACTTGGAGAAGTTAAAGCAACTTTTGTTTTCCCAGGTATTTCAGCTTCACACCCTCCGAAATCCTCACACAGTCCGCACAAAAGCATTCACTCCACAGGTGTCCACTGAGCGCCTGCTGTTTGCAGCACCAACAGCATCCAGAACAATGGGGACCCAGGAGCACCGATTTGAACTGTGTACCCATTTCACAGATGACTAAACAGAGGCATGGGGAAGCTAAAACACTCACCCAGATATTAAGCAGCAGGTTGAAACCACTCCTGTTGCCTCTGAGCTCACTGTGCTGGCCTCCAGCAAAGGGACATTTGTGTTCCCTGCGAGGGTACATTTTTAAGCACGTATCTTATGTGCTAAGACTCCGTGATAGGAACATCAGGGTTCAGTGGAGCGGAGGAGCTCAGAGCCAGCTGGGAACCGGAGACTAAGCACTGAGCCTGAGTTTCTCCCCCCACTGGTCTGAAGTCTGGGCTGCTCGGCCTCACCCCCTTTCCTCAGTGCTCCCTTTCCCTCAGGTCCCTCTGGTATCTGTTCCTTATTCCCAGCCCAGCCAGGTCCCTCTACATCCTGCCGGGCTGGACCCTGAGGATGACATCTGATGGTCCACGTTCAGGTGATGATGACAGGCCTGGACCCTACCACCTGCACCCACAGTGGCACACGGCCACCCCAGGGTGCACAGAGGCAGGTGGTACTTTATCCTCTGCTTTCTGATCGCCTCAGTCATCCCCTCCCCCAGTTACTTGTGCTAGAGTAGAGCCCCCTGGGAGCCCAGCTTCTGGCATCCCCCCACCTCAGCAGGAAGCCCACTGTTTGGGTGGGCTGGAAGCGACCCGGGGGCAGTTCCCTTGGGGAAGTGGGCATAGGAAGCTGGGGAGACCCGGAAAAGGGGGGCGAGCTGCCTGAGGCGGGTGCCTGGAAAGAGCCAATATTCCTGGCGCACCTCACTGGAATCCCAGTTCCCTGGGGCACTCCTTCCAGCCCAGATGGTCCCTGAGAGTGAGCGGGGGTGATCAGCCAGCCCTGCCCCGTTGCGGGGCGGGGACAGTGGCTGGGGCCGCCTTCTCTCCCCTCCAGCGCCCCCCACGGCTGGGCGCGCCCGTCGCCGCCGGCTCAGTGGAGGCGCAGAGCTCCGGAGGGCGCTGGCGCTGCGGGAGGTGCGCGGAGCGAGGTGCGCGGAGAGCGCGAGCGAGAAGAGAGCGCGCCGGGCGTGCGCTCCGCTCGGCTCCACAGGCTTTCCTCGCGCAGCCCAAGCCCCAGCCGGCCGGGCGCTCTCCGTGAGAACCGGTTCTGCCGCCCGGGGACCGGAGGAACCGTGGGATCGGGCATTCGGAGAAAGCTGGGAAAGCGCGGAGCCCGGAGGGAAGCTGCAGCCCCCAGTGAGTGCGAGCGCCGAGCGCGCCAGGCTGGCACGGACCGGGTTGGTGCTCTCCGGCTCGACGGCACACCCCCTCGGCCTCTCACGCCCACCCCTCGGGCTCCCTCTATTCTGTCCCTGCCTAAGACTCACCCACTCTCCCCCTGGCATCCAGCCGCGGACCCGGGGAAGCGCAGCAGCACCCGGCCCCGCGCGCCCGACATGCGTCTCAACAGCTCGGCGCCCGGTCCCTGGGTCGGCCGGACCGGCGACCCGTTCACGCAGCCGCCGTCGGTGCTGGAGAGGGCGCTCCTGGCTCCGGGCTTGGGCAATGGCTCTGGCAACCTGTCGGAGTCCGTACCAGCGGCGCCCAGCAGCGACCTGGATGTGAACACGGACATTTATTCCAAGGTGCTGGTGACCATCGTGTACCTGGCGCTCTTCGTGGTGGGCACGGTGGGCAACTCCGTGACTGCCTTCACGCTGGCGCGCAAGAAATCGCTGCAGAACCTGCAGAGCACGGTGCACTACCATCTGGGCAGCCTGGCACTGTCCGACCTGCTCATCTTGCTGCTGGCCATGCCTGTGGAGCTGTACAACTTCATCTGGGTGCACCACCCCTGGGCCTTCGGTGACGCCGTGTGCCGCGGCTACTACTTCCTTCGCGACGCCTGCACCTACGCCACCGCCCTCAACGTGGCCAGCCTGAGCGTGGAACGCTACCTGGCCATCTGCCACCCCTTCAAGGCCAAGACCCTCATGTCTCGCAGCCGCACCAAGAAGTTCATCAGTGCCGTCTGGCTGGCCTCCGGCCTCCTGGCCGTGCCTATGCTCTTCACCATGGGCCAGCAGAACCGCAGCGCCGACGGCCAGCACCCGGGCGGCCTGGTGTGCACACCCATCGTGGGCACCGCCACAGTCAAGGTCGTCATCCAGGTGAGCAGCCTCTTCTGGGGGGCAGGGGCAGGAGTCAGAGGCCACCAGACCGGGATCTCCCCTGGGAGCAAGGGTCCAAGGCGGACCCTCAGGGAAGCCTCAGTGCCTCATCCCAGAAGTAGTTTCCTGTCTGTGTGTCCTCTGGGTACAGGAAGTTGGAGAAAATTTCATGTCCCAAAGAAACTGTATTCCTATGAAGCTGGGAATGAGTCGGGATGGGGGAGGAGCAGGGGACTCGAGAGCAGCCTGATCCCCGGCTTCTTCCCACCTTTCACTCCAGGGCTGCCAGGCCTCAGCCCTACTTATTTCATCGCCTCCTTCCACCAAAGGGGCTGGAAGCCCAGATTACCGACCTCCCTCGAGCAGAGGCTCTGTGGATGGGCCTCAGCTGTCCCCAGAGCCCCTGAGGTGTAAGGCAAATGTGTGTGCTGGTGTCCTCCTCTTTCCAGAGAGGGTCCCTTCCATCAGCTTCTCAAAAGGCTTTGTGCTTCCCACAGGTGTGGTCCCTCTCCTCTACAACAGAACCCCTATCCCAGACTGCTCCCCCAGTGTCTTCTGGCCTGATGCTGTCTTGGGCTGGTTCCTTAGTTTAGCCTCAGTTTTCCCATCTGTGAAATGGGGTAATCACAGCCCTGGTCTCAGACGGTATAGGATTCAAGAGAGAGGGTATGGGAAGCCCTTGTCTGGCTCCTGGTGGGTAGAAGTAGTCAGAGGTGCTGTCCCTGGTGGTGGTGGTGATGTTGTTTCTGCTGGAAAATCCTAAGGTATTGGGCCTGGTGGCAGATTGGAGGGCCTGCAGTCGGGTGACCAATGCCCTTGGAGGGTCTGGTGAAGCATGTGGGGACCCAGGTTGGAGACCTCCCTGGACATTGGCTCAGCCAGGCAGGGGGATTCCAGCCCCAGGGAGAAGGCTTCTCAGGCAGGGCCCTGGCCTGGGAGCAGGGTGTCCACCAGAGCAAGTCAGGGAAGAGATACCACCTGGAATGGCATGGTGGCCTCAGGATGTGGGTAGCCATGAAAGGGCGGGGGCTCCCTCCACCCCAGAGTGGGATGGGAAAGGAGGGTCTGGGCTGAGCCAGGTTGGGGTGGGAGTCCAGAGAGACTGGCTGTCCTGTCTGGCTATCCTTTCACACCCAAGTCATCAATAGCTTCTCAGCAGAACCCATGCTGCTGCCTCTGAGTATGACAGGGGTGCCAGGCTCAAGGAGCTGGCATGCTTGGGGGTGGGGAAAGTGCCATCTGCATGTCTATCCTGGGCTGCAACTGGCCCTCCACAGGCTACTACCAAGATGGAGCCAGTGGGCAGAATTAAGCTCCAGACTCCTCGCCTGCCCTGGCTCCAGGTATTCCTGTGCAGAGGGGCCCCCCGGCAGCCACGTGTAGCAGGAAGATGAGTCACAGGCTGCAGGCAGGAGCAACCAGGGTGCGTGTGGTGACAGAGTGGGAATTACCTTCCGGCTTCCTCTGGGGTCTTGTGGGCTGTGCTGGGGCTGGGGAGTTGGGACACAGCAGCCACGACACCTGGCTGTGAAGGTGGGGCAGGTCAGTCATGCCCACCCAGGAGATGCTCCCCTGAGACCCCTGCCCCCTTGGACCCCTGTGGGCTGGGCCAGGAGCAGCTGGGGGTCAGACCATTAAGAAAACACAGCCACAGAGGGAACCCCCCTCAAGCACCCTCACCCCCTGTTAGTGCCACATGATCAGATACCCCAGGAACTTGGCTTGGCTTCCCAAAGGGCCCTCCCTGAATCCTTTTGGTGGGAGGCTGCCATGCTGATGTGGCCTGGGCTGTGTCCTGGTCACTTGTCCACTAGGCAAGTGTCTGTGGAGCTGGCTCTACAGAAGGACCGCATCTGTGGCCGCAGCTGTAGCACTGCTGAGCGTTTACTCAGCACTTGCTGGCTCCGGAGTTTCCATTTTTCTTTAATGGCCTCGGCCATATGCTCAAGAAAGACTGATGGGCCAGTTATTAGAGGCGCACTTATTTCTGACACCGACCACTCCCGCGAGGCTCCGGGCTCCTGTGTGCTGCTCCATGTGCCTGAAGGAACATTCCTCATGGAGAAGCTCAGCCCTGGCCTTGCCCCCTCCCCCCTTGTCCCTCTGCGCCATCCACTGTCCCAGGAGAGGTTCCCAGGGGATTTTATGTTCCCCACATGGGCTTCTGGGCCACTTGGCAAATCCGGGCCAATGTCCACTGTTTTAAACAGTGACATCTATGCAGAGAGGGGGTGGGCACCTGTATCCATGTGTCTCCCTCTCATGGGCTGTGTTGGGAAGTGTGGAGAGGTGGGCCAATCAAAACAACCACTCTTTCCAAAACTGGGGCCCCCTCCCAGCCCGAGTGTCTCCCACCAGTTGTGTCAGCCCTCCACCCCGTGAGGTTCCATCCTGGACACTTGCAATCAGAAGTAGCGTTTAGAAATGAGGTGCTTCGATGATGAGATTTCTGAGCAACTTGGAGCTGTCATTGCTGGAGTTTTCTGAGTGTGTGGTTGGAGTGGACAAGGTGAGAGGAGCTCATGGTGAGGACAGGGCTTCCCGGGCCAGCAAAGGCCCTGGATCCTGGGCCCCTGGTCAATAGGGAAGCCTGGGAGGTGGAGCCTGAGGAGCCTGCCCCGTTGCCCTGGGACAGTCCAGCACCTCCCCAGGGCCCCAGAGGGGACTGGATTCAATCCTGCAGGGTAGTGGTATCTCCCTCCCCACTGCCACATCTCCATCCCCTAGTAAATCCTGTCTCCCCAATGCTGGGGAGGGGTAGGGGGAGGTGGATGTCCCCCTCCCGGGGCCTGCTGCTCTAGGAACAGGGATGGCGGGTGTCTAGGAGGTGCCCCAGCTCAGAGCAGCCCCTCTGCATGCACGGTGCCCTTGGGGGGAGAATTAGGGGTCACAGGGCATGTGTACCTTTGTTAGAGATCCACTCCCCGCTCACAAGGCCACATTAAAACAGCCTCCCCTGGAATCACCCTTCAGACCTGCATCAGCATGGGGAGGGCTCTGGGTCATCACTTCATTGTTACTGTTTTCCAGGACCTGTGGCCCTGACAGCAGCTGTGAGGCTGGGGGCGATGGGGGTGGTGATGGGGTACCCCTGTAATCTGCCTTCGCAGTTGGCCTCTTTCACATTCAGTGCCAGCAGCATTGCTCCTCATGATGGGCTGGGTCCAGCTTCAGAAGGGGCAGCCGGCCCTGGGTGTGGCTTGTACGGGAGGGGCTCATGTCCACGGGCACATCGACTCTGGGCAGCCTCCTGAGCACCGAGGCCATTAAAGTCTGACGTGATCTGTGGAGGCAGAGGCCGCCAAGACCTGTCTCCACAAAGTGGGAGAAAATTGGTTCCAATAAAATCAGGCCATGGATCATTTTCTCGGTGTTTCTATCCTGTGCCACCAGCTGCGCTGTGCCCTCTCCCCCTGCCCCCATCCATCCACCTGTTCGCTCCTCTTTCATCCATCAGTCTCCCATTCCTCCACCTGCAGCCAGCTCACCTCGGTGATGCTGACACTTGTGGCTGAAGTTTGGCGAGTCACGGGGCCCCAGGAGAGTGATGCTATGTTAGGGAAACAGGCACCCAAGATTGGTGCCTCCTGCTGGACTCACTGCCCAGAATTCAGCTCCTCCCCCAGAAACATCTGCCCAGCACTCACAACATGCCGGGTCATGGAAGTTCAGGGCAGGCCAAGGGGCTCTCCTGTATTAAGGGGATTGAAGACGTAGCCCCTGAGCACCAGGCTGGGTTTCCCATCAGACCCAGGTGCAGAAAGGATGCTGCTGCTGAGACAGTAGGGGTGCAGTCCTGGGTTCACTAGTGATGTCCCAGCATGCAGTGGGACTTCTTGGTTTGGCGACTGTGCTATGGTTCTGTACAAGGACAGAGTCTGGGGCAGCGAGTAGGGCAGGGACCCCCATGAGCAGTCATCCCAGGAGACACCCACGCAGCTTGGGTGTCCTGCTTGGGGACTGCAGCCCATCCCTCGTGTCCAGAGTCTCAGCTCAGGGGGACCAGGACTCTAGCCGTGAGCTTTGGTGCCAGCATGGTACACTCGCCTATTGGCCCCAGCAGGACAGTTGTGCTGGGTGGGGCAGGGCCTGTGAGGGGAGGAGGGTGTCAACCTACTCAGGTGGTTGGAGGCCTCCATCCCACCACCAGAGAAGCAGCCAGGCTTCCATCTGGTTATCTAATGGCTTGTGTTTCAAGAGGGAGAGGAATCACAAGCCTTTGTTCCTTTTTTTCTGTTCCAGTGAAACACACTTAATGTGAAATTTACCACTTTCTCCGGCTTTAAAGGAGCACCACCCCACCAGTGCGGACTTCCCCACTGTCCCTGAGGGAGAATGCGTCCCCACTGGACACCAGCTGCCCCTGCCCCCAGCCCCGACTGTGTGTCTAGGGTTTGGCTGCTCCAGGCCCCTGTCAGACGGGATTTCCAGCCTGCCTTAATCTCTAAGATGTGGTGAAGATGTGGTGGTCACGAGTGAATGCACCGTGCCAAGGAAGGAAGCCAGTCTCAAAAGGTTCCAACTGTATGATTCCAGTCATGTGACTTTCTGGAAGGAAAGTGACGGGCACAGGGCAGGGAGGGATATTGGCAGTAGGTAATGCATGTTCTGTGTCTTGTGGGTGCTGCCAGCTCTGTGATGGAGCATTATCAAAACTCACAGGGCTTAGATAAAGGATGATTTCCTTGAATAGACACTGTCTCCATGAGTCCCTCAGAGGTTAAAGGCCAAGTCCATGGCCTCACCCTGTGAAGGCAGTTTGGGTGCCAGGTCCTCTTGGGGGGTGGGGGGTGCCTTTGGGCAGGAAAGTACCAAAGGGTCTGAGGGTCATTTCTGGGGAACTCAAATTCCCCAGGCAGCTGCTCATCCTACCCGCCCCCCATCACCCCAGGAGCCAGGCAGATGCTCAGCCCTCTGGGGGGGACCATGGTACCAAGCTCACAGCTGTGGGGGCTGCCTGCTCCCCAAGATCCCTGCTCTAACCTGGCAGTGCCCTGGCATTGAGCCTGGCCACCACCATCCCCAGTGACAGGGCAGCCCCCCAAAGGAAGCAGCCAGGCTCCTTGGGCCCTGAGAGAGAATCGAGGCCCAGAGAGGGTGGGGACGTCCAAACCAGGCCCACACCTGCCCTGTCTTTCTGCTCCCACAAGGGGCCCAGTTGGACTGCTGGTGTGCTATGACCCCTGCCCCCTTTGGGGATGTCACATACATGCACCTGTGGGGGTGGCTCCATCACCCATGGCTAGAGCCAGAGGGGGAGAGGGCCAGGGAGCCAGGTGGAGCTGGGCCAGTGCACCCAAGCTGCTAGGGAGGGGGTCTTTTGGGATTCTTGTCTTTGGCAGCCCAGGATCTAAGGTTAAGTGCCAACTTCTCCACTGACCAGCTGCAGGGCCAGGCTACAGATGTGACTTTCTGTGGCTCAGTTTCCTCAATTACCAGCTGGAGGTGGCAATTACTCTGTGGTCCAGGAGCAATGGGGCTGAGGCACCCCATGCAGCACAGGTGGCTTCAAGGAGAGACAGGTTCTCTGATTTGCACCTTTAGGGGCAACAAGAGCCTCCTGCCCCCAAGAAGGCTCCCCTGCCCAGAGCTGGGAGCTGATCCCACGGTCACACCCAGTCCCAACTCGGGGTCTGTATGCACACATCAGGATCCTGCAGGAGATCCCAGAAACTCCCGAGCCTGGCGTTGTTCTCATACCTGTAGGGTCAGGGACCAGACTGAGCATCTGTCCAGCTCCCCCGAAAAGCCTTCACTGCCCGAGGGCCCCTGAGCCAGGAATCTGCAGCACCATGTGCTTGAAGAATCCCCATCTGTCTTCTGTGATGACACCTCCCCCTTCACCCCCTTCCACACCCCCTCACCCAGCACCACATGCCAAACACAGAGGGTCCTATGGGGAATCTCCCCAAAAGGTGTGCATCTCAGCAGAGAAGACAGAGAAGTGGCAACACAAATAAGTGCAAGTGAACAGGAGAGGCAGTAGGGCTGTGATCTTAGGTAAGGGCGGGTATTACAGCATCTGGGGAAGAAGGTTCCAGAGCTGGAACAGCAGGTACATGGCACCTGCTGGGGTGACATGGCCAGAGCAGGGGAGCCCAGGGCAGGGCAACAAGTGATGAGTGATCATGGAGGACACAATTCAGTTCAGTTCAGTTGCTCAGTCCTGTCCGACTCTTTGTGACCCCATGGACTGCAACACGCCAGGCCTCCCTGTCCATCACCAACTCCTAGAGTTTACCCAAACTCATGTCCACTGAGTCGGTGATGCCATCCAACCATCTCATCCTCTGTCATCCCCTTCTCCTCCTGCCTTCAATCTTTCCCAACATCAGGGTTTTTCCAAATGAATCAGTTCTTCACATCAAGTGGCCAAAGTACTGGAGTTTCAACTTCAGCCTCAATCCTTCTGATGAATATTCAGGACTAATTCCCTTTAGGATGGACTGGTTGGATCTCCTTGCAGTCCAAGGGACTCTCAAGTGTCTTCTCCAACACCACAGTTCAAAAGAATCATTTCTTCAGTGCTCAGCTTTCTTCACAGTCCAACTCTCACATCCATACATGACTACTGGAAAAACCATAGCTTTGAGGACACAGGACATCCTTTATCCTGGGAAAATGGGCCCCTCAGAGACTCTAGCAAGAGGCCATGTGGCTTACACTTCAGACAACCGTTCTCCCTGCCTCTTTGACACAGTGGGGACTCAGGAGGATGGTTAGGAAGTCCACGTGCATGATCAAGATGACCCAGACCAGGCCGCTTTCGGAGAAGGTGGAAAAATGATCAGATACTAGATCTATTTGTCTTCTTTCTTAGGCTTAAGTTTATATCCAGGCTTCCCTGGTGACTCAGATGGTAAAGAATCCACCTGCAATGCGGGAGACCTGGGTTCATTCCCTGGGTTGGGAAGATCCCCTGGAGAAGGGAATGGCAACCAATTCCAGTATTCTTGCCTGGAGAATTCCATGGACCAAGGAGCCTGGTGGGCTGCAGTCCATGGGGTTGTAAAGAGTTGGACAGGACTGAGCAACTAACACTAAAGTTTACACCCAGTAAAAATCATTTGCCTTTGTTTACATCCATGACTTCTGACAAATACAGAGAAGCCTGTAACCACTGGCTCCAAAGATAGAGCCCAGTTCTGTCACACAAAGGAGTCTCTGCAACCCACTGCCCTCAACCTCCCCTCTGATGCCAGGTAAATTGAGCCTGTGAGTCTGGCTTTCTTAGAGCATGCAATGCCTGAGGTTCACTCACACCATCGCCTGTGTCAGTAGCATGTTCCTTTTGTGTGTGGAGGAGTACTCTACTGCACAGATGCTCCACCACGTGCTCACCGCTCACTGTTGGAAGGACTTTTGGGTGGTCTCTGGTTTTGAGCAATTATGAATAAACCTGCTGCAAATATTCATGTGCAGGCCAATGTGTGAACACATGCTTTCATTTTTCTCATGTAGGCATGAGAGTCAGATTTCTGGGTCACACAGGAAGTGTGTTTAACTTTGGAAGAAGCTGCCAGACCTTCCACAGTGGATGTGCCATGTTGACCATCCACTAGCAACGTGGTGGAAAGACAGTTCTCTGCGTCCTGGCCGGCACCCGGCACTGTCGGTGTCTGGTTTATTTGTTTTTCTGCTTTTCATTTATCCATTTTGTAGGTGTGTAGTGGTATCTTGCTGGGGTTTTAACTTGCATTTCCTTGATGACTCATGATATTAAGCATCTTTTCCAGCAGTTATGTGACATCTGTGTATCTTCTTTGGAAAAGTGTCTGTTCCTGTAGTTTGCTTATTTAAAAAAAAAAAAAAAATATATATATATATATATATATATATATATATAGGCTGTGCTGACTCTTAGGTGTGGCATGCAGAATCTTTAGTTGTGAACTCTTAGCTGTGGCATGTGGGATCTAGTTCCCTGACCAGGGATTGAACCTGCCCGCTCTGCATTGGGAGCACAGAATCTTAGCCACTCGATCACCTGGGAAGTCCCTGGCTATTTTTAAATTGGGTTGTTTTCTTTTTTAAGATGTTTATTTATTTATTTGGTTGCACTGGGTCTTGGTTACGGCATGCGGAATCTTTTGATGTGATGCTAGGGCTTAGTTGCTCCACTGCATATGGGATCTTGGTTTCCCAACCAGGGATTGAATCTGCATCCCCCCACCTAGGAAGGTGAATTCTTAACTACTGGACCACCAGGGAAGTCCTGGGTTGTTTGTTTTCTTATCATTGACCTTTGAGAGTTTTAAATATATATTCTGCATCTAAGTCTTTTGTGAGATGTGATTTGCAAATATTTTCTCCCCTTCTGTGGCTTGTCTTTGAATTTTCCTAATGTTGCAGGTCACAGAGCAAAAGGTTGGAATTTTGATAAAACCTAACTTATCAAAAATTTTAGTGGCTTATGCAAGGTCACAAAGCTGTTTTTCTTTTTTTTTTTTTTATCTTCTGGAATCTGTATAGTTCTGTGTTTTACACTTTTAGGCTTATGATCCATTTTGAGTTAATTTCTCTATAGAATGTGAGATATAGGTAATTTTTGTATATACTTACCCAAATGATCAATACCATTTGTGAAAGGATGATCTTTTCTCCTTTGGAGTTTTCTTGTACCTTAATAAAAACTCATCTGACCTTGTGTTTGGGGCTAAATCCAGACCGTCACGTGTCCCTTCAGTCTTTGTGCCTGTTCCACCCCCAGTCCCACATTCCGTCGCCACAGCTTTATAGGAAGTCTTTCAAGTAGCGCAAGTGCGCCAACCTTGTTCTTTTCCAAAAGCGTTTTGGCTACTCTAGTTCCTCTGCTTTTTAACATAAATTTTAGAATCAGACTTTCAGTATCTACAAAAAAGCCTGCAGAGGTTCCAGTTGGGATTGTGTTCCTCTATACTAATAGATCTACGTGGGGAGACTTGACATCTTAATACTGAGCCTTCCGATCCATATGCAAGGTGCATCACTGTATTTATTTAGGTCTTTGATTTTTTTCAATGGTAGTAGATTTCAGCATACAGATCCTACACATATTTTGTTATGTTATATCTAATTATTCATGTTTGGGGAATTATATATATGTGTGTGTGTGTGTACTTAAAAATTTTTTCTATTTCCTATTTTTTGTAGCTAGTATATATAAATATGATTGATTTTTAGTTATTGGCCTTATATCTTACAACCATGATAAGTATACTTATTAATTCTAGAAATCCCTCTGTACTTTCCCTGGGATTTTTTATGTCAACAGAGATGTTGTTTAAGAATAGAGGAAGTTTTATTTCATCCCTTCCAAATGTTTAATTTCCTTTTCTTGCCTTATTGGTCTAGCTACAACTTCTAGTATGATATTTAATAGGGGTGGAGGAGAAAGTTTCCCTGCCTTGCTACTGATCTTAGAGAGGAAGTCTTTAGTATTTATAATTAAGTTTGAGGGTTTCCCTGGTGGCTTTGATGGTAAAGAATCCACCTGCAATGCAGCAGACCTGAGTTCAATTTCTGGGTCAGAAAGGTCCCCTAGAGAAGGGAATGGCTACCCACTCCAGTATTCTTTCCTAGAGAATTCCATGGACAGAGAAGCCTGGTGGGCTACAGTCCATGGAGTTACAAAGAGTCAGACACAACTAAGGGACTAATATGAGAGTTTTAGTTTAAATTTTTAGTAAATTTTTTTTTTAATCAGGTGAAGAAAGTTGCCTTCTATGCCTTGTTTGCTGAGAGTTTTATCACAAATGGCTGTTGGGTTTGTCTAATCCTTTGCTTCATGTGTAGGCTTGGTTTACACCTCATCAGTGAAAGCCTCCTACACTGGGAGGACTTGCGACTGGACTCAGTCTCTTTTGAGGATGTTGTCCGTTTGATGTTTGGCTTGGTTAGGGTGGGTCTAGACTTTAGGGCATGGTCCTTATTCCTAAGGTGTGGACTTGCTGGCATCTCAGTGGGATGCTTAGTGTGTGAGGAAGACTTCTCTCCCTTCCAGCTCAGCCAGGATACCAGCCACCCTCCCATAAGCCCATCAAGGTCACAGTGTGTGCACACAGCCCAGCCAGCCCAGAACCTACGAGAGACCCCCGCGGGCTTCTGAGGACCCCACCATGCAGGTCCCCCTCCCAGCACCCGAATCTGCAGATTAAAGCCACTCCTGCAGCCCCAAGCTCTGAATTCTGCCTCATCAACTGGAGTAGCCAAGCTCTGCTCAGACCTCAGCTCCTGCTGTCACAATGAGGAAAGTGTCCCCAAATAGAGCACTGGGTGACAGCAGACCCCACCTTGTTACTTTCCTGCTCTCTGGAGCTATGGTTGTGCACTGTGGTTTGTCTTGTGTCTGAAAACAATCGCCTGACAAATTGTGTACAATTTTGTAGTTGTTTATGACAGGCGAGCTTGTCCAGTGCCCCAAGTAGAAATCATCTGTGGATTTTAAACATTGCCTACTTTCAAAAATATCTCAGGCAGCTTATGATAGAAGACTTAGTTCAAAGGGATTATTAAAACAATGTAGCAAAAGAATACATAAAAAGAAACATTGTTATCCTAGAAACATAAAGTGGAAGACAGCCCCAGTGTTTGAGTAAATTTCGTACTGAGGCTTATGAAAAAGTGCAACATTATTTGGACTTAAACATTTTTAGCTCTTTGTCTTAAAAGGTGGGTTTATTGTAAATTTCAATAACTCTCTGAGGACACATCTAAAGGTTAAGAGCATTCTTTAGTGAGTGACTCAAAGAGAGTTCCTCTGTTTGAAGAAACACGCCACTTCCAATGTCCTGAAGTTCAGAGAGTCCTGGGGTTGTTTGGAATCGTCCCTGTTCAGAAATTATGAAGTTGTGAGAGCTCACAGCAGGCCGTGGGGTACTGTCACCCGGAGCATCGTTTCCTAGTTGTTTGGCAGGACTGCAAACCTCCAGCTCCCAAGGGTTAGGAGGGAGTGAAAGTGCATCTGGATCGTGTCACTGCGGAGCCCTGTCTGTCCAGTCATCCAGGACACACTGGCTTGGAGCCCATATCGAACACTTGCTCTTTTGTGACTCAGTCCACTTCAGGCTCTGTGCCCAGCAGGATATGCACGGTCGGAAGCGCTGTCCAGGGTCACTATTTATTGCCGGGGACAAGGGAGAAGCAGTTACATCTGTGCTGACCCATCTCCCAGGCTCTGCTGATCTGGACAGACTAGCTGCTCCTGTTGCTGCCAGCCCCACCTGGGGACCCTTAAGAGGAAGGTGTGTCAGGCTGGGGCAGAGATCTCTCTATCCCCAGGACCCCCAGGCAGTCCTGGGGGCCCCCTCTGGACTGTCATCAATGTGGGGAACCCCGTGACATCATCCCTTTGTTCTTCCCACCCCAGGGGTGGGCCTGGGGCAGGTAGGGCCAAGTTGAAGTTGAGCACCCCCTGGTGATCTCCCAGTGGTCTGCCTATCTCCCCGGACAGCAGGTCAGGAGCTCAGGCACCAGCATCCAGGGAAGGAGGTCAGATGGAGAGCCCCATGAGCAAGGGATCAGGCAGCTGAGTCATGGCATGGCCCTTGCTGATGCCCTTATGGCTTTAGCTGGAGGCAGAAGGGAGTGCGGCTGGCCTGAAGGCCCCTCTGTCCCCACAGGCTGCTGCAATGCCTGGTACCAAATTCTCCCCAGCCCCACTGCCCACTCTGCTGAGGTGGACCTGAGCACCCCCAGGAGACATCTTCTCTGCCTAGGGCTGCCCGGGGTTTGGGGAGGAGGGGCAGATGGGGCACCTGCCACACCCAGGCCAGGGCTCAGTGGGGCTCAAGTCTCACTGGGGCCCAGAGGACAGTGGGCTCCTGGCGTTCTCAGAGGCCCAGAAGATTGGGAAAAAACACCAGCCAGCCACAGCGAGCTGGCAAGCAGACAGTGTACCCCAGCCAAGGCGAGCTGCTCTGCAACAGTAAGGCGCCTCTGAGCCCCCACCCTGTCACACTCGCCTGCAGACTCAACACGGATAATTGCAGGGCACCTAGACAGGGTTAACACCCGCTAAACTTCCTGCAATTCATTTTCCTGACGGCTTGTTTAAGAGACGCTGTCTTGTGTATTAAAAATACCTACTTTTATGTCAGAGCTGGAGAGCAGCTAGAAGGCGCTCAGAAAGCTTCCAGTTAAAACCACACAGGGCGGATCTTCACGTTTTGAGAAAGCTCTAACCCCAAACACTTTCTATGCATCTGCCTGTCACGGAAGCTGCGAGAACCTCACGGTCTCGTGAGCTGATGGTCCTGGGTTTGCAGCAACAGACCACAGAAATCCATTCTCCCAGAACTGGGAGGCTGGGCTCCCAAATCAGAGTGTGGGCAGAGCAGGCTCCCTCAGGGGCTCCCAGGGAGAGTCCTCCTGCTTCTTCCAGCTTCTGTGGTCCAGGCGTCCTGGGCTCATGGCACCTCTCTGCCATCTCTGCTTTCATCTTCTCATGACTTCTCCCCTGTGTCCACGTCACTCCTCTCTGGCTCTTTCTAAGGACATTTGTCACTGGATTTAGGGCCACCCCTATCCAGAGTAATCTCATCTTGAGATCCTTAACTGCATCCATGGAGACTCTTTTTCCAAATAAGGTCCCATTCACAGGATCCAGGGGTTAGGATGGGGGGACACCAATAACCCCACTAGACCCCACTTGCAAGGGCAGAGACAGAAAGTGGGATCAGGGCCAACTCTCCTGGACAGAGGGCTGGCCCCTGTGTGCTGCCTGCCCAGGTCGTCTCAGCTCAGACCCGTGAGGGGCACCTGGGTGAATGCTGGAGCAGGAAGGGCTGAACGCAGACCTCACAGGCCTCCAGTGCAAGTGCGCAGCACAGTCCCAAGACCAGCCAGGATGGTGTCTCAGCAGATGAGATGCTCTCTGACCTCCCTGCAAGGACATGGCCCTGGGTGGGGTGGGACTGGGGGAGGAAGAGGACACAGTTCAGGCAGGCCACAAATCCTCTTTCATAGATATTCTCATTTGACCCCCGTGGTGACCCTGTGAGGTTGGGACCACGAACACATGGGTTCTGTCACTGCTTTCTCCCTACGCCCCGCAGGCCTGGAATGAACAGGGCCTCCGAGGATGAGCCTCAGGATCCTCTACCAGGCTTGGCCAGTTGTTTTACCTGTTCACACCTTGTCAGGTAGCTCCACCTGTTCACACCTTGTCAGGTAGCTCTACCTGTTCACACCTTATCAGGTGGCTCCTTGGCTGAAAACTCTCACTGCCTGCTGGAGCGTGCTAACTTGTCCCAGCTTGGTCCTGTCTGACACTGTAATGAACCAAAGTTGAGCTCAGTTTGACTTGATGACCACACACGAGCCTACAGTGAGGGACAGGTGCCTGTGACAGTCAAGGGGGTCAAATGTAGGGAGCCAGCCATGGCAAAGAGGTTATGGTGAGGTCTGTGGCTCCAGGGTCCATCCTTTCTGCTCCAAGCATGAAAACTTTAATACTTCCCTGGGGCCTCTGAACCTGGGTCAGAATCCATGCTGTCTCCACATGGCCATGTGAAGCCCAAGGGGACACATGTGCGGAACAAGCCTGGGTTTACTCCTGGGACTCAGCAGCCGAGATGGCTCTGCTGTGCGGGGTGGCCGGGAAGGGCAGGTGTGGATGCTGGGTCCCTGATCAGGAGGCTGTGCTGGCCCAAGGGTGAGCCAGAAAGGGGGTGCGGCAGTGAGGCCAGACTGTGGACAGTTTCCCAGCACCCTCCAACCCAGTGTCTGGGCACCCTTCCACCCGCTAGGCTCCCTGACCTGGGCACAGGGGGATTCCCAGTGGCTCTGCCTCAAGGCCCCCAATCCCTGCTCCATTCCCTGGGGCCCTAGTGGTCCCCTGAAGAGCCAAGAGCTCCCCTCCCTGTCTTGCCCCTGGGCTTGACCAGACAGAGAATGAAAGGAGCTGCCAGACAGTGGCCCAAGGGACGAGGTCACCAGCACCCCAATGACAAGGAGTGTCTGGTTGACATTTAAATCATTTGAGCCAATTCCAGCCCTTTCTAGGGGTGTTAATGGAGTCCTTCCCTGACCTTTTTCACTAAATCTCAAAAGGGATGGGGCACCCCCGGGTCAACTTCCCCCACACTCTCAGAAACTATGAGCTGGGGTCATGGTGCAGGAACTATTTAGAATCCAGCACCAGCATGCCAGGACAGAAATAGATCTCCAGGGAGGCTCCGGTGTCCAAGAGCCAGTGGCTCAGGCCCCAGCTGCCTCGGGACTTCCACTGCTATTACCAATAAATTAAACTTGTTTTTGTTTCTCCTGCCCTGGAGAAATAGCCGCTGTCAGAGCATGGAATCCAGGAGGGCAGGCTCTCAATGAAGGAACGCCCGAAGGGGCCCCATGTGACCCTCTCCTCTACACTTTTTGCCCCTCTGGGAAATGGAGTTGGTCACCCCAGTTACTCACATGTGGGTCCCAGGAGCTCCTGACTGTCCCATGAAGTGTGGCCCCTGGAAGACAGGAACCCTCCACAGACATCATGGGGTTAGTCAGTTCACAGATCTGAGGTCAAGTGGCTCCATATCCACAAACAGTGAGGGTGCCCACAACCCAGGGGGTCTGCTCATCCATTACTACCACAGGAGAGATGGGTGCTGAATGATGCTTGTGACCCTCATCACTTCTGACAGCATTTGGGTGTCACACTGTTGCCTCTAGGGTTGCTTTGGAAACCAGATGCTGTGGTGCAGCCGATCGATCCCCTGGCTCCATCAAGAGGATGAAGGGGTGGGCACTGGTGTTTGTGAGCACTATCAGGAAGGAGAGGGCTTAGTGTCACCCAGGCTCATTGGTCACACAGGCGCTGGGTGTTCCTGGAGTCCCAGAGAGAGACTGTCTCGTTCCAACCAGAAGAGTTATCTCCTGAAGCCAGGTCAGGTCATGTCGAGCCCCCACAAGAGCCCACGCAGGCCCCTTCAGCCCGGAGTCAGGTGCAGGGCCTCTGTGCACACATGTCCCCATCTCCCCAAAGACTTGTCACCTAGGGCTCTCTCTCTCTCTGCAGCTCCCTCTGCCCTCTGCTGCACCCAGCATGGCACCTGAGCCTGTGGGCACAGTCCCTGAATCTCCATGAGTCTGGAGCAGCAAGGCTGGGAGGGCAAGGGGATCACAGGGACCCTAGCCCAGAGTTTGCCGGGAACAGGTGGGTTCAAGTGCCGGAGTGCGGCAAGGCGCAAACAGCCTGTCTCTGCCCCTGAACATAAACACAGCTGTCACCACCTGGAACACAGTTTTCTTCCCTGTGATAGGGCCCATCCAGCAAGCAGGTTGGAGCCAGCTTCTTTCCACAAGCCTGCCGGCACTCAGCAAAGCAGCTCTGGGCAGCAGCTCCAAGCCCCTGGCTAGCAACCAGGTGACTCCAGCAGGCTGCACAGATGGGGCAGCTGGACAGAATTTCTACAAGGACGTGTCCAGGGCAGCTGGAGGGTGCACCTCGGCTGGAAGAGGTGGACCCTGGACCAGTCATCGTATCTGGTTGAAAGCTCAAATGGCTCCTGGATGTTAGGAATCCAGGCAAATAGCCTGGGCAGACCTTGGTCAGCAGGAGCTTCCTGAGGGCCAGCAGGGAACTGAGGCACTGCCCAGGGACCTGCCCTGTTTCCTCTGAGTTTCCCCGGGTCCTTCCTGGAGTCTGGGGGGAAATGTTGACTCACACTGGCCAGGCTTCGCTCCTGCTTGAGAGCAGACAAAGCGGGCCACAGGACAGAGCAGCTGGGTGCCACACCCTTGGCCCCCCAGTGCTGGGACCAACTCGGGGCCAACCCTGCCCCAAGCGCCCTACACTTCTCACCCTCTGTCAGAGCAGACAGTGCCAGGCCAGTCAGAGTTCTAGGATTGCCCAAACTCTATGGCTCATTCAGGCCCCAAACAGCGCCATTTGGGCTCTTTACAGCCCTCCCAGGACTCCCTATGAGGACAAGGAAGACTGACATTGACTTTCAAGCAATGTCAGCTTCCCGAAGCAGGGAGGGCTTCCTGGAGGGAGGGCTTCCTGGAGGAAGGACCAAGAGGCTTTCAGGTCTGGGGAAGTGGGTGATTGCTCCCCCCAGATTTTCTGGGCATCTGAGTTTTGACCCAGTAGGACAGAGTCTCGGGCTCCTTGACTGTGATGTCCTCACCTCTCGCCACTGTTCAGCAGGGCCCCAGGGCTGTCTCATCCATGAAGCTCTCCACCCCGTAATCTCACAGCTCCTGTGCCGACCTCGGGCTCCACTCCTCCCTGAGTAACGAAGGCGGAGTCCAATAAGGCATCCCTGACTCCCTGACATCTGGCTTGGTTGGCAAACTGCCAGCTTTCCTTTGGGGGCAGACAGACAGACGGATGCTCAAGGCAGGAGTACGCAAAGCTTCCATTCAACCCCAGCTTTGCTCCTGCGGGTTTTTACGTTTGGTTCTAAAAACGGCAGAGGGCTCATTTCTCAACTTCCCCTTTGCAAAGCTGTTTCTATTCCAGTGAAAATTGAATGCATTGGTGGTTTTAATTGCTGGCCAGTCCCTGGACCCGTTTCCACTTGGGCTGGACCAGAGCTCTGCAGAAGGTAGGTGTGCACAGTGAAAGTTTATTTCTGTGTGCGTGTCTCGCTCACAAAGAGAAAGAAGAGAAGAACCATCCACGAAGGGCGAGCATGCCGACTGGAAGGCGGGGCTTTCTCTGCCAAGCAGATTGCAAGGCAGTCGTGTTTGTGAGACAAACACCTGTTCCTCATTCAGAACAGAGGCATGTCCCCCAGGCCCACCTGGACAGGCCAGCAGATGCTTGGGCCGGGCACTGGCAGCTGTACCCACAGTCCCCACAGCAGGGCCCGGGGCTCAGGATGCAGATGCCTCTCAGCAGAGAAGAACTTTGGGTAGATTTTATTCTGAGGGCACTGGGGACTGGAATTGGAGAGGGGGCCTGTCTCCCCTCTCCTAACTGCAGTAACAGACATGCTATCTGGTCATCATCCTTCCATGCCTGGGAGCTCTTGGCCAGCAGGGAGCTCTCCATGGCCTTTCCCAGGCTGCAGTCCATGGACTCCTTCAGGCCAGTTTCTCTGCTCTGCCCACCACCCCAGGATGGCCCAGTCAGGAAGCATTAGGTCCCTGGAGACACAGGCATGGCAGGCAAGGGGCTCAGGAGAAGTCCAGCCTCAGCACCTCTCACCGGAATCTGAGCCATCTGGAGCTGGTCCCGCTGGGAGGTGGGGGCTGGGCTGTGGCCCACATAGGGGACATCTCTGAGTCAGGGGTGACTTGGGTCACATGGGGCCTGTGGCATGGCCAGGACCTGCAGCGAATCACCTCAAAGGTGGCCTCTGTGGCACCATCAGCTCCAGCCCCACGGAGGACACGTGTTCTGCCCCTGGAGCTTCGGACTGTGTCCAAGGTCCCCGCCCAGGCACAGCCACTGGCAGCACCATTCAGTGGGTCTGTGACCCACCTCAGCAGCCAGGGTGGAGCTCAGGGTGATGAGTTTGGGGATGGGCAGAGATGATGGCCCAGAGGACCAGGCATCCCAGCTTCCCCACCCAAAGCCCCCACTCATCCAGACCTCTGTGTCCTGGCCCCCTGGACACAAGCTGCCCCAGCGGGCACCTAAAGGCCTCAGACCTCACCCCGGGCCTCGGCCAGGACGTTGAGCCCTCATGCCTCGGTTTTCTCAGCCTCTAAGTTTGTGCCCACTTTAAATACAACTGGATGTGTCCTGAGGAAGGTGACCACAGGAGTGGGGGCACCCAAGGTCCCCCAGCGGGGACTGGGGACCAAGGGGACCTGGTCACTGTTTATAAATGTCTAAATTCTGCCCAGAGGCAGTGTGAATTTCTTACCATCTCCATGTAAATCTCTGGAAAATTCTGCCTTTTCCAGAATGTCATACAAAGAGTTGGAATCATAGTCCATAGGCTTTTCAAATCAGCTTCTTCCACTTAAAAATGCCCTTAAGTTTATTCCATGTCTTTTCATGGCTCAATAGTGCCTTTGTTTTTAGCACTGAATAATATTCCATGGTCTGGATGCACCCTGGTTTTTATTTATTCACCTGCTGAAGGTTATCTTGGTTGCTTCCAAGTTTTGGCAATGTCAATACAGCTGCTATAAACCTCAGCGTGCAGGCTTTTGTGTAGATATACGTTTTCAGCTCCTTTGGATAAATACCAAGGAGCACAATTGCTGGATTGTATGGTGAGAGTATGTTTAGTTATATAAGAAACTACAAACTCTTCCAAAGTGGCTGTAATACCATGTGGCATCCCCACCAGCACAGAATGAGAGTTCCTGGGGCTCTGTATCCTCTCCAGCATGTGGTATCCTCATTTTTATTTTAGTCATTCACATTGTATCTCCATTTGCATTGTATCTCTCTTGGCATTATATCTCTAGTTCACATTGTATCTATCACCATTCACATTGTATCTATCTCCATTCACATTGTATCTCCTTGTCTTGGTTTGCCTTTCCATAATGACTTAGCAGGGATTCCCTGGTAGCTCAGAGGAAAGAATCCTCCTACCAATGCAGGAGAGGAGGGTTCCAACCCTGAGTCAGGAAGATCCCCTAGAGAAGGAAATGGCAACCCACTCCAGTATTCTTGCATGGAGAATCCCATGGACAGAGGAGCCTGGTGGGCTACAGCCCATGGGGTCTCAAGAGCCAGATATGACTTAACAACTAAACCACCACCACTACCATCAAAGACTTAGGTTGTTAAGAACCTTGATTTCTTATGCTTATTTTGTCATCTGTGGGTTTTTTGTTTTTTTTTTTTTTTTGATGAGGTGCCTGTTCAGAGCTTTTGCCAGTTTTTAAATTCCTGTTGTTGAGTCAAGAGAGTTCTTTTGTATTATAGAGGTTTTCTCCTACGTTTTTATTGTGCCAGGTTGAACCGATGACATCATAGGAAGTCCTGAAGCCAGTGGTCAGTCCTCCAACTTTGTTCTTCAATGTTATGTCTGCTGTTCTGGTCTTTCACCTCCTCTCCACTTAAACCTTAGAATAAGTTCATTGATATCTACAAAATAACTTCTTGAGGTTTTGATGGTGTTGAGTTGAATCTGTAGATGAAGAGAATTGAAACAGTAACAGTATTGTCTTCTTGTCCATGAACATGGACTCTCTCCATTGATTTAGGTGTTCTCTGATTTGTAATTTTTCTTCTGTAGATCCTGTACACATGCAATTAGATTTATAACTAAAGTATTTCATTTTGGGTGCTACTGGCAAGCAGAGGCTGGCCAGGATGGCCTGCACGCACATCTCCACCCACACTTGCTTACGGGGTGATGGGACCTCTCTTTGCCTTGGCTCCCCATCTGGACCATGGTGAGGATGCAGGGAACTGCCATCTGTGAGTCACTGAGTGGTGCCTGGCATGGAGCCCCCGTGTCAGGGTTTGGAGATAAAGGCCACTTGCTGGCCCCCTGCTCTTCAAGCAAATTTCCAAATTTTCTTGAACCAGCTTTAGCAGTTAAGACAGTTTAAAACAGGAAGTCTACCTTGAGCCTAACCCAAACCCACTTTGCTTTGGTTCAATGTCCACATTACTGGGCCTTTGACCTGCTGGGCAAATGCACCTGTTTTTACCTCACAAGCAGGAGGGTGCACGGGGCCCATCACTGGGCTGGTCAGCCTTGGGCTGGCCAGGCCCTGCAGCTGCCAAAGAAGGCCCGAGTATGGACCCCAGGCTCCCTCTGACTGTCCAGCTCACAGACCGGCTGTCCCATCCATCTGTCCGTGCCTGTGGCTACAGAGGACAGAACCCCAGAGCTCCCCATCCCGTGTCAGAGATGGACGAGGAGCCAGGAGTGCACACATGCCGGGGGAGGGCCACAGCCTTGTCCCACTCCCACCACTGGGCCAAGGCCAAGGGAGCCCTGGGTCTTGGCCAGAGCCCCACGCGGAGACCTTTAATTTAGGAAAGTAGGTCAATCAACAGGGCAAGGGTGCCCCCACCCCATTCCCTGGTGCAGCTTCTCTTCCCCTGCCTGTCGGGGTCATGGTAAGGCAGCCCCAGGCCTGCAGACCCTGCTGATGTCTAGGTGATAGTGATCTCTGGTGACTGTGCGGGCATCTGTCAGACTTGTCATGTTGCTGCGAGAGGCCTGGGGCCCCAAGCGGGCTGTGGCCTGGGAGCCACGACCCGCCTGGGTATCCAGCATCATGAATATTCATGCAGGTAATCGACTTGCAAATCCCAAGTAATTTACATGTCATAAACAGAGTGTGGATGT
The DNA here is from genome assembly GCF_027580195.1 of Bos mutus. Lineage (NCBI taxonomy): Eukaryota > Metazoa > Chordata > Mammalia > Artiodactyla > Bovidae > Bos > Bos mutus. The sequence goes on along the minus strand of NC_091629.1, from coordinate 39,125,260 downwards.
CTTTTCAGGATAAGATCTGTCAGGGAAAATAAATCTTGATTAGCAGTTATAACAGGGAAACAGTCTCCATGTCCACGTCTGAGTCCTTGTCCTCGCGAGGCTGCTGGGAGGCACCTTGTGCGACCACCCTTCAAAGTCTCAGCTCTGGGGATAAACGTTAGGACAAATCTAGGGAGAAGGAGGCGGTAGGTTCCCTCGTGAGCTGCCCCTGACCCACACTCCTCTCTGTGGGCCATGAACTGTGTCTTGGGCAGGGACCCCCAGGCTCCCCACTAGAGTCAGTCTGTGTCCGTCCCAGTATTCTGAGTGGGGAGGACAAGTTCTAGAAAGTGTGACTGCTGTTGACCAGCTCAGGGCCTCTTACCCAATCATGTGGCAGGTGGTCCGGGCCTTGAGAGGGTGGTCCACCACCCTTTGATGGAGGCTCTTGACTCGGGTCTCAGGTAATGACAAAGATTCTGAGAGGGGTAAGCAGACCTCCCACAGGGATCAGGACTGTGACAAAGCTGTGACTGGCTTGTGTCAGGCACTGTGACAGCCCAGACACGGTTGCCCCCCACTCCCCGCATCACTAATGAAGTTCTGAGAGCTGACTCTGACTCCTCCACCCCCCATGGCCACCCTCAGGGCTGAGTGCTGTCCCCACTGTCCCCATTTATGGAGAAGGAGACTGAGGCTGGGGATGGGGGGGAGGGAAGCCGCTCACCTCTGCCTCTTCTCCTGGGTGTTCCCACCCTTCCCAGCACCCTGTCCTCGGTAGCAACTTGGCATAACTCCAGTTCATTTCTGGGGCTGGGTGGGTGATGGAGCAGGAAAGCAAGATTTCCTGGGGCGCTCCTTGTGGCTCCTCCTCCCTCCTTGGAAATTTTGGTGCATCTGGACACGTCCTGGGGTGCGGAGAAGGCCAAGGTCTGCTTCTGGAAGCCATGGCCCCAAACTCAGGCTACCCTGGGGTCCCTGCAGCTCCTCCAGTGTCCCCCTGAGGGGCTGCCTGCCCACTGTTCCTGCTGGGTGGCTTTATCTTTTAGCACAATTTTGCTCATGACTCCCTTTAAATGAATGACTAACTTGACCTTGTGCAGGTTCTGACACATCCCATTTTAGGGGTGACCCTGGGGTTTGAAGGCTGCACTTCTCTCTCCCCTGCGGGCCAGAGGTGGGACCCAGGGAGGGGGTGCAGGCATCACGGGCTGTGGGGTGGACGTTTCTGGAAACTGCTCTTCAGTGCTTCTCATAAGAGCCTCGAGCTGCCCTTTGCAATACAGTGTCCAGTCTGAATCCCAGGGACTTTTGGTGAAAACTACATACTCGTGACTCCAGAGAGCTCGTAGGAAGCAGAAACATCAGCACCTCACTAGTGCTTTTTATTCTGGTTGCTTGTTGAAACGGTAATATTTTGAATAAATTAAGTTAAATAAAAAATCCATTAATGAAATTATTTCCACCTGTTTCTACTTTGTTAATATAGCCATGAGAAAATTGTAAATCATTTATGGCTGGCACAAGCCAGGCTGTTCCACTGGGCTGTTCAGCCACAGACGCTGCCCACAGCGGGAGGAAGTGGCCTGTCCATGCATGTGGGAATCTTGTGTGTACTTGGGGCCATTCTCCAGAGTCTGCCCAGGCCTTCCCAACCCACGGCCACTAGGGCCCCCACCCACCCCATGTGGAGATGGTTCATCCCTCCCTTTGCCAGCTGTTCTGGACTGAAAGTGTCCCCCCAGATTCCTATGTTGAATCACTGGCCCTAGTCATGGGGTGATGACTTTGTGGGGTGATGGGGTCTTGAGGGTACAGCCCCTCATGATGGGATTAGTGCCCTTATAAGAGGCCAGAGGATCCCCATCCTCTTTCTGCTGCAGGAGAATACAGAAGGCAGCCTCCCCCGAGCCCATCTACACTGGCACCTGGTCTCCCCCTCTGGCCCCCAGACCTGTGAGAGATTGATTCTACCATTTCTAGGCCACACCGTTAGGGTGGCCGGGGCAGGGGAGGGGTGGGGGGAGTGCGTATTCATCTGTTCAGTGTGTGAGCGGCTGGGAGCACTGTGCTCATTCCTGGGCAGCCAGCTGGGGATGGGGTGGGGGGAGAAGCAACGCAGTGACACACACCATGCCCCAGGGAACAATTCACTCTTGACCTCTCTGTCCTCTGGGGCCGTGCCACTGCCCACCTGGCCTGCTGGGAGCTATGCGGAGGCCTGTCTCTGCTTGGTGCTCCACACAGGCCCCGCCAACTGGGGCCAGCCCCATTCACAGTTATGCAAATTGCTGTAATTGCAGGCAGGAGGTGGGGCCTCTGGAAGCCTGTCTGCTCCGCCGTGCCAGGATGCCACGGTTCAGCTGGATCTCGCTTCTGCATCAAAACCCAGTGTCAGCGGCTTGACACACCCCCAGTCTAACAAATGAACTGACTTTGCTTTTGTGACAAGTGCAGTGCTGGGAGGGGGAATTTAGTTCCTTGCATGGGTGGAGAAAAGATGCAGATAAAGCAGCCCCAGGAAGAGATGCCCACTGCAGGGAGAAGCACCCCGTGGGCTGTCGGCCCCCACTCTCCTCCACCGTTCGAGGATGGGATGGTGGCCATGCCCCTGCAGCCTCCCCAGGTGGCAGCCACCCTGCCCATCGCTCCCTGGGGTGGTCACCCCAGGAAGCTGTCTCCATTTGCTCTGATGGACAAGGCTGGAAGCTTCTACCAGACTCCAGGTACTGATCTTGACCATGTCCTTTTTTTTTTTTTTTCGTTGAAAGATAATTGCTTTACAGAATTTTGTTGCTTTCTGTCAAACCTCAACATGAATCAGCCATAGGTATACATATATCACCTCCCTTTTGAAGCTCCCTCAATCTCCCTCCCCATCCCACCCCTCTAGGTTGATACAGAACCCGTATTTGAGTTTCCTGAGCCATACATCCAATTCCCATTGGCTATCTATTTTACATATGGTAATATAAGTTTCCATGTTACTCTTTCCTTACAGAAATCTCTCCTTCCCTCTCCCCATGTCCATTCTATTCTCTATGTCTGTTTCTCCATTGCTGCCTTGTAAATAAATTCCTCAGAACCATTTTTTTAGATTCTGTATATGTGCATTAGAATATGATATTTATCTTTCTCTTTCTGACTCACTTCACTCTGTATAATAGGTTCTAGGTTCATTCACCTCATCAGAACTGACTCAAATACGTTCCTTTTTATGGCTGAGTAATGTTCCATTGTGTATATGTACCACAACTTTATCCACTCATCTGTTGATGGGCATCTAGGTTGCTTCCATGTTCTAGCTATTGTAAACAGTATTTCAGTGAACAACGGGATACATGTCTTTTTCAACCCTGGTTTCCTCAGGGTATATGCCTAGGAGTGGGATTGCTGGATCATATGGTGGTTTTATTCCTAGTTTTTTTTTTTAAGGAATCTCCATATCATCTTCCATAGTGGCTGTATCAATTTACATTCCCACCAACAGTGCAAGAGCGTTCCCTCTTCTCCACACTCTCTCCAGGATTTATTGCTTGTAGACTTTTTGATGATGGCCACGACTGAAGCGACTTAGCAGCAGCAGCAGCATTCTGACCAGTGTGAGGTGATATCTCATTTAGGTTTTGATTTGCTTTTCTCTAATAATGAGCAATGTTGAGCATCTTTTCATTGTTTGTTAGCCATCTGTATGTCTTCTTTGCAGAAATATCTGTTTAAGTCTTTTTCCACTTTTTGATTGGGTTGTTTGTTATCTTGGCATTGGGTTGTATGAGCTGCTTGTATATTTTGGAAATTAATCCTTTGTCAATTCTTTCATTTGTTAATATTTTCTCCCATTCCAAGGTTTGTCTTTTCACCTTGCTTATAGTTTCCTTTGCTGTGCAAAAGCTTTTAAGTTTAATCAGGTCCCACTTGTTTACTTTTGTTTTTATTTCCAATACTTTAGGAGGTGGGTCATAGAAGATCTTGCTTTGATTTATATCACTGAGTGTTCTATTTATGTTTTCCTCTAAGAGTTTTATAGTTTCTGGTCTTACTTCCAGGTCTTTAATCCATTTTGAGTTTATCTTTGTGTTAGGAAGTGTTCTAATTTTATTCTTTTACATGTAGCTGTCCAGTTTTCCCAGCACCATTTATTGAAGAGGCTGTCTTTGCCCCATTGCATATTCTTGCGTCCTCTGTCAAAAATAAGGTACCCATAGGTGCGTGGGATTATTCCTGTTTTTGTTCCATTGGCCTATATTTCTGTTTTTGTGCCAGTACCATACTCTCTTGATGACTGTAGCTTTGTAGTATAATCTGAAGTTAGGAAGGTTGATTCCTCCCGCTCCATTCTTCTTTGTCAAGACTGGTTTGGTATTTGGGGTCTTTTGTGTTTCCATATGAATTGTGAAATTTTTTGTTCTAGTTCTGTGAAAAATGCCATCAGTTATTTGATAGGGATCACATTGAATCTGTAGATTACATTTGGTTGTATAGTCATTTTCACAGTATTGATTCTTCCTACCCAGGAACATGGAATATCTCTCCATCTGTTTATGTCACCTTTGATTTCTTTCATCAATGTCTTATGATTTTCTGTGTACAGTTCTTTTGTCTCCTTAGGTAAGTTCATTCCTAGATATTTAATTTTTTTTGTTGCAATGGTGAATGGGATTGATTCCTTAATTTCTCTTTCTGATTTTTCATTGTTAGTATATAGAAATGCAAGTGATTTCTGTGTTGATTTTGTATCCTGCAGCTTTGCTAAATTCACTGATTAGCTCTAGTAATTTTCTGATGCCATCTTTAGGGTTTGCTATGTACAGTATCATGTCATCTGCAAACAGTGAGAGATTTACTTCTTCTTTTCTGATCTGGATTCCTTTTATTTCTTTTTCTTTTCTGATTGCTGTAACTAGGACTTCCAGAACTATGTTGAATAATAGTGGTGAAAGTGGACACCCTTCAGTTCAGTTCAGTCGCTCAGTTGTGTCCGACTCTTTGCGATCCCATGAACCGCAGCACACCAGGCCTCCCTGTCCATCACCAACTCCCGGAGTTCACCCAAACCCATGTCTATCAAGTCGATGATGCCATCCAACCATCTCATCCTCTGTTATCCCCTTCTCCTCCTGCCCTCAATCTTTCCCAGCATCAGGGTCTTTTCCAATGAGTCAGCTCTTCGCATCAGGTGGCCAAAGTATTGGAGTTTCAGCTTCAACATCAGTCCTTCCAATGAACACCCAGGACTGATCTAATCTTAGGGGCAATGCTTTCAGTTTCTCACCATTGAGAATAATGTTTGCTGTAGGCTTATCATAGACGGCCTTTACTATGTTGAGGTAGATTCCTTCTATGACAATTTTTTGAAGAGTTTTAATTATAAATGGGTGCTGAATTTTGTCAAAGGCTTTACTGCATCTATTGAGATTACCATATGGTTTTTATCTTTCAATTTGTTAATATGGTATATCACATTGATTGATTTGTGTATACTGAAGAATCCTTGCATTCCTGGAATAAACCCAACTTGATCACCGTGTATGAGCTTTTTGATGTGGTGTTGAATTCTGTTTGCTAACATTTTGTTGAGGATTTTGCAATCTATGTTTATCAGTGATATTGGCCTGTAGTTTTCTTTTTTTGTGTTGTCTTTGTCTATTTTTGGTATCAGGGTAATGGTGGCCTTGTAGAATGAGTTTTGAAGTGTTCTCCTCTGCAATTTTTTGAAAGGGTTTTAGAAGGATAGGCATTAGCTCTTCTCTAAATGTTTGATAGAATTCTCCTGTGAAGCCATCTGGTCCTGGGCTTTTGTTTTTTGGGAGATTTTTATCACAGCTTCAATGTCAGTGCTTGTAATTGGTTTGTTCATAATTTCTATTTCTTCCTGGTTCAGTCTTGGAAGATTGAACTTTTCTAAGAATCTGTCCATTTCTTCCAGGTTATCCATTTTATTGCCATATAGTTGTTCATAATAATCTCTTGTAATCCTTTGTATTTCTGCATTGTCTATTGTCACCTCTTTTCATTTCTAATTTTGTTGATTTGATTCTTCTCCCTTTTTTCCTTGATGAGTCTGGCTAAAAGTTTGTCAATTTGTTTATCTTCTCAAAGAACCAGCTTTTAGTTTTATTAATCTTTACTATTGTTTCTTTCATTTCTTTTTCATTTATTTCTGCTTGGATCTTTATGATTTCTTTCCTTCTACTAATTTTGGGGTTTTTTGTTGTTCTTCTTTTTCCAGTTGTTTTAGGTGTAAAGTTAGGTTGTCTATTCGATGTTTTTCTTGTTTCTTGAGGTAGGATTGTATTACTATAAACTTCCCTCTTAGAAATGTTTTTGCTGTGTCTCATAGGTTTTGAGTTGTCATGTTTTCATTGTCATTTGTTTCTAGAAATTTTTTGATTTCCCTTTTGATTTCTTCAGTAACCTGTTGGTTATTTAGAAACATGTTGTTTAATCTCCATGTGTTTGTATTTCTTACAGGTTTTTTTTTTTTCTTGTAATTGATATCTAGTCTCATAGCATTGTGGTCAGAGAAGATGCTTGATATGATGTCAATTTTCTTAAATTTACTGAGATTTGATTTGTGACCCAAGATGCGGTCTATCCTGGAGAATGTTCCATGTGCACTTGAGAAGAAGGTGTATTCTTCTGCATTTGGATGGAATGTCCTAAAGATTTCAATGAGATCCATCTCATCTAATGTATTATCTAATGTATTTGATCTAATGTATCATTTAAGACTTGTGCTTCCTCGTTAATTTTCTGTTTTAATGATCTGCTCATTGGTGTGAGTGGGGTGTTAAAGTCTCCTACTATTATTGTGTTACTATCAATTTCTCCTTTTATGTCTGTTAGTATTTGTCTTATGTATTGAGGTGCTCCTATGTTGGGTGCATAGATATTTACAATTGTTATATCATCCTCTTGGATTGATCCCTTGATCATTATGTAGTCTCCTTCCTTATCTCTTGTAATCGTCTTTATTTTAAGGTCTATTTTATCTGATATGAGGATTGCTACTCCAGCTTTCTTTTATTTCCCATTTGCACTGAATATATTTTGCCATCCTCTCACTTTCAGTCTATACGTGTCTTAAGGTCTCAAGTGGGTTTCTTGCAGACAGCATATATATGGGTCTTGTCTTTGTATCCATTCAGCTAGTCTGTGTCTTTTGGTTGGAGCATTTAATCCATTTACATTTAAAGTAATTATTGATATATATGTTCCTATTGCATTTTCTTAATTGTTTGGGGTTGATTTTGTAGATCTTTTCTCCCTGTCTTGTATTTCTACATAAGTCTATTTAACATTTGTTGTAAAGCTGGTTTGGTGGTATTGAATTCTCTTAACTTTTGCTTGTCTGAAAAGCTTTTGATTTCTCCATCAATTTTGAATGAAATCCTTGCTAGGTACAGTAATCTTGGTTGTAGATTTTTACCTTTCAGTACTTTAAGTATATCCTGCCATTCCCTTCTGGCCTGCAGAGTTTCTGCTGAAAGATCAGCTATTAGGCATATGGGATTTCCCTTGTATGTTACTTGTAGCTTCTCCCTTGCCGCTTTTAATATTCTTTCATTATGTTTATTCTTTGTTAGTTTGATTAGTATGTGTCTTGGTGTGTTTCTCCTTGGGTTTATCCTGTATGGGGCTCTTTGTGCCTCTTGGACTTGATTGACTATTTCCTTTTCCATGTTGGGGAAATTTTCAACTATAATCTCTTCAAAAATTTTCTCATACCATTTCTTTTTCTCTTCTTCTTCTGGGACTCCTGTTATTGGAAAGTTGGTGCATTTGATATTGTCCCAGAGATCTCTGAAACTATTGTGTTTTTTTTTTTTTTTCATTCTTTTTACTTTATTCTGCTCTTCAGAAGTTATTTCCACCATTTTGTCTTCCAGCTCACTGATTCATCCTTCTGCTTCAGATATTCTGCTATTGATTCCTTCTAGAGTATTTTTAATTTCAGTAATTGTGTTGTCTCTGCATGTTTATTTTTTAACTCTTCTAGGTCTTTGTTAATTGATTCTTGCATTTTCTCCATTTTGCTTTCAAGGTTTTTGATCATGTTTGCTATCATTATTCTGAATTCTTTTTCAAGTAGTTTGTCTATTTCCTCTTCATTTATTTGGACTTACGTTTTTCTAGTTTGTTCCTTCATTTATGTAGTATTTCTCTGCCTTTTCATTTTTCTTTTTCAACTTATTGTGTTTAAGGTCTCCTTTTCCCAGCCTTCAAGGTTGAATTCTTTCTTCCTTTTGGTTTCTCCCCTCTAAGTTTGGTCCAGTGGTTTGTGTAAGCTTTATATAGGGTGAGATTTGTGCTGAGTTTTTGTTTGTTTGCTTGTTTGTTTTTCCTCTAATGGGGAAGGCTGAGTGAGGTGGTAATCCTATCTGCTGATGATTGGGTTTGTATTTTTGTTTTGCTTGTTGTTTTGATGAGGCGTCCTACACAGGGTGCTATTGGTGGTTGGGTGATGCCTGGTCTTATATTACAGTGATTTCCTTTGTGTGAGTTCTCACTACTTGATACCCCTTAGGGTTAGTTCTCTGGTAGTCTAGGGTCTTGGAGTCAGTGCTCCCCCTCCAAAGGCTCAGGGCTTGATCCCTGGTCAGGAACAAAGATTCCACAAGTGGTTTGTTATGGCATTAAGTAGATTAAAACAGATATGCAAAAACAGGAAACCAAAGATGAACCCCAGACAAATTGCAGTTACAAAATCAGGCAAATAACAATTAAAATAATGGAATATACACATATACATATACACCCATGAGCAAAGTCAAAACAGTCCAATAAAAATAAAGTACAATAGATTGACCCGGTGAACAAAAGACATCAAAAATTACATTTACCAGTTAAGAACAAAACTAACTACACATGGACATCACCAGATGGTCAACACCAAAATCAGATTGATTATATTCTTTGCAGCCAAAGATGGAGAAGCTCTATACAGTCAGCAAAAACAAGACCAGGAGCCGACTGTGGCTCAGATCATGAACTCCTTATTGCCAAATTCAGACCGAAATTGAAGAAAGTAGGGAAAATCACTAGACCATACAGGTATGACCTAAATCAAATCTCTTATGATTATACAGTGGAAGTGAGAAATAGATTTAAGGGCCTAGATCTGATAAATAGAGTGCCTGATGAACTATGGAATGAAGTTCATGACATTGTACAGGAGACAGGGATCAAGACCATCCCCATGGAAAAGAACTGCAGAAAAGCAAAATGGCTGTCTGGGGAGGCCTTACAAATAGCTGTGAAAAGAAGAGAAGCAAAAAGCAAAGGAGCAAAGGAAAGATATAAGCATCTGAATGCAGAGTTCCAAAGGATAGCAAGAAGAGATAAGAAAGCCTCCTTCAGTGATCAATGCAAAGAAATAGAGGAAAACAACAGAATGGGAAAGACTAGAGATCTCTTCAAGAAAATTAGAGATACCAAGGGAACATTTCATGCAAAGATGGGCACAATAAAGGACAGAAATGGTATGGACGTAACAGAAGCAGAAGCTATTAAGAGGAGATGGCAAGAATATACAGAAGAACTGTACGAAAAAGATCTTCATGACCCAGATAATCATGATGGTGTGATCACTGACCTAGAGCCAGACATCCTGGAATGTGAAGTCAAATGGGCCTTAGGAAGCATCACTATGAGCAAAGCTAATGGAGGTGATGGAATTCCAGTTGAGCTATTTCAAATCCTGAAAGATGATGCTGTGAAAGTGCTGCACTCAATATGCCAACAAATTTGGAAAACTCAGCAGTGTCCACAGGACTGGAAAAGGTCAGTTTTCATTCCAATCCCAAAGAAAGGCAATGCCAAAGAATGCTCAAACTACCGCACAATTGCACTCATCTCACACGCTAGTAAAGTAATGCTCAAAATTCTCCAAGCCAGGCTTCAGCAATATGTGAACCGTGAACTTCCTGATGTTCAAGCTGGTTTTAGAAAAGGCAGAGGAACCAGAGATCAAATTGCCAACATCTGCTGGATCATGGAAAAAACAAGAGAGTTCCAGAAAAACATCTATTTTTGCTTTATGGACTATGCCAAAACCTTTGACTGTGTGGATCACAATAAACTGCGGAAAATTCTGAAAGAGATGGGAATACCAGACCACCTGACCTGCCTCTTGAGAAACCTATATATGCAGGTCAGGAAGCAACAGTTAGAACTGGACATGGAACAACAGACTGGTTCCAAATAGAAAAAGGAGTACATCAAGCCTGTATATTGTCACCCTGCTTATTTAACTTACATGCAGAGTACACCATGGGAAACGCTGGGCTGGAGGAAGCCCAAGCTGAAATCAAGATTGCTGGGAGAAATATCAATAACCTCAGATATGCAGATGACACCACCCTTATGGCAGAAAGTGAAGAGGAACTAAAAAGCCTCTTGATGAAAGTGAAAGTGGAGAGTGAAAAAGTTGGCTTAAAGCTCAACATTCAGAAAACGAAGATCATGGCATCTGGTCCCATCACTTCATGGGAAATAGATGGGGAAACAGTGGAAACAGTGTCAGACTTTATTTTGGGGGGCTCAAAAATCACTGCAGATGGTGACTGCAGCCATGAAATTAAAAGACGCTTACTCCTTGGAAGCAAAGTTATGACCAACCTGGACAGCATGTTCAAAAGCAGAGACATTACTTTGCCAACAAAGGTCCGTCTAGTCAAGGCTATGGTTTTTCCAGTGGCCATGTATGGATGCGAGAGTTGGACTGTGAAGAAGGCTGAGCACTGAAGAATTGATGCTTTTGAACTGTGGTGTTGGAGAAGACTCTTGAGAGTCCCTTGGACTGCAAGGAGATCCAACCAGTCCATTCGGAAGGAGATCAGCCCTGGGATTTCTTTGGAAGGAATGATGCTAAAGCTGAAACTCCAGTACTTTGGCCACCTCATGCGAAGAGCTGACTCATTGGAAAAGACTCTGATGCTGGGAGGGATTGGGGGCAGGAAGAGAAGGGGATGACAGAGGATGAGATGGCTGGATGGCATCACTGAGTCGATGGACGTGAGTCTGAGTGAACTGCAGGAGTTGGTGATGGACAGGGAGGCCTGGCTTGCTGCGATTCATGGGGTCACAAAGAGTTGGACACGACTGAGTGACTGAACTGAACTAAAGCACAAACTGGAAAACAAAACTAAAGCAAGGTGCCAAGTGGGGAATAAAGCAATGAAAACAAAACTAACAAATATGTTGAGAGGAAAGGAAAGAAAGAAAAGAAAGAAAGAATAGATATGCAAAGTTAAATAGAGGTAGATGAAGAAGATTTATATACATTGAAGATTAACTAGAAGGGGAAAAGAATAGTAGGAAAGGCAAACAAAGGAATAAATGTATAAAAATATATAATAGGTTTAAGAAAATTAAAATCATAAAATAGAGAAAAGAAAAGAAAAAAAAAAACAGAAGAAGAAAGTGAAAAGGAAAAAAAGGGCCATGTCCTTTTGCTGTCCTCACATGGGTGGGCGGGCAGGGTCTCCCTGGGGCCTCTAAGCTAATCATGGGGCTCCACCCTTATGACCTCATCACCTCCCAACACATCGCCTTGGGGGTTGGGATTCAGCGGTTGGACTGGGGGACACATGTTCAGTCCAAAGCAGTTACCCTCTGTGTAGGGCTGCAACCTGGGGGTGGGAGGTGGGGTGGGTGCTCTGAGGCACTGCCCAAGGACTCCAGGCCTGGTCTCTGCTCTCCACTATTTGTAATTTTGTGAGGGACAGAGAGTGAAATGGTTAAACAATGACAAGAAAGTGGAACAGGACACAAGTCTGCCTGGGAGGGGAGGCTTTCCCCATCCTGCCCACAAACAGGTGTAAGGTGCCAATGGGAAGCACACGGCCTGGCCCAGCCCCTGACCCCCTACAGCCCAGGGTCCTCACGCCAAGCCAAGACAGTACCTCTGCCGTCCCCTTCAAGGCTGCTGTCCTGTTCCCCCATTAATTAATGTGAGGGTGAACCGAGGGTAAATGATGTAAAATAAATGAATGCACAGGCAAGAGAGGGCTGTTTGCTCCATTGTGGCCCATGAGGCTGAGGCTGCAGACCACTCCCCAGGGGTCAGGGGACACATGTCCAGGGAGCCGAGGCTCCAGTCAAACCCCATTTCTGGCTCAGAGCTTCCTTCAAAGGCATCTGGTCTAAATACCAAATTTGGACTCCATGTTCAACCGCCCTCTTGATCAGAGTCTAATTTTCAGAACCTGCTGAATATCACCCAGATTGTTCTCCTCCCTCCACAGAAACCAGAGAGTGGTGACTGTTGAGGCCCATGTTGGCTGAGGGGAAGTTTGTTTAGAAACATGTCCCCTTGGCGGTGACATGGATTGGGGAGTGTGGGGTCTGCTCAGGATCTGGGGTGCAGCAGCTGGACACCTGGAACCTGATGGTCTTCTCAGAGGCCACTTGTGGGGAGGCCAAGGCCTCAGTCATGAGGCATTTCTGTCACTGGAGTCACCACCTGGGTCTTCCTGAGCCAACGTCACCAAACCACATCGGTCCCCTCACCCACGCACAGTCAAGCCAGTCCAGTGACAAGGAAAGTGTAGTGTTTACTGGTGGCACCAAACCCAGAGTCCAGGGCAGCTGGGGCTGAAAAAGCCTGAACTCTCTGATGGGTTTCAGGGGAGCATTTTAAAGGCTGGCTGAGAGGAGGGGTGGGCATCACAGGGTGTGTGATCAGCTCCTGTACAGTTCTCTGATCTCTGGTTGTGCGGAGGTGCTGGAGCGGGGCCACTGGGGTTCAGGTTATCAGTCCTCCAGCTCCAGGAGGCTTGGGGGCTATGAGTGTGAGATCCTCAAGTAGTTGCCATCTTCATCTCCTTTCAGCATCTGTGCCACAACTTGGAAATGTGCATCAGATACTATTATCTGGTGCTTCAGAGATGAGCTAAAACAGAGGATGTGAGGGGGTTGCCTCAAGAAGGCTTCCCTGGTGGCTCAGCAGTAAAGAATCCACCTGCCAATGCAGGAGACAAGGGTTCAATCACAGAATAGGAAAGATCCCCTGGAAGAAGAAATGGCAACCCACTCCAGTATTCTTGCCTGGAGAATCCCATGGAAAGAGGAATCTGGCAGGCTGCAGTCCATAGGGTCACAAAGAGTCAGACATGACTGAGCAACTAACCCTTTCAGGAAGAGCTCAGAGTGTCCTGCTTGGTTGCACCAAAGGGCTAAACAGGACCAGACATGGAAGACAGCTGTGCACACATGCAGCTCACACACATATATACCCACATAGACACGCATAGACATGCATAGACATACAGACACGCATGCACAATACGCCCACTGAAGTGTGACTGGTGTCTGGGGGCTCGAGGGAGGACAGCTCAGACACCGTCGCAGCATGGACCCCTTGCAGGATGCCAGGCGCTCATCTCGACCTGAGCTCACCTGCATGGGCCCCTCTTGCCATCCCCTCTCGCGGTTAATTTCACAGTCACTTAAGCTCATTCAGCAGCCAGCTCTCCTCTGTCAAGCTTTAATTACATGTTGCTGGTTTTTCAAGTCAGACCCACAGGTTAGATTTGCTGGTTCATAGGAAATACAGGCAAAAGAGCCCCACCCTTCTGCCCACCCCTCTTTCTGTGTAGTGTGACTGGAAGGATGGGACATCACAGGTGGTATCCAGTTACCTTTATGAAACCAGTCCCCTCCTGGCCAGCCAGCTGCTGGCAACCTGTCCCTAGGAACAGAGTCTACAAAGAAATTTAAAAAACAGTCCCCAAGTTCTGGGGTCAGACAGTCCAGTCAAATGACACAAATGATCCCTGTCCAACATTCCCACCGCATCCCCCTGTCTCCACAGGACTTCTTGTCAGTACTTGGGGGGTAAGGGCCTGTGAAAAGTTGAGGAGGGGAACTTCAGATAAACAAAGGAGGGTGCTGGAACATTCCAGAAGAGACACAGAGCCTGTCCCTGCTCCTCCATCCATGGCCCCTGGGCTGGGAGGGAGCCAGCTGCCCACGTGCATCTCCAGGTAATAGTCTGAGTCACAGCCACCTCGAGTTACTGTGAGGAAAGAAAGGGCTGATGAGCCTTGAGTGGGGCATCAGTAAGCCTCTCACAGTCCCTGTGAGCTGCTGACCTGCCTCTCAAGAGAGCGAAGCTCCCCTGGGCACCAATCAGCACCCACTCTGACCCCGGCCCTCAGGATCAGACTGTCAATAGTGCTCCAGGCACCCAGGGCCTGGGTCACGCAGGGTCCTTCTGCAGCTGGGGACCGGCCTGGGCTGCCTCCATCCCCTGGTCCTCCAGGTGGACCAACCACCCTGTGTTTATAGGCAGGAGGCAGGTCCAGTCTGAGAAGGGCACGTGCTTGGGTTGCCTGGCCCAGCCCCAGCCTGGGTGGCTCTGTTCTTTGCTCTGCTTCTAGAAATAGAAATCACCCTTCAGGACCCCCACACACACATGCAAAGGGCGGAGAGCCACGCATACCTGGGCCACCCACAACACGCAAAAGCCAAGCCTGTTCCCTGTTGCAGAGGGCCCTGCATGGCCATGAGGAGGATAGTGCAGTGGACCCCATGTGGTCACGCAGCCAGGAGTTTCTTGGGGGTGGAGGAAGAGTGGTCTTCATCAGATACGGGTGTGGGAGAAGGAACTTCAGGATGCCGGCCAGCCCCCTCCACCCCGGGTGTTCCCTCTCACTTCACTGATGGAAGTGAAGTGATCCTAGAGTGCAGGGCAGCCAGGCCCACCCGCACTGGTGGGGGCTGAGTGGAGTGGGAGTGCAGGACCCCACCATCACTTCTAAGGCACCCTCCCTCCTCATCACAGCCATCCAGGTGGGAGCCCCAGGAGGCCTGGCTGAGGGAACCTCTGTGTCATTTCCCAGGGTCAAGCCCAGAGCACAGGGTGCCCCCCATGCCCAGGGGTTGGTCAGCTTGGGAGAAAACTAGAGCCAAACACTGGTTGAGTGGGGTCTAGGGGGACGTGGATGACCGCTCTCAGGCCCCCTCCCTGACACCAGCCACTCGGCTCCAAGTCCACCATAATCAGATTGCCCTAAGCAAGGACAGAGCTCTAATTCTATTGAGAGGAGCCAAGACTCAGAGTTCAGGGCCTGATGTCCACGGGGAGCACAGTGACCACACGCCAGTGGACAGTAATTTGAAATTGGGAAGGAACAGGATATTTGCTGAGCTGCCCACACAATTACATGACCAGAAAACACTAAAAATTGTGGAGCTGGAGAATCAGCTGCCAGTGAACTCAAGGTAGGGCCACTCCCACTGGCCCTGGAGGTGGAGGACAGGGTGAGGGACAGTCATACTGCAGTGGGGACACCACTCCTTCCTGGTAATCCCTTTCTGGAATACACGGACACCAGTTTGGACCCCGGTCTCAACAGCACAGTGGTGCCCAGTCCTACAGGACTCACTCTCCAGCACAGCTGGGGAGTTTGCTCATTTCCACAGAAATCCACTCCCCACATCCACTGGCCCTGCTGCTGCTGCTGCTGCTAAGTCGCTTCAGTCGTGTCCGACTCTGTGTGACCCCATAGACGGCAGCCCACCAGGCTCCCCATCCCTGGGATTCTCCAGGCAAGAACATTGGAATGGGTCGCCATTTCCTTCTCCAATGCGTGAAAGTGAAGTCGCTCAGTCGTGTCTGACTCTAGCGACCCCATGAACTGCAGCCTACCAGGCTCCTCCGTCCATGGGATTTTCCAGGCAAGAGTGCTGGAGTGGGGTGCCATTGCCTTCTCTGCCACTGGTCCTAGAGGCTCTCAGTTAAGACCAGGCCCCCAGGTTTTCCTGGCTTGGAGCCGAGAGCATTCTCTGATGGCTAAGTTCCTTCAAGGTGCACACAGAACCTCCAAAACAGGTGTAGAGTTGGCACCACTGGTGATCCTGAGTCAAGTTGTGGTCCCACACAGCAGGAAAACACAAACAGGAGGCTTGGCAATGACCACAGGAGCTCGTGTGTGGATAGTGGGGTAACAGCAGTCAGTTTTTACTGCCTGGGAGCTGCCCTGCAAGGCAGGCTTTGTTGCCATTGTGGTGTGAAGTATGGGTCGGGATAAGACCATGATTCCATGTAGATACCCAGGTGACCACCAAGGTACCTTCCTGCCCACATGCACAGAGGTAGGGCCAGGCCCAGGGTTAGGCCTCCATCCCCTGCCCTGTGCCTGTCCCAGTCAAGGACTTTTCCAGCCCTGCTGGTGGCTAATCAGCAGACATCCCACTGGTCTGAATATTCTCATGGGCTTTTTAGCCAAGAGGTGTTTGAAAACATGGCAAACAAGCCTCTAGCCCACAGATGGTTTTGAAGCAGTTTTGAGAGGGGCTGGAATCACTGGAATGTGACTTGCCACCCCAGCTTCCACACCCAGAGTGATGAATGCCCCCACCAGCTCACAGCCAAGTCCAGGCCCCAGCACCTCGCCTGTGTGCTGCTGAGGGCAGGAGTCCTGTCCTCTTTCCTTGAGGAGGAGCACGGCTGACCCAGCAAGGGTGGAGGGGCAGGGGTGGTAAGAGGCCATTTCCCTAATCCAATTGAGGGTCTCCTGGAGCCGGGCTGGTGCCAGCACTGCAGCGCAGCCAGAGCAGACAGGATGTGACTACCCAGGAGGGGCGGGGGATGGGGGAGGAGGTAGCATATCTCCGTGGCTCCAGCACTCAAGAGGACAAAGACTCGCACAGACAGAGCTGCTGCCTGCGTAGGCAGTGGGGCAGTTGGTAAGGCTCCTGTAGAGGTTTACAGGCTGCTCACCTGCCCCTCATCAGAGGTCACAAAGAGTCTAGGAGCAGTGAGGACAGTGTGGAGTGTTCCTGATGGCCCCTGCCCCAAGCTGGCCCTACTCCCCCGACCCAGGCCCTCCCCAGCCCAATCTCTCTATCTCTCCCCACCAGGCCAGCGGCCAGTGGGCACTGTCCATGGTGCTGAACCCCGAGGCTCTCTGGGGCTCGAGCATTCTGTTCACTCTGAGTCGCTGGTGACCCTGGTCCACCCTCTCCCAGAAATTCCAAGCCAGAAGATGAGCATGAGAACCAGAGTGGAGCAGAGGGGAGACCAAAGAAAGAGAGAGTGATGGATGGAGGTTCAGTCCTGAAAGGAGTCATGGCCTTTGCACTAGAAAGTGTGCTCAAATTTCTGCAGTTACCCAAAGTGTCCCCTCTGGGAATCTGGGGTGGGGCGTGCCCCCCTCCCCAAGGCTTTACAGATGAGAATGAGGTCCCTCCACTTGCCCACAACCAGTGGGTGCTCTGTTCACTTACTCTCTGCTCACAGACCAGCCCCACGATGGAGGTGAGCGCCGGGATGCAGGTCAGACTGGGTCTGGGCTTTGTCTTCTGTAAAATGAGAGTA
Source organism: Bos mutus (assembly GCF_027580195.1). Classification (NCBI taxonomy): domain Eukaryota; kingdom Metazoa; phylum Chordata; class Mammalia; order Artiodactyla; family Bovidae; genus Bos; species Bos mutus. Next base: position 39,107,955 of record NC_091629.1, on the reverse strand, counting down.
GCAGTAGCTTCTCCATGCATACTCCACAAGGTGACCCGTGCACAGCACTAAGTGTGGGTCTGGCTGGTGGAATGCATCTGTCAAGGGTTATGATGTGTATCATCTAGAAAGTGGAAGTTAGATGGACTTAGAATGTCCTCTTTTATACTGAGCCAAATTCTGGTACTGGAACCATCTAACGCTGAGGGACTGCACTGTGAGGAACAAGACCAGTGGCCGAGCAGTCAAGCTAAGCCCAAGGTGCACCCAATCTATGGAGCCCCCTCTCCAAGATGCTCTTTCAGGCACTAAGATGAGTAACTTGGTGCCTGAGCAGCACAGGCAATTCTGGGGGAGGCTCAGACGCTCTGCTCTGCGGTCAGCACTGACCTGACCCACAGAGCAGCGGGCCTCGATGTTGGTCTGTCTTCTCTCCCAGACTTTTGTCTGCTGTGGACCGTGCACCCTCTTGGAGGGGTTCCAGCAGTGTCTGGAGTATCTGGGGGCCACTGAGATGAGGGATGATAGAGGGCAGTCACCCCAGATGGTGTCGGCCCCAGGAGATTCTGGGTTGTGTCACCTGGAAGGACCTTTCTGCCATCCCAGACCCAGTGTCCTGCCCCTGATGTGAGAGTGGATGTGCTGAGATCTGGTCCCCTCCACCTACAACACTCCACCCCAGGGAGGCAAGAGGGGTGTGTGGTTGGCGTGTCGCCATGGGTACAGGACCTGGGCAGCTGCCACAGGTCGCACATTCATTCAATTCATTAATTTCATTTAAGGTCAAGAGGACATGCCCGGAGGCCCCAGCTCCCAGCCCTCTCCCTGGGTTGGCCTCTGTTAGGCTTCTCTCCAGGGAGCCGCCTGGTGTTGAGCTGGCCTCTTACTCCACAGAGAAGCCAGCTGCTCTGTTCCTGCTCTCCTCACTAAACCATGACGTTGGCCCTCCCTCTCGGTCATTCTCTGTCTTGACAGTGCCCTGTGGTGTGGATACATCATAACTCATCAAGAAGCCCAGGCAGTGGATGTTGAAGATGTTCTGGGTTCTTGCTTTCTGAGCAAGGCTGTGCTGAGTGATGGTGACAGACAGGGACCCTGGAGTGACTTACATCACTGTTCTGCCTTTGGCAGTGGCCAAGGAGAGGGGAGGGCTTCCAACTAGGGGAGGTGCTAGTGGTAAAGAATCTGCCTGCAATGCAGAAGACATGGGTTTGACCTGTGAGTTTGGCTCAGATGGTGAAGCGTTTGCCTACAATGTGGGAGACCCAGGTTTGATCCCTGGGTCAGGAAGACCCCCTGGAGAAGGAAATGGCAACCCATTCTAGTACCTTTGCCTGGAAAATCCCATGGGCACAGGAGCCTGGTAGGCTACAGTCCTTGGGGTCACAAAGAGTCGACACACGACTGAGCGACTTCACTTTCACTTTTTCCTGAAGGAAGGCAAAGCAACCCACGCCAGTATTCTTGCCTGGAGAATCCCATGGACAGAGGAGCCTGGCAGACTGCGGTCCATAGGATTGCACAAGTAGGATACAATAAAGCAACTTAACAAGGATGCATGCACAAGGGGAGGGGACTTTCAGCATTTGCTGGGTGAGGAGGGTTTGTTCCCCGAGGTTAGAAGGAGGTGGTCCCTAAACCCTGGGCCTGACTGGGCTGGTCGCCTGCTGGAAGTGACCTCTGCCCAGTCAAAGAGGCCATCCCAGTGGCTCCACAGTGGAAGTTCAGACAGGAAGTCCCTTCTCTCCACCTCCCCTGTCCCCCGCAGCTTCAGAAGCTGCTGCACAAGCTACTGGGTTTTGCCAACACCCTGAGCAGTGTTTTGCACCTTCCCACTCACCACGGGCTGCTTGCTGAGCTGTGAAGCTTGGGAGTCCAGAGGCCAGCTCTTTACTAAACACAATGGGATCAGTCAGGGGGAGACAGGTGGCACAAAACCAGCTATGGCTTCTCAGAGAAAGAGTGCACAGGACAACAGCCTTGATGGGGGTGGCAGAGGAGTTGTGTTGGCATGAGGACCCTGGGCTGTGGAGGGCCAGGGGCCGGGCCAGGCCATGTGCTTCCCATTGGCACCTTGTACCTGTTTGTGGGCAGGTTGGGGACAGCCTCCCCTCCCAGACAGACTTGTATCCTGTTCCACTATCTTATTATTGTTTAACCATTTCACTCTCTGTCCCTTACAAAATTGCAAATGCTGGAGGGCAGAGACCAGGCCCGGAGTCCTCAGGCAGTGCCTCAGAGCACCCACGCCGCCCCCTCTTGCCCCAGGCTGCAGCCCTAGTCCTGGGTAACCCAGCGTGAATTCTGCTTCTGGCCCTGAGCCTGGAACTGTCATTGTCTCCCTGTTAGTGATGGGAACGCTGAGGCCAACATTCCCCTCTGGGACTGCCTGAGGTCAAAGCTAACCAGTGGACAGGTCAAGGGTCCTGCAACTTCTTGGTGGTCCTGCCCAACTCAGGAGTTTTCAGCTCAGGGGTGCAGACCCCCAAGGAGGAGGGGGGACAGGGAATCATCTCAACATGTCACTCAGAAGACCGTCCGCCCCCAAGAAGGCTGCCCGGTGTAGTTGGAGCTTGCCTAGTGGTCATTCGAGGTTGTGGCAGAGTGTGCCTGGCTACCATCTCAGAAAAGATGGGCTCTGAGGTGGAGACGGGCAGCTGCCCTGCACCAGGACCCGGGCCCTCCAGCTCTGCACACTGTGCCCTCCTGGCTCCCTGGGGCAGGGGTCTGGTCCTGTTCTCCACACCCTATCGCCTGAAGTGAGAGGCAAGAGGGCAGGGCCATAGTTGTAGGAGTGATTGCAGGGTACAGTGGGGCAGGAATTTCTCCTGGGACTGAGAGAATTTTTTCCCACCACTTAACTTTTATAGCAGAATTTTCCAGCAGTGCCTAAACTACTTTGTTTTTTTTTTTTAATTCCAATAGTATATCATGACAGTAAAAATTTCATAATTTCTTCTAGCAGACTTGTGGCTTTTATTTCCGTGTTCTAATCTTTGCTTGATCTTGATTTGTGTGTGTGTGTGTGTGTGAGGGAGAGAGAGAGAGAGATCTCTGTGAGTCAGAGTACCCATTCCAGGAACTCATTCAGGTTGTCTTAAGGGCAATAAAGGAATATTTATTTTGCACAAGAAGGACTGAAAGTCCAGGAAGGATGACTGCAGGCAGAGCTGGATCCAGGAGCTCAGTGTCCCCAGGGTGCTTTCCTTTCCCCTGTTGTGGGAGTTTCACTGTTAGGCAGGTCCTTCCCTCAGAGGTGAGAAAAGAGTGTCAATGGCCACAAAAGCAGTTTCCTACTCAGCAGCCTCCCAACCCTCAACCTGAGGTGAGGTCTCTCCTGAACATCAGGTCTGGGGCTGTTCTCAGAGGACAAGTGTGACTGGTGCAGAGGCGAGCATGCACCCTGCATTTGTCCAGAGTACCCACCTGGGCCTTATGGAATGTGCCATTGTTCAGGAATCCGGGAGGGGTGGGTGGTTCCTGGGCAGCAGAGGGAGGTCCTGGGAAGGGACAGTGGATGCAGCAGGCCCTGAGCGTCTACCCCTAGCTCTGCAGCCTGTCACCACCTTCCCCCGCTGTTTGGACGCCACCTCCACCATCTACCATGTTTGCCTCCTTGGGAACATTTTGGGCCTCTCTTGCTCCCCTGAGTTATTTGCACCAAACAAATCTTGTGCCGTCTTTGTTAGTGAGCTCCCATAGTGAGTAAGGCCTCCCTGCTGACCTGCCATCCTTCCCTCCAGAAGTGTCCTGGCCACTGTTACACTGTTTTTTCCGGTTGAATTTTAGAGTCTGCCTTTCTATCCCCACATGGTCTCGTGTGTCACTGGGACAAACGTACAGATGAGGCTAAGGCTGAGCCCTCCACACCTGGGCATCTCTGTCTGGAAGGAAAGCCCCAGCTGCTCTTCCTCTCTGCTCTGTGTCTCCTGTGGCCGCACTTCCGGTGTTTCCTTGACGGCTTGCACAGGGCTGAGCAGACTCACTCCTCTTTGCTTGTAGCTGGGAGTGGGCTGCTCCCTTGTTCCCAGAAGTGGGGTGTAGAGTGCAGAACTGGGTGAAGCCTGAGCCCCCATCCATGCTGGGAACCATGGCAAAATGAAGCAGACCCCTAGCACCCCCACAGTCCAGGCTGGAGGGGCAGGAGTAGCCTAGGGAAGGCACCCCCTCTTCCTGCACCAGGAGGAAGCCCCTGCTGGCCAAGCCTCATCCTCAAACCTCTAGTGGGGGGCTTCAGTGCTGGGGCCCTCACCCCACCCTGGAACCTCAAGGTCAGTGCCTGGACTTCTTCCAACTCAGGGATCCGCCAGGGCCTCAGACCAGACCCTGCAACCCACCAGCCTGGACCCTGGTCCACTGCTCGCAGACCCCCATATATGGCTGTTTCACTGTCTGTGCTCAGTGAGGTGTGGTATTTCAAATGTTTTGACATTTAAAATCTGTGTTGGATACATTTGTTTTGTTAAATTATACCTGGCTGTAGTGACTCATGGGAGTTGATTTGTCTCCTGGGCCTGCACCCCTACCCAGCCCCCAGCCACAGCTGCCCCTTGGCTTCACCAGCCCCTCATCGTCCAAGTCTCCAGACCTTTCCCCCAAGCTCGGTGGGGCTGAGCACTCAAAAGACAGAGCCAAATGCAATTTTACACCAGAGGGTGTTACTCCCCTCTTCCCTTATAGCTCAGAAGGTGAAGAATCTGCCTGCAATGCAAGAGACCCCAGTTTGATCCCTGGGTTGAGAAGATCCTCTGGAGAAAGGAATGGCAACACCTTCCAGTATTCTTGCATGGAGAATCCCATGGACAGAGGAGCCTGGCAGGCTACAGTCCATGGGATCACAAGAGTTGGACATGACTTGGTGACTAAACCACCACCACCACTGGGAGGTGATTTGGGACCATGGGAGACCTGCTCCCCATCACTGGTCAGGGTCACACACATCCACTGGAGGTTTGTGTCCCTATTGGGAACAACAGCACTTTCTCAGAGAGGCCACAGACTCTCGGGCTGGGCAGGTGCCTGAGAAGGTGGGTCAGCCTAGTATTGCCAAAGGGCCGGGCTCTGGCTCAAGTTCAGGTCTGAGCCGGTGATTTCAGCAAGACCCTTGGCACCTGGAGAGTCGGTCTCCCCAGAGGCCAAGAGAGGTGGAAGATAGAGGAGACAACAGGAAGTGCTCTTCAATGCGCTGAGAGGCAGTGGGCAACGGGGCAGTAGGCAGGGTCCTTGCTCTGTGTCCTAATGTGAGCTGTCCACATGCAGGATGAGGGACGCTGGGTGGGCCGTGCTGAAGAGAGGTCAGGTAGGGCCGCATCCTTGTCCAGACCTGGAAATGCAGAGCCTAGACCCTCACCACACCCGGGATGCTCCAGGCTGGGCCCTGTGCTGGGGGTTCCTTGAGGTGGCAGAGAGGCCACGGACCCTCAAGCCAGCCAGCAGAGCTGGCCTGGAGATGGGCAGACCCAGCTACTCCCACCTCCAGCCCCTGAACCTGGGCCGGTGGACGGGCGAGCACCAGGGCACATCCCTGCCTGGGGCTCAGGGACACCCTCCTCTGTCTCTCTGAGGGCCAGGGGGCAGGTGGGCCCCAGGGTGCGTCCCCACCCGTCTCAGAGCCACCCTCCTCCCTCTCACGCAGATCAACACCTTCATGTCCTTCGTGTTCCCCATGGTGGTCATCTCCTTCCTGAACACCGTCATCGCCAACAAACTGACCGTGATGGTCCGCCAGGCCGCTGAGCCGGGCCAGGTGTGCACCGTCGGGGGCCAGCACAGCTCCTTCAGCATGTCCATCGAGCCCGGCCGGGTCCAGGCCCTGCGCCACGGCGTCCGGGTCTTACGTACGTAACTTCTGGGCCCTGGGGTGGGTGTGGGGGTGAGCTTGGTACCACAAACAGGGAGGTCTAGAGAGCTGGGGAACCGAGCGTGCCAGGCCGAGGCTTGGGGTGCCAGTTGCTCCAGGGATCGGGCTGTTCTTCATTTACTACTCGTCCACCCACTCACCAATTAGTAAGCCTCCTCGTGGCTTTAAATCAGGTAGTTTGCTCACAAAGCCAGGGCTGCAGAATTGGGGTCCCCATGCATGCTAGGCCAGCTGGAAAGGCTAGAGGTACCGTCCCCCCTCACAGGTTCTAACAGGGCATCCTGAAATCCTGGAGGGTCAGGTGGAGTGGACCCTCTGTTTCTGTGAGTTGTGAGGGTCCTGCCTCCATCCCTCTGTCCCTGGCCTGGTCTGGGCCTGCAGATGGCATCATGACGAAGGGTCCTCAAAACTACCTACCCCTCCCCACTGTCTTGAGGCAGCCCCAGCTCACTCAGCCCCCCAGAGCACCCACCCCCACCTTCCATTGGTCCCAGCAGCCCCCCTCCCATCTCCCTCCCTGCCCCGGCTGCCAGCCCCTCACCGTCTGCAGCCACTGGTCTTGAGAGGAAAAGGTCCCAGCAGCTCTACCCAACAGGAACATGATGCCTGCAGGCCCCACATGAGATGTTAAATGGTCCAATAACCATGTTTTGAAACAGGTAAAATTCATTTTGTTCATTTATTACTCCAGTATTTCCCAGATATGATCATCTCTGCCTCCATCTGCATCCTGTAAGTGATAGGAGAGTTACTTCGGGTGTGTTTAGCCCTCGGCCTGGCTCGGCTCCCTGCAGCCTGGTGTCGAGTGACCAGCAGGCAGTGTCCAGCAGGCAAGGCCACAGCATCTGTATCTGCTGTGTGTGGATAGGCTTTCTGGAACTCCTGGTGTCTCCAACCCCTGTTTTCTGCTGCTTCCAGCAGGCAGCTCCCTTGTCAGGGCCTCCCAACCCCAGGCCTGCGGTCTCCAGAGACCTCCCAGTGTGGGTCTCAGGGCCTGTGGGGTCAGGACAGCAGCCAGGGTGTGGGCCCCAAACCCAAGACCTCCACAGATCCTTCTACAACCCCAAGACAATGACATTATCTCAGGGACCACGCTTCTCTCTTCCCCAAGACAGCATAGTCAGCCCCAAGTTTTCCCAAGCAGTTGGCTTTTTATTGCTCTCTTTTTCGTTCTGGTAAAATATACCCAACATAAAATTTACCATTTTGACCATTTTAAGTGCGCAGTTTGGCAGCTGTGTAGACAATCATATCACTATGGGGCCATCACCACCATCCCTTTCCGCCTTGTAAAATTGCAACTTTTCCCATTAGTAACAAGCTCTCACCACTCCCCCAGCCCCTGACAACCACCTTCTACTTTCAGTCTCTATGAATTTGACTCCTCTAAGGAGCTCATATAAGTGGAATCATACAGTATTTGTGGATTTTGTGACTGGTTTATTCATGTGATGTAGTAGCCTCAGGGTTCATTCACCTTGTAGCCTGTATCAGAATTTCCTTTCTTTTTAAGGCTGAATAATATCCCACTGTATGCAAGGACCACATGTTTATCCATTCTCCATTGATTTCAGCTCCTGTGAATAGTGCTATGAGATGCTGGTATCTGAGTTCCTGCTTTCAGTTATGTATATATATCAGTTCAGTTCAGTTCAGTCGCTCAGTTGTGTCCGACTCTTTGCGACCCCATGAATCGCAGCACGCCAGGTCTCCCTGTCCATCACCAACTCCCGGAGTTCACTGAGACTCACGTCCATCGACTCAGTGATGCCATCCAGCCATCTCATCCTCTGTCGTCCCCTTCTCCTCCTGCCCCCAATCCCTCCCAGCATCAGTCTTTTCCAATGAGTCAACTCTTCGCATGAGGTGGCCAAAGTACTGGAGTTTCAGCTTTAGCATCATTCCTTCCAAAGAAATCCCAGGGCTGATCTCCTTCCGAATGGACTGGTTGGATCTCCTTGCAGTCCAAGGGACTCTCAAGAGTCTTCTCCAACACCACAGTTCAAAAGCATCAATTCTTCAGTGCTCAGCCTTCTTCACAGTCCAATTCTCACATCCATACATGTATATACATACACACACACACACACACACACACACACACACACACACACACACACACACACACACACACACACACACACGCCCTGGAGTAGAATTGCTGAATCACATGGTCATTTCTGGGTCGGGAAGATCCACGGGAGAAGGGATAGGCTACCCACTCCACTATTCTTGGGCTTCCCTTGTGGCTCAGCTGGTAAAGAATCCTCTTGCAATGCTGGATACCTGGGTTGGATCCCTGGGTTGAGAAGACCCCTTGGAGGAGAGAACAGCTTCCCACTCCAGTATTCTGGCCTGGAGAATTCCATGGACCATATAGTCCATCAGGTTGCAAAGAGTCGGACACAACTGAGCGACTTTCACTTTCACAGTACTTTCTCATGTTTAATTTTTTGAATTAGAAAATATTTTTAAACAGCCATACTATTTTCTCAAGTGGCTGCACCATTTTACATTCCCACCAATGTTGCAAAAAAGTTCTAGTTTCTCCATATCCTCCCACAAATTACTATTTTCTGGGGTTTTACTATTTTTTATAATAGTCATCCTATTGGAATATGCTGCTGCTGCTGCTGCTGCTAAGTCGCTTCAGTTGTGTCCGACTCTGTGCAACCCCATAGACGGCAGCCCACCAGGCTTCCCGTCCCTGGGATTCTCCAGGCAAGAACACTGGAGTGGGTTGCCATTTCCTTTTCCAATGCATGAAAGTGAAAAGTGAAAGTGAAGTCGCTCAGTCATGTCCGAGTCCAGCGACTCCATGGGTTGCAGCCCACCAGGCTCCTCCATCCATGGGATTTTCTAGGCAAAAGTACTGGAGTGGGGTGCCATTGCCTTCTCCAATTGGAATATGAGGCAGTATCTTATTGTAGCTTTGATTTGCTTTTCCTGGGTGATCAGTGGTGTTGAGCATCTTTTCATGTGCTTATTGCATATTTGTATCTCTTCTTTGGAGAAATGTCTATTCAAGTCCTCTGCCCACTTGTGAATTGGGTTGCTTGAGTTTTGTTGTTGAGTTTTCCATATATCCAGGATATTAATCCCTTATCAGATGTGAAGCAAACATTTTCTCCCATCTGTAGGTTGTCTTTCCACTTCGTCAATTGTATCCTTTAATACAGTTTTTAAATTTTTATCCAAATTATTTTTTCCCTTTGTTGTCCTTGGTGCCATCACCAAGAAATGATTTTCAAATCTATTGTTGTGAAAATTTTGTTGTATCTTTTCTTCTAGGAATTTTATACTCTTAACTCTTATGTTTAGATCTCTGATCCACTGTGAGTTAATTTTTGTGGATGGTGTGAGATTAGGGTCCAGCTTCATTTTTTGTATGTGGGGATCCAGTTTTCCCAGAGCATTTGTTGAAAAGAGTCCTTCCCGCTTGATCTTGGTACCCAATAGAAAATCATTTGAGCTTTCTGGAAACTGGAAGGGCTTATTTCTGGACCGTCCATTCTGGCCCATGAGTCTACACATCTGTCCTTATGCCCTTACCACTCCATTTGGATGACTGTAGCTTTGTGGGTGGTTGGGGAGTTTGCAGTCAGGAGGGATGAGTCCTCCAGCGTTGTTTTTTCTCAAGACTGTTTTGGCTATTCAGCATCCATTGAAATTCCCAATGAGTTCTTTTACTTCTACAAAAAACTGTCATCAGGACTTACACAGAAGTTGCACTGAACCCGTAGATATGTTGTAGTACAGGCATCTCAACAGTATTGGGTCTTCCAGTCCGTGGGCACAGGACCTCTCCCTCCAGCTCTCTGAGGCCAGTGTCTCCATGTCTCAGGTGCCGTGGTCATCGCCTTCGTGGTCTGCTGGCTGCCCTACCACGTGCGACGCCTCATGTTCTGCTACATTTCAGACAAACAGTGGACCCCGTGAGTACAGGAGGCAGGGACAGAGGGGGTGAGGCTCAGGCCGGGGGCGTGCTCCCCAAAACAAGTGGGACTGGGGCACTGAGAGGGGCCGCTCAGGGTAGGGGTGGGAGTCAGTGTCCCCCAGCATGTGCTCGGGCATGGCTGTGATGGGTTGGGGGGGACAAAAGGCTGTGGAGGGACAGACACCCCTGGAAGCTGCTTCAGAAAAGGAAAGCAGGTCCTAAGATGATCAGCAGGTTTGGGGGAGTCTGGAGAGTGAAAGGAAGGGCTGGTCCTGCTGGCTGTGGGTGGAGAGATAGCAACCTTCAGGGTCCCTGGACCACTCCCACCCCCAGCCTGGAGGAGTCATCCACCAGGAGGACCCGGGGCTCCAAGAACATCATGCTCATGCTGTTATGTTCGGGCACTGGCCTTCCCATGACAGCAGTCTGAACCCTGCTGGGTGAGCTCCTCTGCACAGCAGGGCTCCAGGTCAAGGGTCATGGGCTTTTCCAAGTGACAGGGAGCCACTGGGGAGGGTACAGCTAGGCTGAATGAGGAGAAGGTTCAGGGCGTGGAGCATAGCCCCAAACACAGGGTTTCTGAGATTCAGGGCTGCCAGGTGAGGGTGTGAGGTCCCTGTGCATGGAGGAAAGCAAGTTGAGGTGAGGTACACAACTGTCTGAGCTGTATGGAGGGGCTCCTACCCTGGCTGTTTCATTAAGGCCAGGCCCCAGCTGAGCCTGGCAGCCCTGGGGTGACTGGGATCTTGGACAGGAAGGGCACATCCACAGGCAGCAGGGAAAAGTGGAGACTGTGGCCAAGGTAAGCTGCACACCCTGCCTTGGGAGGGTGGCCGCAGCTCAGCTCAGCAGCTCAGCTCAGCAGCTCAGCTGACCGGTGCTGGGCAGAAGTGTATACAGAACAACCTCTCAAGAGAAACCAGAGTCCTGAAGATTATTATGAAATATCCCCACGTTGGCCAGGGCCGCCCTGTGTGTCTGGGCCCACCGACCTGAGTGTTCTCTCCCCGCAGGTTCCTCTATGACTTCTACCACTACTTCTACATGCTGACCAACGCCCTCTTCTATGTCAGCTCCACCATCAACCCCATCCTCTACAACCTCGTCTCTGCCAACTTCCGCCAGATCTTCCTGTCCACCCTGGCCTGTCTCTGTCCCCTGGGGGGCCGCAGGAGGAGGGGGCCAGCCTTCTCGAGGAAGGCCAACAGTGTGTCCAGCAACCACACCTTCTCCAGCAACGTCACCCGGGAGACATTGTACTAGCACGAGGCAGGCTGGGAGGGCGCTGGGAGGGGACCAGGATGGGGTCACTCAGCCTCCACCCCCATCCACTCAGCACCTGGGAGCTGGAGGGAGTCATCCCAGGGCCTGCTCCCGGGCATCCAAGATCCAGGACCCAGCACCCATATCCCAGAGGCCCCATTTCTTTTCAGCTTCTCCTCTCTCCCTACCACCTCCCTCCTCTCCTCTTTGAAAGCAAGAGAGATTGCTCTCCTCCCAGATCTAAAAATGGCCTTTAATGAGGAGAAATTTGTGTTGGGTGACAGGCAGTCTTCTTTGTTCTCAAACTAATGGATGTTTAGGGAGAAAAAAATGAAAGGGGCAGATCAAGGCAGGCCGCTGGGCAGCCCAGTTGACATTGGAGGGCAGTGACCCCAAGAGCTGGCACTGAGAAGAGCCCGGCAGGCAGGATCACCGCAGGCCTGGTGCCACCGAGGGCCTCTGTCATACCTCTGGTCAGCTCAAGACCAAGTCAGCCCGTTGTGCAGCAGGCATTCAACACCCCCTCCAAGGTGGTGTCACAGGAAGCTTTGATGCCACCAGAGGGCTGGAGTCAGCTTGCCATCGCCCAGCCCTGGGCCTCCCCATCCTCGCATGTCCTCCGCTGGCCAAGGCGGCAAAGCCCTGCAGGGATACCTCGGGCAGCTCAGCCTCCCAGGTCTCCATTCTGACTCTGCAAAAACAAGGCCAGGTCCGTGGGGTCCTGGTGGCCCAGTCCAGGACAGGGACATCCCCACGCACTCTCATTTCTGCTGTCCAGCTGAGCTCCTGCAGCCCTGGCTCCGAGCTGCTTCAGGGTGGACACCCAAGGTGGAGGAGGGTCGACCAGGTCTCCAAGAAATGCCAGCCCTGGGGCCATAGGTGAAGAGGAGGAGCCACAGGTACAGGCTGCCTGCTGGCCAGCAGCCAGGCAGAGACCGAGACTCGTCCGTCATGCCTGGCCCCAGCTCAGATGCCCAGGACAGCAGGCGCCTCCTTGGTCTCTGGGAGCCAGTCTCAGACAGGACAGCCCAGCCCCAGGAAGGTACCCTGAGCCAGAGGAAGGCGGCCCCGGGGGAGCTGCTTTGGACCAGCCGGACTAGGAGTGGACAAGAGACCAGAAGTGAAACATAGACCTTTTAAAACAAGTCTTCCCTGGGCCTGGAACACATTGGCCCAGAAGGGAGACAGTCAGACCAATGGTCAGATGGGCGGACAACCACATGGGTGGCACTGACTCAGGATCTGAGAGCTGCTCCTGGTCTGGTCTCAGCCTCCATCCACAGAAACGGCGAGTCAGATGCTACAGTGTCCACAGGCATGTCACATCTGGGCTCTGCTATGGATCGGGGTCACTTGACCCTCCCAAATCCTCCCCCAAGCTGTTCAGCAAGAACCAGGCCAGGAGAGTCAGCCCACAGCTGGTCCCCATGCCAGGCAGCCCTGCCGTGATACAGTGGCCATCGGCACAGAGGACAAGGCCAGCCCAGAGCTCCCACACGGGTGTCGGTTCTGGACAGGGGTAGGGGAGCCCCCTGCCCTGCTCAGCGAGTGGGCATTGGAGTTCAGCAAAGACTGAGTCTGGTCCCAGGTGCTGGCTTCAGGCGGAGGACCTGGACTCTTTCTGACAGACCCTCAGACCCTTCTGGCCTCCCTGGACCATGCACACACTGCAATTCCCCGAGCCCCAGTTTCCCTGTCTGAGTAGCAGGCATGGTAACTTCACCCACTCAGCCAGAGCTGAGTGTGATGGCTCTGGAGGACCAAGCTTGGATGATGGAAGGATGGTTCCCTGAGGTAGGGGCGGAGAGGACATGGAATGAGATGAGATGCCCGCCTCCCAGACCCTCCTGGGGGCACACGGGCAGGGCCTGCCACTGAGCTCCAAACCCACCTTACTGTCTGCCCACTTCACATCAGTGGAGACCTGAGTCCGTGCCCTGTAAGACACCCTCCTGAACTACCCCAGCTCCTGGTCAGGTCACCGTGGAATGCCAGAGGCCGGCTCTGAGTGGTGTCTGTGTCCCATCTCAGGGTCCAGTGCCCATGAGCCTGGTCACCAGTGATGGCGAAACCCCACGGTGTGCACTGCCCAACCACCCTAATGTCCCGTAGGGACTGGGACACCCCCTCAATAAAGAAGTAAAGGAGCCTGTGAGCCTGTGATGCACCCCTACATGGGAGAGGGGCCCCACGGGCCTGCCAGCAGCCATTCACCCACTCATCAGACAGTGACTGTGTCAGCGACAGCCTTCTGCTGGTCCTTTCACCAAAAAAACATGTGCTTTGGTCCTGTTTCCCAGAGCTGGGGGGCTGGGGGCCAGGACCCCCAGCTCAGGTCCCACCTGCCCCCAGAGCTTTCAGCAGCAGCCTGTGAGGGGCCTCTCCTGAGCATGAGGTCCCATGGAGCCTGAATGTGGGGACCTGGGTCCACATTGGCTGTGCAGCGACACCTGCCACCCAGTGTCCTGATCTGGGGTCTGGGCACAGGCAAGGCCCACCCAAGGGGGTGCAGGGCCCTGTGACTGTTTGACCCTGGTCTCCATGGCCCCTCTAACCAGCCTGGCTCCTCCCTGGGGGCCAGCAGGTGGGGGCCGGGCCAGGGAGGGACGCTCACCTGTCCTTGGACACAGCCAGAGCCATCCTCCAACAGAAGGGCTCCTGCAGCAGGGTATCCCCTCCTGCCCTCTCCTCTTCCCCTGCTCTGCCTTCATCTCATAGCAGCAGCAGAGTCCCTGGGGACCCCAACCTTGGAGGGGAGGGGCAACATGGAAAGCATCGTTCCAGATTGCCAGCCTCTGTCTTTCCCTTCTGTCTCCTTGGCCAGCAGTCTTCCCCACACTCCCCTTCATTCATTCATTCACTTGCCAAGTGCCCCTCTGAGCCTGGCTTCCTCAAAGCCTCCCCATCCTAATGGACACGGGGCTGAGTGTGAGCTTCAAGTCCTCTGTGCTTAAGAGCCATCCGCGCCATCAGCAGGGAAGTCTCAGGATGCCCACTCTCACTGGCAAGCTCCAATAAGTATGCTGACATTTTACAAGAATAGCCAAAGGAATAAAACTCTAATAGTGGAATTTCAGGCCAGTCATGAGGAGAGAAATTTGGGGTCAGTGGCAGCAGTCCCAAACCCTCAATGCCACTGTCCCACAGGGCCAGAGCTCTGGTCAAGGCCCTCCCTGCCTCCTGCAGGTTTTCTGAGCTGCAGTCCCTGTTCCAGCACAAGGAAGGGGGAGGAATCCACTCTCCTACAGGAAGGCACCTCTGGCCCCATCGCTGTCGCTAGGCAACAGGAGGAGGGCCTAGGAGAGAATTCCATACATTTTGAAATACATTTGAAGAAAGAAAAAAGCATCCGGTCGCTGGCTGTCGGAGCACAGGGGAAGCTCTTCTCCACCCACCTGACTCCTCCCCACCTTCTCCCTCCTCCCATCCCCTCCCTCCTCCCACATGTCCCCCATTGCTTCCCACAATTATGATTTGAATTCCAATTTCTATCAGAACACCATGGAAACCATGTCCAGGCTGAATTGATGAAGGAGAGAATGGGAGAAGGGGAAGGCGGGGGGCTGGTCAGGGAAGGAGGAGAGACAGAGCGAGGGGCTGAGAAGGGACTGCACTCCACCTGGGAGGGCCCCCCACCACACGTGTGCACTCCCACCATGCACATGCATGTGCTCGCACATGTGCTCAGCCAGCACCAGCCTCCACCTCCCGGGCCTCATTCGTCGGCTGAGGTCGCCAGTTCCCAGCCTGCGGTCTGGCTCTGGCTGGGGGTGGGGCCCAGCACCTGGACACTGCCTTCCTGACCACCTGGGCCCCTCAGTCCCACCTCCCCTCCCCTCTTTGGAGTGAAGAGAGACATGGCGGCCCTCGTTCTGCTCTCATCACCCTCAGGGATCCCCAGCAAAGCTACAAAGAAACTTAAAGGGAGCTACCCGCCACAGCCAAGGATGCTCCAGGTGGGGGTGGGGATGGGGGTGGGGGTGGGAGTGTGTGGGCAGCTGCAGGGGGTCCAGCTGGGCCATGACTCTAGATGTCCCCCACCCTAACCCCCTTTACTCCTCAAGAAACGTGAGCTCAGCTCTCTGGGGAGAGAAGTGGACCCTGGATGGAGTAGGAGGGAGGGCTGCAGAGGGCGTCTGAACCTGATCCCCACCCAGAGCCCTCCCCACTCCATCTAGCTTGCTGTGTACACATTAACTTTCAAGATGCAAAATCTTTATCTTTCATTATAAAAGCGATTCCCTCTTTCATGAAAAATTGAAATAATATGAAAAAATACAAAGTATAGGGTGAAGTCTCAGCTTTGTCCCACCTGGAAGTGACCGCAGCTGGCAGATGGGTGAGAACACCACCCAGGGCACCACCATGTGCTACCTCACAAACACACTGGTGCTTAAAGAGAATGCACACCTCCACTCACAAGACACATGCACTTACATACACACATGCACTTACATACACACATGCGAACATAGGCACATGCATGCCCTCACATATACATATATATATATATATATATACACACACACACACACAGGCACACACATGCACACACATGCATATACATATACACATTCAAATATATGCATATACACACCCTCACATAACACACATATACAGACATACACGCACATACACACATGCAAACATATGCATGCCCTCACATATACACATACATACACACATACACACATGCCCATACATGCTGTATGTGCATGTATGCTCATATGCATGTGCTCATACACACACATACCTACACACCACACATACACGTGTGTACACTCACACACATATACACATGTGTATATATACACTCATGCCAACATATATGCATGCACACACTCTCATACACACACATGTACACACACATAGACATGTGCATACATACTGTGCACACATAGAGGTACTCATGCACACATAGTTGCACATGCATGCACACATGTGCACACTCACACGCGTATATACATGTGCATACATATATGTATGCAAGTGTACACTCATGCATGCCCTCATACACACATATACACATACATGCACACATCCTCGCATGTACACACTTGCACATAAATACACATATACATATGTGCATGTGTGCATGCATGCAAACATATATGCACACGCATGCTCATACACATATGTGCATGGACATGTGCATGTGTATATACACATGCACATACATGTACACGTGTACATACACATGCACATACATGTACACATGACTGCAGCCATGTCAGTGCACACAGCACTCCCCCTTTCTTTTCTATTTAATCTTTAAAAAAATTTTTAACTTTTTATTTTATATTGGAGTATAGCTAGTTAACAGTTTTGTAATATTTCAGGTGCATAGCAAAAGGACTCTGCCATATATACACATATATCCATTCTCCCCCAAACTCCCCTCCCATTCAAGCTGCCACATAACATTGAGCAGGGTTTCCTGTGCTATATAGCAGGTCCTTGTTGGTTATCAATTTTCTTTTCTTTTTTATTAAATTTATTTATTTTTAATCGAAGGATAATTGCTTTACAGTATTACATTGGTTTCTACCAGTCATCAACATGAATCAATCATAGGTTTACCCATGTCCCCTCCTACTTGAACATCCCTCTCACCTCCCTCTCCATCCCACCCCTCTAGGTTGTTACCTCTAGGTTTTTTAGACACAAAGTTAAAATAAATTTCTGACATTCAGATGTTTCCAAAAGCAACTCTCCTGTGCAGGTAAAAAGTCCCCAGGAGTCCAAGCAGAGGACATGCTGTATCTCAACAGAGTTCAACTGATCCCTTGGGAGCCCAGAGATGGGATGGCCCTTCAGGGGTATCCTGCAGGGCTGATATGGGAGGCCAGCAGAGAGCTGGGCCAGCAAGGTGGCAAGCACTGCAGGCTGTGCATCCTCATCAGTCACTTCTCTCGGCCCCCATTACCCTTCATCACTGATCCCTCCTCCCGGCAGCCAGACTCCTCTGAGCAGCCTGGCCATCTGTCTACATTAGAAAGGGGTGCTCCTGCAGGGCGGGGGGGCAGCACCATGACTCCTGCCTGATGACCTAGACCCCTGACCCTAGGTGACTCTGGGGCCGAAGAGGCCCAGTGCCACCCACAGAGACCCCCCACAGCTGACAATGGTCCTCATGGCTCAGATGCCAGTCTGCACCTGTTTCCATCACTCAACACATTTAATAAGCACCTACTGTGTGCACCCCAGGCTGGAGGGAGCTTCTGGTCAGGGGCTCAGGGTGGGGGCCGGCTTGTCCTCAGCCCATGCCCCACCTGTGCAGCCCCAACACCACCAACAAGCTGTCTCTCTGGTCCTCCAACTCCCTGCATTAGGGCTCCAGGAGGGGGCCTGGGATGCAGCACTTACCCAGCATTTCTGGGGCCTGCCTGGCATGGACTAGCCACTGCTGAATGTCCCAGTAGGGCCAGGAAATGCCCCCTCACTGGCCCTAGTTTACTGGTGGGGGAGGGGCCTGGGGTCCCCCAGACACCATCAGGTATGGGAATCCAGTCTCAGTGTATAAGGGGGTGAATTTTAAGGCCCACTTTCCATCATGGGGTCCCTGGGATTGTGAGTCCCCTTCCCCCACCCCAACCCTAGCCAGAGTACCCTGGCTTCAGCCTTCGGGGCCCCAAGAAGCCAGAGAGGCAGATTCTTCCATGGCAAGATGGCATCTGTGATCAGGAGGGTGAATGCAAAGGATCCTGACCATCTCCCACCCACCTTTAGGGGTTCCAGCCTGGCCTAGGATGCCCTGTTCCTACTGCTCACTTGCTGCTAAAACTTGCCGGCACCCCGCCACCCCAACCACTCCCCCTCTGAGCAGCAGACTGTCTGCTGCCCCCATGTGCCCCGCTTCCCCTCAAGTGCATCCTAGGCCCATTCATGACCACAGAATCTCCCGTGTGCCCTGTGGGTTCACCCCAGCTGCACCCCCGAGGAAAGAATTGTCAGCACAGCCATTTCACAGGCGCCGAGTCTGCAGAGTGGCTGAGCGGAGAGGGAGGGGGTGGGGGTGAGGGGTGGGGGAGGGGTGGGCATGGTCTGGCTGGAGAAGCGGCAGGCTGGGGCCAGAGTCAGGACCTCTGGTGCCTTGAGCAGCCCCATGGTCTCAGCAGGGCCCATGGGTTCTGCAGAGGGCCAGCCAGACATCTCCTTTCTGGCCCCTATGTGGGCAAATAGCCACTGAAAAAGAAAACAGAAATTCCCTGCTGCAAACAGGGAAAACGTGTCCCCACTCCTTCTTCAAGCGTTTATTTTAGAAAGCTTGGTATCGTACTTCCTTTGAGAGGAACAAGCCTCTCTTTAAAAGCAGAATAAGCCTCTTGCCAGCTCCCAGCCCAGTCTGTGTTCCTCGGGGACTTAGAGCCATCTCTGTCTCAGATGCAGTCATGAAGTACAATTGCCCCCCTCTCCCAGCCCCTGCGGAGGCAAGAGCCTGGCCCCAAACTACCTCCTGCCATAGAGACACTGCTGCTGCTGCTGCTGCTGCTGCTAAGTCGCTTCAGTCGTGTCCAACTCTGTGCGACCCCATAGACGGCAGCCCACCAGGCTCCCCTGTCCCTGGGATTCTCCAGGCAAGAACACTGGAGTGGGTTGCCATTTCCTTTTCCAATGCGTGAAAGTGAAAAAATAAAGTGAAGTCGCTCAATCGTGTCCGACTCCTAGCGACCCCATGGACTGCAGCCCACCAGGCCCCTCCGTCCATGGGATTTTCCAGGCAAGAGTACTGGAGTGGGTTGCCATTGCCTTCTCCACATAGAGACACTAGAGGTGTCTTTTTCCTTTGGAAAAAGCCAATTAGTTAACACAGACGGTCACCCCCATTACCAAGTAGATTTAGGATGAACTGTATGTGACAAGGCTTCCCACATGGCACAGTGGTGCCAATGCAGGAGACGCACGAGAAATGAGTTTGATCCCTAGATGAGGCAGATGCCTTGGAGAAGGAGATGGCAACCCGTTCCAGTATTCTTGCCTGGGAAATCCCATGAACAGAGAAGTCTGACAGACTACAGTCCATGGGGTTGCAAAAGAGTCAGACATGAATTTTTAAAACACACCTTTTTCATACATATATGAACAATTTTTCTAATAGGTGATACATGCACACCGTGCAGCAGGAAAAAGGTGCAAAGCTGATAAAAAGACACCACATCATGGCCCCTCCCTTCTTCCCCTCTGGTTCTCCCTGGAGACAGCCCCCACAGGGACATGAGTGACCAGCTGGCCCTTTTGTGAGCACCCAGCCGTCTGCCTCTCTCTGCAGCTCAGTCCCTCCACGACAGGTTTGCTCACTGGAGCCAGGTCCCAGGTGGAGGCCCTCGGCAGGTGAGGTTAAGGTGGGGAGAGGCTCCTGGACTCCCAAGTGGGTCCAGCATGGCAGCAGGAGCCCAGCCTGGATGAATGGGCATTGGCTTCTTCCCAGAGCCTCCCGCGTGGAGCCCAGCAGGCAACCCTGTGATTTTAGCCTGTAGGACCAAGCAGAGGGACCGTCTGCTCTGCAAAACATGAGGTGGTAAATGATGCTGTTTGGTGCTGCCATGTCACAGTCACTTGTTGTGGCTGCCGGGGAATCTGGGAATTGATACATGGCCTGCTGTGTGCTTCGCTACAGCTCCTGCAAATCCACGTTCTCTTCCCTTCTTTGCTGTTAATAGAAACTTTTGCAATGTGTCCCTGCACCCTGTGTGGTGAGCCTGCTGTGCAGGTCAACTCGCTTGTGAGCCCTGAGTTAACCCTCTCCTGGGAGCCTGCAGAGGCTGCATCTACATGAGAGCCTGCACTGACGGGGAGCTGACTCAGCCGCCCCAGGACTCCCCCCGCAGGGACCGCTGCCTGATTCTGGGTGCTGCGCTGCTGTCACCTGCTTTGTCCTGAGCTGGTGGCATCCTGAATCTGGATTGGGGGCCACGAGGGAGATGGGACAGGGTCTCTGGCTCCCTGTCTGCAGGGAGCGGACACCTCTGAGCTCCCAGACCAGCAAGGCCCTGCTCTCTACAGCACTCCCGAGGATGATGGCTGGAGGGCAGGGCAGGCCTGGGTCAGCACAGTCAGCAGTGAGGAGGCAGCGGGGAGGACGTGGCCATGCACACACACTCCTGCTAGTTCCAGGATGCAGCTGGAGAAAAAGGTGCCAGGTGTCTTTGGGGGTGATCCCAGAGCAGGTCAGGGGGCAGTGAGAACATCTGTGGGTTCTGGAGGCTCCACCAAGGACCCCTCGGAGATGGTGCTGGAATGCTGATAGGCTCTATCTAGGGGTGGGGGAGCAGGGGCTTGCACCAAGGCCCCAAGCAGCAGCAAAATCTGCTCCAGCTGTTAGCATCCACAGGTGTACAGAGCAAGCCTGGGGCAGGACAGCTGCATGTCTGGGGTGTTCCTCACTCAGACACCCAAGCAGAGGGATCCAGTCCACCCCTGGCCTCTGCAGGTAGGAGCAGGCCTGACCCACCACGGCACTCGGCAAATATTTGCCAAATGAGGCAAATCTATATGGGCTGAAATGGAACCTATTTGTGATCAGTGGTTGTGTTAAAAATAAAGTGAAGGGCCAGCAAGAGACAGAGTGGGCTTCCATTTGGGCTTTTTTTTTTTTTTATAACTAGGGGAATTACAGATGGAAAACCAAGCTTCAGGGCAGAGGGCATGGGTGGCTTCTCCACACAGACTTTTTAGCCAGAATGTTCTTTACCCTGTCATGATTACTTGTTTTTATAATAATCATCTTCATCAGCATAGAAACGCTATTTATATTCCCCAGTTCTTTATGATGAAAAATGTCAAACATATAGAAAGGCTGAGAGAGTGTACAGTGGGCACCTGGATGCACACTAGCTGGATTCAACAATCGTGAATAAAAAATTTCTGCATTTTCTTTTAAGTCTGCTGGGAGGTCAGAGATTAGGACACAGCAGGAGGGAAAGCTGGGCCTGGAGGGTACTTGAGTGCTGGGAGAGGGTGGGGGACAGGGAGGTACTGATGCAGTGGGAGGGGAATGGGGGGAATGAGGGTGGGACAGGGTGACTGAGAGCCCCCAGCATCCCGGCCTGAGGACCAGGTGATGAGGCAGGAGAGAGGGGCAGCTCCATGTCCACTGCAGCCACCCCCAGGTATGGGGGGCTCCCCCTCGCGGCTGCTTCTCTGGGGAAGCTCCTGATCAGGAAACAGAGGCACCTCCCCCACAGCCCCCAGTGGGGCCTCAGGGAAGGTTGCATCTGTTGAGGACTTTGTAAGTCAGTTGTGATGTGTCAGGTTCTTGGGAAGCCATGACAAGTGCTGAAATCTCCCCCAGCGGAGTCACAGTATCATTGCTCACTGTCTCAGGCTTGGCAGCCTTATGCGCCAGGAATTTCAGGAACTGGGAGGATCCACAGTGCAGCGGAGCACCAAGGCCATGGGGGCAGCTGGCCAAGGATGGGCTTCTTCCTTGAGCCCCCTCCGGCTGGTACACCCACGGAATTGGGCTTCTGTGTCCAGGCTCAGATCATGGGGACCCCACCTTCCCCCAGCCTCCCCAGGATGACACATCCAGCAGCTTCCCTGAGGCCTCAGAAAGCAGCAATACCCGCCTTTCTCCTCCAGCTCCATGACCAGAAAGTAGATTCTCCTTAATTACTTGGAAATTTCAGACAAAGGCAAAGCCCAACTTCCCACATCTCTGGTGAGGACAGTCATCACAGCAAGTGGGGCTGGGCCAGACAGGCTCCAGTGCCCAACAGACAGGCAGCAGCCCATGTTGCCATGGAGGGGACAGGCTCACAGCCCTCCACCCTGCCTGGGACCAGGGGGACTGCTGTCCACTTCTCAGACCCCGAGCCTCAGATGGAGGAACCGAAGGGTCTGTAATGGGGCATGGCTTGGCTTGGACAGACCAATGCCAGGAGATGCTGGGCTCTGAGCCTGGCATTCGCCTCGATCCCAGGAAGGCCTGACACTGCCATCTGTTCTGACTTAACCAGCTCTGCATGAACGGCCGCCCTGCCCCAGCCTCACACAAACCTGAGATCAAGGAGGGTGTGTGTGGGTGCCCTTGACAAGGAAGGGCAGGGCCCCTGGGACCCAGTTACAGAACTGGAGCCCTGGCGATGGGGGGTTCTCAGAAGAGAGCTGCATAGGGACCCTTCCTGGAAGTACCTCAGCCCTCCCACCCATCCCCCAGGGGGCGGCCTTCCCACCTGCTGAGGCTGATCCAGCTGGTGACAATCAGTGTGACCCCCCTTCCCAGCACGGGGGCCTGGACTGGAGGGACAGAGGTAGAGAGCAGGGGACCCCACCTGCCCCAGCACCCCTGCTCCCTGTCAGTTTTGGGAGCCCTGACACCTGAGCCAGCTAGGGTCCCTTCTGCTGCCTCCCAACACACAAACGAAGGAGAAGACGCAGAGCGGAAGAAAGGCCTCCAGCCAGGATGGGCGTGAGCTCTCTCATGGAGAGTTTTCAAAGCCTCAGTGCTGTCTTTGAGAATGAACGTGGAAACCTGCCTGCTGGGGCCATCCCAGCCATCCTGCATTGTGCCTCCTCGGATGTGCCAGGAGCTGCCCTGGCTAATGCTGGCAGGAGCTGAGTGCCCAGAGGCGGGCAGGAGTCCTAACCAGGACCCCAGATGAGGACAGCCCCCACCTTACGCTTCATCCTGGGACCGACCACGCTCACAGCCCACACTGTCCTGGCTCCAGGCGGGCAGGGGCTGCCCAGGATCACAGAGTGGGTTCTGCTGCTGCCAGGAGCCCTGGAGAGCCCAGGCTGAGGCTCGGGGGTCCTCCCCCTCCTGTATAAGATGGAGGGACAGGTGGGTCTTCATGACCTCGTTTCTCCAAACAATGTTGGAAGCTTCCGGAAGCACCAGGACCTATCTCTTAATGAGTTCTCAGAATCCCAGAGTGGCCCCCACCCCAGCAGGCCCCCCACCCCATCGCTGGGGCTATGTGGCCCTTTCAGATATTCCCCCAGTACTCCTGGGAGACCCCTGGTGACCCCATGAGATCCTCTGAGGGGTCAGCCTCGATAGTCCTCTCATTTCCCCTCTGCCTTCCCCCTCACCACATGCTGACCACCTCCATCTGTGAAATGGAAATTATTTGCTTTCGCAAAGCAGGTTTGGGGAATTAGTTTAATCAGAAAGGCTTGCTCTGAAGTACTAGAAAGGCCAGGATTTGGGAATCGATCATGTATGAAATTACACAATGCTGTTTTTTAAATGAAACAAAGACTACTGCTGGTAGGTTTCCTTCACGTGTCTTTTGCCCCATTCCATCTCTCTGTATTTAAATTTCAAATAATTTCAAACTCAAGTTGCGTGACTCATATGAGTGTTTTGCCCAACCCCACCCCCACCTCCAGACCCGTGAGGTTGCTGTGTCTGCCCACATTTGCTTCTCAGCTTCTGTCTCTCTAAGGATCCTCTCCTCGACTGTCTGAGATCACTGCCTTCATGGACTTGAATTATTCAATAAAAGTAAAAAGCAAGTTCAGACAGCACAGCAGGTCCAGAGGGGAGGATCACATGGTGACAGCCTCTCCCGGCGGCATCTGGCTGAGCACTGCATTCTCACAGCTGTCTGGGCCGCTGCTGGGCCAGGTCCTCCTCAGATTCCTCTTGTTACCCTCTGTACTTCCTGAGGGCTCTGTCTCAGGGTTTCCTCCTAGGTTTTCCAGGTCCCTATGGCCTATTAGTGTGCATGTGCCTGCTAAGTCACTTCAGTTGTGTCTGACTCTTTGCAACCCCATGGACTGTAGCCCACCAGGCTCCTCTGTCTCTGGGATTCTCCAGGCAAGAATACTGGAGTAGGTTGCCATGCCCTCCTCCAGGAGATCTTCCCGACCCAGGGATCGAACCCGCACCTCTTATGTCTCCTGTATTGGCATGCGGGTTCTTTACCACTCGCGCCACCTGGGAAAACCTGGTGGTCTGTTAGTGTCCCCCAAAAATTCATGTGTTGAAACCCTAACCAGCAAGGTGACATGTTAGAAGGTGGGGCCTTTGGGGGTGATGAGGTCATGAGGATGGAGCCCCACGATGGCATTAGTGCCTTTGTAAAATGGACCCCAGAGTGCTTCCTCACCCCCTCCACCTCTCGAGGACACCAGGAGAAGATTCTTGTGTATAGCTGGGAAGAGGCCTCACCAGAACCCACCTGTGCCAGCCCCCTGATCTCGGGCCCCCAGGCTCCAGGGTTGTGAGAAATAAACATCAGTTGTGGATAAGACCCCAAGAGTGTAGGGTGCATTACCACGGCCAAAGCTAAGACACAAGGTGACTGTGAGAACCTTAAATCTGCTGTCATCTTTATTTTGTGATTTTTCAATGTTGCACATGTTCTCAACAACAGTAGACTTGCGGCAGATGCTCCTTCCTGACATCCCCCCACCCCCGCCATTTCCCTTGGCCAGAGTATCACTTTCCATCTTGTATGGGATGCCTTTGAACTTTTAAGAGCACAGTGGAGCCTGGAGACCATCCGCCCACCCCTGCCACCAGTCACCACGTCCCGTCACATATCTGATCCAGGACTTTTGCCTTCCGCTCCATGACACAGTCAAGACTTCCTCTTTGGTCAACAGAGATTCTAATCAGGTAATGCTGATCCACAGCACCTAAAGGTTATGATGATGGAGACATTATTTTCCGAGAAGCCTGGTGTTGTGTTAGGCCCGGGATAGGGATGCAGGTCTGTCGCTACCCATCACCAAGCACCTGTGCCTGTTCTCCCCTCAGGGGTCACATCTGGCTTGCGTACCCCACACGGCCTCTTTCCGGAAGCTGTTGTGCCCAGGGAGGCCCTGAGCCTGACAGCACCTGGTCCCCAAGCTTGCAGAACACGCAGGCTGGCTGGCTCTAGTTTGGCATCAGTGTCCTTGTGAACACCGATGGTTGGAGGTAGCCATCACTCTGGGTCTGAGTCCCCAGGGGCCAGGCCTGTTCCTCTTCTTAAACTCCTGTCTTTTGTTATTGTCCCTGGGTCCTGAGATGTCACCAGGAGAGGCCTTTTGCATCAGTCCTGCCTGGCATCCCTGAGCCCAGTGGCCACCTCTTTGTTGCCCTGCATTGTGTCCATATTTGAGCTGCAGTTTGTACCCACCCCCACCGGGGCCCATGCTCACGACCTGACCCTCAGAGCCCATGTCCTCCC
Source organism: Bos mutus (assembly GCF_027580195.1). NCBI lineage: Eukaryota > Metazoa > Chordata > Mammalia > Artiodactyla > Bovidae > Bos > Bos mutus. Next base: position 39,082,790 of record NC_091629.1, on the reverse strand, counting down.
TTCTCAAAGTGGACAGAAACCAGGCCGAGACCCAGATGTTGTGGAACCCAGGTCCATAAAAAGTGTGGAGCAGAAGGGATCTTAATGCAGAGTGACTTTTCTTGCTGTTGAAAGAATCGCTCCTTTACAGACAACATTTACCATTCTCCACATTGACCCAAAGAATCACCTCCTTCTGCTGTTTGTGCTCAAGGAAGCAGAGCTGGCTTCTGGAAACTGAATTAGTGGGGAAAGATTTCATTGTTCTGAATATATTCCAGCCTGGCCAGTGCCACTGAAACTGACTTGAGAGCCGAAATAACTGGTCACCCCGGCACAGCCTCCACAGCATCCTGCGCTCATCACATCACCATCCTGCAGCGAGTCTGAAGTCATAATTGTCCCTGGGCTCCAGCAGATCCAAGTGGATGAGAATAACTGTGGAAAATGATGCTGGACTCACCATCAACAGTGGGAAACCCTCATTTAAAAGAAAAGAACAGAGTGTGAGGGGATCAGGAGGGCCTCTTGGGGGGGCAGGCAGACGCAGTGCTGAAGTGGCTCTGAGTCATCTTGGGGATAGGGGTCTTCACAGCCGACTTCAGTGAAATGCCAGCCTCCAGAGATCAAGGTCTGCTCCTTGCCCACCCTTCCGGGGTGGGACTACATAAGGGGAAAAGCTGAGAATGAAGCATGTTGTCAGCAGTCACACTCAGCTCTGTTTTCCCCTCTGCACCTGGCAGGCCCCCTCCCCACACCTCGAACCCCCCAGCCCTCAGCCATGATCCCCTCCCCCAGAAGATACTCCTGCAAAGGGGTCCCTGGGACCACAGGAGGAAGGGGGAGGGGAAGGGAAAATGAGTGCTGTCCCAGGGGCCCCACCCTTAGAGAGGTAAGAGGTAGGGGTGGGTGCTCTGGTGTCACAGGAATAGAGCACACAGCCTGGCCCCTAACCTGGAACATCCAGCCCATCTCATTTCCCCACCACAAAGGGGATGTTGACAGCCCCTGCCCGGGAAACCCTCCCTCCACTTCCTGTCTGCTCAGTCCCTGCTGTCACAGGTGAGGCGACCAGTCCTCACAGCTGCAACACACCAGCCAGACAAAGACCATTCCAGCAGGGCCGGCTCCGATAACAGCTGGCTGTGACCCAGGGCTGTGACAGGCACGTATCCCGCAACAGGCAGAAAGTGTGCAGTCACTTCCCTCAAGAGACCAGAAAATAAAAATGGTAAGCAGCAGCTCAGTTCATTCCCCACTTCGCTGGAAGGAGCGAGGGAGGCAGTCGGGAGGCATCTCCCACCAAGTTCCCCTCCGAGACCTCTGGAGGGGGAGCTGTGTATACGTGCATGTGTGTGCACGTACATGTGTGTGTGCACGTGTGTGCATGCATATGCACGTGGAGGCAGAGCCTGCACTGCTGACAAGTCCCAGGTGAGGCCCAGGCTGCTGGCAAGAGGCCAATCGAGCAGCCCAGGTCCATCAGAACTTGCACACCCTCCCACAGGCCCAGGGACTCGAGAAGCACACGTGGACAGGCTTCCAGGTGGCTTCTCCTGGCACAAACAAGCTGAGGATCCGTCCCTCAAGAAGGATGGCTTGCACCCTCCCTGGGGCCCTGGGCCCCTACAATACCAGGCCTGGCAGCCAGGACCTGGCTCCCCTTGGCTGTCTTCAGTCCCCTCTACACCTCCTAATGAGCCCCCCGTAGTGCCAGGGCCACCCTGTCTCTCACTCTACAGTCACTTCAGTGGGAGGCCAATGGAACATCATGGACCTGGCAGCTGCAGACCAGAAGATGATTCAGTCAAAGGCAGCTGGATCGTCAGATAAGATATGGGATGCCTGGTTAACCTTGAACTTTGCATAAACTGTGGATAATTTGGGGTATAAGTCTATCCTGTGCAATGTTTGGGGCATATGTATACTGCAAAGTTATTCATTGTTTATCTGAAATTCAGATTTGACTGAGCATCCTCTGTTCTTACAAGTTGAATCTGGCAACCCTCTCAAAAGAAGCCAACCTCCCAGTCAGGAGTGACCAGCAACTGAGCCTTGGGCCCCGTGGGTGGCCTGGTGGGAACTGTACGAGGGAAGAATGCTGACCACGGAGGCTGGCCCAGCGGGCAGGACAGACATCCCCAGGGTCATCACAGTGATTCCTTGTGTCCCTGGTCTGAGGAATTGGACTTCCTTTTCAAAGCACCCTAACTGGCTCTCTTGGGTGGGCCAGGTCCCAGAGAACAGGAAACGCCTTCTCTGGGTCCCTGCCTGCAGGAGCCTAGATTTGGGTCTAAATAGTGGGTGGGAAGCGCCCCCTAGAGGCGTAATGTGGGGATGCAGAAGCCTGCCCTTGTAGGCTCCTCAGCCCGGGACTAGGGTGACAGCTGTCCTCCAGGTCCAGATTTCAGGATAAGGCCAGAGGACTGCCGTGGTTGAGCAGATTGATGTGGGCAAGCAGGACCCCCAGCAACCCCCCAGATCCTCCTCCCAGGTCTCGGCCTGGGGACCAGAGGGAGGCCCCTGGGGTGGCAACCTGGGACCTGAGAGTTGAAGTCCGGGCAGGAGAGAGACAGGCAAAGGTGGCAGGCATTTGTGGCCCCTGGGGCACAGGAGGACCAGAACAGGCCTGCCTGGCGAGCTAGGAGGAAGGGGTCACAGGAGGGTGGCTTCTGGAGCTCAGGTCCTGTCCTTGACTAGGGAACTGTGGCAAGGTTGCTGATGGTGGATAGATGGAAAGGTAGGTAGATTGTAGCTTTATTTCTTTTCAAAGTTTGCTTTTAATACAAAGTACCTTTTGCTCTTTATCCATTCTCTGTGGATTCTATTCCTTTTTCTTGGGGCTTACTTCCACAAGGCTTCCTCCTCACCACACACATGTGTGCACACACGCACACCCCCACCACGCACTTCATGTCAGCTTCCCCTCTCCCCACAAGCCTCTCCCAGAGCTTCCTCCCTCTGCCCATCTGCAGCCCCCAAGGGTGTGGCCACATACCTCCCACCTTACACAGGAAGGGCAGGGGAGCCACATAGCTCCTCACACACACAGGGCGCAACGACTTTGGTGTCGCATCTGTCATGTGACTCTACTTGCTCTCTCACTGTCAGATGGGGAGGAGGCTCAGCGTCATTTTCCCTTAATTAATTTTTACTGAAGTATAGTTGATGTACAATATTATATGTTATAGGTGTACAATATGTGCTTAATCACTCAGTCATGTCTGACTCTTTGTGACCCCATGAACAGTAGCCCACCAGGCTCCTCTGTTCATGGGATTCTCCAGGCAAGAATACTGGAGTGGGTTGCCATTTCCTTCTTCAAGGTGTACAATATAGTTGTTTATAGTTTTTAAAGTTTATACTCCATTTATAGTTTTTATAAAATATTGGCTATATTCCCTGTGTTGAATAATATGTTTGTGTAACTTATTTTATACACAGTGGTTGGTCCCTCTTAATCCCCTGCCTCTGTATTGCCTCTCCCCACTTCCCTCTCCCCACTGGTAACTGCTAGTTTATTCTCTATATCTGCATCTGCTTCTTTTTGTTACATTCACTAGTTTGTTTCATTTTTTAGATTCCACATATAAGTGATAACATACAGTGTATCCTTCTCTGTCTGACTTCGTTTCTTTCACTTAGCATAATATTCTCCAAGTCCATCCATGTGGCTGCAAATGGCAAAATATCATTATTTTTTATGGCTATCCATTGGGGAAGGCAATGGCACCCTACTCCAGTACTCTTGCATGGAAAATCCCATGGATGGAGGAGCCTGGTGGGCTGCAGTCCATGGAGTTGCTAAGAGTCAGACATGACTGAGCAACTGAGCGACTTCACTTTCACTTTTCACTTTCACGCATTGGAGAAGGAAATGGCAACCCACTCCAGTGTTCTTGCCTGGAGAATCCCAGGGACGGGGGAGCCTGGTGGTCTGCCATCTGTGGGATCACACAGAGTCGGACACGACTGAAGTGACTTAGCAGCAGCAGCAGCAGTATACCGTTTTATATATATAAAACGGTGTATATAATATATATAGGTCCCAAATATATATATATATATATATAGGTCCCAAAAATAAAGTCTGTCACTGTTTCCATTGCTTCCCCATCTACTTGCCATGAAGTGATGGGACCAAATGCCATGATCTTAGTCTTTTGAATGTTGAGTTTTAATCCAACTTTTTCACTCTCCTCTTTCACTTTCATCAAGAAGTTCTTTAGTTCTCTCTATATATACACCACATCTTCTTTATACATTCATCTGTTATTGAAGACTTAGGTTGCTTTCGTATCTTGGCAATTGTAAATAATGCTGGTATCAGCGTACATGTACCTTTTCAAATTAGTGTTTTTGTTTTGTTTTGCTTTGGATATATACCCAGGAGTGGGATTTCTGGGTCATATGGTAGTTCTATTTTTAGTTTTTTGACAAACCTCCTTGCTGTTGTCCACAATGGCTGCACTAATTTAATTTCCACCAACAGTGTACAAGGGTTGCCATTTCCCCACATCCTTGACAACAGTTGTTTGGTTCAGTTCAGTTCAGTCAGTCGTGTCTAACTCTTTGTGACCGCATGGACTGCAGCATGCCAGTTCTCCCTGTCCATCACCTCCAGGAGTCCACTTAAACTCATGTCCTTTGAGTCAGTGATGCCATCCAACCACCTCATCCTCTGTCGTCCCCTTCTCCTCCCTCCTTCAATTGTTCCCAGCATCAGGGTCTTTTCCAGTTAGTTGGCTCTTCACCTCAGTTGGCCAAAGTTTTGGAGTTTCAGCTTCAGCATCAGTCCTTCCAATGAATATTCAGGACTGGTTTCCTTTAGGATGGACTGGTTGGATCTCCTTGCAGTCCAAGGGACTCTCAAGAGTCTTCACCAGCACCATAGTTCAAAAGCATCAGTTCTTTGGTGCTCAGCTTTCTTTATAGTCCAACTCTCACATCCATACATGACTACTGGTAAAACCATAGCTTTGATTAGATGAAACTTTGTTGGCAAAGTAATGTTTCTGCTTTTTAATATGCTGTCTAGGTTGGTCATAACTTTTCTTCCAAGGAGCAGTGCTTTTTGATTTCATGGCTGCAGTCACCATCTGTAGTGATTTTGGAGCCCCCCCCACAAATAAAGTCTGTCACTGTTTCCATTGTTTCCCCATCTATATGCCATGAAGTGATGGGGCCAGATGCCATGATCTTAGTTTTCTGAATGTTGAGTTTTAAGCCAACTTTTTCAGTCTCCTCTTTCACTTTCATCAAGAGGCTCTTTAGTTATTTTTTGGTTTCTGCCATTAGAGTGGTGTCATCTGCATATCTGAGGTTATTGATATTTCTCCCGGCAATCTTGATTCCAGCTTGTGCTTCATCCAGCCCAGAATTTCTCACGATGTACTCTGCATACAAGTTAAATAAGCAGGGTGACAATATACAGGCTTGACATATTCCTTTCCCTATTTGGAGCCAGTCTGTTGCTCCATGTCCAGTTCTAACTGTTGTTTGCTGACCTGCATATAGGTTTCTCAAGAGGCAGGTCAGGTGGTCTAGGATTTCCATCTTTTTCAGAATTTGCTACAGTTTGTTGTGATCCACACAGTCAAAGGCTTTGGCGTAGCCAATAAAGGAGAAGTAGATGTTTTTCTGGAACTCTCTTGTTTTTTCCATGATCCAGCAGATATTGGCAATTTGATCTCTGGTTTCTCTGCCTTTTCTAAATCCAGATTGAACATCTGGAAGTTCACGGTTCACGTACTGTTGAAGCCTTGCTTAGAGAATTTTGAGCATTACTTTGCTAGCACGCGAGATGGGTGAAATTGTGTGGTAGTTTGAGCATTCTTTGGCATTGCCTTTTTTTGAGATTGGAATGAAAACTGATCTTTTCCAGTCCTGTGGACACTGCTGAGTTTTCCAAATTTGCTGGCATATTGAGTGCAGCACTTTCACAGCATCATCTTTCAAGATTTGGGATAGCTCAACTGGAACTCCATCACCTCCACTAGCTTTGTTCATAGTGATGCTTCCTAAGGCCCACTTGACTTCACATTCCAGGATGTCTGGCTCTAGGTCAGTGATCACACCATCGTGATTATCTAGGTCATGAAGATCTTTTTGGTATAGTTCTTCTGTATATTCTTGCCATCTCCTCTTAATAGCTTCTGCTTCTGTTACGTCCATACCATTTCTGTCCTTTACTGTTGCCCATCTTTGCATGAAATGTTCCCTTGGTATCTCTAATGTTCTTGAAGAGATCTCTAGTCTTTCCCATTCTATTGTTTTCCTGTTTCTTTGCATTGATCACTGAGGAAGGCTTTCTTATCTCTCCTTGCTATTCTTTGGAACTCTGCATTCAAATGGGTATATTTTTCCTTTTCTCCTTTGCCTTTTGCTTCTCTTCTTTTCACAGCTATTTGCAAGGCCTCCTCAGACAACCACTTTGCCTTTTTGTATTTCTTTTCTCGGGGACGATCTTGATCCCTGCCTCCTATACAATGTCATGAACCTCTGTCCATAGATCTTCAGGCATTCTATCAGATCTAATCCCTTGAATCTATTTTTCACTTACACTGTATAATTGTATGGGATTTAATTTAGGTCATACCTGAATCAGATCAGATCAGTCGCTCGGTTGTGTCCTACTCTTTGCGACCCCATGAATCACAGCACGCCAGGCCTCCCTGTCCATCACCAACTCCCGGAGTTCACTGAGACTCACATCCATCGAGTCAGTGATGCCATCCAGCCATCTCATCCTCTGTCGTCCCCTTCTCCTCCTGCCCCCAATCCCTCCCAGCATCAGAGTCTTTTCCAATGAATCAACTCTTCGCATGAGGTGGCCAAAGTACTGGAGTTTCAGCTTTAGCATCATTCCTTCCAAAGAAATCCCAGGGCTGATCTCCTTCAGAATGGACTGGTTGGATCTCCTTGCAGTCCAAGGGACTCTCAAGAGTCTTCTCCAACACCACAGTGCAAAAGCATCAATTCTTTGGTGCTCAGCCTTCTTTACAGTCCAACTCTCACATTCATACATGACCACAGGAAAAACCATAGCCTTGACTAGACAGACCTTTGTTGGCAAAGTAATGTCTCTGCTTTTTAATATGCTATCTAGGTTGGTCATAACTTTCTTTCCAAGGAGTAAGCGTTTTAATTTCATGGCTGCAGTCACCATCTGCAGTGATTTTTGAGCCCAGGAAAATAAAGTCTGACACTGTTTCCACTGTCTCCCCATCTATTTCCCATGAAGTGGTGGGACCGGATGCCATGATCTTCGTTTTCTGAATGTTGAGCTTTAAGCCAACTTTTTCACTCTCCACTTTCACTTTCATCAAGAGGCTTTTGAGTTCCTCTTCACTTTCTGCCATAAGGGTGGTGTCATCTGCATATCTGAGGTTATTGCTATTTCTCCCGGCAATCTTGATTCCAGTTTGTTTGTGTTTCTTCCAGTCCAGCGTTTCTCATGATGTACTCTGCATATAAGTTAAATAAACAGGGTGACAATGTACAGCCTTGACAAACTCCTTTTCCTATTTGGAACCAGTCTGTTGTTCCATGTCCAGGTCTAACTGTTGCTTCCTGACCTGCATACACATTTCTCAAGAGGCAGATCAGGTGGTCTGGTACTCCCATCTCTTTCAAAATTTTCCACAGTTTATTGTGATCCACACAGTCAAAGGCTTTGGCATAGCCAATAAAACAGAAATAGATGTTTTTCTGGAACTCTCTTGCTTTTTCCATGATCCAGCGGATGTTGGCAATTTGATCTCTGGTTCCTCTGCCTTTTCTAAAACCAGCTTGAACATCAGGAAGTTCATGGTTCACATATTGCTGAAGCCTGGCTTGGAGAATTTTGAGCATTACTTTACTAGCATGTGAGATGAGTGCAATTGTGCGGTAGTTTGAGCATTCTTTGGCATTGCCTTTCTTTGGGATTGGAATGAAAACTGATCTTTTCCAGTCCTGTGGACACTGCTGAGTTTTCCAAATTTGCTGGCATATTGAGTGCAGCACTTTCACAGCATCATCTTTCAAGATTTGGGATAGCTCAACTGGAACTCCATCACCTCCACTAGCTTTGTTCATAGTGATGCTTCCTAAGGCCCACTTGACTTCACATTCCAGGATGTCTGGCTCTAGGTCAGTGATCACACCATCGTGATTATCTAGGTCATGAAGATCTTTTTGGTATAGTTCTTCTGTATATTCTTGCCATCTCCTCTTAATAGCTTCTGCTTCTGTTACGTCCATACCATTTCTGTCCTTTACTGTTGCCCATCTTTGCATGAAATGTTCCCTTGGTATCTCTAATGTTCTTGAAGAGATCTCTAGTCTTTCCCATTCTATTGTTTTCCTGTTTCTTTGCATTGATCACTGAGGAAGGCTTTCTTATCTCTCCTTGCTATTCTTTGGAACTCTGCATTCAAATGGGTATATTTTTCCTTTTCTCCTTTGCCTTTTGCTTCTCTTCTTTTCACAGCTATTTGCAAGGCCTCCTCAGACAACCACTTTGCCTTTTTGTATTTCTTTTCTCGGGGACGATCTTGATCCCTGCCTCCTATACAATGTCATGAACCTCTGTCCATAGATCTTCAGGCATTCTATCAGATCTAATCCCTTGAATCTATTTTTCACTTACACTGTATAATTGTATGGGATTTAATTTAGGTCATACCTGAATCAGATCAGATCAGTCGCTCAGTTGTGTCCTACTCTTTGCGACCCCATGAATCACAGCACGCCAGGCCTCCCTGTCCATCACCAACTCCCGGAGTTCACTGAGACTCACATCCATCGAGTCAGTGATGCCATCCAGCCATCTCATCCTCTGTCATCCCCTTCTCCTCCTGCCCCCAATCCCTCCCAGCATCAGAGTCTTTTCCAATGAATCAACTCTTCGCATGAGGTGGCCAAAGTACTGGAGTTTCAGCTTTAGCATCATTCCTTCCAAAGAAATCCCAGGGCTGATCTCCTTCAGAATGGACTGGTTGGATCTCCTTGCAGTCCAAGGGACTCTCAAGAGTCTTCTCCAACACCACAGTGCAAAAGCATCAATTCTTTGGTGCTCAGCCTTCTTTACAGTCCAACTCTCACATTCATACATGACCACAGGAAAAACCATAGCCTTGACTAGACAGACCTTTGTTGGCAAAGTAATGTCTCTGCTTTTTAATATGCTATCTAGGTTGGTCATAACTTTCTTTCCAAGGAGTAAGCGTCTTTTAATTTCATGGCTGCAGTCACCATCTGCAGTGATTTTTGAGCCCAGGAAAATAAAGTCTGACACTGTTTCCACTGTCTCCCCATCTATTTCCCATGAAGTGGTGGGACCGGATGCCATGATCTTCGTTTTCTGAATGTTGAGCTTTAAGCCAACTTTTTCACTCTCCACTTTCACTTTCATCAAGAGGCTTTTGAGTTCCTCTTCACTTTCTGCCATAAGGGTGGTGTCATCTGCATATCTGAGGTTATTGCTATTTCTCCCGGCAATCTTGATTCCAGTTTGTTTGTGTTTCTTCCAGTCCAGCGTTTCTCATGATGTACTCTGCATATAAGTTAAATAAACAGGGTGACAATGTACAGCCTTGACAAACTCCTTTTCCTATTTGGAACCAGTCTGTTGTTCCATGTCCAGGTCTAACTGTTGCTTCCTGACCTGCATACACATTTCTCAAGAGGCAGATCAGGTGGTCTGGTACTCCCATCTCTTTCAAAATTTTCCACAGTTTATTGTGATCCACACAGTCAAAGGCTTTGGCATAGCCAATAAAACAGAAATAGATATTTTTCTGGAACTCTCTTGCTTTTTCCATGATCCAGCGGATGTTGGCAATTTGATCTCTGGTTCCTCTGCCTTTTCTAAAACCAGCTTGAACATCAGGAAGTTCACGGTTCACATATTGCTGAAGCCTGGCTTGGAGAATTTTGAGCATTACTTTACTAGCGTGTGAGATGAGTGCAATTGTGCGGTAGTTTGAGCATTCTTTGGCATTGCCTTTCTTTGGGATTGGAATGAACACTGATCTTTTCCAGTCCTGTGGACACTGCTGAGTTTTCCAAATTTGCTGGCATATTGAGTGCAGCACTTTCACAGCATCATCTTTCAAGATTTGGGATAGCTCAACTGGAACTCCATCACCTCCACTAGCTTTGTTTGTAGTGATGCTTTCTAAGGCCCACTTGACTTCACATTCCAGGATGTCTGGCTCTAGGTCAGTGATCACACCGTCGTGATTATCTGGGTCGTGAAGATCTTTTTGGTATAGTTCTTCTGTGTATTCTTGCCACCTCTTCTTAATAGCTTCTGCTTCTGTTAGGTCCATACCATTTCTGTCCTTTATCGAGCCCATCTTTGCATGAAATGTTCCTTTGGTATCTCTGACTTTCTTGAAAAGATCCCTAGTCCTTCCCATTCTGTTGTTTTCCTCTATTTCTTTGCATTGATCACTGAGGAAGGCTTTCTTATCTCTTCTTGCTATTCTTTGGAACTCTGCATTCAGATGCTTATATCTTTCCATTTCTCCTTTGCTTTTCACTTCTCTTCTTTTCACAGCTATTTGTAAGCCCTCCCCAGACAGCCATTTTGCTTTTTTGCATTTGTTTTCTATGGGAATGGCCTTGATCCCTGTCTCCTGTACAATGTCATGAACCTCATTCCATAGTTCATCAGGCACTCTATCTATCAGATCTAAGCCCTTAAATCTATTTCTCACTTCCACTGTATAATCATAAGGGATTTGATTTAGGTCCTACCTGAATGGTCTAGTGGTTTTCCCTACTTTCTTCAATTTAAGTCTGAATTTGGCAATAAGGGGTTCATGGTCTGAGCCACAGTCAGCTCCTGGTCTTGTTTTTGCTGACTGTATAGAGCTTCTCCATCTTTAGCTGCAAAGAATATAATCAATCTGATTTTGGTGTTGACCATCTGGTGATGTCCATGTATAGAATCTTCTCTTGTGTTGTTGGAAGAGGGTGTTTGTTATGACCAGTGCATTTTCTGGGCAAAACTCTATTAGTCTTTGCCCTGCTTCATTCCGTATTCCAAGGCCAAATTTGCCTGTTATTCCAGGTGTTTCTTGACTTCCTACTTTTGCATTCCAATCCCCTATAATGAAAAGGACATCTTTTTTGGGTGTTAGTTCTAAAAGGTCTTGTAGGTCTTCATAGAACCGTTCAACTTCAGCTTCTTCAGCGTTACTGGTTGGGGCATAGACTTGGATTACTGTGATATTGAATGGTTTGCCTTGGAAATGAACAGAGATCATTCTGTCGTTTTTGAGATTGCATCCAAGTACTGCATTTCGGACTCTTTTGTTGACCATATGGCCACCATCATGGCCACTCCATGATGGCCACTTCAATTTAAGTCTGAATTTGGCAATAAGGAGTTCATGACCTGAGCCACAGTCAGCTCAGTCTTGTTTTTGCTGACTGTATAGAGCTTCTCCATCTTTGGCTGCAAAGACTATAATCAATCTGATTTTGGTATTGACCATTTGGTGATGTCCATGTGTAGTCTTCTCTTGTGTTGTTGGAAGAGTGCATTCTCTTGGCAAACTTCATTCTGTACTCCAAGGCCAAATTTGCCTGTTACTCCAGGTATTTCTTGACTTTCTACTTTTGCATTCCAGTCCCCTATAATGAAAAGGACATCTTTTGGGGGTGTTAGTTCTAGAAGGTCTTGTAGTTCTTTATAGAACTGTTCAGCTTCTTCAGCATTAGTGGTTGGGGCATAGACTTGGATTACTGTGATATTTAGTGGTTTGCCTTGGAAATGAACAGAGATCATTCTGTTGTTATTTGTCTTCTTTTCAATGACAGCCATTCCGACAGGTGTGGGTAATATCGTGGTTTTGACTTGCATTTCCCTGTTGATTGGCAATATGAATATCTTTCCATGTGTCTGTTGGCTGCAGACATTTTTTCTTTAGAAAAATGTCTATTCAGTTCCTCTCACCTTTTAAAAATCAGGTTATTTGTTTCTGATGCTAAATTGTGTGAGCTGTTTATGTATGTTGGATATTAACTCCTTATCAGTCATGTCCTTTGCAAATACTTTCTCCCATTCAGTAGATTGTCTTTTTTTTTTTTTTTGTCAATGGTTCCCTTTGCTGTGCAAAAGCTGTTAAGTTTAATTAAGTCTGACTTGTTTATTTTTGCCTTTATTTCCTTTTCTTTAGGAGACTGATTCCCCCCCTCCCCCCCTCCCCCGCCAGCCAAATCACTATGATTTATGCCCAAAAGATTTCTTCTTATGTTTTCCTCTAGGATTTTTTTATGATTTCTGGTCTTATATTTAGGTCTTTAACTCATTTTGAGTTTATTTTTTTATGTGGTTTGAGAAAACTTTATAAACACATTCTATTTACCCACAGCTGTCCATTTTCCTAGCACCACTTATTGAAGAGACCTGTCTGTCCTCCACTGTATATTCTTGCCTCTATTGTTATAAATTGATTGATCATGATTGTGAGGGTTTATGTCTGCACTTTCTATCCAGTTCTGTTGCTCCGTGTGTCTGTTTTGTGGCAGTACCATACTGTTTTGATGACTGTAGCTTCATAGTATAGTCTAGTGTCAGGACACATGATTCCTCCAGATCCGTTCTTCTTTCTCAAGATTATTTTGGCTATTCGGGGTCTTCATGTTTCTGTACAAATTTTTAAATTACTCTAGTTCTGTGAAAAGTAACAGTTGGTATTTTGATCCACTGTCTTCTTTACTGCGGGAAAAGCTGCCCATCTTCCACCCCTCCCAGGGCTCTGGAGGTCTAGGTGCCCTGAACTTTTGGTGCAAGCCCTTGGTCTTAGCTGATCCCTGCAATATGTGTCCAGAGTGGGTCCAGGAGTGGTGTCTGAGCCATGTCAGGATCAGGGACCCTTGTGCACTGAGATCAGGAGTGAGGGGCTCACAGTCAGGCTCCCATTGCACCTGTGGCCTCTTTCTGAAGTCCTGCCACCCAGGGCTGTCCTCATCCTCAGTGAAGCTCCCTTCTCTTCTGCTCCTTCACGTAAGATCTTACATCTTCTTCAGTGTGATCCTCCAACTATGGGCTCCCAGCAGATAGGGCCCCCACCCAGACCCTCCCTACACCCCTGTGCCAAGCTCTCAGGAGGCAGTTATTGATCAGTGATCACCTGGTGACCACCTCCTTCCCCAACACCTATGTTTCATCCCTAACAACACCTACCCCTTGCCTTTGTAACCAGGTGGGAAGAAACTGACCATAATGGAGGAATTTTCACAGTAGCTCTCTACTCATGGATTAAAGGGGCCTCCTTCAGCTCAGACTCTCATGATCATCCCAGGATACACAGGTGGCCCACACACATCTCTCTACCCAGTTGCACTTCACTTTTGAACACTTTTTCTTCTGTATGTTATTTTGAGGAGACTCATCCTAAATAGGCCTTCCCAAGTGGCACTTGGAGAAGGCAATGGCACCCCACTCCAGTACTCTTGCCTGGAAAATCCCATGGACGGAGGAGCCTGGTAGGCTGCAGTCCATGGGGTCGTAAGGGTCAGACACGACTGAGCGACTTCACTTTCACTTTTCACTTTCATGCATTGGAGAAGGAAATGGCAACCCACTCCAGTGTTCTTGCCTGGAGAATCCCAGGGATAGGGGAGCCTGGTGGGCTGCCGGCTATGGGGTCGCACAGAGTCGGACATGACTGAAGCGACGCAGCAGCGGCAGCACATTCTAAATAAGTCCCAGGTGGCCCAGTGGCCCACGCTGGATCACCAGTGCGGTGATCTGAAGCCTGACATCTGATTCACCACAACCCAGAGGCTGAAGGTGCAGGCACAGCGTTCAGATTCCTGAATCCTGCCTCAGTCTGGCTCCGGTTGTGCTCACGTCTGTGGGACACAAAGAAATGAGCCATTTCACTGGGATTAGGCAAAGTCCTGGCAGCTGAGCATGGCATTTAGCTCCACCCTGACACTGGGCACAGAGGTGGGCTCAATACCCATGGGTAGAGACGGTGCCACACAAACCTGGTGAAGCAGACAAATGGGCAGTACCCAGGAGGCTTCATGTAAGAAAGATGTGGAGAAGGCAGTTTCCTTTTGCCCAAATCATCCAACCTGTCTTTCTGCATTGAGTCTGATTGCAGATACACATGCCAGGATCTGCCTGGAACGAAAGGAACCAGGTGTCTGAGGACCACAGCTGCTGGCTGAACACAGCTCAGCTACAGGGGCCACCAGAGAGGACCAAGACACAGCCCAGCACCCAGGTGACCCCAGGCAGGAGGAAAAGATTGCATGAGAGGCACAAATGGGCTGAGGCTGTCTTGTGGGCATCCTAGAGGCATCTTGTGTAGCTTCCTAGAGGAGGAGGCTCTCCAGATTGAAGAAGACAGGAATTGGGTGGGGATAGAATGAGCAGAAGGTGGACCTGGTGGAGGGGCAGGGACCCCGACGTGACTGGGAAGTGTAGGGAGATTAATGATGAGGGCCACTGTCTGTCAGCACTTTCTGTGTGACAGAGCCCATGTGAAGTGGCTTTGGGCTGTGCTCCGTTCCACCTCACAGCAAGCCCTGAGGGGAGTCCCACTTGTGGGTCAGAGAGAGGAAAGGAGCACAGTCCCAGCGAAGTCACAGTGTCCCTCCACATCGTGGCTCCAGGACAGCCGGTGGCACTGGGTCACTGTGAAATCCTCTCTGGGCCACGTGTCCCCACTCTGTGGGGACTGACATCACACGAGGGAGGCCAAGACTCTGAGTCCCCGCTGTTCCGGGAGTGAGGCTGGCCAGAACAGTTCCGAATGCCCGCTAAGAAGCGCGAGAGTGTGCCCAGGGCACCCCAGGATAAGGCGCCGTCGTTAGCTGCACTGCACGGAGGACACTGCGGCCTGGAGAGGCTCAGCGTCTTGCCTGGCTCACACGGCTGGCAAACCGCAGAGGCAGAAAGGGACCCGGAAGGCCGACCCGGAGTCTACACCCAGGGGGAGAAGAAGAGCAAGAGCACTCCTAGCCTTGGGTATCCCGCCCGGGGCACCTCGTGGGCGTGGGCTGACGGAGAAGGGGCGGGGAGAAGCCCTTGGGGGCGGGGACGGGCGGGGCCGGCGATCTTGATTGGGCGCAGCTCTGAGCTTGTCACCTGACTGCCCAGGCCGGCCGCCCCATTGGCCCCGCCCCCAGAGGCCCCGCCCCTCCCGACCAGGGTTAACCCCCCAGGGCCCAGTGCCGGTCACCCTGGAGGCCCCGGGCGGGAAGGCTGTACCCCGACGTCCCTGCCCCGGTGTTCAGGAGCCTCTCTGTGCAGCGCTCAGGCCGAGGGTCAGCTGGAGGCAGTGGAAGCCCTTGGAGCCCCTACTCGCAGGAACTGTAGGTTGCCTGTTCTTTTTCTTTGCTTCTTACTGAGGTGCAGCTTGCATTCCCGCCATCGTAAGCGCAGAGTTCAGCGGGGTTTACCCCGAGCTGTGCAGCCACTGGAACTATCTAATTTAGGGCATTTCCATCCATCTACGCAAACCGACTCCTTCGCCTGATCCGCCTGCTCTGCCGGCGCTGCGCCGCGGGACCGTGCCGCCTAGGGGCGCGGCGACCCAGCGCTCAGCTGCGCCTGCGCCTGCGCCGAGCGAGAGCCCGAGAGCGAGCCCGTCGAGCGCGCGCCCACGCCGCGAGTGCGCCTGCGCGGAGCTCGTGGCCGTGCCCGCTCCCGCCCGGGGCTCGTCGCTGGGCGGCGGGGCCATGGGGGAGGCCGAGGTGGGAGGCGGCGGCGCGGCCGGCGACAAGGGCCCGGGGGAGGCGGCCACCAGCCCGGCCGAAGAGACGGTGGTGTGGAGCCCCGAGGTGGAGGTGTGCCTCTTCCACGCCATGCTGGGCCACAAGCCCGTCGGTGAGCAGAGCGCCGCGCCGGGGCGGCCCACCCGCGTGGGGGCGGGGCGGCCGGCAACGGTCGGGGACGCGCGCTGGGCGCGCGGGGCGGGGCCTCCTGCGCCTGCACCCCCGCCTACCGTGCCCCCACCTGCGCACCCTGCCCCCACCTGCGCATCCCACCCATGCTTCCTCCAGCAGTCCCCAACTCCTGCCCACGCTGCCCCCTTCTATACCCTACCCCCACCCGACTCTGCCCCCTTCCTGTGTACAGCCACCCATCCCGGCTGACTCCAGCCCTCACGTGCACCCCGACCCCTGTCCCCTCGTTACACCTCCGCTGCAGACCCCTGCCTTTTCCTCTCCCACCTCTTACCCCCGCACCTCCTACCTCCTCCACCCTCCACCTTTGCCTCCCTACACCCTTGCAACCACTGCCCGCTTTCTCTCCGTTGCCCCCTACCTCTCTTTTCTACCCTACCAGCTGGCCTACCCCTCCCCCACAAGCCGACCCCTTCCTTCTGCAGGTGTGAACCGGCACTTCCACATGATCTGTATCCGAGACAAGTTCAGCCAGAACATCGGTCGGCAGGTCCCATCCAAGGTCATCTGGGACCACCTGAGCACCATGTATGACATGCAGGCACTGGTGAGCTGGACCCCCGCAGACAGAGCTGCTGGCAGGGAGCCCCCTCCACACCACCTACCCCGCCTTTGTCCGCCCCCCCACCCACCCAGGTCCTGGCCTCAGGGACCTTGACACCCAGGATGTCCCACAGGTGACGAGTTGTTAAACGAGATAGCTCTGGGTAGTTTTATGAAAACACAAGCCTGGTGACAGTAGCTAGCTACTGTACTGAACCTACCTTAGATTTGGAGGGGAGGCAAGGTTCAGTTAAGATCTTTCCAGGAGATAACTAGGGAGCTGAGGCCTGTGTGGGAGGGGGCTCTTAGGTTGTCAGTCCTGTGGAAAACTCCCAAGGGCTATAGGCAGGAGGTGACTGGGTCTGAGTCACATTGAGATGAATATGGTGGCTTCTTGTGAGAACCAGGCTGACCGGAAGGCCACCCTCAGGGAACCCCCAGATGCTGGGTCTGAAGGAGAGCAGGTCAACTCAGTAACCAGGACAGTAGAAAAGACAGGTGGGTGTTCCCTGCAGAGGAACAGCAGGAGTCAGGGCCCTGTGGCAGCAGGCGTCAGGACTTGGGGCTGCACCGGCACCCCACCCTGTGCCCCTCCCTCCTCCCACCCCCCTCCCACTGAAACCTGGTGCTTGTCATGAGGCAGAGAGTGAAGCTCAGACCCTCCTGTGTCCTTAACCCTCACCACCACAAGTTCCCTGTTGGCCTTGGGCAAGTCGTTTGCATCTCCTTGTCCCAAGGCAGAGAAGGGAGAGAAATGACAGTACTGCTCTGACCCCCAGCCCGCAGTTAGCACCTGGGAACTTGAGGTCAAGCTGTTGAACTGAAGCAGGCCCCCCAAAGGGCTGTGCCCACCAGTTGGGGCCTCACTCCCCCAGAATTCCCATGTTCAGCAGTTTGATAGGACCCCATGCTTGTCATGTTGGGGTGTCACCTGGCCCCCAGACGCTTCCTGCATCTCCACTCCAGGCTGGGGCCCAGAGCTGGACACAGAGACAAGTATGGCAGGGCCCCTGTCCTGCGGGCCTTTGGTGCGGTAGACAGGACAGATGGCTCTCAAGTGCAGACGCTGGCTTAGAGGGTGCTGAGGCCGTGACGCCCATTACGGGGTCCCCGTGATACTCAGCTGTGGGGGCCACCAGGGGGGCTCTCAGTCCAGGACAGGTAGCCCTTCCTTCCTCAGTTCCTTGGACCCGAGCACCACTATAGAGCTGATGCCATGGTCACCTGGGACCTTGTAAATATGGGTCTGTGGATCTCACCCCATGGGATGACCATGGGCCTGGGAGCTCTCAGGGTTTGTGAAGCTCCCAGCTGGCAGTTGGCACACTTATTCGCTGACCACCAGGCTTGCAGCTCAGCTCCCAAAT
Organism: Bos mutus; assembly: GCF_027580195.1. Classification (NCBI taxonomy): domain Eukaryota; kingdom Metazoa; phylum Chordata; class Mammalia; order Artiodactyla; family Bovidae; genus Bos; species Bos mutus. The sequence goes on along the minus strand of NC_091629.1, from coordinate 39,064,980 downwards.
TGGGGACTAGAAGCCCTGTCTCCTGAATCCCCTCCCAACCCAGAGACCTTTCCCGCCAGCTCACCTTTCCCTTTGTCTGGTGGTGGTGTTTCCGGCTCTCTGTCCCTCTGGGCCTACGTGATCTGGGGAACAAGTGGAGCCTGGCGAGCATTCCTGGTGCTGCCTCCATTTTGCTTTGTTTGCCTGGTTTCCACGAGAGAGAACAAAGGCCTCAGGCCCTGCGCCTGCCCACTGCAGCCCCTCAGGACAGCCATCTGTGCTCGTTGGTCACTCCTGAGTTGGCTCTTACATCTCTAGTCACATTTTTTTAAATGTGATATTTAAAATCATATTTTCTTCTTTGCTTCTAAAAAAAACCCTTATTTGTCATCAGCACGAGTCTGAGATTCTTCCGTTCCCAAATCCAGAGAGGAACTTCATCCTTCCAGAAGAAATCATTCAAGAAGTCCGAGAAGGTATGACTCGGGCAAGGGCAGATTTGGGAATGGGAAAAGGCGGTGGTGTCAGGGTGAAGGTCACGAGCCTCAGAGAGTGAGGGTCACTGGCTGGGTGGTGCTCACCCTCCAGGATGGGGCGGTCTGGGGGCCTCCAAGACAGGGGCAGACACCTCCCAAGTCGGCAGCAGCCCCTGGCCTGAGCCACCGTGGTCAGGCGGGGCCATGGCGCTCACCATTGTGGGCTCCAGGTCATCGTCGGTTATCTCCCCACAGGAAAAGTGATCATAGAGGAGGAAATGAAAGAGGAAATGAAGGAAGATGTGGACCCCCACAACGGGGCTGATGATGGTAAGCGTGGAGCTTGCCCTCCCACCGTAGGGCCCCAGGGGCATGGACCCCAGCCTGGTGAGGCTTCCCCATCACTGGCAATGGGGTCATTCGTCTGTCTCAGCAGCTGAGAAGGCAGCTTCTGTCTGGTCGGGGAGAGCCTCCCACACAGGGGAGTCACTCTTGGAGCCAGCCTTGGGGGTGGGGGTGCAGGAGGCTGCCCGACTAAAGTAGAATGGGTGGCAGCCTTCTCAGTGCAGGGCAAACCCCAAGAAGCAAAGATGGGCACAGCCGTGCAGGCACCTCAGCTAGGGAGGAGCCTTTTGGGGTCGACGTCATGTACATAGGTATAGATTTTTGTAACTGAACAGGAAGATGAAATAAAATTTTGGATATTCTGTTTTCAGCCAAATGATTTTGTCTCCCAGTTTTTTCATCTTCAGGAAGCTTGGGGAAAGCAACAGAAAAGTCCAGCAAAGACAAAGAAAAGAACAACTCGGACTTGGGGTCCAAAGAGGGGCCAGACAAGCGGAAGCGCAGCCGGGTCACCGACAAAGTCCTGACCGCCAACAGCAACCCCTCCAGCCCCAGCGCAGCCAAGCGGCGCCGGACATAGATACTCACAGCAGGCGGGTGCTGTGGTCTCGAGGCAGTGGGAGGGTCAAATACCACCGGCCTTACTGCCTGCCCTCGGGTGCCAGAGGCTCCTGAGGTGCCACTCAGACCGTCTGGGCTCGGATGGCCCCCAACGCCCAGGATGGGTCCCGCTCAGATGCTGAGACCCGGGACGTGAAAGCCCAGGCCGCGTCCTCTCTGGACACTCGTGGGTTCCATCGCTGTGGCTCAGCTGCACCTGGGGCCAAGCGTTGGCATGGGCCTGAGGACCAGGCTGCGTGGGCAGAGCGCGGACACAGCAAGCAATAAATCATGGACTGCCTCTCTGCTCTGAGGGGCCCGGGTCTTCCCGTTTCTCCGTCTGTCCACCGGTCAAAGGCTGGCTCTCAACTGACTGCAGCCTCAGGGGGGGAGCGTCAGGCCACAGGCGCCGGCCCTTCCACCACCAGGGAGACTTGAGAACTGGGTACTTTGCCTCATTCATCTGTACTGTAATGATGTATATAATTTGGTTGGTATTTCACTATTTAATTTTTAAGAAGCCTATTTTACTAGGGTTTTATACGAAAAAAGTACTGCAGAAGTTGAACCTGTGTTGTATTTTTTGCTGAGATGTTTTGTTTTAAGGTAACAGACTACTGAGATACTTTTCACTCAGTTTTTATATGCCAGATACAGAGAATTTGTAGCGGTTATTTTTGTATTCTCGAGTCAGTCCACTCGCAAACAGACCAAATGAATGAGCAGAGGGAGGCAGGCCGAGGACTGATGGGGCCTGGGCACCAGGCTGACTGAGACATACTTGCTTTTGACTGAGGGACATTAAAGCACAAAAAAGCAACTGGAGTTGTGTGATTTTGATATCACAGTTAACTTTTCTTATAGTAGGAGGTTGTCTTTTTCCAAGATTTATAACTGAAGCTAGGCTTTGATGTACTTGGATCACTTGATACAATGAATATACAAACTAGTAACAGGTCTAGAGCGGCTACTTTGTTGCATGTGAGCATCCCTTCAAATAAAAAACCTCAAGAGAGGCACCCAGTCGGAGTGGTGCCTGATGGGAGTAGTGCTTGCTTCCCCCCAGCATGAGAACTGGGGCGGAGCTCAGGCCTCCCAAGTGAGAGAGGAGGCGCTCACCCTCATCCTGACAAACCGGGAGGACACTGGTGCCACCCATCCCCCCAACATCAGCCACAGGCGATTGGAAATCCCTGAGCCCATGGGGCTCCATGGGCTGAGAGGTGGCCGGGTGGGGGTCGGAGGCCGGCACCTGCTGCCCCAGTAGGGCCCGCAGTGCCTGGCACGGAGTGTCTCATGTCAGGTCTACTGACCCTGAGCAGCCCTGGCCTTCCGTCCTGACTGCCCCGTGCAGGAAGCTGAGGCAGAAGCTTACACCCCACAGTCAGACCTGGTGCCTAAGGGCCCCATGGGGTGAGATTCCAGGAGAAGATCACACTTTAAGAGGGGCCTCCTACCACAGGGAGGGGCATCTAGATGGCACCCTGGTACAGTCAAATGTGACTGGCACTTGTAAAGCAGAAGCTGGGCCCCATGTGAGAACAAGTGTGTGGCAGCAGGCAGTATGGGAGGCTGTGCTCTGAGTGCTGCAGCCTGGGGCTACAGCACTGTGTCCTCCAGTGCATGCTTATCTGTTTTCAGGTAGAGGTGGGAGGGCCTGCCTACCAACCCAAGTGCTCTCAGAGCGCCCCAGCACCCATCAGTGCCTCATCAGAGGGCCCCATCCCTCCAGAAGTCACAGCCAGGGTCTAGTCACAGTCAGCTGCAAGTCAGCTAAGAAGGCCAGGCCTGTGGCCACAGTCTGCAATAGGCCAGCCCTGCACAATGCCTGATGGCACCCCACTCCAGTGGTCTTGCCTGGAAAATCCCATGGACGGAGGAGCCTGGTAGGCTGCAGTCCATGGGGTCGCTAAGAGTCGGACACGACTGAGCGACTTCACTTTCTCGCATTGGAGAAGGAAATGGCAACCCACTCCAGTGTTCTTGCCTGGAGAATCCCAGGGACGGGGGAGCCCGGTGGTCTGCCGTCTATGGGGTCGCACAGAATTGGACACGATTGAAGTGACTTAGCATAGCACAGCACAATGCCTGGCCATCTGCCTCTGTTGCCTTCTCCTTGGGACACCTACCCTGGCCATCAGTGGCAGAAGATTTGCAGAAATGCCCAGAACTCCATACCTTTGGGGGAGTCACCACTGTCCTTGAAGGTTGTCCAGGCGAGATGGTACCCAGAGAGATAACGGAGGTTGGTAAGCCTGCAAGGAGTTGGCACCAGCATGAAGGGTCTTCAGCCGTGCCCATGGCCAAGACTGGCAGGTTCTGTCCAGCTCTGAGCTGTCCGCAGATGCAGAGCTCAAGGACTGTCACATCCTTGGGCATACCAACCTGAGGCCTGGCAGCCTGCAGCATTGGGCAGGGCCTCAGTCTCTGTTGACCAGCCCTGAGGGTGACCCCGGGTCATTCCTGTCTCCGGGTGTCTGGGTCTTTACCTGGTGCCTCCAAGTGAGTGACGGCAGCACCCATGCTGTCTTACAACCACTACCTGCAGCAGAGGGGACAGGAGGGCAGGCCCACGAGGACACTGCACTATGGGACTCTCAGACAACTTGGGGGTATCCTCCTAGGGGCACACTTGTGGGGGACATCTGCTACAAACAAGCTCCAGGGGGCCACCCTTCAGGGGGACACCCTCCCTGAGGTCATCCTTGGGGGGATCATGGTGGAGAGAGGTGCCCTGCAGGGGAGGGTGTTCGGAGGGGAAGGGACGTTCTGGGGGTGCTCTGGGGGACCTCCTCAGGGGGCGGGCTTCCTGTCTACATTCTTCTGAGGAGAACACAGGGGCGGGGCAATGGTTCTGGACATCTTGCGTGTAGGCGTCCTCCAGGGTGGAGGAGGCCATTCTCCAGGGGAAAAGGGACCTGGGAGGGTCCTGAGAGGGTACCCTAGGGAGCACCCCCCAAGGGTCCTCTCCAGGGAGAAATCCCTACCTAGGTGGGCATGGGGTGGGGGGGGACAACCTTGGGGGAGAGGGGAGCGTCCTCCGGAGGGGCTTTCTCGGGGGGAGGGATATTCTCGGTGTGGGAGGACAGGCCTCCGCCAGAGGGACATCCTTGGAGGGTACATCCTGGGGACGGTCCTCCTCCGGGCTGGGCGGACCGAGACGGCAGCCCCGGCCCCGCCTCCGACCCGCCCCCCGGCCCGCCCCCGCGTTTCCTCCCTGTTTCACTTTCGCTTCCGCCGGAGCGGGTCCCACCGCCACCGGAGCATGGAGGACTCGGACTGCGACTCGACCTGGGACGAGGATGAGGAGGAGAACGGCGAGAGCCCGCGGGCGGAAGCCGGCGAGGATGGCGAGACCGGCGCTCTGGGGAACGCGGAAGCCGAGGAGGACGCGCCGCCCAGCGCGCTCCAGGTGCCGCCCCCGCGCCCTGGGAACCCGGCGCCCCTGGGGAGGCCGTGGCGGCAAAGGGGGCAAAGCCCGGTTTCTGGCAAGCCATTCCCCGCCCCGCCGCGGGGCCAGGTGTGAAGGCACCTCCCAGAGACCCGGCTTGGGGCCCGGCTCCCCATCTCCAGCGGTGGCCCCCTTCCCTCCCTGTCCTCCGGCTACTCGCTTCCTGGTTCCCAGGACACGCTGAGGTCCGCTCCGACCCGCTCCCCCGCGTGCTCCCCCGCCAGGGCACCTTGCAGGGAATCCGGGGCCACTCTCAGACCCTTATCCCCAGGGCCAGATCGGCGCGGTGACACTTCCTCCAGAGGATGGCCCCAGCACATCCTTGACTCCCCTGTCACATCCCAGCCTCAGGCCCTTGGCTCTGTCCTCTAGACAGACCCAGCCCTCAGCTCTGGCCTCCTTCACCGCCTCTCTCCTGGAGCTGCTACCTCCACCCCGGCTCCCCTACCCAAGACTCCACCCTTCCCCAGGCCCCAGAGCCCCCAGCCTGCCCCACTCCGTTGACCCTCACTAGGTGCAGCACCTACCCGCTCTGACTGGGGCTGACCTCATGTCGTCTGGAGGTGGCCTTGGAGGCTACATGTGTGTGGAGGTGGCCTTGGAGGCTACATGGGTGTGGCTTGCCTGAGCCAGGGCAGCTGGTGTGCCCACCAGCTCCTCGTTGTCACCACTGGTTACTTGTCATAACCATGGTTATTCAACATTACTGGCAGTTACTTGCTGGTACTTACCAGGTGTCACAATCCCCGAGTGGGTACGCCATTGCTCCAGCTGGGGTTCTAGGTGAGGGAGAGGGCTCCAAGTGATAGTTGTCACGACGTGTCCCCCTCCCTTTGGGATGAGGATATCTTGGCACCGTATCTGGGGAAGCTTGGGTTCCAGCCTTAGTGGTCTCAGTGATGGATTGTCGTGCTGCAGATGAGCACTCTGGTGTTCAAATTTCTCTCCGGGTCTTGGAGTGGTCGGTCAGCAAGAGGAACCCCAAGGGGCTCCTGGGCCTGCTGAGAAGGCCGGCGACCTCGGCACATTTCCAGTGTTTCAGGGGTGCACGAGTTCCTAGGGTAGGTAGGCTGGGCAGTGGTCAGAGGCACAGATCACAGGGCAGGAATCCACCTCTTCCCCCAGGCGGATGCCCACTGGACGTGGTGCAGCTTAGGTGGCAGGACACCATCCTCACTATAGCTCCATGGGCCACTCCTAAAGCAGTGCTTCGGCATGTGGACCTTCCTGTGAGATGCCCATGGTCCTCTGACCTCTTCCCTGCCCCTCTGCTATGGCTTATCTCCTTCTACAAAGTCCCAGTCCCCTCTCCATTCCCCCATGGTCCTTCCTGGCTGCCACACACTGGGTCCCGGTGTGGCTTTTTGGTGCTTCCTCCTGGACACTGTCATTTGTGCACCCATGGTGCTGGCCCTGCTCTGAGCTGTGCACCTGACCACCTGACCAGGACCCACCCTCTGGACCGACCCAGGGAGGCTGAGAAATGGATGCTGATGAGGGGTGGGGCAGCTTCTGCTGAGTTTCATTTCCACCCACTGTCCATTGACCTAACCAGCATCTGGCTAAGAAACCCTCTTCAGAAGCATCTGGGGCTCTAGGTGGCAAGGCCACTGCCCTTGGGTATACAGCCCCTTGCTGCTGCTGCTGCTGCTGCTGCTAAGTCGCTTCAGTCGTGTCCGACTCTATGCAACCCCATAGACGGCAGCCCACCAGGCTCCCCCATCCCTGGGATTCTCCAGGCAAGAACACTGGAGTGGGTTGCCATTTCCTTCTCCAATACAGCCCCTTAGGTGTTAGCTTAGAGCGCAGGGCAAGGAGGAAATGTTGGGGGAGGTGGGGTTCCCAGAGGAGGTCCTGGACTGTGATGCCAGCAAACAAGGGAGGAGAAAGTAATGCTGGAGTCGGGGGGCACCCCAAGAATGCACATTGGCCTGTAGTCCTGAGGGCTCACTCCAGCTACTCTGGCCCCTCTGATATTGCTGGCAGCTAGGCCCAGTCCTTGCTGCCCTTACCAGGGTGGGTCCTCCCTGGGGTGGGTCCTGCTTGCTGGCTGCCTTGAAGAATGGGGAGGGTCTCCCCACTGGGATCTGATCCTTTCTCTCTCTCCAGCTCAAGGTGACAGGGTCCCGAAACTGGAGAGCTGCACGGGACACACGCCGGTACCGGCACCACTACCCGGTAGGTATCTGTGCACAGCCCCACCCCTGCAGCCCACCAGGACTGAATCCTTCCTGTAATCACGGGGTGACAGCACCACGCCCTAACTCCCACCACAGCACCCTCACCTTTCACACTGTGACTGCGCCAGCTGCCAGCTCATCCACAGGAGGCCCCACCAGCCCATCTCATGGCTTCTGTTGTCCTCAGCCCCTGCCCTCTGTACCCAAGAGTCTCAGGGAACCCTTGGGCTGTCTCTGGGGTGCAGATGAAGGGGACCTCCCAGCCCTGGCCCACATTGTTGAGGAGGGGATGGTCGTCACTGGTGGTCAGAGGTGGCTGCTGTCTCCCAAGTGTGAAGGCTGGTCCTCCCCTGTGGCGTGGGGGACCCAGGTTTGGCACTTGGGGTCTTCACCAGCCCTCAGGATATCTGGAGGTTGACGGGCCAAGAGCCAACACCTCCTCCCTCCCACCCAGCCCAGGAATGCTTCAGTATGAGGGGTCCTTGGAGTCAGCCTGTTTGGATGACACCTTGTCACCTTTCTCTGGCTCTGTAGGATCTGGTAGAAGGAGATAACAATGGCGACATGCTCAATCTGAGTTTCTACAAAAATGAGATTCGGTTCCTGCCTAACGGTGTGTACCTGCCCAGCTGCCGGCAGCTCCATTCTAGGGGTATTCCTCTCTCCTCTGCCTGTCTGGTCTGCTGGGACATGGTTTGGACCTGTGGCTTTCAGATATACCCCCACAGCACCCACCCCCCCACCCCCCAAAGCTGCTGAGGACTCCCAGGGCCCCAACCCTTGGCCTGGACACAGTGGCCACCATGCTCCAAAGGGCCAGGCGATGAATGCTGGTGGCTTTGCAGGCACACAATCTCTGTCACGACTACTTGACTCTGCCTCCATAGTGAGGAAGCTGCATACATAAACTAACAGGAAGGAATGGTTTTTACCTTTTTAAACAGTTGGGGAAGTTTTATGGTACAATAACATTTATGACATGTGAAAATCATATGAGATTCAAATTTCAGTGTCCACGGTGAGGTTTTATCAGAACCCATCCACATACGTGTTGTCCATGGCTCCTTTGCTGCACGCGCCAGGGGGCCGCACAGCCTCAAATATTCCCCTCCAGGCCCTTTGCAGAAAGTGGGGGGTGCCCTGCGGAGACCAGGCTGCAGCGTAGGGCTTGGTAGCAGGTCCTGTGTGAAGGCAGAACTCCAGCTAGCAGCCTGTGGTTTGTGGGGTGCAGCAAGGCCTCCCTTCTGCAAAGACAGGTTTAGATCTGGGACCACTCTCTCTTACCCGATGGGGCCTCCCAGGTTCTCCCACCCAGAGTGCCAGCATGGCCTGCCCACTCCGGTCTGCCCTCTATCAGCCATAAGGGTTCACCTTCCAGATTGCACAGTGGTGGTCAGCCTAAATTGGGTTAACATCACAGGAGGTGTGCACAACCTGAACCCCAAGGTCCTCATGAAAGGGGCGAGGGGAGGGGCTTTCGGTAGTCCCCCTGACTTGTCTCTGTGGGCCTCCCAGGCTGTTTCATTGAGGACATTCTTCAGAACTGGAAGGAAGACTATGAACTCCTGGAGGACAATCACTCCTACATCCAGTGGTGAGTGGGCGGGGCTTCTGAGGAGGGGCTTGAGGCTCCGCCCGTACTGGATCCTGGCTCCACCTCTTCCAGGCGCCGGGCTTACTGAGCAGGCGCACTGCCCTCTGTGCCCCGTGCCTGGCTCTGCGGGCAGGGGCCAGCTAAGGGGAGACCGGGTCTGGGTTCTCCAGCTGGAAACAGCCTCAGCTGCTGGGGGTTGACGCTGGCTTTGGGGGATAGCAAGAGCAGTCGACTAGCTGGCTCGCTGGAGGCCCCATGAGGCTGTCCTGAATCTGTCCACAGAGCCCCTCTGCCGCAAGGGCGGATTCTAACGGTGTCTTAAGGTGCTCCCCGGACGCTGGCCTGCAAATGCAGTGTCCTTTAAGGACGGCTTGCAGGCGACTGACCCAGGGCACAGGATATCCCTGAGAATAATTCCGCAGCATTAATGGTGGGCGGCAAAGAAGAACGTGAGAATGAAAGGGAATGGTAGAGAGGCTGGTCGCTGTCTGGCAGGTGCCCTCCTGCTGCGTGGGCAGGCTGGACTCTGGGTGGGCTGGGACTCCTGTGGGTGGGCTGTCCTGGGTCCTTATCCTGGGCACTCCCCCTGGAGTTCTTCCATCCTCACCCTTTGACTTTATTGACTGGGGAGAGATCACAGCACATGTGGCATGCCAGGTCCAGCCAGCCCTGCCAGAGTTGAGCCGAGCCCCAGGGTCCGCGAGTGTTGCTTACCAGGCCTGTGCCATCCCTTCCCTCACAGGCTGTTTCCGCTGCGGGAGCCAGGGGTGAACTGGCACGCCAAGCCCCTCACACTCCAGGAGATCGAGGTGAGCTCTGGAGGTCAAGGTACAGGTCACGGCTAGCCACAGGTGTTCATGGGTCCCTTGGGGAACAGGAGCTGAAGGACTCCCCTACCCACAGTTTTATTATCTTCCCTCATAAGTGGTCCTTGCCTCTGGCCCTCAGTGCTCCTTGCAGGCTTCCAGAGAAATCTGACTGAGAGGGTTGCTCATGTCCAGGGGTCTCGGGAAGGGGCCACAAGCAGAGTCAGAGTGACCAAGCTTTGCCTTGGTCAGCCCTGGTTTGGGCTGGATCGATGATGCCTGGCGAGTGGGGAGGGGGCTCCAGGAGCCGGGGAGGCCAAGCAGGTGTGCCCAGGAGACAGGATGGGTGCTTACAGCCCTGTGTCCAGCCCTAGGGTCCCTGAGGTCTTCCCGCAGGTCAGGGAGTTCCTCTCAAGGCTACAGCACATGCCTCAGGCTGGGGAGGTCTGGTGCCAGTTCAAAGTCAAGTGAGCAGCCCCAGGCTCCTGCGCCCTGGCCTTCTGAGCCAAGGCCCCAGATGAATTTGGGCCTGAGGAAGGTGTCCAGCTCTTGGCTGTGTTGCACTGACACTGAGCTCTCTGCCACCCTTGGGGGCTTTTCCAGGCATTTAAGAAGTCTGCGGAGGTCAGGAAGCGGCTGGTCCAGGCCTACGAGCTCATGCTGGGCTTCTTTGGGATCCAGCTCCAGGACCGAGATACCGGCCAGGTGTGCCGAGCACACAACTACCAGAAGCGCTTCCAGAACCTCAACTGGTGAGCAGGCCAGGAGCTTGGGGTTCTGCACAGCTGGTCTCTGATTGCGAGAAACATCTCTGGGGAGGGGCCTGCAAGGCAGAGCCTGAGACTCCCAGCATCCTCTGAGCTTGTGGAGGTGGGGCAAGGGCAGGGTGGGGGCAAGACAGAGTAGGGTGAGGATGGGACCAGGTTGGGCAGGACAGGAGAGGGAGCGGGAGGAGTAGGGGTGAGTGCCACCTGATTCAGCTGTGGGCTTCTTGCTATGGCCTGCCACCCATGTAGGCATGGGTTGGGTTGCCAAGGGGCTCCATCACTTTCACTACATCACTGAACATCCCACCTGGAGGGTGTGGCAGACATGCTCCCCTCTCCCCCCTAGGATGCACTGGGTGGAGGGGCAGCAGCTCAGGGCACATGGGCAACAGACCCCTGCCTCTAGAGGGTCCCCATCTGGTTCTTCTCCAGCTGTGCTGAGGGTGCGTGTTCCATGGGACCAAGGGGACAGTCACCCTTCTAGGGAACGCATCACAGTTCTTTACCTGCACGATCCAGGCACATAGGCCATCTTCTCAGGGACCTGAGGACAGGGTAGGAATGGGGACTGACCTGTGGGCTGGAGTGTCTCTGCTGGTGGACACCAGCCTCTTGGGGGAGTGTGAGGGGGGGCTGGAGAAGGGCAGTCTTTGGCTGAGCACCGCCCACCCACGTGCAGCCCCACCAGCGCCTCCTGTCCCCACCAGGCACAGCCACAACAACCTCCGCATCACCCGCATCCTCAAGTCTCTGGGGGAGCTGGGGCTGGCGCACTACCAGGCACCCCTGGCCCGCTTCTTCCTGGAGGAGACGCTGGTGCGGAGGCAGCTGCCAGGCTTGCGGCACAGCGCCCTGGACTACTTTGTGTTCACCGTGCGCTGCCGGCACCAGCGCCGCGAGCTGCTGCGCTTCGCCTGGGAGCACTTCCGGCCCCGCTACAGGTTCGTCTGGGGGCCCCAGGACAAACTGCAGAAGTTCAAGCCATGCTCACCACCCTGCTCATCCCGGCTGGCCTGCCCCAGACAGGCGAAGGAGGAGGAGAGCCCTGGGGAACCCCCCCTTGAAGCTGGCACCCAGAGGCACGCCTGTGGGCTGGGGAAGGACGAGGAGGCAGGCCCACTGGCCGAGGGTCCCCAGCTACCTGGCACAGAGTCCCAGGAGGTCAGAGCCCTGGAAAGGGACCAGGGAGATGAGACCAGCGAGGAGCAGGGACCAGAGTCACCAAACCCCAAGGAGAGCAAGAAGAGGAAGCTGGAGGCGAATCTGCGGGAGCGGGCCCTGGGGGAGCCAGGCGCCAGCGCCTCTGAGGTGGAGAAGATCGCCCTGAACCTGGAAGGCTGCGCCCTCAGCCAGGGCAGCCTCAGGGTGGAGACCCAGGAAGTGGTCAGCCAGGCCCCAGAGGAGGCCAAGCAGCCCTGCCCCCAGCCCCCAGGGGCCAAGGTGGCCGATGAGGTAAGGAAGCGAAGGAAGATGGACCAAGGTGCCAGTGATCACCCAGAGGCAGCAGCAGATGGTGGCACCCTGACACTGGCCACGACTAAGCCCCCTGCCCCATCTGAGTGCTCAGAGGCTGAAGAGGGTGCAAATGGGATCAAAGAGGAAACAGAAGGCCAGGCAGGGCTGGGGCAGAGTGCCCCTGGCAGCCCAGGCACTGCAGCACCGGAGGTGGAGGAGAGAGCAGAGCCCACAGAGGTGGGGCCTTGTGTCCATCCCGGAGAGCCTTAGGGAAGCAGACGCCCGTGGCCCTCCTGGCCCTGCCCTGCCACAGGCCTGGGAGCCACGTTGTCAGCTGTTCTCAGTGTCCAGCTCTGTTGGCCTGTCCCTGGTGGTCACTGCAGCTGCAAGGAGGCCAGGCCCAGTCCTCGGGGAGGCTGAGGCTTCAGCCTTCTTCCTTCCACCTCACTTCCCACCTCCTCCCTCCTGTGTGCTGTCACCCCCCTCCCCCCCACCAACCTTTGTAACTTGGCCCTTCAGGGTCTGGAGGGGTGGGAGGGGGCACTCATTTTCTTACTCTGATCCAGAGGCCTTTTCTGAATAAACTCATTTGACTTTGAGTGTTTCGGTATGGACGGCAGCCCGTGGATGGCCAGGGCAGGGGAGGGGCTGGTCTCATGAGTACCTCTGGCTGGACTTCTGGGTGCACATGGCCCAGCTGCGTCACCACTTTGCTGTGGAAGTGCCTGGGGCACGACCCTGGTGCAGCCCTCCTGAGCATGTGTGCCCCCCAGTGTATACCCCCCAAAATGCCTGACCCCATGGCCACCCAGAGCCTCTGGGGCTGGGCATTGGGTCCCTAGGCTGCCTTTTGTCAGCGATTCAAGGGTGTGGAGCAGTGTTAGGTGTGCCCTGATCTGGGGCTCTGTGATGCGCCTCGGAGCACAAGCTCTGTGGTGGTTCCATGGCTCTGTCCCCTCTGTCCCCACCCTGGCAGCCACAGCCGCCCCTCAGCCCATGGGTCCTCCACACAGGGACCCTGGGCCCTCCAACCTGGCATGGGAACAGAGTGCCACCCTCCTTCAGCAACCCCCAACCCACAGGGCATGCTGCCATCAGCCTGGCTTTGTCCCCTGGCCAGGACTGACCTCTCCCCTCCTGACACGTGGAAGTGATGGAGGTCACACCTGGGGGTGGGGGGCAGGGGGAGGGAGCCTAGTTCATTCTGCGGGTTGGGAGCTGGGACCTGCATCCCGCTAACATGCTCCCCTGACACCTCCTGTCCAGTGTGTGGGGGCGGGGGGAGATGGACAAACTTAAGGTCACTTTTTGGGGCTAGTGTGGGCCATACAGTGACCCCAGGGGTCAGGGTCCTTATCCAGACCATTATCAGGCTCACGTTCAGATGGAAAAGCTTGGAGCCTGGAAGGGGAAGACCCCGTTGGAGCAACCCTGGGGGAGGGGAGTATCTGTGCCCAGCAGTGGGACCTGGCGATAGGCTGGCAGGCCGCTCAGACCCACCTGACCTGCAAGCTTCAGGAAGAGTGATGGCCCAAGACAGGTGGGCAGTAACCCTGGACACTGGCCAGTAGATGTGAAGCCAGCCCCCTGGCCTCTCCCCAGGCCACTGTGGCTATTGGGGCTTCAAGACAGGGGCTGCTCTCCAAGGGAGGGTGTTTCCTGGCAGCAGGTGGGAGGGTCTGCATAGGGCTAGGATGGGGGAATGGGATTCCAGGCACTCGGTCTCTCCTTGACTTCACAGCAAGACTTCCCCAAGTCTGGTCCAGCAGGAGCACTCTGGCGCCCCTGCTGTGTCAGGCATGGGAGTACAGGAGGAAGGGGGGTTGGGTGAGAGGCCGTGTCAGTAGGTGTGGGATGGAGCTGCTTGCCCCGCCCCCAGTCCCACAGCCTCACCCTGCGTCTGTGAGGATGTCCTAGGATGACTCTTGAAGGCAGGAATTTTGGAGATTCTCTTGTCCCTTCCTGATATAATTATCCCTTCCTTTAGAGACAGAGAAGGGGGAGGCAGAGGATGAGATGGTTAGATAGCATCACCAACTCAATGGACATGAATTTGAGCAAACTCCAGGAGATAGTGGAGGACAGAGGAGCCTGGTCGGCTACAGTCCGTGGGGTCACAAAGGGTCGCACATAACTTAGCTACTGAACAAAGATTGGAGGGTGTGGCCAAGCCTGACAAGCGGTTCACAGCTGAACCCAATGGGGAAGGGAAGGGAGGTTCTTAACTGTGTGGTCTACCTCCACGCACCTCCTCCATCGACTCAGAAGCTCTGAGTTGCCTCCTGCAGAAATTCTGAAGCCTTATTTCCCAGGGAATTCTAAAGATTCTGACACCAAGCAGGGGGGAGCTGCGGATTCTGAGCAATCGTAGGTGACCTGGACATTTGAGTGTCCCCCTGCGGGACACTGAGTGCCCCTGGCCTCAGGTGCTGCCCCTCACCCTGCTGTCCCCATGCGTTTCCAGGTGAAGCACAGCTCATCCAGCTTGTGAGAAAGGAGCAGCCAGCCCCTGTCCACTGTTTCTCTCGAGCCTGGGGTCACGGGGGCACTTCCTTTCTCTGTGGGGCCCCCACTTTCCTCTTGGGGTGGCAGTGCCGGGTGAGAGTCCGGCCTTTGCCAGTGCTGGTTCAGGTACATGGACCACTCAGTACAGTTAAAGTTTGGGGTGAGGGCTCCGGTGAGGGGGGTTCCAGCCTGGCAGGCATGGCCCTGGGCGTCTGCTCACGGCAGGGACTGGCATCCTTGGTGGGCCCTGTCTGGTCCCTGGCACAGATGTGTTCACTCTCTCTGAAGGACTTCCTGGGCCTTGGGCAGCGGGGTCCCTCTCAGGACCCCAGGGAGGAGAATGTGACTCGGTCAGCCCCTTGACAGGACCAGGACTGCCCCTTTTTCAAAGGAGCCTTCAGAGTGGGGCTCTGCCTCCACACCCTGGTCCAGGACCAAGTGAGAAAAGAGCCTCTTTCTTTTTTGCTGAAAGGTGTGTGTGTGTAACTCACCAGTCCCAGGATAATTTTAACTCAGAGGCTGGCCCCAAAAATGCCACTGGGTTTCTTTTTTCCCTGGCTGGCTCGGCAGGGAGTGGGGCGATGCAGAAGCCCCCGCCCACCCAGGTGGGCTGGCTGAATGGGGGGCTTGTGCGAGGGCCGGCGGGGCGGGAACTGGCATCTGGCCGGCCCACCACCAGCCCCGCCCGCCGAGCCCAGCTCGAGGCCCCTGCCTCCGCCGCCAGCTCCGCTCAGAGTGCAACTGCAGCCATGGCCGGAGCCCCCACCCTGGCCCTGCTGCTGTTGGGGCAGCTGCTGGCTGCCACCGTAATCTTGACTGAGGCACAGGTGAGCATGGGACCCCGGGCGCATGGGGCTTGCCTTTGAATGCAGCTAGGGTGGGGGTCCATGGCTCTGTGGTCACCTGTTGAGCAGCGCAGCCAGGGAATAAGCTCCCCACTTGCCCCCTGTAGCCAGTCTCCCTGAATCAGCGAGGGAGCCAGGAATTCCGGGGCACTTGGAGATGGCGGGCACAGTCTTGTCACTGCAAAGTTTCCGCACCACCTGGGCACAGGCTCGCCCTTGCCCGGGTGAGCCCCCATAGACACGGGGACACCCTGGGATTGAGTTCAGGGACTGCTCCGTCCTCAACCCAGCGGGTGTGGTGCCAGAGCTGCATCTCCACCAGAGACACACAATGTGGCCTTTGTTCCTCGTGGGCCTCGGACGTGGCCCCTCTTGGCCCAGCAAGGTGGCAGGGGACACTGCAACAGCCCGGGGGTCTGAAGGAGAATGGGGGAAGGGGCGGTGCGGACCCCTGCACAGGTCCGAGCTCTTCTCCGGACTGGGAGGAGGGGCTGCTCTGTCAGGCTAACCCCAGGGCCAACCAGGGGGACCCGCAGTGGGACAGCATGGGGTGCTGCCACCTGATGATGTTTCTCCATTTCAGAAAGTGGGACCTCGAGGCCCCCCCGGTCCCCAAGGGCCACCTGGGAAGCCAGGAAAGGATGGCATTGATGTGAGTTTAGGGGGGATGATGGGGAAGCTTCTGTGGGGTTCTCACTCTGGCCCCAAACTCCCTGAGCCCCAGGCCTGATGGAGAGAGAGTCAACCTCCCAGAGCTGGGGTGATGTTGGGGGTAATGAGCACCCCTGTGGGATGTGAAATGGGACAAATGATCCTTGCTCCTGCTTGCAGTGGACCCCTCAGGGGTTGTCTCCCCAGAACAGGTGGGGTTGGCTGTGTAGTGCTCTTTGGGGTGGAAGTGTGGGCCCTGAGGCATGTCTCTGGGTCCCTGGAGGGCCCACACTCCTCTTTTCTGGAGGTGAAGGCCCAGGCATGGGCCTATGCCCCTAGCAGGGTCTCCGTGGCTACTAGAGGTTGGAGCCAGCCTTGAAGGGGCTGGGGGGCTATCATCTTCAAAGTGCCCCAGCCTAAGTGTGGCCCTGGCCGTGTGGAAGCAGATGAGACCCCACAGCCTGCCCCCAGATCCAGGTGGGGTGAGAGCCCTGGACCCAGAGAGACTCAGCCAGGCCATGAAAGTTAGGGCCCTCCAGACCTCTCCTCACCAGTACTGTTCCCCGGTGGAGCCGCCCTTGGCCAGTTCTCAGCTCCTTGAGTCCCAGGGGCCTGCCCGGCTCTTGATGGCCCGAGTCTCCCTCCTTCCACCCCCTCCGAAGGGCCATTGCCTAGTGCAGCCGTGTTGGGCCCTGGACCCAGGCAGCCTCCACTCCTGGTGGGGCTGGGCCCCTTGCACCCCAAGGCTCCGCAGCCGATAGGAGCCAGGCTCCATTGTTCCCTCTAGGGATGTTTCCACGTAATACCTGGCCTGGAAGCTTTGGGTGGTCATCAGAGGGGAGGGGTGCTGGGGTGCCTTCCTCTGTGAGTGTGGGGGCTGCCACCTCTGACTAGGTTTCAGGCAGGTGGAGGGGTGGGCTTCATGATGCCTCCCATCATTTCTGGGATGTTCCTGTGCCCTCAGAGTGGGCTCAAAAGCCCCAATCTGTCCAGCTAACCCCTCTCCCCACCACCTGCCCTCTCCCCACCACCCACTGCTGTGACTGCCCCTGGAAGGGAGGGGCCCACCGGTGTGGACGACAGGATGAGGGGCTCCATCTTGTCTTCTGGAGCCTCCTCTGCCCCAGCTCTGCTCCCTGGGGACGCTTGGTCACATGGGCATGTCCCCTCTGCAGGGAGAAGTTGGTCCTCCTGGTCTGCCTGGGCCCGCGGTGAGTGTCCTGGCTGCGGTGTGGGCTGTGTGTGTAGGGAGGGGGTGGGGATGTCCACCTTCTAGTCTGGAGGGGAGGGGAGGGGTGGGCCTATAACAGAGGGGTCATTGACATCCCTTCCCATCATGCTGGGCCCTGGGTCACCAAAGGGGAGGGCTGGGAGAAGGGGCAGAGCAGAAAGCAGTGGGAGGGGAGTAGGTGGGACTTGGTGCCTCTCAGGGCAGGGTCTGGCTTTTGAAGCTTGTTCGGGCCAGGGGAGGGGTCAACACAACCCTGCACGTCCAGCTTGTCAGAGGTCCCACAAGTGACCCTCCTGGAGCTGTTCAGGCCAGGAATTAAGGGCTCTAGGCTCACAGAGGGTATCCCAGCCCTTCACTGGGAAGGTTGAAGGGTCCAGGTGATTATCATACAGATGTAGCCAAAGACAGGTAGGGGGCTGCTGGAGGAGGTGCCAGCGAAGGTAGGCAGCTGGGCCAGGGTCTAGTGGAGAGGCCCTCCTCGGGCCCCACTGGAGGACGTCTCTCTTCTTGGTGAAGGCCACTCTCTGGCTCAGCTTCTGTCATGCCTCTGCCCTTTCCCTCCACAGGGACTGAAAGGGGCCCCAGGGAAGCCAGGGAAACCAGGAGAGGCCGGGCTGCCTGGACTGCCTGGAGTGGATGTGAGTGTGCCTGCTCCTCCCCTCCCTGCCTGCTCCCCTCCTCTCCTCGTGCAAGCCCCCACCCCCTCCCGCCTGGAGGGGCTCCATCCCAGCGCCCAGGAGTCAGGTTTAATTGCTGCTCTCCAGCTGGGCCAGCTCAAATAGGAGAGTCTGGCCCAAGAGAATCTCCAGAGGTCCCCCAGCGGGGTCCCTTGGCCTCCGTCCCAGACCCGTCAGTGTCTGGCCCTGTCCACCAGACGACAGCGCCAGCACACAGGAGGGGCGAAAGTCCTGCCAGCTTCTCTGGGAACAAAGGCCCATTATCCAGGCCCCTCCAAGCCCCTGGCGGCTGCATCAGGGGTCCTCAGGAGCTTAAGGCGGAGCCCCAGGACGGGGGCTTTGTAAGCACTGGAGGGGGTCCAAGAGGGGAACTCTCCTGCTCCCTGGGCTTGTCCACTCCAGCAGGGGCTCCAGCTACTGGCTTCCCACAGGCTGCCCCCACCCCCCCAGCACAGCACACCAGGTGGATGGTGGGTGTGGCCAGTGGGGGGAGGTACTAGTCTAGTCTTTCTGACCTCTCTGGACTGGCTTTAGAGAAGGGCCCATGGCTGGCTCTTTCCCCTGGAGGGGCACATCCTCCCTTTTTTTTTTTTTTTTGGGGCACATCCTTCCTGTGTGACCCCTCTAGCCTCCCTCCTTCCATCTGCTCCCCAGGGTCTGACCGGGCAGGATGGACCTCCTGGACCCAAGGGCGCTCCCGGAGAACGGGTAAGGCAGGCACCGCATCCAGTGGCTTCAGCTTGGAGTTGAGGTCCTGGCCAAGGGCAGTCTAGCTGAGCACCGCCTGTCCACAGGGTGGGGGTTCTGAGGACAGCTGCCATGACTGGACTGGCTGGGCCCTGCCCCTGATGTGGGTTGGAGGGGGCAGGAGGGCAGGTGGACACAGGGTGGCACGTTCCCTGTCCCCACCCCATCTGGTCAGAGCTGCCCCAGCCCTCAGACCGTGTTGAGGGGCTGGCATGGGCGGGGCATGGCTGGCCCTTCTCCTCTCGTGGTGAACCACTGCCCCTCTCTCTGAGGGGCCATGGTCATGGCCCAGCCTGTCCCCTGAGTCTGACCAGTGTCCACCAAAGCCTCTTTCTGGTTGATTAACTTCTCTCGTGGTGCTGACAGCAAAGCTGAACCCAACACTCCCTCTCCTTCCCCGCTTTAAGAAATGACCGTTTCCCAGCCCTGGAGTGCAGAGGACAGGGGGCTGGGTGTGGGGGAACCCAGGACACAGCACTGCCTTTGGGAACTGGGCTACGGAGCTTTCTTAGTAGAAACAAGGAAGAGAGAGGCTGCCTGCAGGAGGGCAGGTGCTTGGGTGATGCCAAGGAGGGTTTGGGAGATGGAGGAGGGTGGGAGAAAGTGGGCTAGCTCCAGGCTTTTCTGCTGGGAGCCTGGGACCCAGGAGGGGAGGGCCTCCAGTACAAGAACCTTGAAGTTGGGATGCAGGCAGGAGGAGGTCCAGGAGGGTGCTGACAGGCAGGTGGCTGCTGGAGCTTTGGGACTCTCTACTGTGGGCCAAGGTTGGAGGGCTTCCTGGAGGAACCGGCCATGGAGTTCCTCTGTGTGGCGTGGGTCACACCTGGTGGTCCATCCTGCCTGCAGCAGTGCTCCCAGGAAGGTGGGACCGGTTCTAGCTTTTCCTCTGCAGGATTGTTGGTAAAGGGCTGGACCCAGACCCCTGAGACATCAGAGGTCCCCCCACCGCCTGCTGTTAGTCTTCTGTGAAATAGGAACCCCTCCTCAGGGGAGATGGACTTGGGAGGGAGGGGAATGGGTTTGCATACACTGGCATAGTGCCTCTGCCAGCCCCTCTGACACCTCATTTCCTCCTGCAGGGAAGTCTGGGACCTCCAGGGCCACCTGGGCTGGGGGTGAGTACTGGCGTCTCCTCCTGGTGGGAGTTTGAGGGCCCCAAAGCTCCCCAAATGCAGCCCCTCTGCAGCTTCTTCTGGGGTCCTGAGTGCCATCCGGGCTGTATCCTCTCATCCCCAGTGACTGCCCTACCAGCTCAGGGTGATGGGATGGGTGGTGGGCAACCCCCTCCCGTCCCCAGCAAGCCCTGACCCCATTCTTGACATTGCAGGGCAAAGGCCTCCCTGGACCTCCTGTGAGTACTTACAACTCTCGTGCCCACCCCCCCCACCAAAGCATGCCCACCACACTCAGAGCCAACATGGTTACCAGGTCCCAAGCCAGGGTGAGGGTGGGGCTTGGTGGGGGTAGACAGAGTCCCTGTACCTAAACAGAGCTGGCCAGCCCTGTGAAGGGGATACAGGACAGAGTCTGAACTGCTCTGGGTCCTCAGAGCTCCTTGGGTGCAGACCCCGCTCTCTCACTTCTTACCTTCCCAGGGAGAGGCAGGGGTGAGCGGCCTCCCAGGTGGAATTGGCCTCCGGGGCCCCCCGGTGAGTGGCTGCCAGGACTCCCCAAAGGCAACTATGGGGGAGGGGCTTTCCCTCCCTTTTCCCTCCCTCCTTCACCTTCTCCCTGCACCCCTCCTCTCCCTCTCCTCTTGCTTGTGGTCCTCAGTGGCTGAAGTCCAAGGACAGAGTGGATCTCGGGATGCAGAAGGTGGGGGAGGGGCAAGCAGGTGGGGGGCACCATAAGTGCATTGTCCTGGGCAGGGGGTGGGATGGGGAGGTCGGGGTCGGGGGGCTCGTCTCCGGAGGAGGCTGGTTGCCTCACCCCTGGTGGGGGCTGCTCCTGCTCTTTCTAAGTCATAACCCCTCCCACAGGGACCCTCAGGACTCCCAGGCCTCCCTGGCCCCCCAGGACCTCCTGGCCCCCCTGTGAGTACTGGACAGAGGCTCTCAAGCTCTCGGGCGAGTCTCAGGCATGGGTGACTGCTTGGTGGGTGGGACTCCCTTGTCCCCAGGGTGCCCATCCTCAGGCCCCCCAGGCTGTCAGCCCCAGGACCCATGTCTGCATGGAGAGTCCTGGCCACACCCCAGACAGGGGCTAGGGCCAGGCTGGAGCAGTGCATCAGCTGACCCCAGCTAGTGGGGCTCAGGCCTGGGGACCGCCCCATCCCAAGGGCAGACGGTTTTTGTCATTGTCACGCACTCTGCAGAGGGGCCAGCTGGCACTGGCCACTGGGGGATGAAGGGCCCGAGCGCCTTGGTGGTCTCGCGTGGTGGGTTGTAGGGAGAGAGCATGGACGGCTGTGTCGAAGCTGGCATCTCTGTCTTCCAGGGTCACCCAGGGGTGCTTCCCGAAGGTGCTACTGATCTTCAGGTGGGCATGTGCGGCCTTTTCAAAGCCTTTTGTGGGGGTGCCTGTCTTGGTGGGAGGGGGCCCCATCTGGAGAGCACAGGAAGGCAGGGATGGGGGCTCCCTAGGAATGGGCTCAGTGCAGGCAGCACCAGTTCTGGGTGTAGCATCCCCCCCCACACTGCCCTCTCCCCACCCCCACAGCCTAGCCTTGCACCATCGCATCTCCCTGGCATGCACGGTAGCGCAAATGGAAGTTAATTTAAGCAAAATCACATGTTGACCAATTCTGCTCCTCCTTGGCACAGCCAGGCTTTGCGTGTGAAGGCCAGGTTTTAGCCACGCAGGGCAAGCTTGACCGCCTTGATGGGGCAGACAGAAACTTTCAGGCTACAGTCTAATAGTTGAGCTTTGTCTCTCATGTAAGAACAATGACTCTGGAGGCCTGGGGTTCGTGGGCCAACACCCAGCCTCCTGGAAGAAGCCATTGTAAGTTATTAAACAGAGGGCCTGGCCTGGCCCAGCTAGCCCACTGGTGCCCCTGCCGGCCCTTCTCGCCTCCACCTGTGTCCTGAGGGCTTGATGTTGGTGTCCCTGGGGAGGCTTCAGGGGGTCTTCTGGAAAGAGGAGAACGGCTGGGCCCCTGATGCTAGGGGATCAACTGGGGGGTGATGTCACTGGCTCTACCAGATGAGCTGTGGAATGATCCGGAAGCCCCCACACCAGCCCTGGGCTCGCCGAGACCCTGGGGATGCCCAAGGGTCACACACGCCTCCCTCTGGCACCTCCATGCACCACGGGGACCCCGAGCAGGGCTGGCTGCCGAGCTGTGTGATGAAGGCTCCTTTGTGAAGCCAGCAGCCACTGTGCTGAATAGCTACTTTGAACCTGTGCTGGGCCGAGACATCAGAGCTGGGTGTGTGGAGGCGGCCTCGAGGGGCTGGTGGCTGCGGCCTGGCTCTGCAGTGCCTCACTACACCCCACGGCGGTCCTGAGTGAGGCCCTGTCTCAGCCCCTAGGAGGTCCCCTAGGGGCCGAGGTCCCCTTCACCTGTGCCAAATGGCCCATCTCAGGGCCTCCATGTTCTGACCTCAGTTCCCACTCCTATTCTCTTTGACCGGGAGGGGTCTGACCACTCTGTTTCCCAACAGTGCCCGGCCATCTGCCCGCCAGGCCCCCCAGGGCCCCCAGGAATGCCAGGGTTCAAGGTGAGCAGCCACTGAGGGTTGACACAGACCCCAGCCCACCCCTACACTCCCTAGGAGGTGGCCAGGCCCCCACATGGGCAGAGGTCAGGGGGTGGTGGGGTCACAGGGCTATTGCAGGAAGCAGTGGGGGCTGGGGTCCCACCCTGCTGGGGGTCCTTGCTGTGTCCCTGTCCCCTCAACACTGGTGACCCGCCGGGATAGGGGCATCGAGAGACAGCGTGGGGAAAGCTGGTCTCAGACCCCCATCCCAGTCCTGGCCCAGCACTGCTCCTCCCACCAAGGCCTTGGTTTCCCCAGCTGGCTGATGGGCTGGGCAGGCCTAATTGTTTAGGACTGCTTGGGGGTGGGGCCATGACTGTCTGCTCACTGCTCTTTCAGGGACCCACCGGCTACAAAGGGGAGCCCGGAGAAGTTGGCAAGGATGGCGAAAAGGTAGAGGCCGGCCATGGGGTGGAACCCGGCAAGGGGGTGGGGAGGAACGGGCGCTGGGGTGGGGTTGGGGTGAGGGGTTGGGATGAGTGAGAGGTGCTGGCTGCTTCCCAGGCAGGCAGGTGGGGGCACCCTGACTGAGCGGCTTCTGTGAACCCCCCATCCCCCCATTCTGGGCCTGCCTGCCAGAGCCTGGTGGTTTGGGGCAGGGTCTCTGCACAGACCCCCACCACCTGGCCTCACACAGAGGTTCCCTGAGCCTGGGCAGACCCGCTGCCCTCCCTCCCTCATGGCCACTTCCCTGGAGGACATGTGTCTGTCCTTACCCGCAGACTAGGGCCCCTCTAGCATGGTTGGAGTGGCCAGACTGCCACGTGAGCGGCTGACCCCCACCACAAGGTGTCCGGGGAGGGCTGGGGTCCTTGCTGGGAGGAAGGACAGGGTGAGACCTCTCTGGAAAACGGCCAGTGCCCCCTCGGCCTTGGAGGTACAGCTGTGAGGTCAGGGCAGCGCCCCCCACTGCTAGGGCTTGGGCAGTAGGTAGGGAGAGAGGGCAAGGAGGAGAGCTGGGGCTGGCCCCACCCACCACCACTTTCTGTGCCTCTCTTGCAGGGTGACCCCGGCCCCCCTGGACCCCCTGGTATCCCGGGCACCGTGGGGTTGCAGGTGAGCAGGGAGAGGGGTTGGACAGGTGAGGATGTGGGGTGGACAGCTCAGGGCTGTGAGGAGTGGTCCACCAACTCCCAGGACGGGACTGGGTGGGGGTCCTGAGACCAGGGTCTCCATGGCTCCTGGGGGTGTGCACTCCTGGGGGACTGCTGGCCCGGGCCCTACAGCTCCAGCTCTCTCCCTTCAGGGTCCACGGGGCCTACGAGGACTTCCAGGGCCACTTGGACCCCCCGGGGACCGGGTAAGTCTACAAGCCACCCCCCCCCGCCTACCTGGCCCTTGAGGGGCTATGGGCCAGCCTGAGGTGAAGAGGCATTGGGGGCCACCTCCCGAGGTCAGGTGGGCCCTGTGAGTGTGGGTCCTCACCCATGGCCATGGCAGGGCTGTCTCTAGAGTCCACTCACTGGATTGTTCCCCAAACCGGAGCCTGTGAAGGTTTTTGTGGGTCCAGGGGGTGGGAGGGGCAGATGGGGGGCATTGGGGAGGGGGCTTGGCAAATGTGGGGAAGGGAAGAGGCCTGGGGACCCTAGCGGGGTGCTGATGGGGCCGTTGCTGGGGGCTCCTGGGAGGGCCTCTCCAGATGGACCTGGGTGCTTTGGGGACGCCCCCAGGCTTCTGATGAGACGCTCAGGGTCTTTCTCCTCCACAGGGTCCCATTGGGTTCCGAGGGCCCCCCGGGATCCCAGGAGCCCCTGGGAAAGCGGTATGTGTGTGTCTGCGGGTGGGTGGGGTGGCCCCTGCAGGCCCAGCTCTGTTCTCTCCTCTCTTCTTCACCCAGTCGCCTTCCCCAGACCCACTGGGCTGCCCCAGCCCTTCCCGGGGCTTCACTGTCCCGTGGGCTCACATGGGGGATACATGTGTCACACCTAGGCAGGTACCCATGTGCATGCCTGAGGGGAAGGACTGGGCACGCCTGGCACGGGGTCGAGTTTCCCGAGGAGTCAGCCTGGCCCTCATGGGAGATCTGCGCCCTGTTTCCAGGCATGAAGTGGGTGGAGGTGTGGTCGGGGTCCCTCTGGCCTCTACGACCCTCAGCAAGGTCACCCGCCCCCTACCTTGTTAACTCTTTCCGTGTTCCCCCTTGTCACTGCAGGGCGACAGAGGAGAGAGGGGCCCAGAGGGGTTCCGTGGCCCCAAGGGCGACATTGTAAGTGAGAGAACCTGGGTTCTCTGGGTCCTTCCTGGGCAGAACCTGGTCCATGAGGGTGGGGGAGTCACACAGACAGCAAGTCCAGGGAGGCCTGGGGTGGCTGCCCTCTCCTGGAGGTAGGGGGAGCCCCTGGGTAGTGCCAGGCCCGGCCTGAGGAGAAAAGCCTTCCCCCCAGCCCAGGTAGCTTCCCCAGGAGCCCCCGGCCTTGTTTCCCCTGTGGCTCCTTGAAGCTACTGTCACCTAACAAGCTCCTCTTGGGAGTGGCCAGGCAGGGGCCAGAGGACCACTGACGTCCATCAAGAGGCCCTGGGCTGTGAGGCCTGACCTTGTGCCAGGACTGCCCAGCTGAGAGATGGAGCAACAGAAAACATGACTCTTGGGTTAAGTGACACTGAGATAATCACACATCTGCCAAAATGAACTGAAGTGACCATCTCCAAACCCATCTCATCTTCCCCTGGCTTGAGAGCATCCCCAAGACCCTAAGATAGCTCCTGCTTGATGGGCCTTTTCCCCTAAGGGTTGGGTCTGGCCCCCACAGCTGTCCCCCAGCCAATCCTGAGTCTAGGAAGTGGTGGGCAAGCCTCCTGCCCCCCTCCCAAGACCCAGTGACACATCTGGGAGAGCAGTCCCCGAGGCCTGACTGTGGTCCCTCCGTGTCTCCTAGGGCAGGCCTGGTCCTAAAGGCATCCCCGGCATGTCTGGGCCCGGTGGAGAGCCGGTGAGTGTCCGCGGCTGCCAGCGCATGGGGGGGCAGGGTGGGTGACCTGTGCAGCTCTCCTAACCCTGTGCCCACATTCAGCCCGGACCCACACTTCTTCCTGGCCCCCTGGCTCCTCCCCCACCCCAGCCTGAGAGGACAGGGCGGCACAACCGGTCGTGGGAGGCAGAGCTAAAGGAGGGGAGGGGAGGGAGAGACCCTGGCTGCCGTCCTGCCGCCCTCCCAGCACGTGGTTATGTCTGTGGTTCCAAAATTGGTCTAGCCTGTGGGACTAGGCTCGATCCTGGCCTAGGCTCGATCGAAGGCCAGATCCTGGCTCCTAGGCCTCAGTCTCCTGGTCTGTAAAGTGGGCACAGCAGACTCCCTGGAGTGCTGTGAAGAGTTTGGGTGCATCCTCCCTGCCCTCACCTGCACGATTGGAGGACAGCACAGGTCACCACCTGCCTGAGCCCAGGAGGGTAGACCCACGGCAGGGCAGTGGGGAAGGGCAGGGCCTGGAGGGGGCCCACCGCTCACCCGGCCTCACACTGTCCCATCCCCAGGGCATGCCAGGCAAGGACGGCCGGGACGGTGTGCCAGGACTTGATGGCGAGAAGGTTGGTCCTACCTGGGGGTCTGCAGGGAGGAGGAGGGTGTGTGGGGCATTCAGCCTGCAGGACCCCAGCACGTGTCCCACAAACCTCACAGGGAGAAGCTGGTCGCCACGGTGCCCCGGGAGAGAAGGGGCCCAACGGGCTACCGGTGAGTGCATGCAGCTACCGGGCGGCCATCTACCCCGAGCAGGGGTGTGTGTGGGGTCTCTGCATCAAGGCCAGGGAGGCTGCGGGAGCCCCTCACTCTCAGGGTGCTCTGTCTCTGACCTTATGTGCTGACCTCTGACCTACAGGGTCTCCCCGGACGAGCAGGGTCCAAGGGTGAGAAAGGAGAACTGGTACGTGGTTGCTTTCTCCAGGAGAGGGAGAGGGGAAGATGCAGCCGCAGTCTGGGTCCTGGGGGCAGAGGGGGCCCTCCCCTGCAGGCAGGCACTCAGGGTTCACCCCTCCCCCGCAGGGCAGACCTGGAGAGCTGGGTGAGGCCGGCCCCTCGGGAGAGCCTGGTGTCCCTGTGAGTATCTGCAGCTCTTGCCCCCTACTCGTGTGTGTGTGTGTGGAGCCTGCTGACACCCTCTGTCCCTTCTCGAGTGTAGGGAGATGTTGGCATGCCCGGCGAGCGTGGAGAGGCTGGACACAGGGGCTCAGCGGTGAGTTGGGGAAATGAAGTCTCGGGGGGCAATGGGCTCAGGGCCTGTTTCTCTGTGGGCTGGGGTGACATCTTGGAGGTATGAAAGGGCTGAGTCTGTGAAAGTTGGGACATGGTGGTGGCTGGGCCCCAGCTGTCCTGTCCTTGAGACTCTGGCTGAGGGTGCAGAGGCCCAGCACCCAGCACCAGGCCGAGGGAGCAGCCCCACCTCAGGCCCCTCCACGGACCCAGCAATGATGCCACCAGCCTTGGTGCCCAGGGCAACAGGGGAATTGGTGCCTGGTGCCACGTCCGGCTGATGCACGGGGTCCCAGGGCCTGACCTCTGCTACCTCAGCTGCCCCCAGGATGCCCCCTCCCCAGCAACTGGGCCAGATGGCTTGGGGTCAGTCCTTGTGCCTGCCTGCCCGCCCAGCCCCCAAGGGGAGGCGGAGCTGGACTAACGCTCCCCCTCTGTCTTTCAGGGGGCGCTGGGCCCGCAAGGCCCCCCCGGGGCCCCTGGCGTCCGTGGCTTCCAGGTGGGTGAGATTTGGGGCCGGGGAGCCCAGGTGGGCCAGTCGGGCTTGGGGAGAGTCAACACTGGGCTCCTTTGTGGGGCTGATGAGCTGGGCCCTTGTCTATAGGGCCGGAAGGGCAGCATAGGAGACCCCGGCCTGCCGGGCCCCCAAGGCCTCCGAGGTGGCATGGGCGACCGGGTAAGTGCTGTCCCTGCAGGAATCCCTGCACCCCCACACCCCTCATCCCACCTCCCACAGTTCCACAACACACTCAAAGGCAGTGTTGGTGCCCAGTAGTTAGCACTGGGGGGTCCCCATTGTCCCTGAGACTTGGGGGCTGGGGCCATCAGGGAGGAGGCTAGGGGCAAGCTCCCAGCACGCTCAGGGGCCAAGATGCCAAGTGTATGGGAGGAGCCCATGTGTGCCGAGCTGGTCCTGGCACCCCAGTGGGGGAAGGGCACTGGCCCCCTCCCCCACCCCGCTGTGATCCTCTAACGCTCATCACCCCTTTTGACCAGGGCCCGGGAGGAGCTGCCGGCCCCAAGGGCGACCAGGTGAGACATCAGTGGTCAGGTCAGCTGGGGGGCTGCCACTGTCTTCAGGGCTGGGGGCACCTCCTTCTCTCCCTCCCTCCCTCCTTCCAGCTTTGTCGCTGCCCCCACTCCTGGCCCCCAGGCTGACAACTCAGAGCACCCATGCAGACCGGGGTCAGTTGGCTCCTGGGTACAACAGAGGCTGCCTGTGGCCGGGGGTGATTCTCAGGGACCCTCAGAGTAGGCATGCTCCCCACTGGCTGTCTGGGTCCCAGGAGCAGCACCTTCTCTCTGGAGGGCCCAGGGTGGGAGAGGGGCCCACAGCTCTGCTGCTGACCCCCCAACCCCCTGGAGCACCAAGAGCACCTAAAATGGTCCAAACCCACCTGAGGCTCTGCTCGCTGTCTGCCTGGCACCCAGGCCTGAGTCTTGGGCACGGCTCCCGCCAAGAATGGGTGTCGGCAGCTCGGCACTGTGTCATTTCAGGGCATCGCAGGTGCTGACGGCCTTCCTGGGGATAAAGGAGAACTGGTGAGTGTGACAGGCGGCCTCTTGCCATGGTTGTGGTGCGGGGAGGGCAGCATCTGCAGGTCTGTGGGGTGGGGGTGGGGCCAAGTCGAGGCTGAGGCAGAGGGTGGGACCTGTGCTGTCCCCTGTGGTGGGTCTTCTATCCCTCACCCCCTCTCCACACTCCCTCTGTGACTTTTCAGTATGAACTAGCCAGAGCTGAGGCTGAGCTACGGAAAACGCTGCTTCCACCGAGCTGATAGAACAAAAGGCTGATAGAACTGACAGTCACACTTCGGGAGGTGACTGAAAGGGAACAGTCAGGGTGTCTGGGAACAGAGACCATCGTGGCCGCATGTGGCTAGGGTCTCTGGCTCCGTGACCAAGCCTTTCTTTAAGTCTGGAAACGGCTCAGTCCAGGACCCTCGTCTCCAGCAGAATCTCGTAGCCCAGAGCCAACCTTTCCGGCTGGGGTGCT
This sequence comes from Bos mutus, assembly GCF_027580195.1. Taxonomy (NCBI): domain Eukaryota; kingdom Metazoa; phylum Chordata; class Mammalia; order Artiodactyla; family Bovidae; genus Bos; species Bos mutus. The sequence continues at coordinate 39,036,787 of NC_091629.1, read as the reverse complement.
CGGCACCAGCTGTGGCTGGAGCGGAGGTGGTGTCGGGCTCTCACCGGAGAGCGGCCCGGGTGGAGGAGGGGTCCGGGGCCATCTGGCCGCCGGCTGCTGCCCACTCCCTGTCCACAGCCTGCCAGGCAGATTCCTGGGTTCACAACTGGAGAAGGGGGGGCCTCAGCCACAGAGAGTTTCAGCTCTACCTTGTAAAACAAGAGTGAGAACAAAGCAAACATGGGTGAGAAGTGCACCACTGCTAATGACACTGCTTAGGGAAAATAAGGTGGCTCCCTGATGACTCAGATGGCAAAGCGTCTGGCTGCAGTGCAGGAGACCCGGCTTCGATCCCTGGGTCGGGAAGATCCCCCAGAGAATGAAATGGCAACCCACTCCAGTATTCTTGCCTGGAAAATCCCATAGATGGAGGAGCCTCGTAGGTTACAGTTCCTGGGGTTGCAAAGAGTTGGACATGACTGAGCAACTTCAGGGAAAATAAGTTTAAAAACATCAGTAGCTACAATACAATCTCAGCAATATAAAAATATAAAAAGAATATACAATATTTATGAACATATAAGAAACATACCTAGAGTAAGAAGGAGTAACCCCTGTGGATGCTGTCATGTAATCAGACAGCAGCTTCATGGGCGACTCGCTTTCTCTTCATCCCCATCTAATAACAGGCAAAGCTGGCTCCTGGGGAACTAGTTCCCACAGCCAACAACACGTGAGTAACTGAAGTGCACAACTTCCCTTCTGCTCTTTTCCAGGGTCCCAGCGGCCCTGTTGGCCCCAAAGGAGAGGTGAGTGCCTGGCAGACACTGGCTCCCCGGCCCCCTTGGGGCCCCAGGCTGGCTCTGGGGCACTGATGGCCGTGTGGGTCAGAAGTGGGGAAACTGCCAGCTCCGAGGGAGAAGCCCCTGCAGGTGGCTCGGCCATGACCCCCTCCCTGCTTCTGTTTCCCTCCAGTCTGGCAGTCGCGGGGAGCTGGGCCCTAAGGGCATCCAGGGCCCCAATGGCACCAGCGGCGTAGATGGCGTCCCTGGCCCCCCTGGCCCCGTGGGCCTCCAGGGCGTGCGAGGCGTGCCTGGCATCACTGGAAAACCTGGGGTCCCGGTACGTGTCCCCTGGGAGCCAGTGCTCCTGCATGTTGGGCTCTTCCTGGATCTGGATCAAGTCCTTTCCAGACAATCAGGGTTCCTAGTGTTCGTGGGGGTGCCCCAAAGAGAAGTCAGTGGGCCCAATATGATGATGGATTTGGGGGTGAATTTCAGGGGAAAGAAGCCAGCGAGCAACACATCAGGGAGCTGTGCGGGGGGCTGGTCAGTGGTGAGTGTCCTCCCTCCCACCCCACCCTGCCTGGTCCACAGTGCCTGCAGCCTCACCCACCCCCAGCAGGGTCCCATCCTCATCCCCACCCCCCCTCCCCCCACCCCCAGCCTCCCCCTCCCCTACCCCCAGCCTCCCCCTCCCCCCACTGCCACCCCCCACCCCCAGCCTCACCTCCACCCCACCCTCATCCCCACCCTCCATCACCTTCCAGCCAAGCCCACTGCTGGCATCCCTGGGGTCTGCACTGGGTGGGCTCCTTCCCCTCAGCATTTCTTAGGCCTGTGATTTGCTCCTCAGCATTTCTCAGGGACAGCATACTGACACCATTTCTCACAGACCCAAAGCAGTCACAGCCCTTCGCAGTCAATGAACAAGCTGTCTTTGAAGAGCGGTATGCTCACACTTCACGTAACACACTTCTGATGAATACACGCCTGATCTTTGTTTTCCAAAAGAGCAAATCGCGCAACTGGCCGCGCACCTGAGGAAGCCCCTAGCACCAGGCTCCATCGGGCGACCGGGTCCTGCTGGCCCCCCGGGCCCCCCGGGCCCCCCAGGCTCCATTGGTCACCCCGGGGCTCGAGGGCCCCCTGGATACCGAGGTCCCACAGGAGAGCTTGGAGACCCTGGACCCAGAGGTGAGTGCAGCCCACTCCACCATGCAGCCACACGCTGGAGCCCCCCACCAGTATCTCCATGCAGTCTCCACGTTGAGATGCTCCCTTATGGGGACAGGGTGGGGAAGAGGCCCAGAGGGGAAACTGACACGAGGCCTCAGGGGCCCCATCCTTCCCCTCCCCTCTCCTCTCATCCCACCCTTCCCCTCCCCACGGGCTCCTCTAGAAAAGCCCCAGAGGTTAAGCCATTGCTAGAAATGCCTGGGGTACAGCCCTTCATGCTCTGGGGCCCAGCTCCTTATTAAACCCAAGGGTATGACAACATTTTCCAAAATGTGATGTTCTTCTCAAGTTTCATTAGAACAACATTTGGGGGAGGACAGGCTGAGAAGAATGAGAGGAATGAACCAACAGGAGCCCCATTTATATGTAAGAACAGTTCCTGTAATGAAAACTGGCATGTGTGAACATTTCTGTGGCAAAAGGCAAAAGTTAATGAGATATTGAGAAATGCATCTTAAGAACTAGGAGAGGTAACTTAGAAAGAGGCGGAAACCTTGACCCCCTGCCGTGGTGCCGTCGTCGAGGGAAGCTCAGTGCCCACACAGTAACACGGCTGTGGGAACTTCTGGCCATTAACCTCTTCTAAAAAAGGCCTTGAATACTTGGTTCATTATACATCATCTGCTACCACAGTCTGACTGTCTCAGGTCAGCTAGCTTCCCAGCCCAAATTCAGGATTTAGAGCTCTCATTGCTGCTAGTTCGTTTCAAACTTATTAACCAAATAATTTTCTATTTCTGAAAAACCGTTTAAGAAAAATGAAACTTACTTCTGTGAGTTCCTTTGTTCATCTCTGAGGTTCAGTGTAAATACTTCAGTAGATGAAATCGCTTCTGTAATTAGTGGTGTCGTTTCGTTACTGTAAAGACACTGAGAGTATTTTCAGCGCTAGAGGGCAAACGCCGGCGGACGCCCTTCTCTTCCCGGCAGGCTGAAGGCCACTGTCAGACAGCTTCCTGCTGTCTTGGAGACTTTACTGTCTGCAGCGGGGGATGGTTCCCCCCAAAGACAGACCAACAAGGTTTTATCCAAATAGGGATCTGAGTGCCTTTAAGACTGTTGAAAATAAAATTCAAAAACAGCATTCATCACCTTTATGGATTCTCAGAAAAACAGCATGACAGGACTCAGTGGAGGCAGCCATTCAGCTGCAGGGTCACTGTGCTCCCTGGGGTGCCTGCCTCGGGCTGGGGACACCTGAGGGTTATTGTTTGAGTTAAAAGAGAACATATTCTATAGGTCCTCAGGCAGATGCCACTGTCACTGCTGGGCATCCATCTCCCCAGGACAAAACGAGTCAGGGAGCCGTAGAGGCCGGGGAAGCCCAGGACCCGTGGGAGGCCCTGACTGCCTGGCCCTGGGGCTCCTAGTCCTCTGCAGAAGGTGTGCTACCTTCTGTGATGGGAAAAACAACAAACACCAATTGACAGGAAACTGGTGTCACTGCTTTTAGCGTCAGGCAGGACAGATGCCCCCAGCCCAGCTGTCTGCCTCAAGCAGCATCACTATGTGGACAAGAGGCTGTTTCCCCAGAACATCCCCAGGTCTTGCAGCCAGCATCACACAAGGCACGGGCAGCCCGCGGGCGCTCGCAGAGGGCCTTAGCGCACCTTCCAGACACCAGGGCCACAGAGACCAAAAGCAGCCACGAGTGAGGGAGCAGAGAACAGAGTTCAGGGGGTGTTTGAAAACACCCTAAATAACTGTCAAAACTCATGGTGAACATAGGAATACACGGTAAACGCTCAGATTGAACAAGCTCAAAGTCCGAGAGTGATGTTCTGATACTGGGAGTCACACAAGTGGGTGACGTTGAGCCCGACACTTTGCTGCGTGTCCTTTCTAAATGTGTTTTGATTCAGTAAAAAGCTTAGAAAGCAGGCACCCTGCTTGTAAGCAGGCGGATCACCACTCACCACAGCCAGTCTGTCTTTGAACTTGAATCAGAGCTTCTAAGCATGTGATTATGTCACTTGCTCTTAACAGGAAACCAGGGTGACAGAGGAGACAAAGGCTCAGCTGGCGAGGGCCTGGATGGGCCCGACGGAGACCAAGGGCTGCAAGGTACGAGACCACTGTCATTAACGTCCCACGGGCACATCTGGGGGGCGAGCACACTTCATCGCCTTCTAACAGAACAACTTCTCTCTCTTGGCAAAGCATTCTTAGAGGCGGGGTCAGGAGCTGTTTCAGTAACCACTTTTATATGGAAAAGCTGAATCAATGAATTTATCACCCTGTGTTGAAGTAGATTCAGTTAGATTCTATTCAAGTAAAGCCGTCAGGTATTTCACTTCAGTTCAAACAGAATTTTCTCTTAATTGACCCACGTGTACCCTGGGTGTTGGCAGTTTTCACGTCAAATATAAATGCTCTGCTAAGAGGGAAGAGGGCAGCTCCAGCCGTGTTCCCTTCTGTGCCTTCTGGTTGGGGGATACATGCTGGGACCACCTCAACACACACCCATCAGCACCGCCCGGCTCCTGCTTTCTCCTCTGCTGACCTCCTCTTCCACCTGCTGTCCACCTGCTCAGGTGCCCCCACACATGCCACCCCCGTGGCTACCACCCTCATCAACAGCACCCCCATCCCTCACCCAAGACTCATTCCTCACACGGCACCGACTGACTCACTCCACGCTACCTTGCTAAGGACAGAACCCCGACTCCTGCACCCTGGGCCCATCCTCCCCACGCAAGGCCTCTGCCCTCACTGTTCTCCAGCCTGAGTGCGCCTCCCCTGGGCCCCTCCCAGAGTTAAGAAACGAGCTAGAGAAACACAAGAGTTGGGTTGGCTTAATGGACACTCCACTGATGTCCCCTTTCTGTGTCTCCACTCACCTTCCTGGGGGCTCTCAAGGACCGCAAGGCGTGCCCGGCATCAGCAAAGACGGCCGAGATGGGGCTCATGGAGAGCCTGGGTTCCCCGGCGATCCTGGCCTTCCTGGTGCCGTTGGCGCTCAGGGGCCTCCTGGCATCTGCGACACCTCTGCCTGCCAAGGAGCTGTGATGGCAGCTGTCGGGGAGAAGTCAGGTCCCCGAAGCTCCTAAAACACAACTTCGGGAAGAGTGAGAAAGCGGTGCCAGCAGTGGGCTCTGGAAGGATCGTGGGGACCAGTGGCATCCTGGTATTGATGGGGGACGCCGCCCAGCAAGCCATCCAGCAAGGCTGCCCCTCCTCGTCCTCAGCAGCGACGACTGGACACTTGGTCCCCAAGAGCATGCTTCATCGAGCTGCTGTCAGAAGTGTTCCGTCTCTACATGAATTTACAATGGTCCCTTCAGCTGTAACGTCATACCTCAGACACAGACCAACATTTTCAGAGGGACTGAGGGTGTACACACAGAAGGTTCCGTACAATTCCGAGAAAGAACAGTCAGCAACTTGTTTACATGGCATTTGTGTAAAGACTAAGATAACACTTCAATAAAATGACACATGAAATCTTCAGATTAATGACTGGCCACAGTATTACAAAAAAAATAAATAAAGAATTTAACGTATGGTATCCCTTCCATACAAAGGTCTCGTCTGATTTACCTGCTTCTTTTGTGCACAAACTTTTAACTATCTCTGTTGACAGTATTTATTGAAAGTGACTGTATTGCACTAAAGCCTATTGGGATTATCTGTTGTAACAAATAAAGCCACTCATTTGAAAAACTCAGTTCCAAACATTACAGTTTATTACACAGAACGTAATGACTCTATGAAAATGAGGGCACTGAAGCAATACTACTGTGACAATATTTCATTTATGGACAAAAGTACCTTTAAAGGAGGTCTCTGGAAAATTTCCAGCAAAAAGGTTTGAAAGAGGACTGCATTTTGCAATAAAGTTCGGTCCAGCTGGAAATCATTACAAGGGGAAGTGATAAACAAAAGAAATAAAATTCCCAAACTACTTACAGTTAAGAAAAATTTAACTCATTCTAGTTGCTAACGGGGCATATCTAAAATGTAAATAAAATAAGTAAAAAGCAATGTACCTTTTAAGACTAAAGAAATTACAAAGGATGTTAATTTTTTTGAGTTATCATGTTAAGAAAACATGATGGAATCAGACTGATAATTGAAAAATTACTTACTAATCGTCAAGATGTCTTCATCCCCAAAAGGTCTAAGAGGACATAAATGGGTAAGTATTTTGTTCTAGATAAATATTTCTACAAAATGGGCTTTCAAAGTCCACATTAGAGTCCCATGAGCTGAGACACGTCCCTCTCAAGTTAGACTGTCAGAGCGGAAGTCCAGGGTTGAGGTGATGTTTGCGTGTCACAAAGGCGTGGCTGTCTACTGCCCAGGAACCAGTGTTCACGTCCATCACTTGATCTCCACAGCTGGGCTGCTCTGTAGACTCTCCTGCGCAGGACATGTCACCAGGGAGTCTGGTCTGGTCAACTTTAGCCTTCTGCCAGTTTTACCGCAAAATACACTCTCAAATTCCTAAAATCGAGACAAGACCATCAATGTACTGTATGCACAAACATGAAAACTGCTATTTTCAAAAACACAAAAGGTTGACATTAAGAGCTAAACTACATCAAAACATATAGTTAAGGTGTCACAAATATATGTCACATCTTGTAAGGGGATAAAGATGGGGATTCAAACACTTTCCTTGGTTACCTTTACATGTATTTTTATTTCATTTTCCAAAAGATTCTCAAAATGCCAGACCATATTGTAAACCCTTCTGATGTTCAAAAAAACACCCCTAGTTTTTATTTTCATTGTGGTAACACAGACATAAACTCTACCGTTTTAACCATTTGGAAGTGTGCAATTCAATAGCATTAAGTATGTTCACACTCTTGTGCAAACCATCACCACTTTCCATTTCCAGAACTTTCCACCACCCCACACAGACCCCGTGTACCATTACGCACCCCTCCCACCAGGGGCATTTACAGTCTCCACCCCCTTGTTGCTAAGTGCTCAGTACTGGGCATGGCGATGGCCAGACTGAGGTGACTCCCCAGTATCCTACTGGCTGTGGGTCAAGTTAATGCCACTCTACCTCTAAATGCTTTAGAAAAGGCCTCGGTTTTAATGGCTGTATCTGTCTCAAGCTCACAAAAGGAGAAGGCGAGTGCAAGCAGACAACCTGAGGCTCACAGGCCTCCAGGAAACAAAAGATACAGGCCTGTGAGATGTAGAAGGCGGGAAGTCCCACAGGCCACAGGTTGGGCCCGCTCGCCAACATGAAGCTTTGCATGTCGTGAGACTTAACACTCTGTGACAACTTCAGCAGAGAATTCTTTTCCGTATAAAGTTTTTCATGTAATACACAATACTGAATAATCTTAATTGGTTTATTTCTCCCTGAGATGCGTCAGGAGTCTTCTGGAAAACTCAGAGTCAGTTAGAGAAGGAAACTTATTACAACCTGTTATCAATAGCAGCTCAATATTCCAGGAAAACTTTGCTGCCTTAATAGAGAGAGAAAACCATATCGAGTATTGTACCACCTTACTTTTAATAGCAAACTTCATTTACTTAATTCAATTCAGTCTAATCTGAGCCCATCATGACCACATGTAAAACACTTTCCTTAAGGTTCCTTTTCCACAAACCTTCCATCACTTTCTGTATACATATTAATTTGTCCTTTATTTTTGCCCATTCAGAAACAACAAGCTCTGGGACAGAACTATTCTCCCTTTACCCCATGAACAAAGATATTTCCATTCTTTATATCTTCCTCTCACTGAGGGTGAATATCCTACTTTCTTTACATACTGAAATGCTTCCCTTATTACTTTTAGTAGCTTAATTGCATATCTATTACAATTTTAACCCTTAAAAACTTTAATCTCTAGTGAAAACCAAGAAGCAAGTAATTGAACTGTTCTTTATATCAGCATGTTTTGATTGGCAAACTTAAGAACACATTCTGTAACCTCTCAAAGCATATATTTTCCTATGATACAATTTTTCAATTTAATGTGGTACAGGACATGTGTCTAATAAGCCCAAATAACTTAAGATTTTTTTCTCTCTCAGAAGACAAAAGGTGAACTTAGACTTGTCCAGCAATCAATGTTCAGTGTTTTATCTTAATGAAAAATGACTTAGACCTTTAATGAATTTCTGTCACAGAACTTAGTTGAGCAAAACTAGTTTCAAGTTACCAAAAATTTGGAAAAACTAATACATAATTATTCCTAAAGAGTTCATCTGAAAGCTTTTATCCCATTTATCTCTATTTTATTATTTATGATAATATTATACAGACATTACCCATCCAAAGATCACATAGCTTGTATTTCAATACAAAACTTATCAGTTTATAACTATTATCCCATTCTCTATCTCTATTATAAAACCGCCCTAAGCTGTATAATCGGAGAAGGCAATGGCACCCCACTCCAGTACTCTTGCCTGGAAAATCCCATGGATGGAGGAGCCTGGTAGGCTGCAGTCCATGGGGTTGCTAAGAGTCCGACATGACTGAGCGACTTCACTTTCACTTTTCACTTTCATGCATTGGAGAAGGAAATGGCAACCCACTCTAATGTTCTTGCCTGGAGAATCCCAGGGACGGGGGAGCCTGGTGGGCTGCCGTCTATGGGGTCGCAGAGTCGGACACGACTGAAGCGACTTAGCAGCAGCAGCAGCAGCAGCAAGCTGTATAACAGTAGCAAAACTTAGGTATCCATTAGCAAGCCATCTTTTCCCTATATCTACAGAGTATTATGGCCAGGCCATATTACAAAGGAAAATCATTTTTTGTACATTTTATTGGTTTGTGACTGAAAGCAGCCCAATTCTGGAGAATGTACCACAAAAGGCTGCATTTGAGAAGTGAGCTTGCGTCCCCAGGGCTGGCACACTTACACACAAGACAAAGAACAGGATTCCCGCACACAAAAACAAAAGGCAAATCCAAGCATTCCCTGAAGGTCCCCAAAGCTTCCTGTTTTAACAACAAACAAAATGCAAATGAAAAGACAGGAAATCGTGACCACCAGCGTCCTGGCAACTCACCCAGCAAAGGTAAAACTTAGTAACAGTTGGGATACGCTGAATTTACTTGATTTTAAAAAGGCTCTTTCTTCCCCCTTTGATTTGTACTTCTACTAATTAACCCACAACTAAAGTCACAGGCACTGTGAGTTGTGTCTGCATTTCAAGAACATGATAACAGTTGTAACTTCAGGGTTTCTCCTAGAAATATTTTGATCTCTGAGGGTCATGATACTGAGAAAATATCTAAGCCAGTTTTCTCTGATAGGCAAAAAAACCAGTTTCAGAATTTCAACAGTTTCATCTTAACCAATTTTCTCTAGAGTTTGAATGAAGAATGTTGTGGCCATGTGGTGTTTAAAAAAAAATCACTTTTCTTTTTATAGAAGCATAGTTGAACATTTAACAGTTTTGTAAAATACACCCTAGACTACAAGATAGAACAGAGCACTGATCACTCACACTTAATTATTCATGGCCAGTGTTGTCAAATACCAAGCAAATCAACAAGTCAAGGCAAACCTGTCTCTCAAGGCTCAAGTTCCCTAGTCTCAAAAGAGGGAGTTCCTAACCAGTGGCCATCAGAAACAAAGCCACATGACCAAGCCTTACTTAGTCCAAAAGGGAAAATCCCAATGAATACTCCTCTGCAGCTGAAGTCAATGTGATAGGGAAGAATACTCTGGTGTCGCCACACATCAGTTCCATTACTTACCAAAGACGTCTCAACCCGCCAATGTGAGCACCTTGTTTTCCTTTACCAGAAGTGCCATAGGCCAAGGACGCCCGGTCGGTGGCAAGCGCCTGGTGCTGCCCCTGAGAAAAGGTGCTCAGGTGCTGGACAGGATCCATCTGGGTCACTGAAACTCACTGAACCAAATCTGGGTCCACTTGCCCATGCACAGTAAAGCCAATTTACTGACACCAGGGTGTGGTGAAGGAAAGTGCGGTGTTTGTTGCAGGTACCAAACAAGGAGCTCAGATCTTCTGAGCATTAACACTGATCACTGGACAAGCCTAAGTTCACCTTCTTTCATCTTCTTTGAGAAAAAAAACTAAAGATGCTCAGGCTTATTACACACATGTCCTGTACCACATTAAATTGAAAAGTTGTAGGAAAACGTATGCTTTTAGAGGTTACAGAATGTGTTTGTATGTTTGCCAACCAAAACATGCTGATGTAAGTGAAGTGCAAGTCCCTCAGTCATGTCTGACTCTTTGTGATCCCCATGAACTATACTGTCCATGGAATTCTCCAGGCCAGAATTCTGGAATGGGTAGCCTTTCCCTTTTCCAGGGGATTTTCCCAACCCAGGGATCAAACCCAGGTCTTCTGCATTGCAGGCAGATTCTTTACCAGCTGAGCCACGAGGGAAGCCCAGGAATCCTGAAGTGGGTAGCCTATCCCTTCTCCAGAGGATCTTCCCAACCCAGGAATTGAACTGGGGCCTCCTGCGTTGCAGGCAGATTCTGTACCAACTGAGCTATCAGGGAAGCCCATGCTGATGTAAAGAACGGTTCAATTATTTGCTTCTTGGTTTTCACTAGAGATTAAAGTTCTTAAGGGTTAAAATTGTAATACATATGTAATTAAGCTTCTAAAAGTAGTAAGGGAAGGATTTCAATGTGTAAAGCAAGTAGGATATACACTGTCAGTGAGAGAAGATATAAAAAATGGAAATATCTTTGTTCAGGGGGTAAAGGGCAAATTGTTTTGTCCCAGGGCTTCTGGTCTCTGGATGGGAAAAAATAAAGGACAAACTAACACGGATACAGAAAGTGATGGAAGGTTTGTGGAAAAAGAATCTTAAGAGTTTTGCATGTGGTCAAGATGGGCTCAGATTAGACTGAAATGAATTAAGTAAATGAAGTTTGCTATTAAAAGTAAGCTGGTGCAAGACTCAATGTGGTTTTCCCTCTCTGTTAAGGGAGCAAAGTTTTCCTGGAATATTGAGCTGCTTTTGATAACCACTGCTTTTGATAACAGCTACTAAAACTAGCTGACTCTGAGTTTTCCAGAAGACTCCTGAGGCATCTCAGGGAGGAAATATTAAACTAATTGACATTATTTAGTATGTTAAATTACATGAGAAACATTATATGGAAAAAATTCTCTGATGTTGTCACAGAGTATAACTAATCATGACATGTAATACTGCACATGGGTGAGCAGACCCAAGTTTGGTTTAACAATATTTGGTGACCCAGATGGGATTTCCATTGCATCTGGGTGCCAAAATCTGTTACTGAACAGAATTTGGGTTCCCTCGCCTGCACACAGTAAAGCCAATCTACTGACACTGGGTTGTGGTGAACGAAAGTGCAGCATTTATTGCAGGCGCCAAAACAAGTTCGGGTCATTCGAGCATAAGCCACCCAGACTCCTTGTTTGGCACCTGCAATAAATGTTGCCCCTTTCTTTCACCACAACCCGGTGTCAGTAGATTGGCTTCACTGTGTGCAGGCGAGCGGACCCAAATTTTATTCAGTGACTTTCAACCTCATCAATTAAAAAACAATAAGGAAAATAGGAAAGGGAGCCACTGCATATTAAAAGATATTTAAGAGCTATGAACCAAACACAGTGTTTGGATACTGACTCAAATAAGTCAACTGTAAAACGACAGTTGTGAGCCAGAAAAATCTGGACAGGGATTGAGATTAAGGAAGAGGATGATGATGCGGTTGTGCTTGTAACCAGCACTTTCCTTTTTTAGAGACACATTTGCAAATGAAGAGATGTGACACCTGGAAACACTTTAAAATAATTTGGTGAGGGTGGGAGGATGGGGATGAATCGGTAAAATGAAGTTATGCCTGAGGCTGAGCTATGGGACACAGGCATTCATTATTCCAGTCTCTCCATTTTTGTGCGTGTATCCATTTCTGTTTTTTTGTTTTTTAAAGAACAGCATTCTTACACAATTAAGTCTAGGTTTATCTATTTTTATTGTGGTAAAATATATATAACATAAAACTTGCCATTTTTACCATTCATAAGTGTAAAATCCAGTGGCTTAAGTACACTCACAAAGTTGTGTAATCATCATCATTATTTCCAGAACTTTCTCATCTTTCCAAACTGAAACTCTGTCCCCATTAAATACTAACTCGCCATCCACCTCCCCCAGCCTCTGGCACCATTCTACTTTTTGACTGTATGAACCGGATGACTTCATATAAGTGGAATCATACAGTATTTGTATTTTTGTGTCTGTCTGTTCTCATTCAGCATCCTATTTCTGAGGTCCATTCATGTTGTGAGGCATGTGTCAGAACTTCATTCCTTTTTGTGGCTGAATAGTATTCTATTGGCTGTAGAAACATTCCGCTTATCCATTCTCCTGTTGATTGGATTATCTCCACCACTTGGATTGTTTCCATCTTCTGGTGACCGTGAATAACATGGCTATGAACACTGGTATACAAGTACCTGTTCAAGTCCCTGGTTTTCTACTCTCATGGGTATTTACAATACCCAGAAGTGGTATTGCTGGATTATACAGTAATTCTACATTTAACTTTTTGAAGAACCACTAGCTGTACCATTTTACATTCTCACCAGCAATCCCAAAGTTTTCTATTTCTCCACATCCTCACAAACACTTGTTATTTTGTTTTGTAATAGCCACACCTAATGGGTGGCAAAGACCCAGATGCTGGGAAAGATTGAAGGCAGGAAGAGAAGGGGACAACAGAGGACAAGATGGTTGGATGACATCACTGACTCAATGGACATGAGTTTGAGCAAGCTCTGGGAGATACTGAAGGACAGGGAAGCCTGGTGTGCTGCAGTCAATGGGGTTGCAAAGAGTTGGACACGACTGAGCGACTGAACACCACCACCACCACTTAATGGGTGTGAACTAGTATCTCATATCCTTAAAGTGCTTTTGATCTGCATCTCCCTGATCATTAGTGATGTTGAGCATCTTTTCATGTATTTATTGGCCATTTGCTCATCTTCCTTGGAGAAATGTCTATTCAAGTCCTTTGCCCGTTTTTGAATTGTGTCGTCTTTTTGCTGCTGGACTATAGTAGATTTAAACTTATTTTATGACCACGAAGGGAAGTGTAAGCACTGTGTCTGCTGCCACTGCTCTACCTCCCAAGTCATCTGGAGCTGCTGGAGTGCTCCGTCTGACCAAGTGGTGACCGAGACGGCCAGCCCGCCCAAGGCCTTCTGCCATTTGCAACAACCACCTACGCTCAGAGGCTGTATCTGTACATAAATATACTCTAATTTTCTTCCCAATATTTAAAATATTTTCAGTGGATCTTAATATAAAATGAACCATGGTTTGATCATTTTCTGTATTCTGACACCCCAAGCCGAAATATAAAATATTTATATTTTATAAATATATTTTATAAAATATAAAATATTTATTTGAGAAGGTAGAGTTTACCTTTGAGAATAACTAAACAGAAGTCATCATTTCTCAGATGTAAGAAAGTTCTTCAAGAGATTTTCTAAACAACCTTCACACAATGAGCAGACTACCTCTGGGTAGCCATCTTTATTCTCAATAGTTCTGCCGGAAGTAGAGTTCAGGTGTAGCTCAATCCAGACTCTCACACAGTCCCTGGGACTTGACTCATGGGAACTTGGAGGGACAGTGAGAGAGGGAGACAAGTGGATGTCTCCTGCCCTCGAGTGCACCAAAGGTAAACTATCACTCTGCCTGGTTCAATTAGCATCTATCTCAACAAAACCTCATTGAAATAATTGAGTTCTAAGGGATTTTTACAACTCATCAGACACCTTGAAATGATATCTGGTCAAACTTGATATTCACATTACATTTGTAAGTAGGAGAATGCCAATGATAAAATCTGTATTTTTAGTAGGAAAAAGAAAGATTGTTACAGTTACATGACAAGAAATTATATCAGGAAGTCAGGAAGAGGAAGAAAACTGGTGTCATCCATAGACAGAGAGGAGAGAATCAAAGGCAAAAGGTTAATGAAATCAAGAGGGGTGACAAGCCTCAGGGCCCAGGGGGGAGGGGGTGCCCCAACACTCAGCTGCACGAGAGCCCCAAGGAGACAGGACCGGCGAATCACAGTGGGAAGTGCCACACGGGCTCTCGGAACAACAGGTGTGACAGACAAAGAGAGGACAAGAAAGGCCTGAACCGTATTTCATAACCTTGACCTAATAAACGTACAGAATTCACCAAACAGAGAATGCATGTCCTTTCCAAATAAACACAGAATTTTTAAAAATTTGACTACATAAGCCGTCACAATGGAAGTCTCAGCAAGCTGTTAAAAACTGCCATCTTTACAGATCAGAATGTGAGAAACAGGATAGATAAAATAGACAAAATACTATTCTTAAAAAGCAGAGTCTTGGACTTCCCTGGTGATCCAGAAAGGGCAGTGGGATGAGATGTATACTGAAATAATCTTGGCAAATTACTTAAGACTTTTATGTATTTTACCTTTAAGAACAAAAATGTTCATGTAAGTGGGAGGGGGGACGTCACTAACGAAACAGTAACGACACAAAGGTTTAGGATTTTCCAGTCTAATTCTCCCCAAAATTGCTGATATTACTTCAGCCTGTTTTTTGATGGGTCCTGTAAGCCGACACAGAAACAATTTACAAACTCAATGTAATTAAATTTCAGAAATATTCAGGAAACCTAATACACACAAAAATTAATATGTTTTAAACTATTTAATCTTTGAATATAGAGACAGTTAAGTTCTTTTGGTTGTTGTAAACACCATCATCATATTTGAATCAATCATATGAATAATAATTCACCATTTACAAGGTACACAGAGCCAACCATTAAATTCATTTTTTTAAACATAGAAGCTTTATTTTATTACAATAAACCAAGTATATTGCTAAAAAATGTTAAAAAAATAACCAGAATAACCACATTATAAATAACCATAAATGATCCAATTAGCACAAATCTAACATAGGTATGGCTTTAAAAGGCAATTAAAAATATACAATGAAAATAAGGAACTTGACGAAATTACAAAACTCACAAGATGGAAATGCACATGGGCAGAGGAGAGGAAATGGAGAAGAGAAACTCTCAGCACTCAGCCTGACAGGCTGGCTGTGGGAGAGGCATGCTCAGGCCCCCAGGATCTAGACATAGGAGGCTCTTTCTAAAATGGTTCCCTGTTTATTACACCAATGTCAGCTCAGTTCTCTTATTAGACTTATGCTTTGTCAACAGCAGCATGACAGCTGGGACCAGGAGCAAAACCAGGGCGCTCTTCACTAACCACGTGCCCCCACCTCAAGTTCTGAGGCAGGTACCTGGACCCAAGGTTCCCTGAGGCAGAGCACAGGAGCCACTGCCGGGCACATTCTCTCATCTGAAACCCCAAGGAAGCGGGTGGGTCGGACCCTCGCTAACATCCAGCATCAGGTCCCACCAGGAGCCCAGCTGGCTCACAGGGTATCAATGGCTCCTCAGCCCCAAAAGACAGGGTCAAGGTTGAGGCGCTCACTGTACCAAGAAACTGAGATGCTTGCCGCAGGTCCCCGCATAGTCCTCCATCACCCGGGCCGAAGGGTCTCTCTGCTCTGTCTTCTCAACACGTTTGATAACCAGACTGTTTGATTATTTTTGACAATGAATTGCCTCTTTTTGTTTCTATTTGTGCTTTATCCCTTTCACAACAATTTCTGAGGGCAAAAATTCACACCCTACAGGCCTGTCTCTGAAACCCCACTGAGCCCCCATACAGATCAGGTGTCTCCTTGCTAGCTGACAACTGACAATGCAGGCTCATGCTCTGCGGTTGGTGGACAAACCCAGCTGTGCTTCGTACTTTGATAATAGATAATTCCATCATTAACAAGCAGGGTGTTACTCACACTGGACTCAGTATCTGATATTAAAGTCCAGGAAACAAAGGACAGTTTGGGACATCTTCAAGGAAAAGGATAAATAGCAATACTGACCCATTTATAGGACTGAAAGTCTCCTGGCCTAGATACTAACCTTTTTAAGAGAATCTCCATGCCTCTCCTGAATATATTTCAGGAATGCTGTGGTCCACTGCAGAGTCGTGGCCTTATCTGTCTCAGCGTTGCAAAACGGGACTAAAAGGTTCAACTCGTCACAGCAAATGCGGATTCTGCGCCTATGGTCAAAACCCAAATTAATCACATCAAAAAGCTGATGCAGAACAAGGGAATAAAGTGAATGCCTATGTTCCTCAAGGAATTAGCTAAGAGCAGCTCCTCCCTCACCAGGATCCCCTCTGCAGCACCAGGCCCCCTTGAGGGCCAACTCAGCCTTGTCGCGCTCCCTGGAGAGTCTCCCCTCTTTACTTCTCCTGGGGTACATGCAAGGGCCAGCTCCAAGCCTCTAGAGCAAGGATGGACCCAAAGCCCCAAAACCAGAAGCAAAACTGTGTATGTGCTTCTTCTGGGCAGAATGTTCTTTCACTCAACAGGCCTTTACCTGCCCGCTAGGTGCCAAGGAGCTCACACAAGCTAGGACTCAGAGCACTCATCCTTCAAGGGGTCCCAGTTCATTTAGAACACAGACTACCAGCCTGTTAATGTTCCCAAACCTGGTCTTTTTAGAGATGATTTACATAACTGGAGGCTTACTCTTAGACTATTTTTAACTTTCACGAATTACACTCAGTGCTGCACGAGCTGATGTGGAACACTTGATACAATATGGCCCTTGTTGCTCATCTTCCCATGTGTACACTCAGAATTTAAGAGAAACTTTGTAAGGTAGCAACAGTGGGAATTCACTAGATGCTCTGTAACCACAGGCACCAGGCCCAACGTCTCAGCTTGTTTGATGCTGGCGTCCCACTTCAAACACCTATTTCATACACAAGGAACTTATAAGGAGACGAGAGGAACAAGAAGGTTGTTAAACTAGGAAATGGCAGAGGAAGAATTCAAACCTTCACTGTCAACAGGTAGTAGTAAGTAAAAGGCTTTTTGTCAGATGGTATGTACTCAGTAAATGTTTATTAAATACATGTCAGAGTGGGAACAATGCCCATTATAATTCACAGTGAGTTCAGTTATGTGTGGACACATATTTAGGTGTCTAGCTGCCTAGCTTTAATATTTCCCTTTAAAAAGAAATAAATTGCCTTAGTCCAACACTATAGGTTCAGAGACGAATATATGTCTTGCTCAGTGCTCTAGTTCTTGAGCCTAAAACAGAAACTAGTACAGTACTCAACAAATGACTAACTAACTATATGTGAGGGAATCATCATGTAAAAACCCAGCTGCAATGGAAAATATAACCACCTTTGGATCTATGCAAAACAGCACAAATAAAATCAACAGATAAAACAACTCACATAAGCTGTAACCTCCTCCTTCTCCAACATTATTAGAAGACCCAACAAAACTGAGTGACTCAGTGACCAGTGACCCTGGCCTGCACCTTGAAACTCAGATTTGGGGGATCCCACCACCACCAGTCACCACCCTGTGACTAAGCCGTGGTGCAAACAACACGGCTTATGCCAAATACCAGCTTTCCTTCCGGGGTCTGGGATCTGGCTGCAGCCGATAAGGAAGGCCCCCACGGTCAGCCCCCTACTAGTAGGATCCCAGGGCGCCAAGTCTCTCAACCGCTCTCCTGGCTGGGGACACACTCCCATGGCTTGGGGCTGACAGGCATCCCGAGTGGCTCCACTGGGAGGGGTTCCTGGGAGCTGGTGCCTGGTCCCCTGGCTCTCCCCACACGCCTCTGCTGGCTCTGCTGGGTTCTTTGTCCAAAACAGACCAGAGCCACGAGTGTTCCCAGTGATTCATCAAGCCTGGGGGTCGTTGTGAGTACTCCCACCTCACAAAACACAGTGGCCGCTGACTCCTGCCGGCTTTCTCTCCCTTTGAATATAGAAATGGCGACACCATCATTTTCTACAAAAGGCTGCCTGCCACCAGCACTGCCCACCACCTGCTTGGCGTCTGAGACAACCCTATGCTGCCGATGTTCAGGCCTTACCTTCGGTCTCTTTCCATGCGGTTGTGCCTCTCCCTGCGTTGGGACCGGCCCCCCTGCGGCCCGCTCTGGGTCTGCTCTCCAAGGGTGGCCTGGGATGACTCTGCTGACTGCCAAGCTCCCTGTGCCGCTGTGGAGCCTTCGCCCACGTTCTGAATCTCTCCAAGGGCTCTTCGTTCTACGTTTGTGTCCAACTGACGTATCCTACTCCGATTCCTCTTACTTATGGCTTGTTTACATAGCGCTTCTTCTTTGCAAAAGAAGGAAAAAGTGGTATTTTAATTTTTCAGTTCTTCTTAACTTACCCTCGTAAATGCTGAATATATTTTTCAGTATTTTCAATCCAAGATGTAAACATGAATGGATAAGGTGCACACAGAACTGAACAGGAAGCCTCAGTATTCCACAGGGGCAGCTGGCACAGAGCTCCAGGTTTCAAACTATAAAACTGAACATAAACCAAATTAAAATACACTGAGTATTATGTGATCAATAGAGTTTGTCAAAGGTCTCTCCTTTAAATCAAGAGGCATTTTAACTGGGATCTCTGAATAGAGAAACCAAGAAGCTGTTTGATTTTCCTGATATTCAGGATGGAATCTGGGATTTTTTTTAAACCCAGAAGTATTTTCTCCAATTCTTGATATGCAATTATTCTAAAATGACAACTGATACTATAACTGCAATGTTCAGAAAAGGACAAAACCTAAGTGGTTTAGGGTTAAACATGCCCTCACCTTACAAATGAGATTCCTTCCCTCTACAAAACCAGTAATCACATCATAGCTGTGACGTGTGCTACAGAAACATGTCAAGTTCCCATCAAACAGGGGTCTAGCTAATACAAGTGGTGATGAGCATTCCCAAGGTGCCATACAAAGCCAAATCTTCTACAGTGACATAATTGCTGAACACAAATTTCAGAATGGGGATAACTTTTAAAAAGACATAGAGGGGAATTCACAAGTATCAGTGATGTTTTGTTTCTTAAGCTGAATAGTCAGTACAGGAACTATTTTAATATTAACCTTTGTACCTTACAAATGTTAACGTATACTTTCGCATACAACGTCACAGTGACCAGGAAAAATTAATCACTGATGTGGGAGAAAGCAGGAGCACTCCATCACTATCCTGTCCCCATCAGCTCTCAGAAAGCACACTGTGTGAGCTGTGTTATTGTTGGACAACATGAAAAAGAATGCTTCCCAGGAAAAATGGATTGAGAGTTAACGTCAGAGGTAAGCAAAGTTTGTCTTCAGCAGTTTCTTTATGTCTAAAATGTTCTGAATCACCTTATGGCCTCTTGCTCCCAACTCAATCCTTTGCCCATCTGCAGACTGTCCCCACCAGGGCTTCCCAGGTGGTGCTACTGGTAAAGTATCCGCCTGCAATGCAGGAGACGTGGGTTCGATCCCTGGGTCAGGAAGATCCCCTAGAGAAGGAAATGGCAACCTGCTCCAGTATTCTTGTCTGGGAAATCCCATGGACAGAGGAGCCTGATGGACTACAGTCCATGGAGTGGCAAAGAGTCAGACACGACTGAGCGACTAAACCACCACCACTCAGTTCAGTTCAGGTCAGTCACTCAGTCGTGTCCGACTCTTTGTGACCCCCATGAATCGCAACACGCCAGGCCTCCCTGTCCATCACCAACTCCCGGAGTTCACTCAAACTCACATCCATCAAGTTGGTGATGCCATCCAGCCATCTCATCCTCTGTCGTCCCCTTCTCCTCCTGCCCCCAATCCCTCCCAGCATCAGAGTCTTTTCCAATGAGTCTACTCTTCACATGAGGTGGCCAAAGTATTGGAGTTTCAGCTTTAGCATCATTCCTTCCAAAGAACACCCAGGACTGATCTCCTTTAGAATGGACTGGTTGGATCTCCTTGCAGTCCAAGGGACTCTCAAGAGTCTTCTCCAACACCACAGTTCAAAAGCATCAATTCTTCGGCAATCAGCTTTCTTCACAGTCCAACTCTCACATCCATACATGACCACAGGAAAAACCATAGCCTTGACTAGATGGACCTTTGTTGGGAAAGCAATGTCTCTGCTTTTGAATATGCTATCTAGGTTGGTCATACTTTCCTTCCAAAGAGTAAGTGTCTTTTAATTTCACGGCTGCAGTCAACATCTGCAGTGATTTTGGAGCCCAAAAATATAAAGTCTGATACTGTTTCCACTGTTTCCCCATCTATTTCCCATGAAGTGATGGGACCAGATGCCATGATCTTAATTTTCTGAATGTTGAGCTTTAAGCCAACTTTTTCACTCTCCTCTTTCACTTTCATCAAGAAGCTTTTTAGTTCCTCTTCCCCTAAAATCTCTGAACGGATTTCAGACTCATGCCTCATTCATGAAGTATGAAATTAAAAAAAAAAAAAACTTTACATCTGTCAGCAACTTGAAGGTAACGAAAAATGTACATAAGTCTATCATTTTTCTGTTTAAAGAGGTTACTGTTAAGAAAAACCAGCCTCTAAACTGAATATTTCCAGGCCAAGTATAAACTCGATGTTCAAAATTGGTATGAATGTTCAAAGTGAGGTGACTAAAGCAGAGGGAGGAAAGGGTTCCTAAAATGCAAGCAGACTTCCAAGATTATTTCATATGTTTATAAACCACCTCCCCCTTCTCCCACCCATGGCCAATTAAACCCACCCAACATCAAGGGCAAAGCTCAGGCAGGAAGAGAAAGCATCTGCCAGCTTCTGCCGTATCACTTACCTCCTACTTTAATCCAAACCTGCTCAGGCAAAGCTTTGTTTCTACTACCCAAAGTCTGCTTAGTGGATTCAATTTCTTGCTGATAACAGAAAGAAAATGCTCTTGGCAATCCAATATCCTGATGCTTGGCAGTTTCAAGTATAGAACATGAGTTACTAGAACTCTGGAGAAAATGAAGCAATAAGAACTTTATCAACATGTGACAATCTTCTCTCTACGTACAAATAAAATGCACTTTAACAGAAATAACACCAAAACTATTCATATGAACTTGAAGAACTTTTATAAGCACTTTTAAGTATCCCCGAACCACATAAATACTCTCGATTTCAAAATGTTATTGCGCTTAATGAAAGGGAAAAAAAAAATCCTTGGGACCTAACTAAAATACAACTTATCCTTTTAATACAAAAGAGCAAAGCTTTACAAATTATTTTCCCTACCTGTGTTTGTGAAATATTAGAATTTCCACTAGTAGCGCAAGCATTTGTAGTAAACAGAGGGTATGTAAATTGCAAAGCAGTAGTTGCAGCAGTAGTTTTATTTTTCACTAATGTTGTACATTTGTTTTGTTGTTGATGAAGAGGAACATTCATTAGTTCGGATGGATGGCGAATAAGAGTAACCAAACTGCCAAGACAAAAGAAACCCAGAAACACGTGAAGTGTGTGTGGCCGGTAAGTTTCCTCAAACACCACAATCACTTAGTATCACACTTCCGTGGTTATCATTAGATTTTCTAGATAACAGATTCTAACTCGAATCTGTTACCATGAAAGGCCCCTCATCATGGAAATCTCTATAAAACAATTATCCACTAGTGTTGTAGGGGACAAGTTCAAACTATCTTCCTCACAATGCAAGGTGAAGCTGTGTGTCATCTTTCAGTTACAACTCCCTTCCCATCCCACTTCTGACACCAATCTCTGGTGGTTTGTTTTGTTTTGTTTTGTTTTGCCATCCTCCAAAATCTGACGACTATGGGCAAAATGGGGGGAAAACTACAGTGTGGGGACAGTCAGAAAACTGAGGAGACACCCCAGCAGACAGGTTACTCCCCTCCAGGAGGCGCTGGGAGAGTGCCTGTGAGCTGGCAGTCTGGCTGCAGGATGAAGCTGCTTTTCACTCGAAGCCTCACAACATGACCTCTCTCCTTCCAGGGCTGTATCTGCACAGCGTGAGGTCAGCCTAAGCCTGAGTCAATGCAAGGGGAAGCGGAGGCCTCTCCTGACATTTAGGTAGGCGATCTGGGGAAAAGCCTTGATCCTCAGGAGCATCTGTGCACTTAACTCATCTCTCTTCCACGTGCAGACGCAGACAGAGTGCACACCATAAAGGAAATGCTATGGGATGTGTACGCAAGACCTGCTCACTCTGCCTGCACAGAGCACACAACGTCTCAGGTCGGCCCCAGGCCCTCTTGAGGCCTGCTCCCTGTTATGATGCAAGCTGCACGGAGGCTGCTAGCCTCTGCACATGACCCTGGTCTACACCCAGACCGAGGCTGGTGCTTCTCTGCACCGGGCCCTGGTCTACACCCGCACCCGGCCGGGCCCGGTCGCCAGAGGATGCACCCACTTGTTGAGCGCCACGCCGGGCTCCGGGGCTCCGCGCCGCGCGGGGCGGGCGGGGTCTCGGCAGGGATGCTGTTGAAGCGATCCTCCAGGCGGACGCGCACCGCCGACTTGGCCCGCGCCTCCGGCGCGCCCTCCGCGTTCTCCTTGCCGGCGCCGTCGGGCGCCTTGGGCCGGGGTGCGCCCGGGCCCGGGCCGTCGGCGCCCGGCGTCTTCTCGGCGGCGGGAGCCGCGCCCGCTTCGCTCAGCAGCATCATGCGCAGCTCCTGGAAGTCGATGTGGCCCAGGCACTGGTTGGCGCCTGCGAAGCCGCCGTCGGCCAGCGTGGGCGGACACAGCACTGGGTACACGGGCGGCGCGCCCCCCGCCGCCGCGGCTGCCGCGCCCCCCGCCGCCGCGAAGCTTCCCGCCGCCGCGCCGGGCGCCGCCGCCGCCAAGAAGGCCGAGTTGAGGCGCGTCTCGAGCTCGCCGTCGGCCGCCGCCGCCTCCATGTGCGAGTAGAGGATGTGCTGCAGTTGCGTGTACTCGATCTCCGTCATCTCCACCAGGCTCAGGTCGGTGGTCGTGAAGCTCAGCCCCGCCTCGCCCAGCGTCGCGTCCGCGCCCTCGGGGCCCGCCGGCCCGCCCGCCTGCGGCGGCTCCCGCGGCCCGGGGCCCGACATGCCGGCGCCAACGGCGTGGGGCGCGCGGGCGGGCCGGCGGGGCCAGGCCGGGCGGGCGGGGGCGCGGAAACCGCCAGCCGCAGCGCGCCTGCGCCGCCTGCCCGCAACGGCAGCCCCTCCCGGGTGCGGCCCCGCCCCAGCCCCGCGGCCCCGCCCCGCGGCCCGGCCGGGCCAACCGCCCGCCCCGCCCCGCCCCCGCCACGGCTCCACCTCCCGGGCTGCGCGCGCAGGTAGAGGGCGCGAAGGGGGTGGGGCGGAGCCTCCGGGTCCAGAGGCCGCGGGGCTGGACTACCTGGGTTCGCGCGTCCGCGAGTCGAGACCACTGTAGTCCAGTGTCGCGGGAGCAGACTGCCTGGGGCCTGGCCTGGTATCGGGTCGCAGGTACCTCTCCAAGCAATGCACCTCCTCGAGTTCACGGATTCACGGGTTGCTGTGCGGGTAGCCCCTTCTCGGGACACGAGGGTTCCGTGCGTCCGAACAGCAAACAAGTGAGACAGCGGCCCAAAGTACAGGTGTGACGAGGCAGTCTGTGCCTAGGTGAAAACTCAGTCAGGTAGATAAAAACACGCGGTGCCGGTTTCGTCCTAGAACAGGCAGCGCTCCTGTAATCAATGCATGCCGCGAATACTGGCCAGTGGTGAGTGTGGTGCACATGCCACATAGGTTCATCCTTTTAAAGTGTGCCCTTTGGGGGCAGTGTATTCACATCCCATCACCACAGTCAGGTTCAGAACATTTTCACCCCAAAGAACCCCATACCCATTAGCACTCCCTACCCACTAACCTCCTTTCTGTCCTTGTGGGTTTGCTAAGCCTGGGCCTGTCCTCTAAGGTGTAGGTACTGTGTCCACCTCTCAGCCATGCCCCCACATCACCCAGTGGTTGTTTTCTGTAGGGGAACCAGGTAGTTCAAGGACAGGCCTGTGCCTGAAGGCACAGTTCTTCCACCAGGCTGTCAATGTTGTGCTCATTCCATTAAAGCTCAGATGGCCCTCCTTGGAGTGGCATTCATTTCTTCTGTAGTATCTCTTCTTCGGACAATATAAAATAGTCCTATGCATTTGCTTTGATAGTTTGCTTTTTTTTTCCCCACTTAGTATGTCCCCAGTAGGGAAATGATGAATCACTTGCTCAATAAAAGATATCAGGACATCTGATTAATCATATAGAGAAAAAATTAAGAATGCTTTCCCCCACACCAGCATAATAATTAGTTTCAGATCATTGAAATACAAAATTGTATAACCAATAAGTATACAGGATGATATCAATAAAATATATGAGACGATTCTAAGCATGACACCAACACAGACCATAATGTGCACAGACTTGCCCTGGCGAACTTGTTTAAAAGCAGATTCTAAAAAAAAAAAAAAAAGGCCTGGGTAGGTCCCAGAATGCCCCGTTTCTAGGGAGCCCCCAGCTGATGTGTGTGCCTCTGATCAGTGGACCCCACTCTGAGTAGCAGAATCACAGAGTACGCGGAAATTTACAGTGTTTAAAAGAGAAAATAAAGATTATATTCAACTTGGCTTTTCATTTACCAGAAATAAAGATCACTGGCACCTACAGTGTTTTTTGTGTTTCTTGATTTGCATGGATTCCTTGCAAATAGCAGTTTCTGAGCTTTCTTTTATTTAGACATGAAACATGAGAATGATCTGGCTTTAGTGAAGCTTATTTTATAAATCAAATGTGAAGAAAATATCAAACATGCTTACTTCAGACTCTAAATGTGGCTCCCAACAGTTCTGGTCTAGCCCTCCAGGGCAGCCCTCCTTAGCTGAGGAGTCAGGCAGAGCCCAGGGAAGGTCAGGATGGGACAAAGCCCACCTCCAACACTTGGCTCCCTTGAGCCAAAAGTAGGCCCCTGTTCCAAACATGCCAAAAAAAAAAAAAGTAAACAGCATCGTGGAGCAGTGCAAAAGGCTGCCTTTTGAGGCCAGGAGGGGCCACCCTGTGGCCAGGCTATGCTGTAGGGGAGACCTGCACGGCCAGCTGGGCCACGTTCCTAGCAGCCCCTCTCCTGTGTGTTCGTGATCGGGGGTCAGCAGAGACAGTTCTGCACGAGATCTGGAGGCCAGAAGAGGAGCTACAGCCTCACAGATTTTTCTACTCAGAGGTCACACCCTGGGACCACACGTGTGGCGATCCCCCTCTTGGGGACAGCAGCTCCACCCACTGTTCCACCTCCTAGGGGCCCACTCAGCCTCTGTCGAGCCCAGTGTGCCTCTAAGCCTTGCAATACAGTGCCCAGCTTCTCAGGCCGGACTATCAACTCTGGGGGTGCAAAAAAACATAGGAGAGAAGCCGGTCCTTCCTCAGGGAACCTGACCTGTCCTCACCCCATTCTCCACACCTTCCCTCAGCCGGTCCTGTCTATCCAGCTCCCACAGCCAAGCTAAGCCTGCAGACCAAGCCCTGATATGTCACCCTGTCCCTGTCTCTGTCTTTCCCTCTCTCCCTCCCTGTCTCCCCCTGACCCAGATAACGAAGCGACAGTGAAACCCGCAGCTCCAAGTCTTCATGTTGTGTGCTGTGCATCTTGTTGCTGTGACTTGTGGGTTTCATTCACTCCTTAAGGAGTAAGATGAGTGGAGAAATCTTTGTTAGAGATGTGATTTTAATCAGCTGCTTAGGAGAATTTGCAGAGTCTGACAAGACTGAGCAACTAGCACAGCGCAGAGCCCTGAGTAATATTTGTTGTCACATGACCTGGGCCTGTGATGTGTGTTCCTTGAAGCAACTTGGGAGAAATTGATTAAATATTTTTGTGACCAATTACTAAATATTTGCAAAAATTAATTGTTAAGTATTTAATTTTGTGTTTTAAGTGTTTGATACTATCTTTAAATATTTCTAAAAATACTGTTTAATAGATTGATAGGAGTAAGAAATAGGACACAGAACAAAATACAAGTTTCCCTCTGCTTTCTCGAAGGTGCCTCGTCTGTTAAAGTATCAATAAATTACACACACAAGGAAAGACAAACCAAAGGAAAATTTAAAGCCACTAACTTGGACTTCCAAGGAAATGAATGCGTCAGCCTGCCAGGTCAAGAGACCAACAGTTCAATGACAATGGGCAGGTGGCCCGCAGGAGTCAGACCACCAGAGGCAGGGAGAGGGCTGAGGCTATAGTTAAAAAGTAAAGTGAAGTCACTCAGTTGTGTCTGACTCTGTGACCCCATGGACTGTAGCCTACCAGGTTCCTCTGTCCATGGGATTTTCCAGGCAAGAGCACAGAAGTGGGTTGCCATTTCCTTCTCCAGGGGATCTTCCCAGCCCAGGGATCGAACCCAGGTCTCCTGCATTGCAGGCAGACGCTTTACGGTCTGAGCCACCAGGGAAGCCGAGAGGGAAGCCACCAGGGAGGCTATAGTTAAAAACTGGAAAATCACAACACATTAAAAGCAGCCCGAGGTGGACCTGCGCTGCAGAGAATTAGCGCTGAATGTCCAGGGCTCGGTGGAGAGATTTCAGGACTGGTCTGGGAAAAGTTCAACGGAGCAGGGTGTCAGAGCCGTGGCTATGCTGGGGTGTCCTGACCCGCTCAACCACGTGGTGAAGAGAAGGAAGCAGCAAAGGGACCCAAGCCTTCTCTCCCTCGCTCCCACCCCTTCCTCCTTCCCCACTCTGTGTTCTTTAAACAAAAGGAAAGTGTTCCTTTACTACTTACATGATGACAGATGTCTATGGGTAGCCAGTCCATCATCACAGATGAAAGGATGCATGTGGTCCAGGGGAGAGGTGTGACCTCAGCCGAGCTGCCTTTCAGGCTTGAGCCGCTTTCTTTTTGTTCCTGACGTGCAATATGTGTGTGTGTGTGTGTGTGTCCATGTGCATGTGTGTACAGGCAGGAGCTGGGTCTCACCCAGCAGTTGCCAGCCCAGCACAGTCTCCCTGTGGGTCTGGGTGTCACTCACAGTCAAGGTCATGAGAGCAAACAGCCTCCATAGCTGCCATGGGACAGGACCCCTTGTCCCCCGAATGCCTCCACCCTGCTGCCATGCCCACCACCCTGCTCTGTCTGCCTCCTGTCCCCTCTGGCATGTCCTGAGCAGAGTCTTGCAGCTGATGGCCTTGGCCTGGGGCCAGTATCTCACTGGACGCATGTGGCTCCCCCTGGCAGTTGGGCCTCAATCCACCCTTACGTTGGCTAAAGGGCACCTGGGTGGTTTTCTGCTTTGGGCGATCGTGAATATGTATCACCAGAAATATTCAAGTTCTCGCACCCTTGGGGTGACATTGCACCCCTGGGAGCACATGCTTTGGGGTGAATGTAGAGGGGCATGGCTGGTTTGCATGGACTTCAGGGACAAGTCACTGATTGGAAACTGGCAGCTCTTCTCTGGGGGTGCTGCCTTCCCTCTACACTGTCCTGCGTCCTCGCCAGCACTTGCCACTATCAGCTTTCTGACTCACGCTGTGTAACTTTCCTGGAGCAGTGTCCATGGCAGCTGAATTCCTCTTCTTTTTACTGATACCCTGATTTCTCTGTTGCAGCCAGAGGTGGCTGTGTGCCCACCTGGCCAACGAGGTCAAACCAGACATTTTAAAGGGGCGACGCTGGCTTCCTCCTACAATAGTGAAGGGATGATGTGATGGTTCCAAAGGCAGCCTTCTTGCAAACCAGAGGACAAGAGTCATGAACAGTGGATGGCAGTGCAGGGGCCCCTCAGTGACATCATAAGTCAGTCCACTTGCTGGGGCTGCCTGTCCCCCACCTTCATGTGTTGCTCAAAGATGCAAAAATCTCTGTACCTCTTTGGTGATCCCTGCCTGAGCACCAGGAACACAGGTACAGGAAAAGGAGGCCAGAGGCACTGCAAGGAACTCGTGCCTCTGGACAGCGGCACCTGGGGAATCTTGGTTTCCCTGGGATACCTCTCATTGCCCCCATTCCATGAACATGTGGGACCCCACATATCTCCAGGGAGCATACATTCTCTGGGAAGGAGAAGCTTGAAATCTTTTGAACAATGTGAAAAATGAAAATTAGGCTTTTGATGAATACTTGATATCTTTGGGAATCACCCAGGTTATAAGAAGTGAAAAAAGATACAAGAACGTATAGAATCCCAATTGTGTAAAAGAAAAATGGAGGGAAAAGGGATTAAGGGAAAAGGCACACAGCCGATGACCTGTTGGGTGGGAAGATGTGGGTGGTCTTGGTGGGTCTCCCCTTTCTTAAGTGTCTGACAAGAAGCAGGCTTCACAATCATTCGAAACCTGGAGCTCCAATCCTCATCTTGAGGGACCTGGGTTGCGGCTGGGGCTCGTATCCCGGTGCACCTGCTTCCCCCAGCCCTGCCCAGTGTCTGTCCTGCAGCACTTGGGCTTCTCTCTCTGGCAGGCGTCACCAAGGTCAGGCTAGCACCATGGGTTCTCCACAGATGAGCCTCCTTCCTGGGCCATTGTGTGTCAGCGAGCCTGATGCATTTCCAAGATGGCAGTGGTGGCAGTGGCCCCAGGCTGGGGTCCCTGCACTCACCCCTGGTTTCTCATGTGTTCAGCTGGGTAACCGATGGTCAGTTACTGACTCTTCAGCCCACGGGGTGGAGTCTGTCCTGCCCCAGGGACGTTTTCTGGGTGTCTTGGCTCACGGCAGGATGATGGGTGCACAAGCTTTGTTAAGAAGCCAAATGCTGGTGCCAGGGTCACCAGGTTGGGGCTAGTCATGCAGCTGAAGTTCAAGGGCAAGACCCACAGCTTCGTCGTCTCCTCCCAGGCTGTTCTCCTGACCTGAAAGCACCACATGCCCCCACCTCCCACTCTACCACCCCCGGCTATTTACTCCACCCGGCATGGTGCCTGGCCCACCTGCTCTGCCTCACCACATGCTCCCTACCAACCTGCCGGCCAGCCCGATGCACCTTTAAGCCCTGAGTCAGCAACTGGGACTCTGGGTGCCTGCCAATCCTGCAAGGGATCTGCGTAGACTGCCTATCCCCAGACCTCACGTCCCTGTCATCCCTGATCGTGCTTCTCTGTCTTTCCCTTTGTGGCCTCGGACTTCCTGCTGGATGTGGGGACCCACACTGGAACTGTCCCTAAAGGGGGTGCATTTGGGAGGGGTCTTCAGGCCAAGAGCACCCCCTGCCCACAACACGCTGACCCGCAGGAAGTAGGGAGCCAAGATGTCCTGTCCAGACCCGACTTTCCAATGCGATGCCACACAAGACAGAAAAACTTTCTGTAGATGTTTATTCTACTTCATGTAACAAAGCTATGAAGTTCCATGTTTAAATGTACAGTGATATAATACTTTGCAATATAAAATACAATTTACAGAAATTTCTATCAAGTAAACCTAAAGAAACACACTTGATTTTTTACATTTGGTTGTATTTAAATTAGAAAATTTTTGTTTTACATGTAAAAAAAAAAACCTTCACATCACATTAGATGTTGGAACTCGTCACCACTTTAATGTAACTTAACCTACTGATAGGGTCTGTAACACCCACAAATCACCCAAACTGCTAAGTTCTCAATGTTCTCGCAGCTTAAACGTTTGTGCTAGAAAGGGAAGAATCTGTAGTGATGTACAATGGAATAGACTCCAAAGAACAAAGGAAATTCTCTAACTTTACATTTGCAAAATTAAGTTTATGAAAATATAAAAAAAAATATCAAATTATATTTATACAGTCAAATAAATTAGCAAGTTTTCCTCTACTTTCCACTTCAGAAATACTTGGAAACACATGACGGGAAGCAGCTTCCTGTGCTTCACGGTGAAAAGCATTCTAATTTGCAGTTTTTGAGCTAATAGCGCTATTTTCACCTCAGGCTTTATACAAATATTGTTCCATTTCAACGACAAATGCTGAGACTTATCACCTGACAAGGACAGCAGTGTGGAGCTAGTGCACTTTTCCTGGGACATAAGAAAGAACTGCTCAGGTGGTAAAGTCCAACCAAAAAACTGTTCCTGATTATTCAAGTCAAAGAACGGCCCTCCCACCCCACCCCACCTTTTAAATTACACTTAATTGATTTATTTCCTTTCTTTAGACTGGTAAAATTTAAATCTTTTAAACTAAATATTATTTAAAATTCAACAGTTTCTATTCAGATGTTGCTTTTAATCATTTTTTGGGGGAAAGAAAAACTGTAAGGCAATACATAAAAACTGAGCAAAACTAAGAAATGTTTTGTTTCCTGGTTGAAATTTGTAATTCAAATTTCTTTGTGACGAGAGAAAGATGCATCTGTTAAATTTGGCATTTCTCAACCATCCAGAGGTTAGCTGACAGCCATGCACAGAAACCCATGGCCACCAGGTCCGAACCCTGTGAACCAGACTCTGGAAACAGCCACACCTCTGGAAACAGACACACAGGTGAGATGTCAGGAAAGGCATGGCTTTAACAGCCACTAAACTCCCTCACAACTTACAACAGTCAAGTTACTAGAAAAGATAACTTTATAATCTGAAAAAGCAATATGCTTTTGTAGGTACGTTCCCATTTCAGTATATTTAAATGGAAATGTTAAGAGTTCTTAGTTTTTTGTTTCTAAAAAAGCATAGGAATTGTAAAGGTGTGAAATTTTTTAAGAAACCATTATACACAAAATTACAGTAACTTTTCAAGTCCATAAGGTTCTATTTGCGCATGAGCCCTCAGTTCTTTCCAAGACCATCTGCTCAGCAGGGAGTGCGGCTGCTGCAGGGCCCTAGGTCTGGGCAGTCGGAGCGGCAGCCCGAGGGGTCTCGGTCTTGGGGTCCCGGGGCCGCTCCGGGCTCCGGCTGCGGTCCCTGCGGCGCTCCCGCTCTCGGGCCTTGTCGCGGTCTCGGTCCCTGCTGCGGGACCTCTCCCGGTCGCGCCTGCGGTCGCGGTCCCTGTTGCGGCTCCGCTCTCGGCCCCGGTCCCACTCACGCCCCTTGTCCCTGCTCCCGTTCCGCTCGCGGCTCCTGTCCCAGTCACGGCCAGTGTCCTTGTCACGGTGGCGGTCCCAGTCTCGGCCACGGTCCCAGTCCCGCTCGCGGCTCCAGGTCCGGCCGCGCTCCCGCTCCCAGGGCTTCCCACGCTCCCTCTCCCGCCGCCGGTCATCGAGGGCCCGGCCTGAGCGGCTGTCAGGTGGTGGGGCCTCAGGCTCCTCTGGGGCCTTGTCGCGGGGCCGCCCCTCAAAGGCCGGGCCTCTGTACTCATGGCCCCGGCCCCCCTCGCGGAAGTCGGCCTCTGGGCCCTGGGCCGGTGCAGCAGACGGTGCAGGAGGGTGGCTGGGCAGCTCCAGCAGTGGCCTGGGCGCTGGCTTGGGGCCGGGGGGAGCTGGACCCTGGAAGTGGAAGCGGGGAGGCACCGGTTCACTCTTCTCCGGGAATGGGGCACCCCCCCGAGGTCCCCCAAAGGGCAGGGGTGCAGGTGCCCTCTGGCCGGAGAACCGGGGCGGTGAGTGGACCCGCTGCTCTTCAAACTGCTGAGGCTGCATGCCCCTGGGTCCAGGCACGAAGCCAGGCGCTTGGCCTCTGGGGCCTTCAAACTGCCCAGGGTGTGGCCCCCTTGGGCCCACGAAGTGGCCGGGTGGGGGTCCTCGCTGACCTCCGAACTGAGAGGGAGGAGGGCCGCCTCGGGGTCCCTTAAACTGCGACAGCAGAGGCCTCCTCTGACCCCCAAACTGGAACGGTGTGGCACCCCGGCCTCCTGGGAATGGGGCCTGCTCAGGTCCCTCGCACTGGGCAGGGCCACCTGAGGCCTCGCCGTACAGGGCATCCGGGTACTCTCTCTTCTCCCCGTGTGCGTCCTTACGCTCTTCCAACAGAGGCGGCCCTGCTCCCCTGGGTCCTCCTAGGTGGGACGGGGAGGGGCCCCTGCCATCCCCATAGGGAGGTGGCCCATGTGGCCCTGAGAACAGGGAAGGGATGGGTCCCTTCGGAGGCCCGAATCTGGCCGGTGGAGGGCCTCCTCTTGGCCCATCGTTATTAGTGTTCTCTTCTGAGAATGGAGGGACTGGCCCCCGAGGAGCCGGGAAACTGGGGCCGTGAAGGCCCGACATCCCGAAAGCACGCGGTGTAGGCTCCCTCTGGCCCTGAAACTGGGGTGGAGGTCCCCCTTTCTGTGCCAAGGCGGGGAACACACCAGCCCCCTCGCCTGGCCTGGGCTGGGGCTCTCTGTCTCCTTCAGTGTCAGTGGCCAGGGCGTCACTTTTCTCAGCAAACTGAGCATTTCTCGGGTCATCGTACTGGGAGGAGCCCATCGGGTTCTCCTGAGGTGCATACATGGGCCCTGAAAAACCAGGAGGGGGGAAGGCCTGGCCCTCACTCTGCGGAGGGTAGAGAGGCTGGAAGGAGGCGCCCGGTGGTGTGGGCAGTAGTACCTTCCGGGCAGGTCTGGCCACAGCATCCAGGCCGGCCATGCTCTCTGGCCCGAGGGTTTCTGAGGGCTCACGAGGGGGACCATCCTGTTTGGCCGGCAGTGGGGCCTCTTCACCCGGAGTCCATGGTGGAGGGGCCGACTCAGGTTCCTCCTGGGCCGGCAGCAGCCCTGGACCGGCGGAGACCCCTCCGGGTGCTTCTCTGGCCGGCGGGGCCCTCAGGGCAGCCTCGCTCTCATTGTTCTCCACGGCCAACCGCCGGGCCTGCCTGGGGTCCCGGCTCAGCCGTGCCTCGGCATTTGGGCCGGGGGCCTGGTTGGTGGCGGGGGCCGGAGCCGGCTTGACTGCAGCCTGCGGTTCCTGCGGGAACAGCTCGGCCTTGGGCAGTGTGGCCTTTGGAGGCGGTGACATGAGTGCGTCTGACACGGAGAAGTGGGCCATGGAGGCCCCAACGGCGGCCCGCTGCTGCCTGAGCGCCTCTTCCTGCTCCTCCACCTGTCGCTTCTGCTCCTCGATCTGCTTGTTGAGCTCTTCAATCATCTTCTGCTGCTCCACCAAGGAGGGAGCAGAGAGGCCAGGCCCGCCACGTGTGTCTACACACATTCTGTTGGGCAGGTCATCGATGGTCACTTTGGCTTCCTCTAAGATCGTCTCATCCTCGGGGTCGTAGGCTACCTCCTCCCGCTCAGCTGCCTCGGGGGCCTCTTCCGCGTCCTGGTGCCTGGTCCGGTCACTGGGCGGAGTGTCCAGGGCTCTCTCAGGACCGTACTCTTCCTCGGGGTCATACGGCCTATCGTCCTCCTCCTCCTCCAGGGCTCTGTCTTTGGAGAGCTGACCGAACTGCTGGACGATGGGATCCAGCAGGGGTGCTGCCGTCAGCCCCCCATCGGTCTTGGCTTTGGAGTCCTGGTGGGGAGCTGGGGCCGACTCCACAGGCTCTTTGGAGAGGGGGTCAAAGGACTTCTTCTTCCCAAAGAGAGTCTGCAGGATGTGTTCCAGGGGTGAGGCGGTCTTTGAAGTAGAAGAGACAGAGGAAGCAGCCGCTGGAGCTGCTGCCGCCGTCCCGGATGGTGCTGTGGCTCCTGGTTTGAGTGTCGACAGTATTTTCAACATGGAAGACGAGCCTGGCGCCCCAGGTGCTTCTGGAGGAGGGGGTGGGGGTGGGGGAGAGCCTGGGGGCGTGGTGCTGACAGCAGCGTCCCCTGGGCAGAGCTGGTATTTGGTGGGCCTCTTCTCCGGCGGCAGGGCAGCAGACACTTTGGGATGGACAGGCTCCACCTCGTCCTGTGTCAGCAGGCGAGCCCGCTTCTCCTCTGTCTTGTCTAGCTCGCCAGCGCCTGAGGGCCGTTTTGTTTTCTGACAGATCACTAACCCGAGGATTATGTTTGGACGCGGTGACTCGAGACCTAAAAAACAAGAGTTGTGAGAATGTGAGAACCAAAATCAGCCTTTGTCCTTGAGAGGTAAGCTTATTATGGGCAGGGAGGGGGAGGAGATTCTGTGGCAAGATAAAATCAAGTGTTGGGAGAGTTACTGCGACAGACGCATACTGCACCAGGACTGCACTGCACACTTGCCTGGCCTGACGCCCCACAACCCACGAACTGGGGGCCTGATTTACAGACACGTTCATCCCAGTGGCTGGAATCCTACAGGTTTCCAATTACACGCAATGCTGAGACAGAAGCACCCGCCCCAGACCGTTAACATACTGGGCATGAAGCCTGTGTGGACCACAATGTTTTCTAAAATTGAGCTCTGTTCTTTTATTTGTCTCTAACTACAAATCAGGAGGGTAGCACCCTCTTTCGACTCTAACTTATGAGCTGCAATATATAATTTATTTTATACTAATGTTAAAATTCAATTAGGGACCGATTCTACAACTCAATTACAGTGATCAATACAGCACACAGCATTCCATTAAGTTCACCACTCACTTGTGTCAACAATTATAATTAACAGGAAAAATGATGCTGACTGAAAGGGCTAAAATAAACGTTCTTTCAGGTTTAGAAAGAAACTCAATGACCAGTAACTTATCAAGAGCTACCTAATGCTCAGGTCTTTGTCAACAGAGGACATGGGCCATAAAGTGCACAGGTGTTCAGGACAGGGGCGGTGATGGACAGGCTACATGGAAAACATGCTGAGAATTTCAGAAAAAGCATAATTCTTAAAAATTACTATTTCTTCAGTAAGGCTGAATTGTAGTACTCTATATCAGAAATGCTACTGTTTCAGTAATGCCCCCCACCCCGACACTCATAATAAATCCAGAATACTGACAGGGGAACAGAAAAACCCAAGTCACAAATCAGTGATTTAGGAAGAAATGATAAACACAGGAGAAAAATTGTTTCCACAGCAGAAGATAGTTAAAATTAATCAAATTGTATAATTTCAATTTATGGATAAATCACCACTATTTATAGATATTCACGTATTTCCTATTTATTCACTAAGAAAATTCGGACTGCTTTTCCTGTTCTGTGATCTTAAGTTGCTCACAAATCAGTTGTCTCTGGACATCATCACGTGGCTCCAAGCATTTCTGTCGCCCTTCCTAAATGCCAGCAGAGAGGTGCTGACGAGGAGAGCCAGGCCCACCAGAGTGAGCTGGGCCAGGCCAGCATCCACACGGGTAACCTCCACACGAAGCACCTCCAGCCCCTCCCCACATGGCTTCTGGGCCTCCTGTTCACAGAATGATGTTCATTGGCTGAGGGCCCATGAAGAACCCCACTAGTGAGAGGAGTGGCTTCCAGAATGTCCTCTGTCTGACCTGACACAGCTGTGGAGGGAGGAGCTGGACACAGGGGTCACGGGGACATGGGCACAGGAGGGCCAGGCCCACTGCACTGAGCATCGCATCCAAATAGCTCTGCTCAGATGTCAAAGGTAACCCATCAAGTTCACTTTCTAATCAAAATGAATTACTTTAACTTGGTATGCCTCTCACTCTAACAGCCTTCTACTGAGTATTCATAGCTCACAAAAACCCAGACTGGGGTAGTCAGTTGCTCAGCTGGCTCTCAAGGCCCTTCTGGGCTGACTGTCGCCGACAGTCCCAGAGCTGGCAGAACGGGTCCCCATGCTGAGCACAAGCTGGAGCCTCGGCGGCCCTGTGAGCAGCAGATTGATGTGCTTGGCGATGGCAGGCAGGGCGGGCAGGAGCCCTGGCCAGGGCCATCCTTTCAGGGCAGGACCCATGACGGTTCTCACCGCAGACAGGCTGTGCCACCTCTGAAGAGCTAGACCTCTGAAGGGCCAACACTAGGGCCTGCCTGGGGTGTGAACCAAGCTCGGGCCAGAGTGGCCGTGTGTGGACCGTAGTCACCACGTTAGCTCCGGGGTCAGCATGCTGTCCTCAGCCAGCACTGCTCCCACCATGGCTCTCACCAGCTCCAGATGCTTCCTAACCAACAAAGTGTACCTCAGACTCGGCAAGACACTTCAGACTCTGCCTTTGTGGTCACGGCCATCACACCTAAGGTTATGATGGAACTGCTTCACATTTACATTTGTTCTGAAAACACTAAGCTCCCTGGCATCCCCTGAGCAGGTCTGTGGTTAAACGCTTTCCGCTCTCAGCTACCCCATCTGCACACGCCTCATCAAGCTCCGGAGTTGGAGGAGCGTTAGTTTTGAACTTCCCTACCAATCTTCTCCAGGATCTTACATCTAAACTGGGTCGTCTCACAATGCACACCCCTATCGGGAAGCAGTCAGATCTCATCCGACTCACACGATCAGCTTATGGAGCATGAAGACATGAAATGTCACCAGCACCTCGGAAAGGACTTGCTCATGGGAGACCTACAACTCCTTGCACTACATGGGGCCTTGGCAGTGACCCTCATGGAGACCAGGGCATGTCCACTGCACCCGTTCCGCACTCTCACACGTGGGTGTCTGGCAAGGCCGCCACTGGGGAGTTGGTGAGACAGTTGTCCCCAAAGACGTCCACTGGGGCCA
The DNA here is from genome assembly GCF_027580195.1 of Bos mutus. Classification (NCBI taxonomy): domain Eukaryota; kingdom Metazoa; phylum Chordata; class Mammalia; order Artiodactyla; family Bovidae; genus Bos; species Bos mutus. Next base: position 39,000,584 of record NC_091629.1, on the reverse strand, counting down.
ATGTGGCCATGACCACTGCTGAGTGTGAGCCCTGGAGGAGAGGCACCCTGAGAAGAGTGTGCAGAGACAGGGGCTCCAGAGAGGGCATGGGGCACCCCTGGCCCCAGCAGCAGTGACCAGCCAGGGTGCTGATGTACCCACCTCCCTTTGAGGGTGGTTGTGAAGCTTATGAGAAAGTAGATGAGAAGTAGGTGTGGGGGACACTGAACTACTGATTCCAGACAAGGGGTGTTGACCAGACTGAGCACCAGGATGTTGGTACCCCCACTCGACTCTCCAAACTGTGAGAGCAAACGGTCCACAATGTTCCAAGGGGGTGAAACAAGTCTTTCAGCTGCACATAGCCCCAGGTTCACACTGGGAGGGCCAGTCCCAGACTGCCCATACAGACAGAAGTGGACTCACTGAAAAGGTGTGTGATTATTTCCTGAGCCAAGGTCCAAACAGGGGCCTATGTCTGGGTGTGTCAGCAACAGGGTGGCCAGGGAAGTGATGAGAAGCAGCAACCCCCTCCCCGGGGTGGGGGGTGCCCCCAGATACCTCAGATGTGGCACTTGGAGGGTGAGGTTTAGCTTTAATCAATAAACCAGCAGACAGCAGCCTCCTTAACCACATCATCATGATGCTCCCACCCCTAAGTCTACCTGGCATGCTCCACTATTCATTATTTAAAGTGAAAACCTTCTTATGGCCTGAGTCTGACAAGACAAAATGTTCACACCTGCAGGAACAGAAATTGTGTTGGTGTTAACAGCTACCGCCCTTAGTGTTTGGGTGGAGAAGCCCTGCCTGACCCCACACGCTCACTCCCCAGCAGACCTCCCATGCTGGGTCCCTAAGACCTGTGGTCCCAGTGAGCAGAGTGCTGTCCGTCCGCGACCAGGAGCCCGTGCAGTGCCGCCCGCACAGCCAGAAGCTCGCAGGGTCGGCGTAGGCAAAGCAGGCAGATAGTCCTCAGTCACGGTGCACCTAGACAGGGACCAAGGCCTAGCAGACGGTTCAAACTCAGACAAACAATGACCAGTTTCCATGAAATATTTTTTATTGGTTTCAAAGGAGAGAGAAACACATTCCTCATGGCATGACTGTGACTCTGATAACGGTATCTCCGCACGGTTTCGGAAGCGCACAACTAGGCGTGCACGCACACACACAAGCAGACACTCAAGACATGCTTACCTGACAACACTGTAAGTCGTGGGCACTTTCAGCTAACTCAGGAGACAATTAGGAGTGAAGACAGAAAACACCACGGATTGACCCCATCTGCTAAGAAAGCGGCCTTCTCCTTGCCACACCTTAGAAGGTATGACCCTGTCCTCTGCTCAGTGTGGCTGGGGAGCCCTGGCTGAGACCCCGCGTCCCAGCAGTGGAGCCTTGTCCCAACATGAGGGGCGGCAAGCTGGGCCATGAGTACTGTCGGCTGGGTCAGAGGGACGCAGGCCTCCCAGGTGTCCCCCGAAATAACACTCGGGGCGGCGTGTGACATGACGACGGCCTGGCCTCTCTGAGACAAGTCTGAGAGCACACAGGACAGAAGGTCCTGGAGGTGGAGCAGGCTCAGGGTGTGCTTGGACGCCGTGCAGGTGGCTGGGCTGTGGGCTCTGCGTGGAGACCCCTCCAGGTCCACCATCCCCACAGTGCAGGGTGGAGAGGACGCTGAGAGCAGGCAGAAGGTGCAGGCCTCCCCAGTTCTGGACACGGGTTCAAAGCCTTGTCTCCACCTGCTTCTTGGGTGTGAGCCACACAGTGAAAACCCACTGGCTCCTAAGTTCAGTGGTGAGGGTCACCGGTAACTTTTTCCAGAGACCAAGTCATGCTGAGTGGGTCACTCTCCACCTACAGCTCCGGCAGCCGGCCTGCGGGCTGCTCAAAGCTCTGTGCCCCAGTGAGGCCTCAGGACGGAGGCAGGGCCGGGGCAGACCCTGGCTCCACACTCCCCAGTCTGGTGACCTCAGGCAGCAACACCCCCAGGTAGTGCGGGTGCTCAGCTGGGCTGGCTGCTTTGAGGGACATGACGCCCCTCAGGCTAGGCCTGTGCCATCAACATGGTGCAGAGACAGCAGAGCACCCTACCCACCTGGCAGACACTGCACACGCCACGAGCCTGGGACCTGCCTGCGAGCACTTGCACCGCATCATGATTTAAGTGTGTGAAGTGGCTCAGGGAGGAGTGTGGCCGACGTGCAAGTGGACAGAAGACACACAGATACCATTGTCAGATGAACATCCCAGGAGAATTAAAAACACATATACCAAGTTAAACAAGCTCAGACTTAGAAGCCCTTCAATCAAAAAGTCTTGAAACGTCTTCTCTCTACTGTGGGTGAAAATCTGCCACAGGAGCTGTGGGGCGCTCCTTCAGGAGTCTCAGCCTCGGGAATGTGGGGGTAGGAGTGATGTCCTCCCTGTTAGTCACCCATGTGGTCACTTGGCGGTTAAGGCAAGCACTCCCACCCAGCCCTCCTTATGGCCGTGTCACCCGGAATGCCCAGCACGGCAGTGTCAGCTCCTGTCTGGGCTTCACTGGGGAAGTCTCCTTGGTGGCCCCCCGGCCACTCCCTCCCTACTGCATCCCCACGCCTGACTCATCCACCTCTGCTCTCCCGGGGACTGTCCCGTGGCCCCAAGCCTGGCTAGTCCCTGGCTCATGTGACAAGATACTCTGGGACGGAGCCATGGAGTCTGCAGGTAGAGCTACAAGAGGGGCTCCGACAAGGCTGGAACGGTCTCCCTGCCCCACTGGACAAGCACTCAGTGTATGCCTATCCCTGTCTATGCTTGCACTAGGCCCCATAAAGGCCACCGCCCTCAGGACTGACCAGGGGCTCCTCACGGTGTCGGGTAGTTGGCTTCACGACCGTCACTGCAGCATCTGGAACACGGTGTCCGGGGACTGGCCAGAGCCTCGGGAGCTGCCTGCCAAGAACTTTGGCCACAGCCCTCCCTGCCACCCATCAGGCAGCACCACTTTAGCACAAGGAAGGCCAACGGCCCCCCAAAGCACTTGGCTTCTGACACGTGTTTGGCATTGAGACAGTCTGTGTGTAGTTCTAAGAGCACAAACCAGTGGTTGTGGGGGCTGACAGGACTCTGGGGGCACAGCTGCAGAGCCCACCAGGGGTGAGCGGCCCTGCAGGGGCCCAGACAGCACAGGTGGACACAGGTGTGCATGTGGCTGTGGCAGGAGCATGGCCATGGACACGGAGATGCCAGGTGCAGGGGGCCCCTAAAGATGCCAGGTGCAGCCACAACCCCTGAAGTAAAGTACTTCAAGAGCCCTGAACACGTGGTGGACTCGGCATCTCTGAGGGGCTATCAGTCTTGGGGGCTTCATGGCCAAGGGGATGCTCCCACGGGGGCATCTTTCTGTGAAACTTAAGTCACATCAACCTCTCAGGGTTTAGAGAGCCCTCAGAGACCACATCCCCCTTGGAACCACCTTGGCCCCTCCACAAGAAATCAGTGTGTAAGTCACGCTTTCACGCAGAACTCTGTTAGGAAGGAGCAAGCAGAAAGAGGCCCACTGAAGGTAAAACTCAAGCAGCAGGTTTCAAAGTGCCTATTTCTATAGCCATTTCCTATTTCACTGCCATTTCTTGCAACTCCTTGAAATGAATCTCCAAGACAAGGGGGAACAGCCCGGCTGACGTCCGGAGGAAGGCAGGACCAAAAGGCCAGACCTCAGCCCACCCTGCTCTGCCCCTGCTCCTGCATGTCAACACCTGCTTACCTGGGGCCAGGCAGGCTCTAGGTGGACACTGCAGGCTTGGCCCTCTGCACAAAACTCTTTAAGACAATTTACGCCTTGACAGGGTACCTCCAGTGCCCCCTCCTCTATCCTGGAAGTTCTGCAGCCCAAGCTGCTTCAGCTCTGCTCCAAGTTCCGCTGCCGAGGCAGGTCTAGGGGAGGCTTGGCGTCGGCGGGAGGGGATGTTTGGGGTCTGAAGGCTGGTGCTTACCTGGCCCCTCAAAGGGCAGCAGTTTGGAGGGGATGGGGTCAGTGGCGCTGAGTGGGATCAGGTAGAGGTCCTTGACGTGCCGGCTGTTGTTGGCCACAACGCCGAAGCGGTCGCGGCTGCTGAAGTAGGAGTAGAGTGAGATGTAGGCCACCTCCTCTTCCTCGGTCGCGGGGTGGAAGCGGATCAGACAGAGCTCCTGGACAGACAGGACGGGAGCATGGGTCTGTAGCTGCTCGGAAAAGCTGCTGAGCCTTAGGAGCAGCTGCGAGGGAAGCAGTGCCCAGTCCTGCTGCCCAACACGTGAGAAAAACAGGGCGGTGAAGGAGCACAGGCCCGAGACTCAAGACTGCTGGATTCCATCTTGGTCTCGGAGGAGCCTCTTTAAAATTATTTCTATTTATAGTCCCAGGGGGATCTCGACACAGATCTCACCTCATGGGGTTTTTGAACCAAAGGGTTCATCTGCGTGTAGGGCCAGTATCTGACACAGAGCTAAGAAACCACGAAGCGTGTGATGAGTTGTCTGCAGCTCTGAAACCCAAGGGCTGAACTGGACCAGGGTCATCACCCTCTGTGACCTCAACAAATCCAGAGCCCCTCCACCAAAGAGCAGCACACATGCAGATTCATAGCTGAGTCCACATCTCTGCTGGCCCCCCACTGCTGCCCACTCCAGCAGCTCAACAGTAAGGAAGCAAAGCACCCATGTTTCTGACCGACTCAGCTGCACACACATCACAAAGCTTCCACCGCCATGCTCCCCAAACACCCTCACAGGGCGGCCAGCTGTCAGCTGGATTTGAAACATTCACCTGGAAACATCTCACAAACTGAGACATTTCAAGTACTAACAAACCCCTCCTTTCTCGGGCACAGCGACCAGGCTGCAGGCAGGTACCTTGGACACTGAGGATTTGAGCTTGCCGATGTAATCCCAAACGGTCTTTGGAGCAATCCTCCCGCCAATGTGAATCGTGTCGGGCAGGTCCTAAACGGAACAGACTCTGAGTAAGTGGCCAGTAAAACCCTGGTGGTCACAGAGAGACCCCAGACACCAGATTCACAAGAAAATCACAACTATTCCAAACAAAGTAGCGATTACACAGTCAAACGCTGCTCAGTTAACTAACATCCAGGATCATGAATGACCAACCCCAAGGATGGTACAAGGACAACCGTCTACTAACTAGGGTGACAGCAAAGCATTTTAATGTTCTCTTTTAAGAACAAACAGCAACAATCAGGTGTGATTCAGAAGTGCCTGAGCACTCTTGGCTGAGTCTAAAATGCTAGTGCTGTTTCATTAATTTTGAAAAACAATGGTGCTGTGTGTGTGCCCCTGCACACATGCGGCTGGGCACACATACACCCACCCGGGTCCTGTACAAGCTCCAGTGGAGCAGAGGGAGGAGGAAGAGGAACTTCAGCTTTTTCAGGGAAGATGAAGGGTCTGGATTCCCACCACTGTGTGAACTGCATAATCTCAGACTCAGCCCAGTACAAACAGCCCCTATTTTGCCTCTAGAGGAGCTTGTGCATCCAGACACTCAAGAGGAAGACGGTCACACTTCTGACTCCAGTGCATGATCAGAGTGCCTTGGAAAACAGGTATGCTCACGCCTGTGCACACACACGCATGCACGCACACACACACACACACATACACACTTCTCTCTTGGTTCACATCTGACTCCAGTGCGGGATCAGAGTTCCTTGAAAAACAGGTGTGTACATGCGTGTGTGCGCACACACACACTCTCACACTTCTCTCTCTCTCGGTTCTAACCTCACTGAGATAATCAAAACATCCAGAGACAGGATACGCCTTAGTGACAAACTTGGCTACACTTTGCATGTTAATAAATCCTTTCCAAATGGTGCTGAGTCGAGACAAGAAGAGGGTTGTATCTCCTTCAGGAGGGGACCGGGACTCTGAGATGCTGCAAAACAAAACCACAGAAAGTAAGTGAACCTTCTCTCTCTGCCCAAAGAATTGCCAGTATTTACTTAAATTGTGTGAGAGTCATGTCTGACTCTTTGCAACCTCTTTGCAATCCACAGAGGATTACCTGTCAGGCTCCTCTGTCCATGGGATTTTCCAGGTAAGAATACTGGAGTGGGTTGCCATTTCCTTCTCCAGGGGATCTACCCCACCCAGGTATCGAACCCAAGTCTCCTGCATTGCAGCAGACTCTTTACTGTCTGAGCCACCAGGGAAGCCAGACTCTTACCATCTGAGACACCAAATATATTTTGTCAAAGAAATATATACTGTATAGGCAACAAAAGCAGATGGCTCTAAATTTAGTTTTTAAGATCTATATCTCTAAGAGGATAACCAGTCACCCTAAAACCGAAGCTTTAAAAAATGCCTTTTTATGAAACAGAAAACTGAAGAGAGCTGCATTTCTGGGTGGATTTCAGAGCTGAATGACTGAATCACTCATCACTGCTCTCCCTGTTCACTGGAAAGGAAGGACGCAGAGGCTGCACCTGATGCTTGGGGACGGCGGCACGGACAGGAGGTATCTGGGCTCGGGGGACGCGGACGGCTTGGCCAGGATGGACTTGGGCACCGTCACGGAGGGTGGCACTGGCTTTGGTACATCTTGTCGGGGCTCTGCTGGGGTGGTGCCCTCCAGGTGGGTTGCTGCAGAAGCTGTGGCCGTGCTCGGCCCGCCCAGTGCAGTCCTGGGGTCCCGGCCGGACATCGTGACCATGGTGAGCACACTGCCACCACCAGGGGTGGGGCAGGGCAGACCTTCCAGGGCTGGGGGCTCAGGCTGGTTGTCCTCCAGAGGCACTGGGAGGTACTTCCCCTCCAAGTGAGTGTGAGCTGCACTTTCCAGGTCTGGCTCTGAGGCATTTTCAGGCGGGGTTTCGGGTGCCGTGTCATCTGCCTCGCTGAGAACTGGCTCAGGTGGGGGGCTGTCGCGCTTGGACTTGGACTCCTCCTTCTTGACAGAAGCTGATAACTTCTGTTTTTTCGGAGCTGGTTCATCTTCCGAGGATGGAACCTGACCTGGAGAACAAGAGGAAGGCCTGCGTGAGAAATCCCACATGGTGGAGGACGAAGCCTGCCCGTGAGCAGATGGACGACCCCAGCTTTAAGAAGTGGCACTCTGAAGGCAGGGCGTACTCCAGCTCCTGACTATCTGACTTGGCTTGAGCCCAAGGTCAGGAAGAGGCCTCCAGTGTCCCCAGGCCTGCTCACCAGTGCAGATCTTGCAGTTCAGGTCAAAGAGGTGCGCCCGGTGCTGGCTGGTCGTGTCCTGCAGCATGCTGCTGAAGACACCCGGCAGCGGCGCTGCACTCCGCTCAGGGGCCGCCCGCACCGACTCTTGCTGTTCCTAACACACATCAAGTGGCAGAGGGGTCACTTCTTTTCCAACCCATCCCCAAATGAACAGCACCATGAGAAAGCACCCCACATGACTAAGGATCACTGAAGAAAGAGAACAGGACCACTGGACACAAGAACTTGAGGAGCAGTAGAACTCCACACACTTGCTTAAGGTCAGTGTCCTCCCAATAACTCAAACACCCAGCGATATCTGGAAGCCCCAAAGGTGCAGGTGCTCACGTCAGAGTCTGACACTGGTGGAGAGTCTTCCATGTCGGGAACAGCTTCCTGTTTAATGGCAGGCTTCTTAGTCTCATTGTGCAATTTCGTTCTGGACTCCATCACCTAAAATGAGAAAGACATAAAGCCTTAGCCCTTCTTCCCCAAGAGGACTCACCTGCACCAAAAGGCTATTAGTTCACTTCTGGGCCTCCAGCCACCGCTTCTGCCAGTACTCACAGGCTTTGTCGTTCGCTCTCTCCACACAGAGAGCTCTTTGGAGACCAGTTCTTCTGGTTTCATTCTCACCAGTTTTGCCAATGAGATTTCTTCACGCAGAACTCGATGGAAAAGTCCCTATAAACAAACAGGTCTCATTCATGCCTTCAAAACCTCTGTAGGTCTGATTCTAAGAAGAAACGATGTGGAGACCACAGCAAGGTTAAGTTCCTTCCCCGAGGCCAGTTGAGGGCCCAGACAACAGGGGCCCCGAGGTGGGCAGCCGATTTGATGGCCTGCTGCACCAACCCTGCTAGAGATCACCTCACAGAAAACAGTCGACTGAAGAAGGTACGGAGTTAAGAGGTAGCGCAGGCAGGCAGGAGCCTGGCCAGGCAAGTGCCCGGCCCCATGAGGACAGTGCACAGCATTCACGCACAGCCACTGCGGGGACCGAGTGTCCTGACCACAGGCCTGGGGCAGCACCTGGCCAGGGCTGTCCCACTCCTAAGGGTCTGGCACACACCTGGTTTTTGGGGTCCTTGAGGTTGAACATGAGGCTGCGGTACTTGCTCTTGTACCGATTGTCCGTGACTCGGAACAAGTTAAACATCTCCTTCTCGATGAGCAGTGCGATTTTCCCTACTTCATTTTCTGTCATAATTAAGTCATCACTGTCATTGACCCTAGAAGGAATGAAAAAAGCCCCACATCAACTGCTGCACTCACAAGTGACTTTATTTTCTGGGCTGTGCCATGTGCCATGTGGGATCTTAGTTCACCGATCGGGGATTGAACCCAAACTCCTCTGAGGAAGCGAGGAGTCTTAACCACTGGACCACCAGGGAAGTCCCACGTGTGACTTTTTCCTTTGAACAGTGGGGCTACCATGAAACTGCCACTTTTTATGGGGAAAGCCATCCGTTTTAACAGATAAGAAATAGTGAAACCGCACCTTTTCCACAAGATCTCCTTCAAGGAGCGTCTTATGTTCTGCCGAATTTGTGAATTTGGCTGGGATGAGGCTGGGCTCACGGGGCCCAGGCGTCCTGGCGCTGGAGAGGCCAGGGGAACGGAGGTGCTCCCAGGCTTCCTGACAGCTCCCACAGAAGCAGCAGAGCTGGGGAACTTTCTGGAAGCAGACGTGGCAGCAGCAGTCACCAGCCCTGCCTGCTTGGCAGGGGGAGCGCTGCCTGAGGGGGAGGTGGTGGACGAGAACCATGGCCTCTTAGGGATGGTGCCCTTGAAGCCTGAGGGCGACTTTCTGACAGTGGGCTTGGCCACCGCTGTGTTTGCAAAAGAAGGGGATTTCTTTGGAAGGAGATTTCTGCCCGGAGGTTGTCTGCCGGCCCCCGAGGAGCCTGGAGGAGCCAACTTCTTCGCCACCACCACAGCCGTCTTGTCCTCCATGCGTCTGTCCTCCTTCACGGCTGCAAAGGAGAGAGACCCGCTTAGTGAGGTGGGGGCGTGGGGGGCCCACACAGCATGTGCACCAGAAACCAGCAGAGCTAACCAGGCATTACTCTGTGAGACGGACTTAAAGAGAACTTTTAAAGTAACTGTTGAATTCACAAACGGAGTGTAAAAAGGACTACCAGCAACAATTCTGATAGCGACTATATACTTTGAGGACAAACGCTTTATTATTAATTAAAAAACCAATAATCCAGTAAGCTGTTAAAGGCTAAATTTAAACCGCTAACATAACTTGAAAATTGAAGGGCAAATTTCACTTTATCAAGAAAAGGTATAATTTCAAAGACCACTCTCATGGAGAACTCCAGTGCAATTTTTGGTAAACATGAACTTAGAAAACCTTTCCAGAATGCAGCAGACACACTCTTTAAATGCATATTCACTGCCCACCACCGCCTCCCCAACACCACAAGGCTGTGAAAGTACTAGCAAGAGTCCATCCCAGGGGTAAGGGGCTCACAGGTGTTCACCATTCTTTCAGAAAGTCAATTGGACATGGTAAGATTAATGAGACACAGGATTCTGGGAGAAGACTGCAACATGGAGGAGGCCAGCTACTTTTATGCCAGGAGCTGGGTGGCAGGGCCACAACACATTCCCATTCACATGCCTCCAGCTGCAGCTTGTTACTGGCTAAGACAGTAGGTTCGAGCTTTTAACCCAGACAGGGATGCAGTCAAAAACTAAAACGGAAATCTTTATGCCAGTACTTCATGCTGACAGAGTATACCTAACCCTGTATCAGACCGAGAGAGCTGCACCTGCAGGTAAGCAAAGCAGGTCATTCTCAGAATCAGCCTGTCAAGATTAAAATCCAGACCTAAAACGAGCCGTCACTGACGGTTTTTTTTTTTTACAAACAGTCTGGGTTCTACGGCCCACTCCCAGACAGCCCCGCTCCGGTCCACTTGCCCAGAATGGTTGGACCCAGATGGGCAGGATGGGGGAACAGGCGGGTCCAGGGTGCGAGCTGGGACAGCATGGGGACACCAGCTGGGGCAGGTGGTCATCTCACATGGGACCGATGGAGAGGCTGCCTGCCCAGGTGCAGACTTAAACACCCACGGCACGGTGAGCCCCCAGCACCTAAATGGGAGACTTCAAGATGTTCCAGCAACCTTCCCACTTTACCCAGAGATTAGAGCCACCAATCTGTCACCCCCTGGTGCTTCTTAAAACTGTCCTAGGGAGACCCAGGGAAAGTCCAGTGAGGAAAGTGAGACCCTATCTGCAGCTAAGGCTTGACCCCACAACAGCCCCAAGGCATTCACGGCCAATATCACACAGGGCCATCCTGGCACAGGGTCAGAGCGCTGCCCTCCAGAAGTGCCCTGCCTCCAACACTGGCAGTGCCAGGGCAGACAGGGTGCTAAAAGCCCAGGGACTGCAAGTTTTTTCCACTTCATAGTTTAAAGGAAATTACTTTTTAACCAAGTTTGAAACAGGGCTACTATGCACACCCAACACTTTTAATTAAGAGTCGGGTTAGAGGCAGTTCATTGTCATCAAGCAACAATCTTGACTTCCAGTCTCCCATTTCCATCTCACAAAGCCTGATCCATGCCCCTCATCCATGGTGTCCCAACCACTAGTCCCGTGTCTGCTGGCACCCCCACGTGATGCTGTCTAGGCTTTCCCAAGACCACCCACTTCCCGTGGAGGGCTCACTCATGCTCTACGTCCGCCCCGCTGGCCAATACCCACATCCCATCAGCAAATCAGTTCATACAGTAAAAACTGGGAACCTCACAGTAACTAAAATGAAAAATTACATTTCTGTACGTATTATTTCGTCAGCTCAAGTTCACGTCCCTAAGGGAGTTGCCACACCTCAGTACATGGAAACTTTTCTTCACCAGCTGACTTGGCTAAGAGGGTCTGCAGTACCTAATGTGCGGACTGCTAGAGTTTAGGTTAAATGAGATGGGTGGAGGCCCTCTTCTTGGGGGAAAAGAACAGAGTGCAGCAGGATGCAGTCCCAGATGTGACCACCAGCAGGGGATGAAGGAACCAGCCTGTCAGGATTAAAATCCAGACCTAAAACCAGCCCAGTCACTGTTTTACAACCTCCACTGAGATTATTTTTAACATTTTTAAACAACTGCAAAATGGTAGCCTAAAGTGCTTCCAGAATCCTCAGTGAGGCACCTGTGATGGGGTCTCAAATCCTGCCACGTGGCACCTACATTGTTTCAGGTGACAATTCCTGTTAACTTCACATCCTTCACTCCCTAAGACCCACGCTTGTGCTGTCTCACTGGTGCACTCTCACTCGGAAACACAAGCCAGAGGCTTATTTCTGGGCCATTCCCAGTCCAGGTGACTGAAGTGAGCGATCTGCTGTCCAGGAGCAGGAGCAGGTGCAGTAAGTGAACATCACCTGAGAATTAGGGGACAGCTTTCCTGAACCAGCCTTCTGCTTTCTTGGAAAACTAGTTGCTTCTGGCTTTTTAAAGTCACCTTTCATCCTGCCTTCCCTGCATCTCAGAGTATGTAAGTAGGTGTGACTAGTGTAAATTAAGAAACTGGCAAAAATATGGACACTAGTGGACCTTAACAGCTAGTTGTTTCTGTCCCCCTTGTCCGTCTGGCCCCATCATCACATGTGGGCTGGTTGCTGCCGAAATGGCAGGACACCACACAGCACTGGAGTGTGACAATGACACACTCATTTCTGTGTAGAGCTTAAATTGCACCGCTGACTCTTCACCCAAACTCCTGTTACCGTGTGTGCACCTTCACAGAAGGGAAGGAAAGCAGCACCCCCAGGGCATCGTGGCTCCAGAGACGGCAGACCCCCCCCAGTGCTGTCAGGAAGCAGGGGAGACTACCAGCCTGCAAGTTGGAAGAACACAGCCCCCTCCCCCAGGACTGTGTGCCTAGTCTGGGTCATCCTGGGGTCCTGCCTGTGGCAAAAAGTGGCCCGAGTTCCAGGCTAGGTGTTTTCTTGGGGAGCAGCTACAGGAGGAAAAGCTGCCCGGTGGCCTGGTCACTGCCCCAGATGACGTCGTTTCTGCTGGGTCCGGCCATTGGTTTGTACTGGAAATGAGTTGTTTGTGGTGAAGCCCGGTAGGAACCAGGCAGGCCGGTGCGTTCAGGGACCAGCAACATTCTAATTGGCTAATTTCCCAATCAGCATGAAACCGGAGGCCTTGTCACTCGGTGAGGCAGCTGTGGCGCTACAGCTTCGCTGGCCACTGGGTGGCACTGGTGGGCCTCGGTGGGGACGGGAGGACAGCGGCGTGGAGGGCCGCCCTCCACGGGCAGTCAGTGCTGTGCAGCTGCAGCAGGACGAGGCAGCAGCGACGGGCTGCCCACGCCCAGTCAAGGCTGTTGCAGGGTGGCTCCTCACAGGGCCCGGCGAGAAACCCTGAGGGACGGCCATGGCTTTATGCCTTTCATCCTGCCCAAACGAGGTGCCAATTTACCCTAAAAGCCCCTAGATACGAGGCTTAGAGTAACAATGAAAGCGGGGTACAGGGGAAGCACAGGCTGGGGGACACTTCTTACGAAGCACGGGCTGTAAATGTCAAAGGAATCAGAGCTTCTGGTGTGACCAGGCGCCAAGCAAGACTCACCGCATGGTGTGAGTAGAGGACCCCCTCCCTTTCCCCCCTTGCCCATTCCCACGTGGCTACAAACCTGCCCAGACAAGGCAGCTACTGCCCAAGGATCGGGTAAGGGAACCGACCAGCTAGGGCTCAGAGGCCACAGTAGCTCTGGGGGATGGACTCTGCACACCGTTATCAGCAGCTCTATTTTCAGCTCAGCCTGGCCATGTATGATGCTGCCTCTCAACTTTTTGACTCCTCCTGGTGTGAAAAACACCATTTTGCTTTTGTACCTTTGCTTAATTATTCTTCAGTGAATTTCTCCTGTAGTAGTAGTAATGCTTACATTGCGGGGAGGGGGGGGCGGTGGTACAGAGAAAACTCGGGAGGCCTGAGCTCTGGCCCTGCGCTCTCACAGCAGGGGTCTGTATGTGGGTGCATAGCCTAACTGTTCTGCTTTGGGGCCAAAGCTTGTCCAGATGGACTTTTTTCTTACTGATATCCAGTATTTGAGTGACTTACACCTAGAGAGGTGCAGAGAACTATCCATAATAAATTTGCAAAAAACCGAGTACACGTTCAGAGGCAAACAACCCTTCCTGTTTTAATAGTTTCACATACAGCATTTTGAAAATAAAATACTGAATGATCCATAATGGGTTGGTAATGTATGAAAGAAACGGTCAAAGTCACCCCTTCAACAGGAATCACCAGGATGACATGGGACGGAGGCCATGGGAGGCAGTGTTCCCGTGTCCTGTCTGCATGGCTAGTGATGGGGGTGACCCCTGCCCCGAGACCCCACCAGGAGCAGAGCTGCTGCATATCCTGAGTTCTGACCCTGCCGCCAGGCACTCCTACCACTTTAATGAGGTTCAGTTTTCACTCGTCTGTGCCTAAATCATCTACAACTTTAAGAACCGTGATGGAGCCAGGGGCAGGTTGGACGCTTACTGCCCCCACCCTGCAGGCCTCTAGTCCCCAAGGGTGGTGCTCAGTGGAGCCTGTGGCCCAAGGCACCTGCTGACCCGGAGGGTTAAGCGGCAGTTACCTTGCTGTTTGTCCTGTTGATGCCTCCCGGTGCACGGCAACGCCCCAAGCTTCGTTTACATAAATTTAAAGTGGAAAACTTTATCGATCTTCTTAGGTTAACTTCTTTAACTTTCAGAAGAAAGACTATAACTATGTGCACAGTGATGTGCAACAAACATCGAGGGTGTTAACCGTTCAAACACACCCGAGCCCCATGAACCACAGGGGAGGGTGTACAGCTGCGTCTTCAGAGGCCTTGTGGACTCGATGCCACCTCAGGACTCTGCCTCAGGGCTTGTCTGCATGTGTCACAGGAGACACAGAGCCCCACAGGCCACACGCAGGCCACAGAAGAGCAGGCATGGTGAGCAAGACCGGTCCTGCTGGAAGCTTCTACCCCACGCCCCCGGTGAAACACCAGAACTATGGGGGGGCAGCCTGGGCACACCTGAGGGCCAGTCAGAGAAAACACCTGTGCATGCAAAACCTTCCCTGCACTGTTTCTGAACAGCTGGCTATTAAAAAATCAAACACTTGTGAGAAGTAAAATACTTAAAAATACCAGATAATGTCAATGACATCCAAAAACATTCCAGCTGTATGGGTAACAAAAAACAGCCATCTTGGTGAACTCTGTATGAGAACAGGTTCTGACTCCAAGTGGGGGGAGAGATGCAGATGTGCAAAGCTAGTTTGTCACCAAACACTTTTTTTTTTGCCACTATCCTGGAAGAGACGGATAAAAATGGCTCATGCAGCTGATAAAACATGTCTCTCCGAGGGGGCCATCGCTACTGACTGCTCTTCTCCTCTCACAGCCTGTGACAGGTGTCGCCCCTGTGAAACCACGTCCCTGGGTCCCGGAGCCCACGGAGCCGCAACTTGGGAGACTGGACATGTGGCTCACGGGGGCCACGCTTGTGTCCCAGTAGGCTGCTCAGCATCACTGGACCTGGCGCACAGGTTCTGCCAGGGGTTCCCATTTTAATTCTCAAAGCTAAAGGACACTGCAGGAATTTCATTTTTCATTCAAAATTTTGTTCAAATCCCGTGTTTGTTCAAATCACCTCGGGGCCATGGAGGGAGCCTAAAATATGGGGAAATGTTCTGAGTCTGTCAGAGTCCCACTTTCAAGTTCTAACAAACCAGGGACACTTCAGAAAAAACACTTCAGCCCTCTTTGTGCCTGGATAGTACTGAGAAGTGAAGAGGAGGAGATGGAGAGGAAAAATGAATTGCAGAACTATGAAAACAGGAACATACATCATAATTTGGGGGAGAAATAAAACGGCAACTATTTCCCTAAGCTAAACTGTACAGAAACTCTGAAAAACAATATAAATAAATATCAGAGAGCAAGTATATGTTACTCCCATCACCCCAAGGATGTGAAGGGCTCTATGTCCACGGGGGCAGTAGGTCAGAGCCCTCATGCACAGCAAGGGCTGCCCCTCACCCGCAACCTCAGGCCAGGGCCAGCCTGGGAGAGGAGCGTCCAGAGCACCGCCGGGGCAGCACGCTGACCTCCCAACGTCTACCCAAGACTTGACCTGGACCCAGGGCCATGTGGACAACGCCCCCTCCTGATGACTGTCCTGGCATCACCTGCACCCAGAGAAAAGTCACACCTGAGGCTCGGGTGGCAGGTAAGGGTCCTGCTGAGTGTGTGTGCAGGGCCCTGGGGAAGGTCCGCAGCCCCCGCCCTGTCAGGTGGTGGTTTGGGGAAGAGGCAGAGGCATAGCTGCTACTCACCGAGGCGAAGTCGGGTGTTTACCAGCGCCCTTTAACGCTCCTCCCAATCATCTTTTGGGAAGATGACATTTCTGGGATAACAAAAAATCATCAGAAGCAACTAGCTCAACTAGCTCAAAAACTAGCCTTATGCAGGCTTGAAGTTGTGGCTATCCATCCACGTGGTTCTGAGCCGTAAATGTGCTGGGAAAGTCAGTGAGGAGCTGATGTGCAGAGAGAAAAGGCAGGGCAGAGGGAAGAGAAAACCCCGCCTGTGAGCAGTCACTGCCTCCTCGCGGGCCGATCTCCCCACCTCCCCACCCCTCCACCCCAGTCTTCCACCAAAAACCCAGAATAAAGAGTTGGGGGACAAGTGCCCACCCCTCCTGTCTGTCAACTTTCCTAACTTGTGGAGCACCCTACAGCTGACTCCTAGCTCAGAGCCTGGGGGATTCTGGTCGACAGAGAAGGAAATTGGAGAGTAATCAATCACCCAAGTTTGTGGCTACATCCCAGTCTTCCTTTTATTCTGCCACATGCCTACACCAACCAACCGAGAGCAGTTAGCACAGGATCCCAGAGGCTGTCCCCGCCCGCTCATGGCCGGGCGACGGTTACAGTTAGGTCCAATCATAAGCCCTGTAAAGCGCTGCTGTGTAGAGGTGTGCCTCTACTGTGTTGAGGTGCTATAACTTGATGGAAATTTGACACGCTGTTAGCACGAAGTTCTTAGTTCAAACAATCTGAGGTGTACTGAAACTCATTTTAATACAGCATCTGGTTAATATTTAACCACTCACTCCTAATATCCGAAAATAAATATATATATATATATATATAAATATACATACATACACGTAGTATCACTTTGCAGTTTACTTGCAACTTCATTTCTTAGGTCTTGGGTCATTTACATTCTCAAAAACGCATCTAGTTATGCAGTTTCCTAGCCACATTATAGCCAGGAGGTCCCCCTTTGGGGGACTAGCTTAAGATTGGGCTGAAGGGAGGCAGCACTCGCCTGTAATCTGGAAATTTAGGACCACTTAACCTTTTGGTGCTTTCAAAAAAGTTGCAAGAGTTTAAGAGCATAAATTAAACCTGAGCACAAAATAATCTCAATCACAGAATACAATGTGCCCTGGAGCAATTTAAGCGTCCAAAATTTAATTTTGGAGAACGAGGCTGAGAAACAAGAACAGAGGAGAGTCAAGCTGCACAGTCTCCTCTGGGACTGCATGAGTCTGTCTGACCCATCCAAGCCCATTCCCAGGAAGCGGGGGAGGAGGGCGGGGCGGGACTCCTGGTCTGGGTGCTGCTCAGCGCAGAGATGTCTTGCTCACTTACCTTCCAGCACAGGAAGTGGGCCAGGGCCTTCAGGACTGGCATGTGTATTTATGTCATGTGTAGTATGTGAATTGGACGTGAAAAAAATCCCAGTTTGGTCAAAAATAATTTAACTCCTAAAAATCATACTTCAGCTGAAAATCAGCTACATCACTACTGTGCAGTAAGAGATTCCCACAACATACAGAGAAGAGAGGGTCACGTGTGTAGGGAGCAGGCTGCATGGCACAGCCCCATGTGGAGAGCTCCCGGCGGTGGTGGCACCGTGGCAGACTCCGGCGGACCTTGGGGGTGGGCTGAGTGCCCCACCATCAGGTTCTGTTGAAGACACTACACATACTTACCAGAGCCTAATAATAAAGAAAGTGATTAAAGACATCAATGGTCAGAGGTGAACATTCAGCCATGAGCTGGTACAGCTTTTTGGAAACACTGACAGGAAGTCCCAACAGACTAAGGAAGGGTGCGCCAGGCTCAGGAGGCCTCCTGGCCTCGGGCAAGGGCTCCGATCTCTGCAGGTGCAGCACCACACATGGCTAGAACTCCTAGCTCTGAACAGGCCTGAGTGCACGGCCGTCCAGAAAGACCAGGAAGGGTCCAGAGCTCCCCCTGGGTGATACATACATTTATACAACAGTGGCGGCCAGGGGGCAGCAGTCTGTTCTGGCTTTACTGCATTGTAATTGTGGTCGCTGGCCCAGGACGGCGTGCTGCTCTCACAGACTGGCTCCTTAGTGAGGACCTCGTTCCTGGGAGGGGCCACTGCTGCCTTCTTCACCGCGTTTTCCTTCTTGTCTGAAGCCAGTCTCTTGTGCACAGAAGAGATTTTAATGCCTGCCTGGATAATCAGTAAAGCCCCAATCACTAGGGAGATCACCGAAGTTAGCCTGCGGTTGTTTTACTCAGCAGCGCAGGTCAGGACACACTCAGCTCCTGGGTCACCCCAGCCCATGAGCTGCATCGGCCACCGCCCTAACATCCTGCTGAGGGGCCAGGCTGACAGGACAATGAGGGGCTTTGGAGCGAAGCAGTGAAATGAAGCTCGAGCACAGCAGGCAGTGCCCCCGTTTGAAAATGCACCCAAGCAACACTGCCCAGACAGGGGCTGTGGACTTAACAGCATGTGGAGAGGACAGGCGTACCCCTGCACCCCCCCAAACACTCAATGTGGGCACCCTCAGGGCCCGCTTCCAAACCCCGCTGCCTAGACTCCCACAGGGACCACTCGCTCCCCGGAGGGCTGATCTGAGGGGTGAACTACTCCATGCAGCCACTGGCTTCCGTGTTTCTGTTAGTCCCTCAGCTAGAGGCAGGAGAAGAAAACATGAGAACACGTGCCTCTTCGTAATTCTGACCAGAACACTGGTGGGGAAGGCGGAGGGCAGCGTGCAGGCGTCTTGGCCCCTCTGGGCCTGTGTACCTTCCTCTCTTTCAATCAACCCACCAAGCCTGGCACCTCCAGGCAATTTTGGTTTCAACTACGCAAATGGCCGGTCTTGGTCAACTTACTTGAACGCTACATTTTTGAAGAACGATTTTTTCTGGCTTTGTCTTCAGCTTTTCTTTTGCTTTGGGTTTCTGCTCCTTCCCTGCACTCAGGAAGCGCATGGTGGCCGCAGCGTGCTTCAGGATGCAGTCGTTGCTGCAGTAGACCGAGTCAGGTTGTGCCACGCTTGAGCACCCAGGGCCGATGCACTTGGCAGCACCAGGCGCTTCCACGACCTGCAAGACCAGACACGGGTTCAATGTAGTCCCCCGCTGGGGCAGGCACCATGCTCTGTAAGGTCACTATTTATGGTACCGAGATTAACACCTTTAATCATGTATGAATGATTATGCATAAAAATGTATCTGTTTATTCAAAACACATAAACCCTCCCTCCCCTGAGTAAGGCATCACGTTTTCAACCACCTTTCACGCCCCGCACAGTGGGCAGAACTCTGAGAGGACTTCTGCTGCACACTTCTCAACACAGCGGGATTTCACACCAGAATTAGGTTCTGTCATTGACCGTATGGGCATGGATTTTGCCAATTTAATTAAGATACCAGGTAAGAGGCTTTTGAGTTAGTCCAAAGGTTTGACTTATCAGGTAAAAACCCTCAAAAGAGGAACTGAGCCTCCAGAAGAGTGAACACTCCATTGCTGGCTCTGATGGGAAGCTGCCCAGGCCTGGGCTCTGCAGTCAAGGACCTCAGGCAACAGCCAGAACACCCAATTACACACGGATCTCAGAAACAACAGGTCCAGTATAAGCATGCCACAGAAACTGCCAGGAACATACTTCATATGCATTTTACCCTAGCCGAGACTGATGAGACCCTAGCCCCACTGACACACAGAGAGCAGTCTTATAAGACCCAGAACCAAGGGCCTGGCTCAGCTAGGCCTGGGTTTCTGGGTTAATGGATGTGTATTGTCTAAGTCGCTAAGTTCTGGTCACCTGTTATCCAGCAGCAATCTGGAATATGACAAGGGCTGAACACAGCTGCTTGTGGCCATGATTACTAAAGCACATTTTAATGGTCAAGACTAATAATGTATGTGACATATACATGAAATGCACTTGAGCAAAATCTTTTTCCTCAAATAATGTACTTAACTGACTTTCCTCCATAGAATCCAAGTTTTACCCAGAAAAAACACTTAAGCTTATGTGCAGTCTTAAACACAGCAGGAAGATGATGCTTCCCGCTGATTTCCATTTCTGTTATGTTTTCCTTAATTACCAGTTATTCTCATATTTCCACTTAGTGCCTCTTCACACCCCCAGGACAGGGTCCAGGCCTCAAAGCTAACTCACTGCAAGGGGGTGATGGCAAGGGTGCTGACATGGCCACCACAGGACCCCACCACAGGACGCCTGCATCTACAACACCTACAAGAGATGGGCCATGGTGGTGGGGTGGGCCCCCAATTCAAGGAAGGCTTGGGGTGAAAACACACTGAGTGTGACACTCGTGAGCACCTGAGACAGTTCTCAAGATGCACGGAAACCACAACCCCTGGACAAGACATGTGTGAAAAGAGCTGGGAAAGGAGGAAAAAAGAGCTGCACAAACACCGGCGAGTGGGGAACACCATCACAGAGGGTGTATCAGGCACAGTCACCTTGTCACCCTGAGGAGCTGTGCCGCCACTCTGGGTGGCCTTGGCATCTTGCCTTGAGGTGGGGATGAGACTACTGGTTTTCTCAAGACAGGGCAGGTGATACAGGTGCACACGTGCTCCTGTGACTCGAAAGTAATTTTCTTAATACGTGCACTTGAACTTTAAGCTCAGGATGCTGGTCGTGAGAACACTAAAGAGTAATTTTTTAAAAAATTATGAAATACGTTAAATCAGTAATCACAGCACAGGAGACAGACACAGTTATTAACAACATCAAAAAACAGACCAGGCCATGCTGGCCCTGAGCAGGTGCATGGACCCAAGAGCCCACAGAGTCCAGCCCTATGCCAGTCACTGCAGGGAAAACCTAACTTATCTCAGAAGACAGACGCTTCCGACCTTGATGTTTCTGCCAAAGGCAGTTGAGGGCTTACAGTCACCTCTATTGTTGGCCTCAGGAAATAAGTACTTACGGGCTGGAATATCTTGAGTTTCTTCTTGCCACTTGGGTTTGCAGCTTTTTCAATTCTACCCTTAATTCCCTGGTCTTCACTTGACTTCTGCTCCACGGTTCCTATACTGGTGAAGTCCGTGCTGTCGGCACCCAGGGGTCCTGACCTCGTGTCCTGCATGTCTGTGGCTTCTGAGCTGGCCTCATCCTGCACCTGCAGGATCGTGCAGTTGGGGCAGATGTAGTCTTCCCCATTCCTCTCCAAGAGGCGCCCTCGAGCCTCAGAAATGCCCACACAGTCACCATGAAACCATTCTTCACATCGGTCACAGCAAATCATAAACCTGAAATAAAACAACGGTCAATGTGTTAGTCACTCAGTTGTGTCCAACTCTTCACGACCCCGTGGACTGTAGTCTGCCAAGCTCCTCTGTCCATGGGATTGCCTAGGCAAGGATACTGGAGTGGGTTGCCATTCTCTCCTCCAGGGGATCTTCCCAACCCAGGGATTGAACCCAGGTTTCCCACATTGCAGGCAAATTCTTTACTGCCTGAGCCACCAGGGAAGCCAATGGTATCAGGAATGAAAAGGGAGAGACAAACTCAATTTTAAAAATATCAATAAGTCAAACTCACTGTTTTTAAAAAAAATTACAGAAACATGGAGCATAAAGAATGTCAGTGTGCCCTTCTCTCAGTTCTATTACCACTGTACATTACGAAATTACATCATCCTTTTCTTCGAGGGCATCCTGCCCTGGACTGCAAATGCCTGTCCAGAGAACGGCAGCCACTCCTTTACCCCTGCAACTACCCAATGTCCACACTGTGCCCCAGTCACAGCCAGTCTGAGCAGCGTCCTGAGGGCTCTCTTGGGCAGCAGACCCACTCTGGTGCAAGCCATCGCACCCATTCACTGCCATGCTGTGACCAGGCAGCCAACACCCCACACCAGCCACCACCTGACAAGGGCATGGTTCTGGGTAGTGCCCACACACTCCACTGGTTTCTTTCTGACAATGACTTGCTCATCTTTCCCGACAAACAAGTCACTCATTCAGGCCAGCTTAAGACTCTCTTAAGAGAACAGTGAAGTCTCCGGCAGTTTCCCTGGCTCTGCCCCCAACCATCCCCCACGACCCACCTGTTGTTGTGAGGCTGGCGGCACAGGCAGTACAGGGCGCTGGGGTCGTACACCTCACACTCCGGCTTGTGCCGGATCGAGTCTGTGGCTTCCTCGGCTCTCCCTCCTGGGGCCACTCTCCCATCCTGCCGGCCCTCTCTGTCCTCTTTCACTGCCTGGGCCGCAGCCCCCAGGTCGCCCTCAGGCTCCCGTGAGGCAGGCAGTGAGCCCTCCATCACATCCCCTGCCTGGACGTCCACGGTCTCAGCCGGGTCCTCCTCCCGCCGCTTCCTCCGCAGGCGGTTCTGGATGCCCCTCGTGGGCCGGTCCGCGGGCTCCTGCTCACGCTTCTTCCGCAGGCGGTTCTGGAGTTCCTTCAAGGTCAGTCCGTCGCTGTCGCTGTCGGACGTGTCGTCCTCGTCCTCGCCCTCTCTGGCCTTTGCCGAGGAGGCCAGCCGCTGCTTAGCACCCGTGGAGCTGGACCTGGGCCCACTCTTCCCGTCTGAGGCGCTCTCCACACTGCCCTCAGAGGCAGTCTCCGCGTCTGTCGCTGGACAGGACGCTGGCTCCCCAGAGTCCTCCAGGGACACGGGGGCACTCCGACGGCCACGGCGCCGCACAGTGGTCAGAAACTCCTCCACCCGCTCAGTGCGCTTTGGCTGCCGCCCACTGCGCCGCAGGGATGGGCTCTGCTGCTGCCGGGGCGACGGCTCCAGGGTGTCCACCTCCGCATCCCCGGCACCCTCGCGCTTAGCAATGGTGGTCCTCCGGAAGCCCCAAGTCTTCCGGAACTCCTTGCTGGTGGGCTTGATGGCTTTGGGCGCCTCCTCACCACTCGGGTCACCCTTGTCATCCATACCTGACAAGGAAACACAACCAGGCCATGTCAGGCATCAGCCAGGGCTGCAGTCCGGGCCTGACACCCATCAGCTACGAGCAAGCACAGGGGGCACTCCCTCACACATGGGAGAACCCGACCTAAAGAAAGCAAAAATGCTTCTACAGTGCAGGAGGATTCAGTGACGAACCCCATGCTCAGGAGGAAAACCCAGCGAGCAAACTACATCTATGAACATGTCTCCTGACTGCTGAGGATAAGCATGTATACCAGAAGTCACGGAGAATGAGGAATTGGGCAGTGGTGCTGCCAGGACGGGGCAGGATAGGGCAGCAGGGGCTCTCTGGCTCCCCACAGGGAGACATGGGCCCACCTCCCACCTGGCTGGCTCCAGGCCCAGAACTCTGGAGCCCCAGAGTGTAAGATGTCCACCATCCAGCAGGGGAAGGGTGGAGATGGGCTCGTTTGCACCCTGAACACCCAGCCCCACTGAACCCACCCAGATCCTAAAGCCGAGACTGTGTCGACACAACAGGGGTCACCCAGCTCTGCTCTCAGGTCCGCAGCAGGGACACTCAGCCAGATGGCACCTCGTGCATCTATTTCTTCTCTCTTCTAAGAGATTATTAAAGGCTCCAGTTTGTGAAAACTTTGTTCTTATTTCAAATGAAAAAAGCCTGAAAAAATACAGTATATACCTTAAGAATTTTTTCCCCAAGCTGTACAGGCTTCAATTACATTTAAATGCTAATGACAACTCAGATTTTATGCCACGTTCCATCCCAGGGGGAGGACTCGTACAGAATGAAAACCTTCAAACAGAAAACACACAAAATTCAAAGTCACACACCACGGAACTCTCTGTTTGGTTCCCACCAAGTGGTGTCACCTCCCATCCCCCATCCAGACCTGCAGTTCCCCACTCTGGGCCTTGGCCCATGCTCTGTGACATCAGCAGCCACCCTGTGACATTGTGCCCTCAAGGGCCACACCACTGTCCTGGTCACCCAAGGCTTTCTGCAGGAAGGACTTTCCTCTACAAGATACAGCCCTCACCAGCAAGAATACACGTCATTGTAAACTAAAGGAACACTCAATCTAATGATTGATTAGACACTCTTGGGCTAAAGTTTAGAATATTTCCAACAAATATTAATGGTACACCAGTTTTTATACATATATAATGCCACTTTTGAAATAAAAACATGACATCAAAACTTAAAATTGTGTTGTTGGCATTTAACATATTATCAACTGTGGGAGTTTTGCAAAAACAAAACTGTGGCCAATAATTTGTTATGTAAGACTGAAATGTCCCTGGTAAACAACATTTGGATAACAAAAGACGCATCAGTACATCTCTGGTCAGTAAGATGTCAACACTACTGCCGTTGTTACCTGCCCCACACAGAAGCATGGGCACTTCTCCCGACTTCCTAAACCCAGCACAAACAGGGCCGTTACAACCTTGTGGCACAAGGAAAGCACCAGGCCCCCAATGCTGCTGTCGTCAGCCACTGTTCACAGATCACAAGGCAAATTATCTTGAGACTGTGTCCACGGAGTAAGCTCCTAAAACAAACAAACAAAAAAACATTTTAAAGATCTAAAGCAACCAGAACTAAAATCACATTTAAGGGAAAAAAAGGCACAAAACTTTCCAAGCAATCTCTTAAGTCTACATTATGTGACCTACAAAGACATCCACCCAGTCCACAGATATGGCTCCCCTGCAAGGACTTTTTTTAAAAAGGGAAGATGCATACTTTGACTACACGATGAAAGCAGGGCTGGGACAGGCCATGGTTGGCACCCTGGTGGAGAGGGAGCTGGTGGTCGAGTGCAGAGGCCTCAGTGGGCGGGAGGATTTCAAAATCAGTCACTGGTATCAGCTGCTTCCTAATTACAACCCTACTTCTGATGGACCCAGGCCAATAAAAACCAGAGGGAGAATCAGGAACAAAATATGAAAAGATGAACAAGAAAATTATATGTGAAAGCAATTATTTACAAATTCTTAACACTGTAGCTATGTCGTCATTTTAGTTAAAAAATCTAATAAAGATTTCAGAAGACTAATAATTATTGGACATCCCTGTGGTACAGCTTATCTTTGTGTATTTATGCATTTAATGAACATTTCTCCTCCTGTCTCCTCATTCAATCATCATACCTAAATGCTCCACAAACACATTTCTGTTTCTAGGTAAATTCTCAGTATTAACATTTTAACACATTTCACATTCTATACCCAAGACCCCTGCCTGCGCCTCTCCTCACCTCACCTCTTCCTCGCCTCACTCCAACTGCCTCCCTTGTTAACTGTGGTCTCCTTAGTGACCTCAGGACAAACATTCCATCCCACCTCCTTTTAAAGGGACAGAGCCCATCTCACTCTGGCCACCCTCCATCCCCAACACCATGGCCACTGCATCTCTTTCAAGTGGTAAACCCATTTCAAAATGAGAAACTTCTCAGAAAGTACTTGAAATAATTCTTACTTTTATATTTCACAACAATGAAAAAAATAAAGAAATTAGGACATTCTCAGGAAAAAAAAGTTTTAAAAATTTATGCTAATCTAAAAAAATCATGCCTTTGGATTTGAGTTCTGAAAAATCAAAAAAGGAAAATCCAGTTATTTCTGTTAAGTGGAGTGAAATACTTAACTCAAAACATAATATAATTTTAGACAATTTGATTCATTTTTCTTGATTTTATACTTGCAAAATCAATTTCATGATTTCTTCACAAATTCAAACATAAAACTTCAGGTCATGAAACAAAAAAGTCTATCAAGATAAAAAAAAACAAAACCTCTAAGATCAAGGCAAGTTAAAAAGAAACTGTTATGTTCCTAACACAACTTAAAGTAGGTCCACATCCAACAGCAGGTCACCAAACAGTGGTCACACTGCACCAGCAACGACGACTCCAGAGAGGAAAAGGACAGTAGGCACTCCTAAAACTGGGACAGAGAAACCCAGAGGCAAACACTGGATACCCTGAAATGTACAATCTTAAAGTTCCTAAGTGCAAACGTCCTCTCAGCTGAAAACGGCTCCATTTCGTACTAAGTAGACGTGCAAATACCAGTGAGAAACCGTGGGTTCCCCAGGCCCCCCTAGGGGTGCTGAAGGCACCCATCAGCACCCAAGGACAGGCGGAAGCCCACCTCCCAGGCAGCTCTCCACTCCGACTTTTTGTTGTCGAGGCCCGGTGATATCCCTAAAACTTGAGGACCCCAAAGAGCATTTGCTCATGTGGAATGTGTATTTCCAAAATTAAACCTGAGAAAGACTTTCAGAATTGCGGACATTCCCTCATACTACAGTAAACCTTGACAAACTGCACTTCCCCAAAAAGCGGTTGTGACAGGAACCTGAAGCCACATCCGTACTCTGCACACGTTCCTAGGCTTACAGCCTAACTATATAAAACTGTTAAGGCACTCAGAGTGCATCTTGTGCCCATGTGCACATGTGCAGAGTCCACAGACTGGCATATCTCATTAGCCAGTATGAGACACACCTGCTAATGCCAGCGTCCATCTCCTGAAATGTTTTTCCTTACTGGGACAATCAAGCTCATGGTGGCAGATAAAAGCTTTTCAAAATTCTAATCTTCACTTAAGCTGGCATTTTTTCATCAGTAACAAATACTGTCCATTGCTTTCTTCAAGACTCACACTGAGTATCTTTGAGGAAACACCTGCCACACACCCAGAAAATGCAGTCCAGCAGCAGTGTTCTGCGGGCACCTCTGTCCCCTTGGGGGCGCGCTGCCAGGAACCTCTGTGCCAGTGGCGCATGCCCACTGGCGGGACCTGCTCACAAGGCTGTGAGCCTGGACAGGGTTTCCAAGCCTACCCTCCAAAAGGGTTTCGATACACACCACGAACATCTGTAACATGACATTTCTAGTTGCTTAAGGACACGCTGGATCCATGTCAAGCAGTCACACGTATTCACACTTTAGGGTCGGACGAGAACAAACACTTCCTTCCACAAAACTGGTCTAAAACCACGACTTAATTTTCCCTTCACGTTGTCCAACCCTTGAAAGATAAGCTGCCAGAAATGATTTTCTTAAGAACAAAAAACATGCTCCCCCGACAACGTGGGTGAAACTGGACTCTACAACCAGATACATCTGAAGGCTTGGCTTCTACAAACTTGCAACATGCAAGTAACCACATCTTGGTCATTTAAAGATGTTCAGGTCTATGAACTGAGGGTTTATTTCTCTGAGACACTTTAAGTTATAATATATAACTGCAATGAAGCTCCTACTTTCACAGTACAACGACCAAACAGGTACATTTCTCAAGAAGGTAACAGGCAAGCACACACCTGCCCTGCCCTATGCTATGCTGTCACTTCAGTGGTGTCCAACTCTGTGTGACCCCATAGACGGCAGCCCACCAGGCTCCCCCATCACCGGGATTCTCCAGGCAAGAACACTGGAGTGGGTTGCCATTTCCTTCTCCAATGCATTAAAGTGAAAAGTGAAAGTGAAGTCGCTCAGTCGTGTCCGACTCCCAACGACCCCATGGACTGCAGCCTACCAGGCTCCTCCGTCCATGGGATTTTCCAGGTAAGAGTACTGGAGTGGGGTGCCATTGCCTTCTCTGTGCCCTGCCATACCTGGCAGCAAAACAGGCTGGTCCTCAAAACCTCACAACCGCGAAATATTCCCAACTACAGCATTACCTCTGGAGAAGGCAATGGCACCCCTACTCCAGTACTCTTGCCTGGAAAATCCCATGGACGGAGGAGCCTGGTAGGTTGCAGTCCATGGGGTTGCAAAGAGTTGGACACGACTTCGAGACTTCACTTTCACTTTTCACTTTCATGCATTGGAGAAGGAAATGGCAACCCACTCCAGTGTTCTTGCCTGGAGAGTTCCAGGGACAGGGGAGCCTGGTGGGCTGCCGTCTATGGGGTCGCACAGAGTCGGACACGACTGAAGCGACTTAGCAGCAGCAGCAGCAAGGCATTACCTCATTACTCTGGGCTGTGCTAACTCACTTTACAGTTCTGCCAGGTGAGGCCAAGGTTCACAGCTACTGAGATTTCATATTAAGGGTCTTCCGTCTCTGACTAATTCTGTGCTGTGGGTGAAGAGGGACTGAGAAGATGCTAAAAGTTCTTTACCTACCAGGAAAAAATGAGGCAAGCTTTCCCAATTAAAGCCCCTTTCACTATTCCGTTTTTACTAACAGAGCAGTCACTACTGACGGCTTGTCCGGGAATTTCAGATGATGGGAAACACCCTGAAGGGTGGGTGTCCTCTGACCACGGGTGACCCCACACTCATCCTGACTCGAATGTACAGATGACACTTCAGTCCTTCAGGAGCCCCATCAGGATAACCCTGAGTTTACTAAAATTACCCTGAATCAAAGGTGCCTGCAGCACAATAAGCTTCTCAAGAGGTAATTGCAGAGAGAAATCTAGGAACAACCCTGCTGTTTAACATTTCTGAGGTGTTTTTGCTTTACAGGTATGTGGAGACAAAACCCAAAACTTTTTGCTTAAAAACTTGCTTGGACTGACGTCTGCCCCGGCCAAGCTCTAGCGAGGTCAGGCCCCCAGCGCCCTGTGTACAGGTGGCAGCGGCTGCTCCAGCGTCTCTCCCCAGTTTTTAGTGAAAACACAGGCTTGTGACCGGATAAGCCACCTGAACATGTCGGGGTCACAGAGGAAACGAAGCCCCCCGTCCTCCACAGAGCCCTGCCACCGCAGACAAGCTCCTGTAGTGGTCTGCACATCTGCACCCCTGAGCCTTCACAGATGGGGTGACTGGCTTGGCAAGAGGCCCCAGAGCTCACCCATGGCCCTGCCACCAGGATCGAACTGCCCCGGCACCCTGACCCCAGGCCTCCCATCCCCGGAGCTGCGGAAAATCAAGTCCACTGTGTAAAACCCCTCAGTCTAGGTCTCTGTCACAGCAGCTCCCTCTTGCCTCCCAGGGAACAGGAAAACATGGCTTCAAACACTGGTCAAGGGAACCTGAACCCTATACCCTGGGGGCTGGTGCTTGTAAGGCCATTGCTAGGGTCTTAGGGACCCTCTGAACTGCACAGGCTCTTAACCTTACTGAGTCTGCAGGATGAGGTGAGTTTGGCCACCACTAAATGCCCAGGACAGCACTGGGATGGGGTCCCAAATGGGCGCCACGTCTCCCCTTCCCCAACCAAGACAGAGGGCAACAGTGACTGTGTGGTCACAGCCGGGACCTGGACATGGAAAGTACCTCCCAGAACAGCCATCCGTGCAGGCATCCCAGCAGCTGCTTCCCTAGCATCTCCAAGTCCCATGGCTGTTAACACAGAACCTTGACCCTCCAGCTCCCCACTGCCTGCCCTATTGCTTTTGTATCTACAATGGTCCATCTGGGTCCCGAGTGCATCTGGGTTGGCTACTCCCATGGCAGGGGCAAGATCCCACATCACCCACAGTGCCCACTGCAAGCCCTGACTGTCTCATGGTGGCAAGAGCTGCTAGTTAGGGTCCAGTGGGAGGCTGTGGGTGAGGAGAGGACATCGTACAGTAAAGGCTAAACACCCTCAGGTCAAAAGACCTCTGAGACCTCTTCACCCAGCAGGCACCTTCGCCACACTCCAAGCCTCTCATTCCAGGCGGCACACTGCGAGGGAGACGTGTGCACTGAACCCTCCTCACTGGGGACGGCAAACTGGCCATAT
The DNA here is from genome assembly GCF_027580195.1 of Bos mutus. NCBI lineage: Eukaryota > Metazoa > Chordata > Mammalia > Artiodactyla > Bovidae > Bos > Bos mutus. The sequence goes on along the minus strand of NC_091629.1, from coordinate 38,971,471 downwards.
TCCACTCCTTTCCCCCAAAGCAAGGAAAGGGTTGAGACGCCCACATTCAAAGACACTGCCTATCTTCTTAACAGTAATCCATTTCCCAGGTGTTAAAGTTCTGGACAACTGTCTTTTTCAATTTTCATTTCTCAACAAGAGCATTTCTAATCATGATCTAGGCAGAGGTTCTCAAAGTGTGGCCCCCGGACCTTCTAGCTGGCCTCCAAGGTCAAAGCATTTGTACAACACTACTTAGCAAAGTGACTAAATAATAACATGGAAGTGTTTTGTGACCTTTCAGGGGCAGGGTAGTTTTTCAGAAGCTAAATGATGTTGGTGTGATGATAGCTGGAATGCAGAAGCAGGCAGGAGAATCTGGCTACTGTTGCCCTGCCTAAGTCAGACACTTAAAACCCCAAGCCACCTTTCTCCTTAAGCTATTTCTTATCTTGGAACATAGTTTCCATAGAGTGTTACTTATGTTAATATGCAGGTGTTTGCTATTATTTCTAAGTGAGTAAGTAAACTTAATGTCTCATTTTTAATGCCAACCATGGGAAATATCAATAGATAAAACAGAAACAAAAGCCCTTGGGGTCCTTGTTCATTTCAGGTATAAAGGGGTCAGTCTGAGAAAAGACAGCACAGACTTGACATGAAGGGTGATGTCAGATGGCTGTAAGACTGCAGGGCCCTGACAGTGAGGCTCAGGACGCCACCTTTCCAGGAAGACGAGGAGGCACTGATCATGAAACTGCAGCATTCGGAGGGACTGCCGCCCACATCCAAAGAGAAGTGGTTGGGGAGAAACAAAGCTTGCCCTCTCACAAGCATCTGCTTCCCGAGTGCAGCTGCAACTCATGCCACAGGCCATGGAGCAAGCACGATGCTTGGAGACCGCGGACACGCGAAGTCCAGACCCACACTGTACACTTCAGCTGGAATTGTCCTCTTTCTCTGAGATTAGCAGAGGCCAATGTCTAGGTCTGGGGCGGGGGGGGGCAGTGGGGAAGGCCCAAGCTTAAATAAAACGGTTATAAAATAAACAACAGGACTGTCCTACTGATTTTTACAGATCCACACAGAGCTGAACTTGATGCAACTCCCCACAGCTGCCACTGCTGCCTGGGCGGGAGATGTGCTGAGGAGAGCACCTTACTACTGGAACACCTTGTGAAAGGGTCAAGTCTTTTTAAATTACAACCTAAAGAGCCAAGGGTAGTGCTGTACTAGCCTGTCTAAATGGGGCATCTCAGAGGGACCACTCCCCCTGGTGCAACTGAGCATCCCCGGTTCTGACCAAGGGAGCCAGCAGTGTCCACCCTCAATGACCACAGCATGACCCTCCCACGTTAATGCCTAAGTCCGAGGGTGTCCCAGACTTCAACCCCAGCTGCAAACCTAACAGCTAGGCACTCTATCCAGGTATATGGAGATGACCATGACCTCCGTTTCCTAACAAGATACCTGAAACGACACAGCATCAAGTACCAGTCAGTGTAGGATAAATGGCAAATTTATGAAAACGACAATGTCTGCTTGTGAGTGGCTGGGAAAACAGGCCCTCGTGAACAGTCTGTGAACATTTATCAAGGGCCCCCCAGTGCTCCACACAGAGCAGGCAGCATCTCTATTCCCCTCGGGGGTGGCTGCTTCACTGTGACCTGGTAGAGAGAACTAGGCGAGAGCAGGTGTGTTTATGGGGTGCTCCCAGCATGGACACAAATCTATGACCATCACCAGGAGACCAGTTTGAAAGAAATCCAGAAACATCCAAGTGATGGTGTTCTCTAGTAAGACTGTAATGAGAGCAGGATGAACTCTAGAGCCCCTGCCATGGAACGAGCCCCACGCCCGAGTGGAACAGGAGGTTACATCCAGTTCACAGCACATCCTGCCTACCCCCCAGCCCCCAAACCAAGCTCACAAACATGTCCACAGCTGTAACTGGGCTTCCAGAGGCTGCTACTTTCTGGGGTTTCTGCTTTCTTTATATTCTGTATATTGTCTTGTTTTCTATGTATAAATTTATCTTTGCAACCCACAGTACAGCTGTCTTTATACTGGGGGAGGCCCCATTTACCTTCCTGTTGTAAAGTATATTAAATATCACTTACACATCTGCATCAGCATATGAAAAACAAAACCATAGCACCTGATACCCGTGAGAGAAACAGCTGCTTTACAAATTGGGCTCCCAACCTGCCCACAGCTGAAAACCCACATATAACTCATATTCGGCCTCTGTGTATGCAGACTGTGCAGTACTGTAGTACTTACTGCTTAAAAACAGGCTCTATGCGAGTGGACCTGGACAGGTCAAATCTGTGTTGCTGAAGGGTCAATTACACGACTCAGAAAGAGGAAAAGACTAAGAGTCGCCATGCTGTGCTGTGTGCTTAGTTGCTCAGTCACATCCAAGTCTTGGCGACCCCACGGACTATAGCCATACAAAACAGTAATCCACTTCTGGACATACAGCTGGAGAAAACTCTAACTCAAAAAGATACACGCACTCCAAAGTTCACCGCAGCACTATTCACAAGAGCTGAGACACAGAGACAACCTCAATATCCACCAACAGATGACTGGATAATGCAGATGTGGTATATGTATGTAACAGAATATTATCAGCCATAAAAAAGAACGAAATAATGCCATTTACAGCAACACGGATGGGCCCAGAGATTATCATAGTAAGTCAGAGAAAAACTATTTACAAAACAGCAAAACAGACATAGAAAACAAAGTTATGGTTACCAGAGGGGAAGTGCATGCTTGGGTAGGAGGATAAATCAGAAGTTTAGGGGAAAAAAAAGAGGCCTGAGCAAGAGACTCCAGGAAGTGTGAACACTTCACATCAAGTGAGGACTGCCTGGCCTATCCACTCCCAATTAGTATGTGTCCATTAACTGTTAATCGTGGAGATTCTGCAGTGGAATTAACACACATTATTTGATGCTGGCCATAAATAGCGTCATGTTAGGTACCCACTGTTAAAGATGCCACCGTTTAAATAAGAAGTGCACAAAGGACTGTTTAAGGAAAGTTTTCTTAAAGGATTCTCAAGGCCACCAGGTGTATGAGAAATCAGTCTGCTCTTGGACACAGTGCCAACTTCAGGGACCCAAGGACAAAGTGAGTCAGCCTGTGAAAAACTCAACCCTGGCTCTCAGGAGCCAAGTGGAAGTCACCAGGGATCTTGGGACAACTGTGTACAAAAGGGAAAACATGTCCTGTTAACAGGAATATAAAACAACCAGGACCTGGAACATCTGAAAACACATACGAAAGAGACCCAGCCTGTGGGTTGCCTGGGAAGGGGCCCAGAGCCTCTAAGGCCTCTGTGGTCATAGAAAGACTTACAGTGTCAACAGCAGGTCCCACAACTCCAGTCATAAAGAAGATGGGATCCCAAGTCCCACTCTAATCCATCCTCTCCTCAACCTGAAGACAAATCCCACCCTCATGAAGGCCCACCTGAAGCACTGGGCACCATGTCCAAGCCCCATGACACACTTCCTCAACAAGCCATTGTGATGTTCACACAGGCGTGTGTGCTGTGAGGGGCATGGCTGGCCAGAAAGCAAAGGTCACTGCGGGAACTAGCAGATGGTAAGGGGAACAGCCAACTGCACAACTTTTAATTTGTGCCCTTTCTTATCAGCACATAATTCACTTCACTTGAAACAGCCTGAATAATCAAATACTAATAAAGGACAGTTCTTGGTGGAAAATCAGAACTAAGTTAAAGATATACCTTATTCCTAAACTCATTGCTAAAATAAGCCTGCAAGAACACAACCAACTAGGAAACAATGCTTAGCAAGTGCGTTAGGCAAGGAGTTTCACAACAGGGTTGGGGCTGGGTCTCCATAGCTAACCCTTGACACATCTATGCCATGTTAAAGTGGGCCAGTCATACAGATGGTTATGTCTATGCACCAACCCCAAGTGCCAAAAAGGGCCCCAGGCTCCAGGTTATGTGGCTGGCAATCCTCATAGGTCCCCGTTACAAGTCTCCAGGCCTGAGAAGGCCACCCTTCTGGTCTCTGCTACAGCCAGGGTGCTTGGCACACAGGATGCAATAAATATTTGTTGAATACAATGAGAAGTTTTCCTAAAGGTCACAGATCGTATTTCCTTAAAGTCTCCAGTTAAAGCACCTTCCTTGGAAGCACGTTGAAACCAGAACTACATAGCTCTGAGGAAACCAAAGAACATTTGTCTGGGGTTGGCCCAAAGGCCCAGTTAGAACCCAGGTATTCCATCCTGGGCAAGCTCTTTACAGGTGCTTCAGCTTCTGGGAGGTTAGAACAGGTACAGAGCATCATAGTCACTGAAACGAATGAGCACACATACAGTGCTCAGAACAGGGTCAGCCTGGGTGGACTGCCCACTGTGAACTGTTGCCAAATGGAGGCTCAGCCTCCCCCATACCAACCAACACTACAATGAGGTATGTGAACACATAAACACACTGAAAAGATCTTAACATCTGCCTTTCCTTCCTGCAAAATCCCCAAGATCATGAGGCTCAAATCTCATTCTATCAAGTATACAAATTACACGATGTTACCTAAGGCCAACACACGAATTAAACAGTATCTTCAATTTCACTCACATGCTGTTGTTGTAAGGTCCCATCTCTAAGCTCATTAATTGGAGTGCTGGATTCAGAGCAGAAAACCTGCCCTGACCTCCAGGGTTTCCCAAGAAATAACAGAGAGAAAGCAAACGAGGGCGTGGGATCAGGACCCAGAGGCCTAAGCCAGAAAAGGGATGGCAGGGCACATCTCCCGGGAAGCTGAAAGTTACCCCTTTCTACTGTGAGGTCGACCAGAGCATAAAATACAACATAAATTTGAATCTTACATCAAATCGACAAGTGACGCAATAAAAGCTAAAAATCTGCATTTTACGGCTAGGCACATACTCTTTCAAAAAATGAAACCAATTTTCTGAAAGTCTTTTTCGTTGTTCTCTACTTCCCACAGCATCAAATACCACATAACTATCCTAATGTCATCCTTTACAAGAGTAGTCGACTAGAAACAAGCGAAACAAAAGCGACAAAAACCACACTTTAGGGTGAAAAAAAAAAAAAAAAGACCGACAGGGAAACTTCACCTCCTTTAAGATGTCTAGAGAAACTACTCTGGTTTTAAAAAAAAAGGGTGGTGGGGAAGGGGGAATTCAACCCTATGTTACACAATTAAGGCAGAATCATTTCCATGTACCAGCAGCTAGACCAGGAACTTCTAGGAAAAAAGCATCGCCCCGCTCTAGGGTCACCCCGCTGCGGGTCACCGGGCGGCGTCCTGCTGGCGCACTTCAATCCGTTTCGACCACGATCCGGCGCCTCGAACACTCCAGCAGCGAGCGGACCGGGCCCGGTCCCTCGGAGTGGACCCTGTCCAGCAGGCCGGCGCCCTCCGCCCCCCTGCAGCCCACTGTCCGCGCGGCCCTCCCTTCCCCCTCCCCGCGGCCGCCGCCATCTTCTCCGCTCGGCGGAGCGCGGCCGGGCGCAGGCCCGGCAGCGCCAGGCTGGCTGGCCTCCGGGCCGGCCATCCCCGCCCGTCCCACGCGGTCCCGCGGGCGGCCGCCCCTACGCCCAGCGCCCCGGCCGCCACTCACCGTGGGCCGCAAGCCTCCAGGGTTTCGCAGCCATTTCCTCCGAGCGCCGCAGAGTGGGCGGGCGGGGTTGGCGCCGGCCACCGAGACGCGTGAGGTAGAGGGGCCGCCCGCGCTCTCAGTGGAGGGAAGACGCTGGCCACCGAGACGCCGGGGGTAGACGGGCCGGCCGCAACCCGAGCAGCGCCCCGGCGCGGCGGGCGGAAGGAGGAGCCCGGCCCAGGCCCAGTCCCTGCCCTGCGCCGCACAGTGGCCGAGTCCAAGGGCCAAGGCTGGCAGTGTAGGCGGCGCGGCTCCCGTCGGCCACCCTGGGCCCAGTTTGTGGCAGAAAAGGCAGGCACCCGGACGCAGAAGCAAGGCGCCGCGCTCCTTTCCCGCCGGACTGCGTTCCCAGCTTCTCTGGACTCGAGCCCGCTCCCTACCGAGCCAACCAGCTCAGCGCCGGGGCAGTTCCAGTCTCAGCGCACACAACCGGGCACACCTGCCTACGGGGGCTGCAAGGAAAGCGATCTGACAAATGATAACCCTCCACCTGGATTTTCTTCACTCAGTGCTGACTAGTATCAATTAACACCCCAGTACCTGTGCGTGCTTAGTCGCGTTGGACTCTGCAACCGCATGGACTGCAGCCCGCTAGGCTCTTCTGTTCATGGGGATTCTCTAGTCAAGAACACTGGAGTCAGTTGCCATGCTCTCCTCCAGGGGCTCTTCCCAACCCAGGGATCAAACCCAGGTCTCCAACATTGCAGGCGGATTCTTTACCGTCTTAGCCACAAAGGAAGCCCCCCCGCACCTGCCCCTCCCCAAATACTCAACAAGCAGACCTCAGAGGGGAAACACCTGCTACCTTGGGACGCTGGACCCAGGACAGTAACTCCTTGGCTGAAGGCCTTTTGTCTCCATCACTGCCTCTACAGGTCCCTTATTCCACATTCCTTAAAAGCAGGAACCTCTCAGCAAAAAGTGCCCTGTGTGTAGTAAAGCTGTGCGTGCCCAAGACCCTACAGAGGGCTGCCAGGTGCTTCTGTAGGGGAGCACTAGGGGCCTGGGAGCAGGTGTGCTTCTAAATAAACATCTGGAAAGACCACACAGCCTGCCAGGCTCTCAGAAAATGCCCCTTTTCTTCAAACAATTCCAACACAATTTGTTTCTGTTGGTGTGATTCCATTAGGACCAACCACTTCCATGGAATCTTGCAGACTAACTTCATACTCCAACATCTTGACCGTCTTCAGGTTTGTCCCAGATAAGTGTAGTGAGAAGTTCAGAAACATGACAGATTAAGTGGAAACTGGCTTGAACCAGGAGTATGATCTTGGGCAAGCTGTCTGTTGAATGGGACTCATATGCTGGGGTGCAGGCGAAGCTCTCTGCAAAAGGCTCCCTAAATGGGAGCTGGAATGGGGAAACCCCACCCAACCTCTCTGGCTGAAAATCTTTACATGAAGCAAACCCAGCAGCAACGTCTTTCTAGGTGAGATTTTTTTTTTTTTTCCAATCTGTGTTGTCTTTTCACTTTTTAAAAAAAATTAATAATTTTAATTGGAGGCTGATTACAATATTGTAGTGGTTTTTGCCATACACTGACATGAATCAGCCATGGGTGTACATGTGTTCCCCATCCTGAACCCCCCTCCCACCTCCCTCTCCGTCCCATCCCTCAGGGTCATCCCAGTGCACCAGCCCTGAGCACCCTGTCTCATGCATCGAATCTGGACTGGCGATCTATTTCACATATGATTATATACATGTTTCAATGCTAATCTCTTAAATCATCCCACCCTCGCCTTCTCCCAGAGTCCAAAAGTCTGTTCTTTACATCTGTGTCTCTTTTTAACTTGTGTGCGGCTTCAGGAGGGCACTGGGTCCTGTGAATGACATGGAAGATGGGGCTGCCGATGGAACAGGAGGAAGCTCTGGGCAGAAAGCTCAGGGGACAGAAAGAAGACCCCAACAGGAAGCCCCACCTGTGCCACTACAGTACTTGGGTTGGGGATGGCAGCTCAAGTGGGCACTCGGGCAGCAAAGGAAAGGAAACTGCACCTCCCCACCTACCCCTGCAACTGGCCTCCCTTTCTAACATCCCAGTGGGAGCTGGTCGTGACCATGGGCTACAAGGTTCAGAGGCATCTGCCATCTGCGGGAGGACTCAGGCCCTTGTCCTTCTACAACCTCTTCAGGTAATTCAGTTCATCTACTGTCACTCCTCACAGGAGCTGCTCTTCCCTGGTGCAAAAGGCATTTCTAGAACTGCAGTTTGGGTACTTTTCGTTGACATCTACTAGCTAAGAAGGGGCTTCCCTGGTGACTCAGATGGTGAGAAATCTACCTGACATGCAGGAGGTCTGGGTTTGATCCCTAGGTTGGGAAGATCCCCTGGAGAAGGGAATGGCAACCCACTTCAGTATTCTTGTCTGGAGAATCCCATGGACAGAGGAGCCTGGCGGGCTGCAGTCCACGGGGCAGCACAGGGCTGAACAACTAACACTTTCACTTTCACTGCACTTTCAGCTAAGGAATACCTTCTCCTAACAAACTTATTTTAACAGCTAAACCCAGAGGAACAAACAGGTTTAAAAGGAGTCTCCAATTGACTCAAATACCCCAAATACACAAATAAAAATCCTGAAGTTCAGGGAACTGACAACAACAGTGGTTCAGAGGTTAGGAAGCTACGCAAGCTCCCAGGCCTCAAGGGGTTTCAGTCTTTGAGGAAAAATATGGGAAAAGTACGACTGATGCATCCTCCATATGTGTGGACACCAGGTCCTGCCACAAACACCCACGGACAATTCTGAGGAAATTTATGAAGGCGGAAAAGCACAACTGGAAGAGTCAGCAGTCCTTTTAGGAGACCGCTTCCTTCTCTCACCCCCGAGTTAAAGCCCACTGGAAAGCAGGGTCCTGAGCAAAGCACCCCATCTCCTGGTGGTCAAGTGCAACCCTGAGAGACAAGGTAAAGTCTGTCAAGACCCTCTCCAAGGACAATTTAAAACCAGATGAGGCAGCAGCCAAGTCACTTTATTGTTACTCTTGTTCAGAACTCAAGGATGAACAGGCTAGCACCCACCCTGCAGGCAGGCCAAGAAGGGGTCAGGGAGTCGGGGTCAATGGTAGGGCCACTGCCTGGCCCTGGGGCAAGGTCCCCAGTGAATCTGGACCCAAACTCAGACCCAGGTCTGGGCTGGAGGGGAGACGTCGGGGAGAAGAGAGGAAACCAAGGGCCAAAGTCACGGTGGGACCCCCTTAGCTCCTCCTCCCTGGCCTTGGTCACCACTGGGTGTCTTTGAATAGCTAACATGTGCCCTCTAACCCCAGGGGCCATGGGCTGCAAGGCTAAGACTTCAGAACAACGCTGCTTACTCCTACCCTTCAGGATGGCTCCTGATACTAAGACTACTTTCCCCGTAAATTTAGTGAAAAGTAAATAGCTAACTTAAGAAGAAATATTTTAATAAGTATGAGACATAAGAACCGTATTTCCTTGCTGGCTAGTTTCATCTCAAGTCTCTAAAAGAACACACCAAATAAAAAAGCCAGAAAAATCAACTCCTATCACAGAAAAGCAGTTTTGACAGAAAAGCAGTTTAAGAGTAAAGCGGACACAAGCACGTGGCATGCTGCCTCCACCACACTGTGCCTAGATTCTGCATTTCCTCACTAGCTCATCCATCACACCACAAGGGCAGGTGACAAAGGAGAAAGGCGAAACAGGCCCACAGATCTGAACCGAATTCCGAAGGCGGCTGGTAAGCAGGAACAGGAACCTCCCTCCACAGGGTGGGAGGGGATGGTCAACTGAGACAAGGAAGGTCCCAGAGCAGGGCCACAGCCGCTAGTCCTCAGACGCAAGTATGCATCGACAAATAACTCTCGTTTTTTAGTCACTAAGTCGCATCTGACACGACCCCATAGACTGTTGCAACCCCATAGACTGTAGACTGACAGGCTCCTCTGTCCACGCGATTTTCCAGGCAAGAATTACTGGACCTGGTTGCCATTTCCTTCTCCAGGGGATCTTCCTGACCAGGGATTGAATTGGTCTTCTGCACTGCAGATAGATTCTTTACCTTTGAGTCACCAGGGAAGCCCTAAGTAACTGTACTGGCTACATTTTAAGAGATTATTTTTTCCAAAATTAAAATACTTGAAAAGTGAAAGACTCACTAAAATCAGGTCTAACAGTGGCTTTTTGGATTTGTCCAAAAGAGGAAAAAAAAAAACAACCATGTAATTTCCTGTGCTTGCCTGGATCACAGAAACAAAATGGTGAAGTGAGAAAAGTGTATTTGAAGGAAATCTCAACAAGAATAATGCAAGTCGAGCTATTAGGAAATTGCAAAAGGATACCCAACAGGTTTTATTCTGAAATTTCAACAAATCAATATAGGAGACCAAGAATGTTGCCTTTTACAACTATACAGAAAAACAAAAAATCTTGGGATTCTGTCAGCATACAAAAGTTCCTCTCATTCCAATGGAAAGTAAAAGCATTTAAAGAGTAAACATAAGAGGCTTTTAAAGTCAAAAAAAGAAAAAACAAAATTTGGCAAGTGTTTTTAAAAAGGAACACATGGTTATCAGTTGAAACAATGGCTCATCTTTATTCAGTGTTCTATCTCCCATATCAGACGTCCGATCAGAACTGGGCTAATGCAAAAACAAAACAACCAAAACCAAACAAAAACAAGAGACCCCTTAAAGCATATACAGATAAATTTTCAATAGCTATGCACATATACGTTATTAGGCGTTTATATACACACGTGCACGTGTCTGTATCTATAACCAATGTACTTATCAAAGCCCTCTCCAGGCAAGAGGGAAGGGAATGGAGAGTTTCAGCAGAGACGGTCTGCAGCCCACTGCCTGGACAGGGTAGGTAAACTGCCACTTGAGCTTGCTGCCCGTGCCCCGCTGTCCAGCCCAGGCCATGTGTTTTAGGTAACACCTTGCTGGACAGTTTATGTTACGTCCTCTGCAGGAATTAAAAACTCAAGAAAAATATTACTCTACCCATCCAAAGAAACGTATGACATAACCAGTGCATGCTGGTTTAGTGGTATAATCCAGAAAGGGAAATACAGTCCAGCAGGGAGGGGGAGGGCGACCATCTCAGACCCCACGACACATGCTTCACAGGGTCTTCATTCAGCTAATTCATCTGGATACATGCAGCAGAACTAAAGCGTAAAAACAGTCTTCCTTACTCCTTCCAACAGCTTCAGGATCAATCTGAGAAGACCCTGAGTAAAGTCAAGGCTATGGCACTTGACCTTTGAGTGAACTCCGGGAGTTGGTGATGGACAGGGAGGACTGGCGTGCTGCAATTCACGGGGTCGCAAAGAGTCGGACGTGACTGAGCGACTGAACTGAACTGAGTGGTAAGGACATCTAGCCATTACTGGTTAGATAGCATCACCAACTCAAAGGACAGGAATTTGAGAAAACTTTGGGAGATGGTGGAGAACAGAGGAGCCTGGTGTGCTGCAGTCCATGAGGTCAACAAGTGTAAGACATGATTTAGCAACTCAACGACAACAAGAACCGGTAACAATTCTGAGCAGCAATGTCCAATCAGCTTATGCCTGACCCTGAAGAAACAGGTCTAATTTGCCAAATTCCCTGGAAAGCAGGGCTCCAGCATTCAGGCGTTTGACTTCATGCTTTGAGGGTTTGACAGTAAGACAGAAACACCCTCTAAAACACTGCGGTTCTGTAAACTGTGCCTGACACCTGGTTGCTGAATAGTCCAGGGTTTGATTAAAGGAGGCGCTGTGTATTTTATTATCAAAACACATTTCATTTTAAAGTAATTCTTGCATGCTCCTTTAAAACTAATAAACCTTAACAACTCTCCTTAAAAACTCCACACTGTTCTCCATAGTGGCTGTACTAGTTTGCATTCCCACCAACAGTGTAAGAGGGTTCCCTTTTCTCCACACCCTCTCCAACATTTATTATTTGTAGGCTTTTGGATCGCAGCCATTCTGACTGGTGTGAAATGGTACCGCATAGTGGTCTTGATTTGCATTTCTCTGATAATGAGTGATGTTGAGCATCTTTTCATGTGTTTGTTAGCCATCTGTATGTCTTCTTTGGAGAAATGTCTATTTAGCTCTTAACAATAACCCTATGTACGAGACAGCAAAAGAGACACTGATGTATGGAACAGTCTTATGGACTCTGTGGGAGAGGGAGAGGGTGGGAAGATTTGGGAGAATGGCATTGAAACATGTAAAATATCATGTATGAAACGAGATGCCAGTCCAGGTTCAATGCAAGATACTGGATGCTTGGGGCTAGTGCACTGGGACGACCCAGAGGGATGGTATGGGGAGGGAGGAGGGTTCAGGATGGGGAGCACATGTATACCTGTGATGGATTCATTTTGATATTTGGCAAAACTAATACAATTATGTAAAGTTTAAAAATAAAATAAAATTTAAAAAAATAAATAAAATATTCCAGACATGGGTATACAGATGAAAAAAAAAAAAAAAAACTGCTCAATTTCCCTGGTGGTCCAGAGGCTAAGAATCTGTCTGCCAATGCAGGGGACACCAGTTCGATCCCTGATCTGGGAAGACCCCGCATGTCTCAGGGCAACTAAGCCTGTGCACTACAGAGCCCGCACTCTGCAAGAAGAGAAGCCACTGAAATGAAAACCCTGCACACCTCAACTAGGGAAAACCTTCACGAAGCCAGAAATTAATCATTTTTTTTTTTAAATAAGGGACTGCTGATCTGTGTGATTCAGTGCCATTCTCAACTTCTTCCTCTGCTCTCACTCCGCCCGGACCCGTTTCCCGTCCTTTGTCCATATCTACTGAGACAGCTTTTAGCGAAGGTCTTCACCCTCACTCACTCATCTGTTCCTCCACGTTCTCAACAAGTATCTATGGAACCCCTGCCACGTACTAAAAGTTTCAGCTCTTGTGAGGGTCACATGTTGGTGGAGAACTGTGACACTATCAGGCATCAGCGACATAGAACGGTGTGCTGAAGGCAACGAAGGGATCGTTTACGGACCAGGGGAACACAAAGCGGTGGACGACACCCTACTTGTTGGGATGGTGTTCCCACTCCTAGGCACTGGCCTAGGAGTGTTGCACACAGACCCATCTCCTGAGAGCCCAGAGGAAGGGCAGGGTGCTGAGGCTGGCTTTCAGCTATGCTCACTCTGCACAGACAAGTGGGGAGTCGCTGATGGGTGTGAAGAGGGGGCCAGGGACAAGAGAGATGACCCTGGCTGCTGTATGGGCTTCAATAGGAAGCCAGTATCTGGACAGAATTAAAGCAGAGCAAGACCACTTCTGGGGGTGAGGGGCCATTAACCTATGACCCGCAGAGCAGGCGCAGCTGAACCTTCTTTAGGCTGGAACACCCTAGCTCTTTAGGGCACCGGATTTGTTCTTGTGCACCCTTGAAAAGAATTTTAAAAATCTGCACCCCTCGCCCACTGTAAAGCTGGTGTGTAAAGTTATTCAGAGGATTAAGTGCTTGAAAAGGATGTAATTGCAGACACACTGTATTTGCATTTTAAATAGATTAGGACCAAAGCTTTGGACTTGCAGATTTAGCTCAGTTCACTAAAGAGAAATATCCACCATTAGTCGTCTTTGTCTAATCTGTTTACCAAATTGCACTTACTTTCTGCAACAAGTCCCACTGCATTTCCACGCAATCACATGAAACCATCTAACTCTGACTTTTAACAGGAAGACACTGGAGTTCATTGGATTCTAAAATCTTTTAACTTGACTCTCCAGCAACTGGAAAACGGGAACGACAGAGGATGAGATGGATGGCATCACCGACTCGACGGACAGGAGTTTGGGCAAGCTCCGGGAGTTGGTGATGGACAGGGAAGCCTGGCATGCTGCAGTCCACAGGGTCGCAAAGAGTCGGATACGACTGAGCGACAGAACTGAACTGACCTGGAAAACGAGACCTTGCTCTGACGTAATCTGTACTCTTTTCCCGTGGACTCACAATAATAACCGAATAAAAGCGTGAATGTCTTCCTGCGCCTCCGCGACCCCAGCCGCAGGGCAGGAAGACCCTCCTCGAGCAGCGGCCGCAGTACCTCGAAGCCCCAGGTGCACAGGCCTGCGGTCCCCGCCCAACCTGAGCGCGGATTCTGAACCACGGGCGGGAAAGACCACCGGGCCCGTGGGAGGTTCCCTGAGGGCAGGTCTGGCCCTGTAGACTTGTTCTGGAGCGAGCTGGTGTGCGCTCTCCGCCGCGGTCGCGTGCCCCAGAGCCCACCCCAACCGTCGGAACCGAGAGCTCCCGCCGTCCGCGCTCGGGCGGCTCCTCCCGGGCCTGCGCGAAGGCAGGCACCGGGTCGGCAAGGTCCCCTCCTCGGGGCTGCGCGGAGCACCGGCGCCTGTACCCCCTCCCCGCCCCATGCCCTCGGGCTTACACAAACGACGGGAAGGACGCTGGGACCTTCGCCTCAGTCTAGATGTCGCCGTCTCGGCGCGAAGTTACCCTACAACGACGCCTCCACGGCGGCCATCTTACCCAGAGGCAGCCGATGCCTTTTGACTCTCGCGCCAATCCGTAGAGCGAAGGAGCCGTGAAAGGAGTTCTGCGCAAGGACGGAAGCTGGAGTCCCGCGTTTCCGGGCGGCCGCCGCACCCCGCCCCCTCGTGAAGGCACTTGATTGGCTGCCGACTCGCGATCTCGCGATCTCGCGGGAAGTGGCTAAGGGGGCGGCCGCCGGTGTGTCTGCCCTCCCGTTCCCCGCCCCCGCCTCCGCCTCCGCCGCGACTCCCGCCTCCGCCTCCCAGACCCCGGCGCCGCCACCTCCCCCTCCCCCCCGGCCCCGCCCGGCCCTTCGAGCGGCCGCGGAGACCGCGCAGCGCGGCAGGCGGGATCCGCACGGTAAGATGGCCGCGGCGAGCCCAGGCGGCCGGGCCTAGCGTCCCCGCCGGAGTGCGGCGGCCGGGAGGCGGAGGGCCGGACTCTGGGGTCGTGGCCAGGAGGGATCGAGGCGGGCCGGTGAGGAGGCTGACCGGGCTGCGAGGTTGCGCTGGCCGGCCGACCGTGCAGGGGGCCTGCCGGTTTCGGACGTCCGAGCAGGTGTCCTCGGGCCGCGTTCTCGGGGGAGGCGGCTCCCTCAAGAGTTTCCAGGTCCAACTGTCTCCTCTTCCTAAGGCGGCGGAGTCCGGGCGTGGACTCGGTGTTTGTTGTTGATGGAGCGTGTTTTGAGGGGCGGCGACGCCTGCTGGGAGGTGATAGTTCTCCACAAATCGCACAGGTCTGCGGCGGGAACTGTTTGCACCAGGACCGCATTCGAGCAGACACTGAGCTGCCGAGACAGGACTTTGCTCGTGGGGCGAAGGGTTCCTCGCCGTCCGTACTGTTTGTGGGGTGTTTAAGTGCTCAGTTTTTCCTGCACAAAACAGAATGGGTCGGTTCTTCAAAGTTGTTAACTTTCCAGTACTGCTCTGTCCCCCATGAGTGAGAGTTTTCGCTAGTGGCCGCAGCTTAGAGAAATGACCTTGTGTGAGGGACGGCCCCTTGGTTTTGTCTCAGTCAAGTTCTCTAAGGCGGATCAGAGTTGGGCATGGCATCCCCCAGCGACCAGGGACTTCATCTTGCTCCCCTCTGCTTTCCCACAGACACTGTCTCCCTGGGCGATCTCTGGTGAAGTCTTGGCTTTCAGTCAATTTGTGGTGGACATTGCCCTAATTAATGTTTCCGTCGCCCAACTGGGGACCTGTAATCCAGGTGCCTGCTTGACTTCTTCTACTGTGGGTCTGATAGTCACCCCAAACTCGCCCGACTCCTCAAACCTGTTCTTCTCCCAGTCTTTGCTCATTTGGGACTCCATTCTCCAAGGTCTCCAGCTTGAAACCCCTCCATGGTCCATGAATCTTCTTTTATACATTCCCACCGGGTCCAGCAACGAGGCCCATTGGCTCAGTCCACAGCGTCTTGTGGGCTGTGCTCTTGGTTCTTCCACTGCTGTCCTCTTGCGTGGGTGGCTCCTCACTGGTCTTTCTGCTCAGCTCTCACCACCCCACAGTCATCCCATGTCCACTGGGAAACCAGAGCCATCTTTTAAATTGCTTTTATTTATTGAGGTAATTGAGCATGTGCTTTGCTTTATATAAGGTGATATCCACAATACCTCTGTCAGTTACAAAGGATAAAAGGGAAGTGGACAGTGGATGGGCTTACCACCCATCCTGACACCCCTGCTGGGGTTCCCAGGGCCCCCTTTCCATGGGAACCACCTCCTGAGTTTCAGGGTTCACGCTCTTACTTGAAAAAATAACATGGTTTTTGCTATGAATGTATTTACTACTAAGTAAAAATTGTATAACTTGTCTTGTTTTTGTTCTTTAAAAAACTTCTGCCCTTGGGTCTCTGCTGCAACCTGCTCTCTTCATGCAGCTGGTTTCTAAGTCCCCTGTGTGGGCCTGGTCATGTATTTTAACTGCTTTAGTAAATTCTGTTCCATTGATACAGTTAGTGGCCCTAAAATCCACAAAACTTTGAAAACCAAAAGTTTTTGGTCTTGTTTTTAATTGATTTCTTGGCAGACCCCGACCCTGCAAAAGCTTTTAGTAACTTCTGTTTCACTCGGTGTGATCCTTATGCGTTTAACTGAAGCAGTCACGTCCAATCATGGGGTGCTGCCGCAGACCCCTGGGAGGATGTCTTGTGATACATATATCAAATAGTCTTTGTACAACCTGAATAATTCTGAAGTCAGAAACTGGTCTGCCCCAGGGCTTTGGTCCTTTGGGACTGCAGTCCTATGAACCATCGTTTGCTTGTCCCTGCTGCTGTTGACTGACTCCTGGGTGGGCAGTCTCCATAGTGTTGCCATCCTGAACAGTGACTCTGAGCACAGGCTTGTCTGTGTCTGGGACACAGTAGGCTGTTTTTTGGGGTCCCAGCTGGTAGAAGAGCCATCGGCGAGGAGCGGAGCACACATGCACAGTGTGTGCTGAGTGTGTTGCTGTGCAGTCCGTTCTGACCACAGGGTAAAGGGGCTCAAGAGACCGTGCACATGTCTGTGTGAGCACTTGGTGTTGTCAGGCTGCTTCATTTCTGTCAGCCTGGAGGGTGTGCGAGATGGCTTGTCTTGAGCACACACATCATAGCAGGTGAATCTTCAGCTTGTACCTCTGCGTGCCACCCTGTGCTTAGAGGAGCATCTATCTATTAATAGACTGCTGCTGGGCCTGGAGGGCCTTCATCTGACCTGGACTGACCTCTTGACCTCCTGGTCCTCAGACTCCTGGCTCTTGCTCATGTTCATCCTGCTTTCTGAACCTCCCCAACCTTCTCTCTGGTCCCTGAGCCTGTGTTTGAGTCTCAGGCCCTCTGCATGTGCTGTTTTCCACATTTTAAGTATCTTCCCTCTCTACCCTTTGGTTCCTGTCGCTGTGTTTGTATCTGAAATGATCACAATTGTGAGAATTTTTCACCAATTCTTAAAATATTACTTTTTTTCCCTGTAGAAGTAAATCAGAATGAGTTACACAGAAAAACCCGATGAAATCACAAAGGATGAGTGGATGGAAAAGCTCAATAACTTACATGTCCAACGAGCAGACATGAACCGTCTCATCATGAACTACTTGGTCACAGGTGAGGGCTGTGCTATGGGTGCTGCCTCTTGGGCACCATTCTCCCTTTCTGGGCTCACAAGCAAGACTTTACCACTGGAGGGTCCTGAAAGTTAGGTTGCATTCAGGCATCATGGAAACGCAGTGCTCTTGTAACCAACTTGGAACTACCATTTTAAAGAGATGTCCTCTTCTGGAGATGAAATCATGATTCCAGGTCTCTGAGATCTAAAGAAAAAACCTTATTTCTTAGCCTTTGACATTTTGCAGTTGATCTACATCATTAACAATGTGCAAAAGTAGATTTAAAGTCCAAATAATTAATCTCTTCTGGCCAGTTTGGTAAATGATACTGGACTGTTTCAGAAGGTGTGTCCAAGTCAAAAGAAGAAAGGGGGAGGGGCCTGTGGAAGGTAATGCAAGTGCTCTGTGATAACACCTCGTCCTCCTGACCCTGTGGAGGAGAGGGTCGCTCTGCAGAGCTGAGAAAACCCACATGTCTCCAGAAAGTGAGTCTCCTTCCTGGAGTTCCAGTGACCTGGGCCCCATCAGTCTCTGAGACTGAAGGAACTGTGTACTCATTCACAGTGGGAGGGCGCTGTGCTGCCCCTGGAGCAGGTTGGCAGCTTCTCCACATAGGCCTGGACCCCAGTGCAGGGGCCTCAATGCCCATCCTCCCCTGACTGGAAGTTGAGGGGGTGGGGCAGGTGGAAGGAAAGGAAGTGTAGCTGGTAAGCCACAGAGGTGTTAATCCCACATCCCAAGAAAGTGCAGTTCTTACTAGAGGTTTTCATTCACAGAAGATGGGCTTTCTAGACATAAAAAGCCCTTGTGTTGGTATCTTGCTGATTTTCCAAGCAGTTGAAGGTAGTTTTCTTTTCCAGAGGGCTTTAAGGAGGCAGCGGAGAAGTTTCGAATGGAATCTGGGATTGAACCCAGCGTTGATCTAGAAACACTTGACGAGCGAATCAAAATCCGTGAGATGATACTGAAAGGCCAGATTCAGGAGGCCATTGCGCTCATCAACAGCCTCCACCCAGAGCTGCTGGATACAAACCGCTATCTCTACTTCCATCTGCAAGTGAGTTGCTTGTGGACACTTGGTGAATTAAGGTTCTTCATGTTAGCCATCCCCAACTTCCGGGCCACAGACCGATACCTCCTATCAGGTTAGAGGCAATAATTCATTAGAAATAAAGGACACAATAGACGTAACGTGCTTGAGTGATCCCAAACCATCCCTGCCCTACCCCAGTCAGGGGAAAAATTGTCTTCCACAAAACAGGTCCTTGGTGGCAGAAAGCTTGGCAAGTGGACGTGTTAGTCACTCCGTTACGTCCAACTCTTTGCGACCCTGTGGACTGTAGCCCGCCAAGCTCCTCTGTCCATGGAATTACCCAGGCAAGAATACTGGAGTGGGTTGCTGATCCCTTTTCCAAAAAGCCTGGGGATGGCTGCTTGCTGTTATTGAGAGGTAATGAGGCTAATATCATTAGAATATTGCTGTAATTGACGAGGGAAGGGGTTTAAGTTAGCTGCTCTGCCATGTACCTCAGAAGCTGTTTCTTGCTTTGAAAATGCAAAGTCAGGAGCTTGGAATACTCAAAAACTCTGTCCTCTGAGAGGCCCTTTTCATAAGAAGCAGGTGCAGCCCTGGTGTGGGGGGTTGTCGCTGGCTGGGCGCAAGTTGTTCACCCTGTCTGCCTGGCCCCCAACCAGCAACAACACCTGATCGAGCTGATCCGCCAGCGGGAGACGGAGGCAGCGCTGGAGTTTGCACAGACCCAGCTGGCTGAGCAGGGTGAGGAAAGCCGCGAGTGTCTGACCGAGATGGAACGCACGCTGGCCCTGCTGGCCTTTGACAACCCCGAGGACTCACCCTTCGGAGACCTGCTCAACATGATGCAGAGGCAGAAGGTGGGCTCCAGAGGGCTTCCGTCCACATCCTCTGTGGATATTCAGGGCAGGATTTCCAAAGAAACGGGGTGGTGTGTGTGGTGTGACCAGGACACTACTGGGAGGGCCCCACACTTTACTTGTGAAATACTAGGAGCCCAGGGTATTGAGACCCTTAAACGATAGTTAAGCCTCTTTGCCAGTTTTTGTTTTTTTTTTTAATCTGAGCTGGCTTACTGTGTGGAGACTCTTAGGAACGGATGTTCCAAGTATCTTTTGATGAAAATCCCACACTTTGCTCTCTGCCATGGCCTCTGTGTTCCCACCAACAGGGCAGCTCCCCAACCGCAGTCCCCCTTCCCCACTGCCCTGACTGCCCTGAAAGGAGGGTGTCCTTGGGGTCCGCATCAGGTGTCCTCCTAGGGCTTGTTGGGTGGAACTGGTATCTCATCCCTGCCAGTTCCCTCATGCCCAGGCTGGATGTGAGATCTGCTGACCATACCGTGTGCCGCTCTGGGCAAGGACTGTGTTTTATATCCCCAGAGTACCCGACGGTCACAGGCTTCGTGTTTGTTTAAATAAGTAGCCAGCCTCTCGTGTAAAAATGGTTTTGAAGACATATAAGATGCATCTTATAATGGCTCCTTTTCGCAGGTGCCCTGTATGTGAGGTGGTTTTTATTGGCTATCCATTTTCTAGGTGTGGAGTGAAGTGAACCAAGCTGTCCTGGATTATGAGAATCGTGAGTCAACACCCAAGCTGGCAAAGTTGCTGAAACTACTCCTTTGGGCTCAGAATGAGCTGGACCAGAAGAAAGTAAAATACCCCAAAATGACAGACCTCAGCAAAGGCGTGATTGAGGAGCCCAAGTAGTCTGTGCAGGGCCCCGCCGCATGGCCCCGGGCCCGCGGGCGCTACCTGGGACTGAAGATTTTTATGGCAGCAGAGAACTCTCTTCTCCCTTCTTTTACTGTTTGTGTGTTTTGTTTTGTTTTTGACCCAGCATCATTTTGAAAGGGAAAAGTGGCCCTTTTAAGCACTGGAAAACTCCCAGTGCAAGATACCGTCTCTTCTGGAAGGCCGGCAAGGACTGCCCCATGGCCTGTGCTCAGCGTTCTGGGCGCTTCAGCTCCTGAAGGCGCCTCATCTTAGGGCCGCTAGTCCACTCGAGGCCCTGCTCAGAGCACGGGGCAGCACTGATGACCGTCTCACTCTGTCAGCATCCAGGAGGACAGCGTGTCCTCCTCCCCCCATCTCGGCCGGCCTTCGTGTAGAAGTGTTTTCTTTCCCTCTTTGGTTTTTGGTTTGTTTTGGTTTTTTCATAGGAAAGACTATATGAATTTGTAAATCCCAATTCAAAGACTTCTTTTGTGCGCGGGCACTAAGTTTGGTTGTCTTCCTGTTTGGTCTGGGTCGTGTGGCTTTGGGGGAGATGGGTGTGTGCGTGTGTGTATGCGGGGCGGGCTGTGTGTTTTTTAATTTTTTAAATATATATTTTGGTGCTGTAAGTGGTGAGAGACTCTTTCCTAGTGGATCAATGAACCATCTCTCCTGGGCACTTTTGTTGAAAATAAAGGTTTCTCCTTAATTTCAAGAATGACCACGGTGGTCTCTCAGAAGTATTCATCATCTCAAGCACAACTTTTGCTTTTGGAGTGGCTTCCCCGGGGTGACCATAGTGACGCTGTCTGGTACCTACAGCCAGAAAGGGACAGCTCCCGGTGACACGTGACAGTGCCAGGCATGTGCTATGGTGCAGTGAGCTCTGTGACCCACACTTTTGCCTCTCGCTCTGTCAGCCAGTCTGGCAGACATCCAGCTCCTATTCCCTCATGTCTGTCCCCTGCCCGGTGCCCACTGCCGTCAGTGAGTCCTGAGTGCAGGCTCAGGTGTTGGGGTTTGGGGCAGGTGGCCCAGGGTGCCAGTGCAGAGCTGCTGGCCCTCAGTGAGGCTGGTGGAGGTGGAGGGGCCCTGGCGTGCAGAGCTCCCCAGGGCTGATGACCCCCATACATCCTCTGGTGAGAGCACCTGCATGGCTGGGATTCAGTTCTCACCTGATCCCTCCCACAGGGTGGGTTGTGCTGGCACCTGGGCTCTGCAGAGATGCACGCCATCAGCAGCCAAATTTAGAGAGTCTGTTGGCCTTGGTGCTCGGCTGGGTAGGTCTTTGGGAAGGTCAGGTCTTCTCCGGCTGTGGGGCGTCTTCGTCACGCAGGGTCTGTGGCTTCAGCTCCTCTCCCCACTCACTTCCGGCTGCACGTGGAGGCTGCAGGTCATTGGTTTTCAGTGGGTACAGCTTCAGGCAGAGTTTTCCCTCCCCAGTCACAGAGCAAAGGCAAAAGTGCTGAGGTCTCTGTATATCAGGAGACCATCAGGCCCTGGACTGGCCCTTACCCGTGGCAGTGATGAGCTTCAGCTCTGTCTCAGTCATCAACTCAGATGTGACCTTTCTGTATGATCATTTCCTCTTAAGATTTGGGAATAAAAGTAGGGAGAAAGGGGCCTTTAATCTTCAGGTGATAGTTAAATACAGCAGAAGCTGAAGAAAAATATTAGGGAAGTAGAGGTAAAACTACACTTTTCGAAAAGCACGAAGTAATTCAGCATATTCCTATCCTTTACTATTAGTGTATATAAGATAATTTATGTGCATCATTAACATACAATCAGTCTGACATTTTTCAAAATAGTGGGTTTGAGATGTATGTTACCGGGTAAGAACCATCCATGAACCATGGGGACCTGTGGAGGGCCTGTCACGTGTAGGAAGTGCTGTCGAATGCTTCAGAGAAGTGCTGCTGGCTTGTCCATCATTTAGTCAGTGAGGGGCTTGACCAGTGAGTGCAAAGACCCATGTGAGCTGGGTGCCAGTGAGATGTGGAGAATTCAGATGGTGCTGTTGGGTTCTTTCCCTGTGTATAAAGAGTGTGGTTCCTTCCCCATAGGCTGGAAATCTTTAAAGGGGCGGCTTTGCAGACTTTTCTGTTTCCTCCTTTTGCAGTCTTATTTTTTTCAGCAAGCATTTCAAGGTAATGAACATTAAGTATATCGATTTTTCTACTTCATCTCATTTGGATCTCGCTGTGATGTTTGTTAAAATGTGATGTTTTACCAGGGTAGTTTATGTCTTCTTTTTTACACTTTCTGGTGGAAAGTGCCTTGAAATAAATAAAACGTGACAATATTTTGGTGCTCTGTGTTCCTGATACTGTGAAGTCACATGAGGAATGACCCCTAGTTTGGATTCTTCTGAAGCATAGGGATTATTGCAAGGCACATGAGAAATACTGTATTTTGTTATTTGAATCAAGGTTTCCAGCTTCTAGAAAAGGCAGCTGTTGTTTGGGATGGTTCCTGTCGTGGACTGAAATGCCAGGGGTGAGCCTGGTGGCTGCAAGGCTAGCTCTGCTGTCCAGCCGGGATGCCCCCTGAAGACAGACGTGCAGAGCAAGCACGTGATGGGCAGCTTTCCTAAAGCAGCGTGACGTCTGTGCTTTCCCCAAGTGCGGAGTGGGCTGCGCAGGGGCCAGAGGTGGCGAGGACCCTGGGGACACCCAGGCCGTGCTCCAGCAGGGCTGCACTTGACCAGAAGTTGTGCCAGGTGTAGCAGCCCATCTGTGCTGCGCAGTAAGGTCGGGTCTGGAGGCTGAGGAAGGTGAGGTCACGACATAGCAGAAAGGCCTTTGTGGTGTGTCTAGGCAGCAACTCCAGTAAAACTCATGCAAGGTGCACAGGCCCCAAACAGTAAGAGCCGAGGCCCCAACACCAGTGGGCGTGGCTGAAACAGCCATCACCAGCATTGGGGGCCAGGGCTAGTCTCTACAGGACCCACTGATCACTCTCCACCTTGAAACTCAGGAACAGTGGGTTGGCTGGATATGAGGTCCCTCACAGAGGTTACTGGAAGCTGGAGGCGTGTCCAGCTGCTGCCAGCGTGAGTGTGGCTTCCTCTCGGGTTGGGACACGTGGTCTAGTGGCCCTAGCTGACACCCAGATCTTCTGCCTCATGGAGGATGGCCCGTCCAGCTCAGAGGCTCAGGAAGGGGTCGGATGCTCACCCTTGGCCCTCCATTGGCCTCTGTGCATTTCGAGCAACCCTCCACCTCTTGTTCCCCACTAGCCAAAGCTTTCTCACCTTGGGCCTGGAGTACTGCAGTGGCCTGTCCTTCCTTGCCTCTGCCCTGGCCACCCTGAGTGGTCCTCACAGCAGCCAGGGTGATTCTGTGACCCTCTGGGGCTTCCAGTGTCAGAGCCCTGGCTGGTCTCTAGCTGACCACCAAGACCCATGAGCCTGCCCTTCCCCACTGCTTTTGTCCCCCTTCCTGTCCCCTCACCCACCAGGCTCCTTGTGGTCCTGGAGCTGCCCTGGGCCTCTGCCCACCCCACCCACATGCCCTGCTCATTCTCTGCTCTCAGACTTGATGCACAGGTCTTGGCAGGGACACTTCCCAGCCCATCCCATGGCAGAAGCCACCCTTCCCTGCCTTCTCGGTTTCCTTTCTGTGTTTTGTTCATGCACAGCTCCAGGAGGTAAGCAAATGACAAATGTTCCCCATGGTGCAGCTCTAAGTTTTCATATAAAATCACCATCAGGGACTTCCCTGGTGGTCCAGTAGTTAAGAATCCACCTTCCAATGCAGGGAACACAGGTTTGATCCCTGGCCAGGGAACTAAGATCCCACAGGCTGTGGGGTGAGTAGGAAGTCCATGTGCTGCAGCTGCTGAGCCTGCGTGCCACAACTAGAGAGAAGTCTGTGCATTGCAGTGAGAAATCCTGCGTGCCACAGCTAAGACTCAACGCAGGGCTTCCCTGGTGACTCATTGATTCAAAATCCACCCGCCTATGCAGGAGACACAGGTTGAATCCCTGATCTGGGAAGATCCCACATACCATAGAGCAACTAAGTGAGTGCACCACAGCTATTGAGCCTGTGCTCCAGAGCCTGGGAACCATGACTACTGAGCCCAAGCACCACAACTACTGAAGCCTGCATGCTCTAGAGCCTGTGCTTCACAAGAGATGCCACCAAGATGAGAAGCCCACGCACCACAATGACGAGTAACCCCCACTCATCACAACTAGAGAAAAGCCTGTGTAGCAACAAAGACCCAGCACAGCCTAAAGTAAATAGACTTTTTTTTTAAAAAAAGACCCGATGCAGCCAAAAATAAATTTTTTAAATCATCATCAAAGCTCCTGGGGCAGTGGGTGGCAGTGAGCTGCCAGGTAGAATTTAGCAAGGATTATCACACTTTCCTCAGTCCTGGGTTATTTGGGGGAGCACTGCTCTCTCCACACCGTCTTTCTGTCCCATTGAGCATCGTATGGGTGGAAGAAGTGCCGTCTGCTGCTAGCATGTGTGGAGCAGGGCAAGCCAGGCCTGCGGTGAGCACCACTGCACAGAAGGAGCTGGGGGAGGGGTAAGGCCAAGGCCAAGGGGTAGGGCGTTTTAGGTTTTGTTCAGAGGGCCTCCTCCTTGTGTGACCTGGCCAGGTTCACCAGGCTGCCATGTGGAGGATGGATCCGGGGGGGGGGTGGAGGTGGGGTTGTGGGTGTGTGAAGAGGCAGCAAGTACCTGGGAGAAGCAGAATTGCCCAGAATTCCACTTGCTGCCTCTCTGTGGCTGTGCCCACCACCCCTGGGCGTCAAGGCTTCTGAAGTCATGAGAATGCCCCCAAGAGCGAGGATCCGGGGATCCGAGGGCGGGGCCTGGCACCTGACAGGAGTCAGAACACGGTCTCCTCCGTGGGCTCTGGATCGCCAGGCTTCCTTCCCCCTGCTGCTCCAGGGTCCCGGGGCCAGAGCCCACCTTCAAAGACCCATTTTGAAACTGGTTCCCTTCCAGTCTTATTCCCTTTGCAGTGGGTGAGACCAACCCCAACTCTCACCCGAGGTGTGCACAGCCCTGCGAGGTGAGAAGCCCCCGGCATGCAGGCTGCCCGCCAGGATCACCGCCGGCTCAGCCCCTCCAGAGCCCCATCCTTCCGGCTGGCTGCAGGGGAAGCGCCCTCGCCGTCTGTCCCGGACGTCCGCGGCAGCCGCGAGGAGGCCCCGAGGCGCGCAGGGGTCTACCCCGCCCGCGGGAGCGCCAGGCCCGGCCTCCCCGACGGATGTGAGTGGGGCGGGTACCGAGTTGCGGGCCCCGCCCTGCCCGCCCGCCCCGCGGTGGCCGTCCGGGGGCGACACGTCCTGGGAGCGCGCCGGACGGAAGCGCCGCTGGGACTGACACGTGGACTTGGGCGGCGCTGCCCGGTGGCTGGGCCGGGCGGGAGCGGCCCCGGACACGCTGCGCCCGCGCCGTCCACGCCCGATGCAGCCGCCCCCAGACGAGACCCGCAGGGACGCGGCGGAGGACACCCAGTGGTCCAGGTGAGGCCGAGCGCTTCGGGGGATGGTCAGGGGAGGGTGCGGGCGTCCTGGGTGGAGACAGCTCCCGCCGGCGGCACCTTTGCTCCGCCTAGGGGCCACGTACCTCCCTGCTGCCTCCCTTCCATCCAGGGCCCGGTTCCCCAGTGCCCTGTCTGCTCTCTGCAGTCCAGGTCGGGTCTTGGTGGGATGGGAGGGCTGGGGGCAGGGCCTCCCAGCTCACGACCACACACGTTGACAGGCCCCAGCCCCGACCTGTGCCCACCCACCTGAGGGTCGCCTGTAGGTGCGCAGTCAGTGGGCTGGGGGCAGGGGGCTACGCTGGAACCTGCAGCAGACACTGACCCCTGCCTTCTGTGCCAGCTGTGTGATGCACACAAGGTCCCCCGGGGTGGGGGTTTACCGCACAGGGAGACCTTGGGCAGGTCATGGCCCTGGGCTGGGGGCTCCGCCCCGCAGCGTGACTCACACAGTGACCAGGAGCGAGCAAGAGGATCCCCTCCGGTTCTGGGGGGCTGAGGTCCCCAAGTCATGAACGTCAGGGCCTGCCTCCCCTGACATCCCCCTGCCTCCCCTGAACTGGCCCTGCTTCCAGGGCCGGTTCACCTCCACTTCTGCATCCTGTGGGCCTGCCTTGTGCCTTCCCTTTCCCCAGCCTCCCAGAGCCAGTCACAGGAAGACCTGGGGAGCCAAGGGCTCCCTGGAGACAGGGCCCAGGGACGGGGAAGCTCAAGAGCCCAAATCACTCACCAGGTGCCAGGTGCCTAGGAGGGCTGCCCACTGGGTGTACCTGCCTCCCACTCACCTGCTCCCTCCCCACCCTGCTGGTTGTCTAGGCGAGGCCTCCTCCCTCAAGCTGACCCAGGAGCCCTGACCCAGAAGCCAACCCAAGTGACAGGAGCTTTGCAGGCGGCTGGGCAGAGGGCTGGAGCTTCTAGAGAGTCCTGTTGCTTTCTAACAGTCTGCCTTTGCCTTCACCACCTCCTTCCCTCCCTGCCTAGTTTAGAAAGGAGCGCCTCCAGGCAGGCAGCTGGGTCCTGGGTGGAGTGGTGCATACCCTGTGTGGATAAAGGTGATGAGAACTGTGACAAAGGGTTGTGGCGACTGTGCGGCTGCTGACTGCCGTGTGGACCACCCAGAGGCAGGGCCGTTCCTGGGACATACCTGACAGGGCAGCCGGCAGCCTCAGCCCCGCTTCTCTCTGGCCCTTGCCCTCTGTCCCCAGCAGCAGGCACAGTTCCCTTTTCTGAATCAAGGGTCCACGTGACCTCGTGTTTGCTCAACCATGGGTGCTTCTCAGGCATGGGGGCCTTTGGCAGGAAGCAGAAGTTTCTAGAAAAGTTGAGGGCATGGACGAGACTCTGGACTGGGCAGAGTGAAGGGATGAAGGTCTTCAGACTTTTTATGGCTGATCCTGTCATGACCTTACGTGTTCCCAGCAAGCCCTGCCGGAGACCAGGATTCTGGGTCTGGCGTTCTGATCAGTCGCCACATCTGGGTCACCTGCACCAGCAGACTTGCTGGTTCTGTGTCCCCAGCACCTGTGGAGGATGTCCCTTTGCCCGGCCAGCAGCACTGCCTGCCAGCTCAGGGACAAGGCTGCGGGTCCTCCAGAGCCCTAGGAGGAAGCCCATAGCACCCGGCCTCCCAGCTTCTGTGGGGGTCCCCATTCTGGCACCTTAAGCTCAGGGCCAACCAGTGATCTGGAAGCGGATGCCTTTCCTGACCTCTCGGTGCCCTGTCAGCCTTCCAGAGTAGGCTAGTCTCAGCCGGCTTTCCCCAGTTTCCAGCTGGACTTCCCACCCAGAGAGCAAACAGAACCAGGCTCCTGGAGCGCTGGCAAATTGCATCCAAAGGAGGGGCAGGTGTGCTGGGGGGCGCGGTCCCATCTATGCAGGTGACCCTTCGTAGCTTTGGCCACAGAAAGGAACAAAGCTTCCTTTTTAAAGGCACCTTCCGGCTATGGCTGTTCGGGGAAGTTAGAAGCCCTGCTCCCCTGCGCCTGGGTTTGCAGGGCTCACCTGTAGGCTGTGGAGGTCACCCTGCGCCAACCTCTGAGGCTCATGCACCTGTACTCAGCAGTCCTCTGCCCGCTCCTGCTGGCTGGCCTGCCATGCCGGGCTAGGAAAGCAGGGGCAAGAGGGGGGACTGGGGGCATCATTTCCATGGTTGGAGCCCCAGAGGAGACAGTCCCTGAGCTCCTCTGGGGGTCGCTGAGCCAGTGCTTCCTGTGGCCTCCTTGGCCTTCCTGATGCCCCTCCCCTGTCCTACCCTGACACCCCACTCACAGTCTGGTTCTGTAAAGAAAATTAGCATTTGGGGCCACTAGGCCCCAGGAGAGTCCTCAACCTGCCCTGTGGGGTTCTGCCCCCGCTTTGCCTCTCGAGAGGGGCACGCCCCATCAGCCACTGTGCTGCTATCCCCACTTCTGAGTCACTCCAGTCACACTTTGCCAACCAGGAAGGAAGGTGGGGGCACTATGGCCTCTCCCTGATCACTAGGCAGTTTCCAAGGGGGCACCTGCCCCCAACCAGTCTAGTGGATGGCTCCTGGGAGTGTAGAACGGCCGGCCTTCCAGCACAGAACACTTTCCCACTGGACTCATAGGAAGCTCTAATATAAAATGCAAATTGCCACAGAGTACTGCCCAGGAGCCCCATCCTTGCCCCTCCTCAGGGCACCCAGAGACGCAGCGTGAAATCTGTGGTCCAGTGCACCCAGGGAAACTGAGGCCCAGGGAAAGGGGGTCTCCCCTAGTCAGGCTGGGGCCCAGAGTGCACCCAAGTGTCTCCTTGGGAGAGTTGCTCATCACATCAGACCATTCCCTTCGTCCAGAGCTAACAGCACTTTGGACGGTAATTCCCAGACTCCTAACTGGCAAACACAACCCTCTGGGGAAACAGGCTGGGCTTATGCCCCTCAAGTCCCCTCGAGCAGAGGTCTGTCTCCACTGGTGGGATTGCAGGACCCCACAGCCTCCAGCTGTGGGGGCAGCAGCTGGATGATGTGGCCCTGAGCCTCCCCCCACCCAGGGCCTCTGCAAGCCTGAGACACAGAAAGGCTCCCCATCTCGTTTCCCGGCCTGTGGGAAAGTGCACCAAGTTGCCAGGGTGAGCGGAATGGGGTTGGGGGAGAAATGCTGGGAGGAGGTGGATACTGTTGCCAAGGCTCCCCCGGCCCCACCCCCCCAGTCAATGGCTCCTTGTTGAGGCTTCGGGTGCTGGCAGTCACCTTGCTAGTCACTGACCTGTGAAGGAAACAGGCGTCAGGGGAACAAGCCCATTTTCACCGAGGAAACTGAAGCTCAGGAGGCCCGGTGGCTGGGCCTGTGTTCCCCCCGCAACGTGGCTGCATTTTCCCCAGGTGGCAGTGGCCCTGACCTGGAGATAATGGACATGGCCCATAGTGCCCATTTACCAGGCTCCTGGTGCGCGTGACGCCCACTGGTTCAGGGCACAAAGTTGCACTCAGGGCCTCTGAGGTCTCTTACTCCTGGGAGGCGTCCAGGAAAGTGCTCTGGCCCTCCCAGGGCCGGTCCTGTCCTCACCCTGGACTGTCCTCCAAGGCGGCCTCAGCCTGGGGGGATGCCACAGGGAGGGGATCTGCCCCCATGTCCATAGATGGAGCCCAAGCTTCTGCTGCCCTTGGCCCCTCTTGCTGTTTTCAGGTCAATGCCCAGCGAGGCAGCCGAGGGAGCCCCTGCCAGGTCCAGACAGGGGTTCAAAGGTTTGAATGGGCTTGGGGCACCAGGTTGAGACTCCAGGGTCCTGGCTCATCTGCCAGGTTTGAGGTCCCTGCCGTCCTCTGTTCCTTTTTTTTTTTTGGCGACGCCACTGCATGCCTTGTGGGATCTCAGTTTCCCGACCAGGGATTGAGACCCACGTCCCACCCCCCCACCCCCCACTCCAGAGTCCTGATCACTGGACCACAGGGGAATTCCCTCTCTTGGACATGGGTTTGGGTAGACTCCAGCAGTTGGTGATGGACAGGGAGGCCTGGCATGCTGCAGTTCATGGGGTTGCAAAGAGTCAGACATGACTGAGCGACTGAACTGAACTAAACTGTTCTGAGAACTGCCCATGCACTCCTGCTGACCTTGC
The DNA here is from genome assembly GCF_027580195.1 of Bos mutus. Lineage (NCBI taxonomy): Eukaryota > Metazoa > Chordata > Mammalia > Artiodactyla > Bovidae > Bos > Bos mutus. The sequence continues at coordinate 38,941,898 of NC_091629.1, read as the reverse complement.
CTGCCCAGTGGCCTGCCCAAGGCCCTACAGCACTGATGCCTTGGCCCCTTTCCGCCAGGCCTGGGGGTGCGGGGGGGCAGACTTGAAGCCTCTGCCCTGTCTCCTCCCCACAACCTGAGCAGCATCTCACTCCCCCGCCCCCCGACCTCACCCCTGCTCTAGAAGAACCCTTACCCCAGTTAGGCAGGTGAGCCCAGGTGTAAGCAGGACACCCAAGACACCCCCTCAAGGCTGCCTCAAGGCCTCCCCACTCTCCTGACCTCCCCCCACCTCACCCCTGCCCCAGGAGAACCCTTGCCCAAGTTAGGCAGGTGAGCCCAGGTGTATGTAGTATCCCCAAGGCACCCCAAGGTTGCCTCAAGGCCTCCCCGCTCCTGAACTCCCCACTGCCGTGACCCCTGCAGGGGATGTCTCCACATTGCACAAAGACATCACAAGTCACTAGTGGTGCCCCCCCTCCCCCCACAGAAAGGGCACTGAGGCTCTTCTCTCTCTCATTTAAAAGTCCCACCACCCCTATCTCATTTTTAAGAGCAGTTGTAGATTGGATCAGGAAGATCCTCTGGAGGAGGGCCTGGCAACCCACTCCAGTATTCTTGCCTGGAGAATCCCATGGACAGAGGAGCCTGGAGGGTTACAGTCCCAAAGTAGGGTCTCAAACAGTTGAACGTGACTAAAGTGACTTAGTATGCACGCACAGATTTACAGAGCCACCGTGAAGCCAGTAAAGACTTCCCTGTGCTCCACACCAGAGTCCCCCTTTCACATCCCAGATCAGTGTCCATTTGTCACTATCCGTGGACTGCCGTGGACAGTACTGCCACCAAGCCACACTTGCTTGGGTCCTGCACTTCCCCCTGATGTCCTGGGATGCCTCTTCCCACCCCACCTTGGACCAGGGTCCCATAGGCGCTGAGTCCCTGGGCTCCTGTCTCTGGCTTCTCCTGATTTGGTGACTGATAATTGAGGAGTTCTGGCCAGGAGTTTGGAGGACAGTCCCCATGTGGATATTGTCTGGCAACCTTCCTAGGAGGTTTGGGCTGCCTCCCTACTGCCCAGGCTCTTCCAAGGGCCCTCTGGCCTCCACGGCATGCTGGCCATCTCACACCACTTTCCCCTGTCCCCTGCTGAGCAGACCCAGCTTTCCTGGGGGCCTTGCAGGGGCACTGCTCCTACCCCCTCTCTGCCTCAACTGGGGTCCTCGTGCCAGCCCGTTGCCCCCTTGGCAGGTTACACTTGGTCCACCGAGTGCCCGTGTCCTGGAGCACTGGATCTCCCCCACCACAGCTCACTGCCCTCACTGGCCACTGTGTGCTCCCACCTCCGCTGTTTCAGGGACCTCATGCGTCATTTCTAGCATCTGCCTGTTCCTCCCAGGAGTCACCAGACATGGATAGGTGGGTGTTCAAGAGGTGGTCGAGCTGTCCCTCACATCAGCCTCTCTCTCCCCAGGCCTGAGTGCCAGGTATGGACAGGGACACTGCTGTTGGGCACGTGCCTGCTCTACTGCGCCCGCGTCAGCATGCCTGTCTGCGCCGCCTCCATGAGCCAGGACTTCGGCTGGAACAAGAAAGAGGCCGGCGTCGTGCTCAGCAGCTTCTTCTGGGGCTACTGCCTGACTCAGGTGGTGGGCGGCCACCTGGGGGACCGGTAATCCCCGCCCCCCAGGCAAGGCTGGGAGAGGGGGCTCCTAGGGAGGGAATGTGGGGACTGGGAGACCCGAGGTCCGAGTTGGGGTGGGCTGGGCCAGCACTCAGCTGTCTCGGGGTGCTTGGCTCCTTGGGGACCCCGCCTGCTCCTCAGCAGGATCCCCTAGTCTGGCCCATCCTGGCAACCTGGCTGCGCGGTTCCTCATGGCCACCCTCTTGTTCCCCTTGCAGGATCGGTGGCGAGAAGGTCATCCTGCTCTCAGCTTCTGCCTGGGGCTTCATCACCGTGGCCACTCCACTGCTCGCGCACCTTGGCAGCGCCCACCTGGCCTTCATGACCTTCTCTCGCATCCTCACCGGCTTGCTCCAAGGTAGGGGGCCCAAGCGCAGCAGAGCAAGGGATTGTGTGCACATGTGAGTGTGTGCGTGTGTACCTGTATATATGGGCGTGTGTTCAGGCAGGTGCTCCTGAGCAAGCATACGTGTCCTCGTGTGGGGCCCTGTGTATGGTATGCCTCAAACTCTGCCCCAGATCACAGAGGGTGCATTAACACCGAAGGCTGTTGCTGGTGAGGCTGCTCCTGGTGGGGCAGGTGGTCAGCGGAGGACCATTCCCACTGGCGCGCAGCCAGCTCTGTCTCACATCCCTGCCCCTGTGTTTGTGCTCTGATGCCGTAGCACCCAAGCACTTTCTGTTTTCTAGAGTCACTTCACAGGCTGGCTGGCACGTTCTAATGTCACATGTCCTCCTGCCACAAAGTCTGCTCCAGGAATCTGGTGGCCACCAGGCCGCCTCGTGGTGCTGTCAACTCCACCACAGGGCTGTGCCCAGTTGGAGGCCACACCCATGCTGGCTGGGCCAGCGGGCAGAGGGATGCCAGCATTCCCAAGACCTCTGGGTCTCATGCTTTGGGGACATTACGCTTCTGGAGAGAGGCCTCCTCAAAGACCTCCGGGGGGCAGGGGGAGTTGGTGGCAGGGTCTCACGCCCTCCCTCCAGGGGTGGGATGACCTTCCGAGCTCCTGCCCTACCCCAGCCTGGCATCTGACAGGATACACCCCCTTCCTTACCATATCTCCCGCTTCCCAGAGCCCAGGCCGGGGGTGGGCTTGCTTCCAGCCCACACCCCCAGGATCCCAGACATCCTGGACTGGGCCTCTACCTGCTTCCTGATCAGCCCCATCAGCCCAGCCTGCAGGTGGTCCTCGTGCTCCAGGCAGTCCAGCACCTGCACTCCTTCCAACTCACCCCAGTGACCATGGCTAGTACTGTCTGTCCTGCAGCTGAGGCAGGACTGAGCTGTGTGACACCTGGCTGGGAACTGCCCACTGGGCACCCGGCTGGACGGCCGTCAGCTCAGCTGTTTCTCCCCATCCTCCTCGGAGATGGAAGGACTTCTCTGTGTGGCCTGTTACAGTGAAAAGACCAGGGGTCCAGGGGCAGTTCTCACCCTGAGTGACCAGCACTTGGTGTGGGCAGTGCTGGGTCCCAAAGGGAAGGTGGGGACGATGTCCTGTACCAGTGCCCAGCCTCTGAGCTTCTCCTGGGTGCTTTTGCAGAAAAACCCAGTGTAACAGGCAAGAGTTGCAGGCCCCCAGTACAGTTTTTTTTTTTTTTTCCAAAACTAGAGTTTGAAATAATTATGGCTTCACAGGAAGTTGCAGTGCAAGGTGCAGTGAGGCCCCGAGCTGCCCCCCGCCCCCCCCACCTCCCTGCAGTGACGTATCCCATAGCTACAGGGCAGTGTCGCAGCCAGGACCCGGCGCTGTGGTCCCTCAAGGCCGTTCAGGTCCCACCTGACATTTGTGCACCATGTGTGTTAGTGTGTGCACTTGTCACGTGTGTGCATGATCACCCGTGTCGGTGCCAGGACTCTGAAGCCCTGTGGCCTTGAGAGCTGGCGTAGGCCCCCTCCGCACCCCGCCAACCGCCCCAGCTGAGTGTCTCCTTAGCCAAGTGTCAGGAAAAGCCCACATCCACTGTCCCGGGGGTGATGCAAGGAAGAAGGAGACCTGGGCTTGGATAATCACCCAGAGCCCCTGGTGCTTCCAGCCCATCTCTCATGCCTCGACCTGCTGCCCTGGTGGGCCTCGTGGGCCAGCTGGCTTGGGACACAGCTCCACATGGCCCCTTCCTTCTCCACCTGCCCCAGGGGTTTACTTCCCTGCACTGACCAGCCTGCTGTCCCAGAAGGTGCGGGAGAGTGAGCGAGCCTTCACCTACAGCACTGTGGGGGCCGGCTCCCAGTTCGGGTAAGTCCCAGCCTGGGGCTGGTGGGGACAGGCCACTCGTGTGAATGCCACAGGGCGATTCAGGTTCAGTGATGGTGACACATGGAGAGTCTGCTCCTGGAGGCACTTGCTGCCCAGCCACCCCGCCGCCACCACTGTGTTTGCTCTGTCCCCCTGGGGCCAGTGGCAGATGAAGTGGGCTTTGGGACTCTTGCCCACTTATATTCCCTTCCTTCTGCACTGACAGAACTGGATGGGGGCCGTCCCCATGGGGGAGGTGGCCTGCATTTGCTTTAGAGGGCACCCATCGTGGTCCAGTCATGACAGATCTGATCCTGTGTCCCTCCCCACTGCATGTCCCCCAGAGCACCAGACCCTCCGTGGGGTGTCTTGCTGTCCTAATGGGGCTTCACAACCCCTGGGTTCAGGGCTTCACTTCACTGCTGCCGAGTTCCAGGCAAGAATGCAAAGGGGCCAGGGGTGCCTGTGGGGGTGCTGGGAGCTGCCCAGATGGAAACCCTGGGTGCCCAGTGAAACGTGAATTTCAGAGAAGCAATATGAAACAAGTCACACCAAGAAAGGTTCATAGTGCATCTGAAATCCCATCTCACTGGGTGACCTGGACCTGTTGGGTGGGAGCAGGTAGAAGGGAGACACAGGGAGAGACCATGCCCACCCCCCTCCCCTCAGATGGGGAAATGGAGGCTCAAAGCAGAAGACAGCCTCCACGGGCCTTGGTGGGAAGCTTTTTCCTTCTTTTTTCTTCTTTAACCATCTCCTGGTCGAGCCTTGGCAGACGAGGGGCAGTGGGGAGAAGCTCCTGGACAGACAGGCCAGCCTGTGGCAGGGAGGCCCCCAGGACACAGGATCAGCAGGACACAGGGAGGCAGTTGGGTTTGGAGGTTGTTTCTGCGTTTAGAAGTCTTTTTGAAATTTCATTCTCTCTGATAACAAGGAGCTGAAAACAGCGTGGAGGTTTTATATCAGCGAATTCTTGTCACCACTGTCTTCTCATTGCCTTTTTTATTTTAAAAAGATTCACATGCAAATGTGGGCCAACTGAAGGCCTAGTAGGGAGATCCTAGAACAAAGCAGGGCCCCTGTGCCATGTCATGGCTGCGTGGCTGTGCCTGAGTCCACGCTGGCCCATGGCATCAGAATGCCCTGCCAGCTCGCACCCCTAGCATCCCGCACGGACCCTGCCTTCTTGGGCAGCTGCTCACAGATGACAGGGTGCCCTGTTTTCCAGGGACTCAGCTTACACAGGGTGGGGTCCAAGAGGCAGCTTTGGCCCCAGTGAAGCGAGGGTTCTGGCCATGCCCACTGTCTTTGCAGGACACTGGTGACCGGGGCTGTGGGCTCCCTGCTCCTGGACTGGTACGGCTGGCCGAGTGTCTTCTACTTTTCGGGTGGACTCACCCTGCTGTGGGTGGGTTACGTGTACAGGTGTCTCCTGAGTGAGAGAGGTACGTGCCACTCCCTGGGGAGCTTGGGAGGCCTGGTGCACTCCTGGTGCCTCGTCCCCTCCAGGGAGGGGCCACTGAACCCCGAGAGCAGGTGGGCCCCGGGACCCGGGGCTGTGGCTCTGCCCTCCAGAGAAGGATGCTCCAGGTAGAGAGGACGCCTACTCCCTGAGTCTCATCTGGGCTATGGTCAAGTCTGGGGACTGTTGGATGAATGCAGACGTGCAGGGGCCACTCAGCCGGCACAGGCAGTCTGCAGGGGAAGTGGCAGCCTCCGGTGACAGGAGTGGGGCCTGGGAGGTTTGAGGGCTCGGGGGACAGATGGTCAGCACTAATGTCTACCCCCGAAGGCAAGTGCTGCTGAGCCCAGGCACTGGCAGAGAGGGTATACAGCCCCCACACACAGCCAGGGGCCCACAGGCTGCCCCCAGCATCTGGTCTCTGGGAACAGGTCCATCCTCCCACCTGGATGGCTTTCACGTGGACCTGCCTCCCCCTTCAGATCTCATCCTGGCCCTGGGCATCCTGGCGCAAGGCCTGCCCGTGTCCAGACACACCAAGGTGCCCTGGAGACAGCTCTTCCGAAAGCCTTCTGTCTGGTGAGCGGGCTGTTGTGGGGACAGGGTTTGGGGACCTGGATCCACCACCGCAGGGGAGCAGCCGGCATGGAGGCAGCTCCACTCTGGGCTTCCCGCTCTCAGCCCCTGGCCACCCTGGTGTGGGGACGGGCTCCAAGTGTGGATGCTGAGCCTGGCGCCCACCCCCCAGGGCAGCCATCATCTCCCAGCTATCTGCGGCCTGCTCCTTCTTCATCCTCCTCTCCTGGCTGCCGACCTTCTTTAAGGAGACCTTCCCCAGCTCCAAGGTGGGTTGGCCACCAGGCAGCTCGTAGGGTAGGGGGCACCACAAGGCATGTGCAGAGAGCTGGGTTCCTTCCACCCAGGCTCTGGCAGTTCTGACACCGTGTGGCTCAGTGCCAGAGCCTGGGTGCACACAGGAGAGGCCCAGCTGCTGCCCTGTCTGCCCACCCCACTGTGGACAGTCCTTCCTGGGGTTGGGGGGTATGCAGGGTTCCTGATGTGGGCACAGATGTCCTGCAGTCAGCCTGGCTGGCTTCACCCCAGTTGCTCAACCACCAGACCTCCCGGTCTGGTGACCAGGAACTTCGCGTCACACACTCTGGGCAGGACGCAATCCCCAGCTCTGCCCCCACCCTGTGGGGAGCCACGAGGGAGGTCCTTCTCACAGGGGAGACAGCACCAGTAGTGCTCGGTCCATGTCAGGGATGGATTAGGGTCTGGGAGGCCGGGCTGGGAGGCCTAGCCTGTGGGCAGAAGAGAGACTTACTGCGCAGTGGTCATGGGCAGCGGCCACCCCACCCCTTTGTCCTCTCCAGATGGCCAGGTGCCCATTCTGGACGCCTCTTAGGTCCCTCCACTCCCTCCCTCCAGGGCTGGGTCTTCAACGTGGTGCCCTGGCTGGTGGCCATTCCCGCCAGTCTGCTCAGCGGGCTTCTCTCTGATCATCTCATCAATCAGGGTGAGCCCTGGGGGAGGGGAGGGGGGCATCCCTCCTGGGTGCCGCTGTAGCAAGGTGGAGGCATACCCCTGAGGACTGGCCATGATGTGGGTCCCCGGTCCAGAGAGCCAGCCCCGGGGGCCCTGGTGCCCGGCTTCTGGCCTGACAGCCAATGCCTGCCTCCAGCCTGCCACCTCCCTAGCCTGTTCCCCATGAAGGGGACATAGTCACCGTGGAGCAGTCGATTCTCCCACCTGGGTGCTAGACGCAGTCCCCCTGGTGGGGTCAGACCACAGACCTGCACACCCATGCCCTGAGGATGACCGCTCGCAGGCAGGCTCCCCACGACCCTGCCCTACATGGCCTTAAATGTCAGTCTTGTCCTCATTACCAAAGGAACCACCCACTCACTGAGGGAAAAGTAGAAAATTTGCAGAAACACAAAGAAAACATTTTGTAATCACTGAGGGACTTGCTTTGCCCGGCCTCTTAAGTGCACACACATACACACTCATACACGTGTGCACGTGGCTCAGATAACGCAGGCTGTCCCCCGTGAGCCCGGCCCAGCCCTCCTCTCCCTGCGGCCCTGCCGGGTGGGACCCCTCTGGATACCGTCGGGGGTGGGGCAGCACAGATGGCCAGTGGGACACTCTGGTCTCCCCCTGTCCAGGTTACAGGACCATCACCGTTCGGAAGTTCATGCAGGTAGGAAGGTCCTGAGACCACTCTCTCCCGACTTTCTCCCACTCTCACCGTTTTGCTCCTGGGGCCCCTGACCTAGAAGGTGGCCAGTGTGGTATAGCGGCTGGAGGGCTCCCTGGGTCAGCTATGGGGACTGGTCTGACCGACTGAGGCCCTTCCCTGAACCCCAGTGCTCATCGACTGGGGCTTCTCTGGCTGCAACTAGCATGGCCAGCTGGTTAGTGTAGCCTTGTTCCGTGTCCTCCGGGCAGGCCCAACCTGAGAGGGAGCCCCACCCACCCTCATTCAGGGCAGCCCAGGAAGGCCCAAGGCTCCCGCCGCGTCCCCGCTTGTCTCTCCTGCAGGTGATGGGCCTCGGCCTGTCCAGTGTTTTTGCCCTGTGTCTGGGCCACACGTCGAGCTTTTGTAACTCCGTGGTCTTCGCGTCAGCCTCCATTGGCCTCCAGACCTTCAACCACAGGTGAGGGCCGGGCACCTCATCCTCCAGAGCCCCCCATGCCGCCTCTGGGCTCCCGGGTCCTGGGTGCAGGGGAGGAGCCCTGTGATCCGTGGTGCACATGGAGGGTGGGCAGTGACAGGCCCCCACGAGTGAGCCACAAAGTGAAGAGGAATGGAGCTGGTGAGGACCCAGGCTTTTTGGGAAAACGAAGCGGTGTTTGGGGAGGGGCCAGCAGAAGAGATGCTGATCTCTTGAGAAGCATCCTCTGAGCCAAAGGTGGGGATCCAGCCTCATGTCCCCCAACCTGCACTGCAGCTCAGGGTTTAATCAGGAAAACAGCTCTGAATTGTTCTGAGTTGGAACTTGATGTTGTTTTCCAAATTATTGGGCCGCAAAGCGTGTGTGCGCTCAAGCAAGCTTGCCTCCCGTCTTATTTTATCCTGGGAGTGGGTCCCATGCCATCACCACTGCTGAGCTGGGGCTGACCTCCTGGTGTGGTGGGCAGGCCTGGCTGGCCTCTGGGATCCAGGTGATCAGAAGAGCTACGGCTGGCGTGGTGGCTGGCAGCCATCCTGTGGTCACTTGCCCTCGTTCTCTCCTCTTTCCCGCAGTGGCATTTCCGTTAATATCCAGGATCTGGCCCCTTCCTGTGCCGGCTTTCTGTTTGGTAAGGACCACAGGCCCTCCTTGAATAGGGAGTAGCTGCCGCTTCCTGCTCAGGACCTCTAGGGCCTATCCTCGGGCAGGTGGGCTGTAGGAGAGTTCCAGTGGGCTTCCACTGACCAATCCTCATTCTCCCTGTCCTATTCCAGGCGTGGCCAACACAGCTGGGGCCTTGGCAGGTGAGAGGTGGGCTGGGATCCCCTGCCTGCGGGTATCAAGCTGCCCCGCTCCGTGTCCTCCCACCCTCTGCCTCAGCCCTCAGGATGGGGCGTGGTACCCCTCAGAGGGTCCCATAGTGTTAGAGCAGTTGCGGGGAGCTCAGACCCTGGAGCTAGCCACGGGGCGAGAATAGACCTGCCTTCCATGGTGACATGGAGCCCCTGCACATGTGCGGGTCCTCAGAGGCTGAGGACTGGATTGCAATGACAGGGCTGGTGCCCTCAGGGCCCCTAGCTTCTCTCCACACTGTCCTCGCAGGGGCTGGACAGCCTGTCCTCAAGCCGGCCTGTCTATCCCCCAACCGGCCTGTCCCCTCTTGCGGTACAGGTGTAGTGGGCGTGTGCCTGGGCGGCTACCTCATCGAGACCACGGGCTCCTGGACGTCTGTGTTCAACCTAGTGGCCGCCATCAGCAGCCTGGGGCTGTGCACCTTCCTTGTGTTTGGGAAGGCCCAGCGGGTCGACCTGAGCCCCGCCCATGAGGACCTCTAGCCTCCCTGACCTACACCCCTGAGGACCTTGGGCCATCAGCAGGGAACTTGGCCCTGCTGATGGGCCCCTTTGCTCCTGGCCCTAAAGGGAGGGAGCCTCAGCCCAGGGGGGCGTGGCCTGCTTCCCCTGCCCATGGGGGTCGCACCCTTCTTCCAGTTAGTGAAACTTCAGTGTGGGTGGATTAGTATCTTTAGTAGCAGTAGCTTCATGACAGACACAGTCTATTCTGTGTAGACTCATATGTGCCCCATGCAGGCATCCCTCCCTGGGGTCATGTTGGTGCAGGGTGGGCAGTCAACTGGAGTCTCCCCCCAGAACCTGCTTGGCTTTGTGTTTCGGCACTGGGGGCCAGATCATGCTCTGGAGGGGGCCGTCCTATGCACTTTAGGGTCTTTAGCAGTATCCCTGGCCCCCACCCACCAGACAGGCCCCTAGTCCCAACAGCCAGCCCTGCCTCCTGACATAACCAAGTGTCCCCAGAGGACCTGTCCCTGGTGCCCCTCCTGTGAATCCCTGGGCACTGCTGATGGACCTGCTCCCCTAGTGCCTCGTGCGGGTGTGTGGGCACCCCTCCTGGGCAGGACACACCCTGAACCAGTGAAACCCCCTGTCCTCCTTGTCTTTCTCCCTCCCTGTTTACAGTAGAGGGACCAGTTGTCTTACAGATTAATAATAGACTCTGCAAGATGTATATGTAGAAAAAAGAAACTATGAGAATATGGAAAATCACACCAAAGCCTTATTTAAATTATGACTATTAAAAAAATTATGACTATTAAACTATTTAAAAAGAAGACCATTATGTCATTTAATTCTCTATTTATAAAAAGAATAAACACATGTTAAAGATTTATTTCATTCATTTGAGGAAACCAGCAAAGTGTTACAAACTGTTCAAGGAAAACATCACGAACAGACAGACACACTGACCCATGTGGGTGCTGACACGAATGCGCAAACACCTCTGAGGTGGGCCTTCCTTGCTCCGCCCCAGACAGACCCTGTCTGCGCATCTGTGTCAGAGCCTCTTGGCGGTGCTGTCCTCTGTGCGGATTCCAGAATCAGACAAATCCTAATTTTCCATGTGAGCAAAGATTTCCCCCGACAGCCTCCCCACCCCCGCTTTTGATCGGGAAGAATCAGATTCTCGATTACAAAGTGAGTCTGGCCTCTGTAGGTTTGGCCTGATTGTTTACAGAGACGCAGCAAGAATATGAATTTACCATGAAGGCCTTTCTGTTTGCTCGGCTGGGGTTTTTCACGAGAACCTTCAGGTGGAATTCCAGGCCGTGCTGTTCTGAGATGGGAGCCCAGCCCAGAAAGTTCTCCCACAGTGGGGTGCCCTCCTTAGGACCCGGGACGCAGGACAGCTATGGGCTTGTGGCTGTTTATGAGTGCCGCTGTATGTTACCTTGTTGGGCAAGCATCACCCCCATCTCCTCCATGACTTTCTCCTCCCAAATAAGAACTGTCCCCTCCTTGTCAGACCCTGGCGTCCACCATCTGTGTTCTGTCTCTATGACACTGACCCCTCGAGGCCCTCTTGGGAACCCGTCCTACAGTATTTGTCCTTTCATGACGGCTCATTTCGCGAAACATGATGTCCTCACTGTGCATCCGTGCTGGATCATGTACCAGGATTGCCTTCCTTTTTAAGTCCATGTAATGTTCCGTCGTATGGACGGACCATGTCTTGTTTACGTCTTCATCCGTCAGGGGGACACGGGCTGCTTCTACCTCCTGGCACTGTGCATTCACTGCTGTAAACCTGGGAGTAAGAATAACACCTTTGTCTTTGGTTGTTCAGTCACTCGGTCGTGTGCTACTCTTTGCAACCTCATGGGCTGCAGAAACACTGGGCTCCCCTGTCCTTCACTATCTCCCGGAGTTTGCTCAAACTCATGTCCGTTGAGTTGATGATGCCATCCAACCATCTCATCTTCTTTCACTCTCTTCTTTGTCTTTAACCCACAGCGAACTGTAAACTCTTGGAGAGACTGAGAGAGATGGCCCTGCCTGTGGGAACACAGCCATCCCATTTGGTGTCTCTGTGCTTGAGTCCTGAGGGATGGGGGCCCAGGGCACTCATGTAAACTGGGATCCCAGGCCTCCTGGATGCTGAGTCTGATTGGACTTCTGTCACGGCTTCACTGTCACCGCCTCACAGGACAGGAGAGGGAGGAGCCGGGGTGGGGGCACTGGGCCTGCTGTAAGCAGCTGGGCCTTCTCCTCCCATCACGGCTGTTCCTGGTCCTGAGTGTCCTCTGGGATCTGGGTACAGCCCCACCCCTTCCCAAGGCCAATGCTGGGCCCTGGAATGGGCTCCTTGGATTCCAGGTGAAAGCATTTGCTGGTGGGCAGGCCTGACCCTGGCCATGTGTTATCTGGTGCAGGGAGGCCCAGACATGGCCTCACCCCTGGGTGGCCTTGGCAGGATCCCAGAGCCAACACTGACCCTGAGTGCAGTGGCGGGAAAGGGGGCAGGCAGGGAGCGGGCAGGCTTCTGCAGGGTCACCAGACCCTGGACACCAAACCTGCTGTACCTTCACTCCCGAGAGGAGGGGCTCTGGATGCCCAGGGCCATGAGTGTGCATTTGTGCTCGGGGTGTGTGAGGCGGGGAGTTGGGGGGAGGGGGGCGTGCGCGTTTGCCACACGTCTATGCCTGCACCACCCGCGGCCAGGAAGTGCGTTGGGAGGACCAGGCTGTTGTTGCCCCCGCAGCTGGCCGACAGAGGGCGCCGTCCGACAGGGCTTTGTCCCGGCCCCCCAGAAGCCGACCTGGCTCCTCCCTGGGACGCTAGGTTGGGAGCTGAGGGATCCAGTTGGCCACCAGTGCACCGGCGCTCGGGCCCCTCGGCTCCGTAGGAAGGGATAAGTTGGAAGGATGTTCCAGGAGTGAGGATGCACAAGACTGGAGCCTGAGGCAGGAGGGGGACCCAGGAGTGGCCGGGCCTGGGAGTGCGCACGTGGGGCAACTTGCGGGGTGGGGCCCTCTCTCACCACCTTTCCCCCAGTCTGGGTCCCTCCCACTGGCCGCCAGGGCTCCTGCACACACGGGGTTTCTGTGTCCACTTCTAATAAGAAGATGACATGCCAGCAGGGCTTCATGGTTGGACGCCCCGAGGTCCGTTCCCCCCACCCCCTCCTCTCCCCAGGGCGCACGTGTCCTCAGGGGCGGGACTGTCCCCCCCTATTCGGGACTACAGAAGTCTGGCCTCAGGTGGGGCTGGGGTCCCTCCGGTGCTCAGGATGTTGAAGGGCTCAGGGCCGTTGAAGTCCCCCTAGGTCCTGTCCTAGACCCCAAAAGCCCCACACAGGCCTCACTAGGTGCCCCACCCCACACCCCTCTGTCCCCACCCCCACCCCTACCCCCACAGGTAGGGTGCCCCTTCAGTAAGTGACTCTTTTCTGTCTTTTCTGTAAAACAGCATCTTTAACAGCCACTTAATATCTGTAATTAGCATGCTAATTAGACCTACCCCTCTGGGTTCCCCACCCCCATTCCTTGGCTTTGTCCTTCAGCCCTAGGACAGCAACGCCCTGTGGGTCCCCACTTGCCCCTGGGGACCCCTTGCTCACCTTTCCCCGGGTGGGAGGTGCGGGGGCCACCCTGGGCAGTTGGGCCACCCCCAACTCTGGGGACCAGGGCCGAGTTCTTTCCCGCGTACAGTGGAGACACTACCCACCTCCGCAGCAGAGGGAGCTGAGCTGCACGTAGAAACACACTTTTAGGGAATTTGCTTTATCATGTTTAATTGAAGGCCGTTGAGGCCGTGGCATGAATATTCAGCGAGGTGGCAGGAGCCTCTTCAGACTGCAGGACTGCAGGACGCACCCAGCACGGGGCCTGTCAAAGGGGGAGCGAGGTGGGGAAGCTATTAATTGAAATAGCTTCATTAATTAGTAATTAACAGCAGAGAAATGACTGTGTCACACGTCGTATTTCAGTGGATGCCCTTCATGTGTTATGGGGCCTTTAATTAAAGGATGTGCATTTTAATTAAAGGCAAGCTTGGCCCTTTGACCTTTGGAAGACAAAAGAGGCTCTGAATTTTCAAAGAAACTGGCCAGGAGGCTGGTGCAGGCCTCAGGGGACCGGCGTCCTCTGGCTTCGGGACCCTCTGCCTTCCAGCCCCTCTGAGGCCAAGGGCCCTGGCTGCTCCTCCCTGAGCCCAGAGGCGGTGGCCATGTGGGGTCCTGTGGGGTCACAGGTCAGCACAGGAGGGGTCCCGGGCAGGAGGGCCCAGAGAGTGATGTCCGCACAGCCCTGTGGGCCAGTGTCCTGCAAGTGGGGGCTCAAAGCAGTGCCCTGAGACCTTGGGGCAGGACGGAAGACCACCGGGCCAGTTGGCTGAGCCCTCCTCCCCATCGTGGGCTCCAAGTCTCTGTTCTCTTCTGATGCGTGTGGACACATTTTGTGAACAGAACAAGGCTTCGCACAGGGCACAGCCCAGCTCCCCGGGAGGTGTGAAGGTGGCGGTGTCCTGGGGCTGCAGGACCAAGCTCTCAGACCCGGGACTGGGACAGCAGACCTCTTGCAGGCCTGGAGGCTGGAAGTCTGGGGTCGAGGTTCCAGCAGAGGTCCCTCTCTTGTGCACGTGGATGGCGACCCCCCTACCCCGCCCCGTGTCCTCATGGGCTCGTCCCTGCATGTATGTCTTTGTCCTAATCTCTTATCAGGACAAGCAGATTGGATCAGGGCCACCCTAGGGATCTCGGTTTAAAGTTATCCCCAGCCTGGAAAGGCCTTATTTCCAAACAAAGTCACGTTCTGAAATCCTGGGGGTTCAGGATGTCAACATATGAATTTTGGGGACCTCGTTCAGCTCATAACAGTGTGGCTCCCCCACTTCCACCTTTCCTGAGCCCAGAGCCATAGGAACCAGGAGAAGCTGCCTGGAGACCTAGTGGGTACTGTGGGCTGCTCAGACCCCCTTATGGAAGGGGTGGGGTTGCTGGCGGCTCACAGCTGAGTCTCCTTCCTGGGGTTGACCCCTCTCCAGCATGGAGGGACAGAGGCCCTGCCCTTGGCCTCAGCTGGGACAACCCTAAGGAATATAGGTTCCAGAGGTCCCAGGGGGTGGTGGAGGCTTCGGTTGTAGCAGCAAAGCACCCCAATTCCTCCCCTGCTCCCCGCCTCCTCGCCCCCTCCCCAACCACTGATGCTGAGACCACCTCCATGACCTCCTGCTGCAAATTTCCACCTCAGCCTCATCTGCAGGGGCCCCTGGGCTCAGGCAGGCCCTGCATCCCAGGCTGGGGGCTCCCAGAACCCTCCCTGCTCAGGAAGGACATACAGCTCCTGCGTCTGAGACTCTCCATCTGTTAAACTAGTAGGAGACGCCACACGGTTAACTGCCCTCCAGGCCCCAGGGCTCGGCGATCAGTAAGTGACAGCCCAGCCAGGTCCTGCTCCCAGAGGAGGTGGGGACCAGCCCCCTGCAGCCCATCCCTCATTTGTCTGAGGGACAGTGGAGCTGGGTTCAGGCAGCACTTTTTCTCTCTTTGGCTAAGGATGAGCTTGGCCAGGTTGGGGCTCGGGGGTGGGAGGCGCTCGCGGCGCTGCAGCACCTCAGAATCCGGAGTCCTAAGGACCCTCAGCACCATAGTTTCCCGAGTTCTCCCCACAGGTTGGTGAGACTTCAGGAGGTTTCTCTGTCTTCTCCCCACTCCAGTATTTTTGCCCCAAGTGGATGATTTGAACACAGACATGTCCAAGGAGCCAGGTGATGAAGGTCCCAGAGCTACACCCCCTCCCAACTATCTCCCTACTGCTGGGCTTTGCCTATTCATCAGTCATCTGTCCCTGGGACCACTCATGTTTTTATCATTTCTATTTCCATGCTTCCTTTTCTGAAGCGAAAATCGCCAAGGTTAATTCTTTCTTTCTTTTTGGCTACACTGTGCAGCATGTAGGATCTTAGTTCCCCAACCAGGGATTGAACCCGCACCCCCTGTAGTGGAAGTGCAGAATCTTAACCACTGGGCCACCAGGGAATTCCCAGGGTTAATTCTTTTAAAAAAAAGAAATATTTATTTTAATTTATTTTTTTGGCTCTTCCAAGCCTCAGTTGCAGCATACGGTATCTTCTAACTTTGTTGCAGCATGCAAACTCTTAGTTGCAGCCTGTGGGATCTAGTTCCCTGACCAGGGATCGAACCTGGGTCCCATGCATTGGGAGCGAGGAGTCTTAGCCACTGGACCACCAGGGAAGTCCTAGGGTTAATCCTTTTACGTGAAAAACACACACGGCTTGGCTACTTGATTTATGTCAAAATTGACCAGTTATAAAGTCCAGTCTCTGGAACCTATATCCATCTATGCTCTCGTCCTGGGCATCTACCCTCTGTGATTCAGAAGCAGCAGGACATGGTCTCAGCCTTCTGGCAGGAGACCCTCAGGGCTGGCCCAGCCTTGCTGTAACTCCTGGATTAACCCCTGCCCCAGGTCCTGCCTGCTGCTTGGACCCCATCCTGGGCCTGGTCCAGTGGGTTCCCATCATGGACTTGTCTCCAGAGTTGGCCTAATGGGCAGCTCTGGGCAAATGGGAGTGGGGGGCCGGCAGCCGCCTCCTTGTAGGTGGAGGGCCAGCTCGTCTGCTATCAGTGTGGGGTGGGCAGGATGCCTGGGCAGCCCTGGTGGGTGCCTTTCCTCCCACACTCTGTTCTGTCAGAGTGGCCACTCCAGGGCCTCGCCTGCCTGTTTACACACTCATGTCTTTGTTGAGTTAGAGACAGTCCTGTCTCTGGCTCACCAGCAAGATTCAAAGGGGTTTGAAGAATAAATGTTTTCCCAAGTTTTAGCTGACATTCAATTTTAATGACTTTTTAAACAAAGTAACTGTTAAATGTGTGTGTTTTATGGCCTCCTGATGTCTGACAGGTGTTTTTGCCCATGTGGGAAGCAGATGCTGACTGCGCCTCCCTAATAGCTCATAAATAACCAGCCCTGGGCATCCTCCTTTGTATGTGGCTCTGCCAATGGCCAATTTGTTCTTCAGAAGTGGCCACGCTGGCCTGTCAATCAGCTCTTGCCGT